>NW_015622818.1:3783662-4470873 GCF_000835515.1 Exophiala oligosperma
GTCATCGTCTTCAATCTCCATGATGGACATTTACCGTCGGTTTTTGTTCACGACAGAGAGGATCGTCCGGATACGTACAGACTATCTGTCATCGACCCTATTGACTAGGGGCCACCTTTCTCGAGGCTAGATGACCCAGAGTCTCTTCCAGTCTTTTCCACGCATCCTCGACCATATCCGGGATGTCGACGTGAGCGATGAAATGTCTACCTTTGGGACCATAACCGTTCTCGTCATCTCTCAGGCGCGGGACTTCCCCCAACAACAAATCCGTGAATCTCGACCAACTCCAAAGCTCTGATTCTTGAATCCCCGGTACTTGAAAATGTGATTGTTTGCTCGTCTCGTCCACTGTCACTCGAGGGACAAATGTCGGACATGCTGAGAATATCGGTGATGGTGAAACATCGGCGTACGCTCTTTTGAATGAAGCGACGGTCCGTAACGACATGGTAGGATCTTGAACGATGATGAATGATTTTGGGTTTGAAACGCCATGAGCTTCGAGAACCTTGCGAGTTTCTGTCGCATTGGATCCGCAATTGGTCGACTCGTCCTCGACGATAAGCCTCAGAGTCCCTACTGAGTTCTGAACGTGGTCATTGACACCTGGGTAGAATCGTTTCATCACAAGTTGAAGCACTCTGGCTTCCGGCATGCCTTGGATATTGGGTGATAACGAGTGGTACTTGGTACTGTTCCTCACTGATTCGTATAAGAATTTGGTCGAATGGCCAATCCCACCGCAAATCACGACCGTTCTGGCCAACTCGGGTCCCCGTTTCTCCAAGGTCGAAAACACCTCGTGGGCAATAGGTAATATAGAGTTGCCGCAGAATACCAAGACGTCAGCAGGTTCGCATGTCGACAGTGAGGAGATGTCTTCGCAAGAAATGAACTCCGCAACCGTGTTGATGTCCGCTGTGGTGGAAGCGGAGTATTCTTGATCCATCCTGTTCAATCAATGGTCCGGATGTTCTCTGCTACAGTCCGAGATTCACGCAAGCAAGAATGAACCGCTTCGAAGCGTCTACCCGTGTCTCATGCAGGGTCCAGCACAGTCCTACTCACAACGATGATCTGGGAAGTGAGGAATGTGTCCTACTCGGATAAAACACTCTTTCAAATGATCAGCATTATTGCCAGAACATTTTCTGACCTGAGTGATGAAAATACGAGTATGGGTCAAAGGTGTGGATGTGTGCAAGGGCCCGCATGTGCTTGGTTTACATGTGTCTCTGGTTCACCGTAATCATTCATACTGGTTCGTCAACGATAGCTTCACCATCAGCTTGCATATGAAAGGATCAACTTTTGCTCAGGGTCATTCGGTGGTCGATGAGGTAAATTCACCGTATAGACCTGGAGTCAATAAGAAGCCTAGTACTTCGTAAAGCTATCACTTCGTCTCTACCGTACTCGTACTCGTATTCCCGCCCACAAATGGTTTAGTCATCAGGACGACCCTCACGTGACTCGGTTCTTAGTATGAGCCGACGCTAGTCCATTCCTGGGAATCCCGTCATCCTCTCTCCCTTCGTCGCTCGGCTGGAACAATCTTCACTTTGGACCGACATTGAACTCATGACTCGGATTCTCTCCGGTTTTCCATGAATCCTTTGTCGGTCTGGTTGTCTGTAGACTGGAAATCGCTGTGGTGTTGTGTCATCAAAACTTCATCCCGTGTTACTGGCCGCGCATAAGCCGTACAGTGAGAAAAGTTGACAGACTTTGACCGAAGTTGTGCCACTCTGAATCAGTCATTTTCGCATCACCACTTTAGGCTTTGTTAAATCAGGCAACCATTTTGAGAATTGTTCTTGTTCTGTTGCAAAATGGCAGTGGATAAGCCCCTCCCGGTCGAGACACTTCTACCCTTCAACTCCAATCGTTCACCAAGCAACTTCTCTTACACTTCGAGGCCACAGCCCCAGGAATTGCGCATGGACAGTCAATCGCCTGTAAGTGCCGAGGAAGACGATGGCACGGAGAACGAGGCCGAGCGACCAAAACGTCAGAAGCGATCCAGAGCCTGTGTGGCATGTCGAAATATGAAGATACGATGTCTCCCCGTCGAAGGTCAAGAAGCATGTCTTGCTTGTTCCAAGGTCAATCGAGACTGCGTCATGCCGGGACCTCCGCGCAAACGCCAAAAGACCGTTCACAAGGTGGCCGAGCTGGAAAAGAAGATCAACGCCCTGACTGATGCCCTTCTTGCCAAGCAGCAAGCCGAACCATCTCCACCGACAACATCACCGGAGAAGGAACAGACAACCAGCGCGAGTTCGGCGCCATCTGCGATTGAAGAAACCTCCAACAGTGGAGGTGATTCCTGGGCCTCCAAGCCCCCTGTGAACCTCGATGAACCTCGCCCCCATCCCGTGGATTCAAACACCGCCTGCCCATTTTCATCCATCACTGCTGTCAAGGATGACTATGTCGATGTTGTTGACCGCGGGATGGTGTCCCTGGAATCGGCCACGACTTTGTTCAACCATTGGAAGCAGCACATGTCGCAGGGTTGTCCCATAACTCTTTGCCCCGCAGGGATCCAAGCACACACCATACGAACACAACGGCCCATGACATTCCTAGCGATATTGATGGTCGCCAGTTCTGCTATGCTGCCTTCTGTCCAGTCGACACTCGCGACGGAAGTCGCTCACCAATATGCTCAAAGAGTGTTGTTTCACGGAGAGAGATCTATGGATCTGGTCCAAGCGATGCTTCTCTACTCTCAGTTCTACGTTCGTCCTCGAACCGCAAAGGATCTGGCGTTTCACCAACTTTCACAAGCCGCCTTGACGATGTGTTACGATTTGGGGATTGGGAAGAGATCGAGGGTGCGCAGCAAATGGACACCCCAGGAACATCTAGAACTCGCTCGAACATGGCTTGCGGCATGTTGGGCAAATATTTCGTGTGTTTTATGTGGTCATGACCTCTATATGCCTGACTAACGTTTTTGCAGGGTCTCGACCGTTCTTCGTCTTCCCACCGCCGCCAGGTTTGATGTCCACGCTGAGGAATGTATACAGGTGGTGGAAAGCAGCCCACATGCGTTGCCCGGCGATAAATGGATGGTTGCACAAGCCAGACTGTCGCGAATCGCTCAAGAAATCTCCGACGCCTTCAACATGTGCGATCCCGGTGCCGAGTTGAATTTTACAGACGGCAGGACCCAGCATCAACTCAAATATTTCCGTCGACAATTGGATGAATGGGAGAAATCAGTTGATCCCAGTATAGACAACCGTGAGTGGTTTTGAGCTGGCACAGGTGCTCATTTATTGACGACTTCCAGGTCTGGTCTTACATCAACGATGTAGTATTGATCTTTACATACACGAAGTTGCGCTACATTGGGAACACAGCCTCGACGACTGGAAACCGGGGAACATCGACTACGAAAAGAAAGGTCCTGAAACAATTACCTCTCTCCACATCGACGCTCTGGCTACTCTCCTGTCCAGCAGCCACAAGCTCCTCGACAACTATCTCTCACTCGAAGTCTCTCGGGCGCGGGCCTTGCCAAATCTGTACATCGTGTGGAATGCGTATGCGATCGTGATACTCATCAAGATCCACTGGATCGTCTTTGGTCCCGGGTCAAAGGTCAACTCGATATTCGCCTCGGAGATCAAGACCGACTATTACCTGGACTCGATCACCAGCAAGGTCGTTCAGATCACGGCAGAAGGACGGTGCCCGTGCGCCGAGGCGTTTGGGTTTGTGTTCAAGAAATTGAAAACGTGGCACCAGCATCTCGGAGGCATGAATTCGGACGACGAGCAAGCGCAGGACGTCGAGGCCCGACGACAGCGAAGCGCGCAACTCTTTGGAAGCGAGCCACTCACGTTCATCCAGACCGTGAGGAAGGAGGAAATGGCGAATCCGGACGCCCAACAGCAACAGGTGTACCCGCCTGCGTCACTTCCTCACCAGCGGTTCATGATGGCGGATGGACTTCTCGGGACAAACTTGAACGCGGCCTACGATGCAGCCAGCTATGGAAACACGAATTGGGATCAATTCAATTTCAGCACCGAGGAAATGGACATGTTTGATGTCTACATGTCCAATTCCGGATGGATGGGATATTTGCTGTGATGAGGAATTGCCGAGACTGAATAACACCGTTGAACAAGGTTATACTTTGACAATGTGCTGTTGATCCGATGATTATTACGATCACCACGCAGCGAACGCTCTTCAAAAAGACGTGCAAAAAAAAAAGAACACCCAAACGACAATCCGAACTCCATCCCACAGACCAAAAAAACAAACTCAGCACCAACCAATGATTCCTTCGCCCAGGATACGTTTACTTCCTTGATCGAATACCGATACCGCCCTGCCGACGATCCCATCACCTCCAACGCCCAGGTTTAGCCGCACGTTTCCTGTTCTCGAGGTGGCGGCGAGCGTGTCGATGATGAAAGAGTGCAAGATGGGATTGTTTGGAGTGTCCTCTTCCTCTTCGGAATCCGAGCCAGAATCACTCCCGGCCCCGGATGACCATGATTGGGTTGTTGGAAAAGAGGAGGACAAAGGTTGGCCATATTTGCTATTTCCACGCATTCATTGTCAGTCGAGTTCCGATTTGTTTGCCGGATGGGGGCTGGGAAGGATGGTGACCAAAATCAAGACTTACTGGATCCTGAGGTTCAAAAATCCCCTTCCGCAACTGCCGCCGTTGGTGGTGTCTTTCTCGCCTTCAAACGTCGACGTGGTGGCTCCTGGGGTCTTGTTCGACAGGCGTAACCTTCCTCGAAAGGCAGAATTCGCTTGTGCGTTTGGATGAATGACGGCCACGAGGTCGCCGGATTCAGGGGCAGGAGGAAGATGTGAATCTCCACACATTTTTTTTTCCTGCGGTTGGTTTTTGTTTTTATTTGTCGATGGTTATACGACTGAGCTATACAAAAGTTCTCGTGTCGATCAGTGGTGGTCGAAGTTGTGAGGGAGATGTGGTGGCTGAAGATGTGTGTAATGATGTGCGGGAAAGTAAAGAGAGAAGAAGATGGTGACGAGTATGATGTTCAAGTTTAGATGCTTGTGTCTGTGTGTGAGATTATTTATCGATGTGCTTTCATCGAGATATCCTAGACGTTGGGTGGGACGGTTTGTCGACCTTTATGTGTACCTCAAGTGACTCGGTGTCTATGTGATGGAAAAGGAATAACATGCTCTCACTCCTCTCAATTTCATGGGATCCGGACGGAATGGGGAAAATAACATGCTCAATATAACCCCCGTACTTGTTCACGTGGTTGGAATGGTCCTCTATTTTGGTCTCAAGGTCCTCAGTTGCTCTGTTTGGGTTATTACAAGTACAATGGCTTGGCTGAGCCGAAAGCCTCGAAATGAGATGAAAAAAATGTGCTCATGATCGCGGTCGCAGAAGGCTGTATGTACGAGCAAGTTATTTCTCAGGAAATTGCGGAGTACGGGGGATTTTCAGAACAATAATCAAATCCTGAAGTCCGACGTATGTTGAGCACGTTTTTTAATGTCGAGGCGCTGAGCGACGAAACTATTGAGTGAGCAAGTTTTGATCCAGAACGAATTGAAGTGGGCTGTGTTTTGTTTCTTCTCTCCCGGTCGCCGAAATTGAGATTGACCCGCAGATCACGTGTCGCTTCTTGGAACAGGTCTTATACTCCTTGTACTCCGTAGTAGAGACCAAGCCTTGAATTCCTTTACCTTTGCCTATTCCTCTCATTTCGCTCAATACAAGGTGATGGCTTGATGACATTGGTCATTATGTGTTGCTTGCGTGCTGGAATACAAGATACGCGGTTCCCCGGCGTTACCCTCAGGTATCCATCGCCACAGCCATTGCACCGACAACAGTTCCAACCACCAACACAGCCGTACGGACACTGTTGTGCCACATCCATCGACGTACGAGATTGGCGGTGGTAAAAGTTCGATCTCTCTCTACGCTTCGTCTCTCGTTGAAGGCGTACGTGAGTGCCATGACGGAGGGGACGTGGGGGCCTGCGAGGCGCTCTGCACGTCTCGAGAGGGCACCGTTTGTCCTTCGGAGAAAGGTGAGTGCGTAAGGAACCCCTGACGCGTTGAGGATCGCGGCGAGAATGTATAGAGTTCGTATGAGAGAGGAAGAGGAGGATGATGGTGCTGCTGTGACGTGGCCAATGCGGTGGAGTTTGTCAGTTGAAATCACCCTTTTCGTAATGCCGGTAGGAGTGACATTGGGATCATGACGATACTTTGTACGGGACGAAGAGGCAGAAAATCATGCATATAAGAAAAGACAAGGCAAAGTAAGAAATGGTTGAAACTGACCTTGATAAGCCAAATACCCAAAACTCAACGCATTGATAAGACACAGAGGTCTCGAAACCTATAACGGGAAAGCAATTCTCAACCCTCAAATCCATACGAATACAATACGGCAGATGCCACGGCCCGGTGACATTGTCATCGATCGACACAGTCCTGGAAAAGCTCACATAAAACCCGTCGAGGTATATCTCACGCCACTGTTTGGCCATCAATGCTTCCCCAGGGGCAAAGAGGATCGCCGGGACCGCCGCATGGGACAAAGACCATGTGTATCCTACATTTTTGTTCCGAATACGAATCAGTCGGGCTGATTACAAGTAGGATGGTGGTGGTGGTGGTGGGATTTGTGAGAACCATCAGGTGACAATGGGGCGGAGAACGGTTTATCAGAAAAGAACAAAATTTTTACCAGCAAAGATTCCAGATGAAGTCAATCCAGCCACTTTGGCGATTGTGATGGCTTCCATGGTTTGTCGTCGACAAAAATGATTGACTTGATTTACACAAGACCAATCTTGACAATAGTGTGTATCGACGGAAGCGTCCTGTGTGCTCCGTACTGTTGACTTCTTGACAAGGCTGGAAGGCAGGGCAATAATTGGGTAATAATGAAGGCAAGGCAGACACTTTTTTTTATAATGGACAATTTTGTTTCACTTCAACCTTCCGTACGATCCGAAAGAAAAGAAAAGAAAAGAGAGTCAAGGGCCATGAAATATTTAAACAGGGTTGAGGCTGACATTTACAGTAAGTTTTTATGTACAGTAGGTTGCAGTCTATGGCGTGAAATTAGGTATCTGGCCCCCTCCCGCCCTTCCTGGCACGGAATGAGGTTGCGACTGTGTCTACAGTAATACTCCGTACTCTATCGAGGAAAAACGTGTATGGCAGGGATAGATTAAAATTGGGCGCCGGCGGTACGCCGTAAGCAAAGGAGTCAAAACCTACGGATACCTATCTAGGTACCTAGTTGGCGTAAGTTTATGGCCGGAACCCTTGATGACCAAAGGTATTTTAATTACTGTGTATACGGAGTACACCCGTACGTTTGGTGGTTAGTTTGCACCCCTACTTTGTACTATGTACTAATGGTCAGGCTGATTACGCAAAGGTACAGTTGAAAATGTTACTGTGAAGGTGCCGAAGAAACCAAAAGGATCGAGATCTGGCCCCCACCTTCATGGCCCCTCCCTTTTCAATGACCTACTGTACCCAGAAAGTCATAGATATATGCGTGGGACAAAATAGAAAAGGGACAATGGGTTTGGGATATCTCAAGACCACCAACTCGTAATCGATGATGACAACAAGTAAAATGTGTATTCCGTACGATTGAGGGATATTCGACACCACGAACGGGAGGAAAATGAAGTGTGTTGAATGATAGTCCCTTAATGGTCCTATTCTGTAGTTGTGTGCTGCGCGCTGTGTTCATATGCAATCCACGTTCACGATTAGGTCTACACCAACAAATTCCATGACTGTATCCTGAGCAATTCTTATCGTCCCTGGCCATCCCGTCCGCCGGAGCATAACCAACGAAAAGGTCCAAAGATGTCTTCATAATCCAACAAGACTTTCGTTGATCCAAGCAAGCCCTAAATTCTGCATTCGTGAATACTGCGATACTTGGTTCACTCGTATGCCGACTTTCATGTCATCGGGGGAGAGTGATGAGGGACGCCATTCCAAAGGCTTTTGGTTCCTGACCACAGAATGGCTGACCATGAGCCACGGCCACTGATCGACGACTAGACCAGATGTATTATGATTCATGCCTTCCCATGAATAGCATGGTTCGTTTCTGACTCGAAGATTGTACAATTATCAAAATATGGCTGATAATCGGATGTCGATGGTCTGGCAGCAGGGATTCGATTTTCTCCGGATGCTGGTCTCCTGAATTTAACGCTATTTGCACAGCTCATGCTGCAATCTCAATCTTTTCGTGTTGGAAGTATTGAATCCTCGCCGGACTTCACTTCAGGCGAAGACTTGCCGGTTGCCACACGTTCGAGCCTCGTCGTTATTTTTCCAAACACTGGCTCCAGTTTGAGGTTCCAAATTTGACTTGCTACTGCTAGACAAGCTGCCAAAACCATGGTCGCAAAAGCACATTGAAAAAACCCAGGCACAGGATATCGATTCACATAAAACTCTCTGCCATCTTCACCGGTCTGAACAAAGGGAGTCAATGACTGACCGAGGTGAAGAACCCAGGCAAAAATAGTACGCAACAGCATGCCGTGAAGCAGATAGATGGCGAAGCTGACTTTACCAAGCCACTCCAATGGTCTTTGACTGAGAACCCAACGGGCGTGAGGAGAGATGATGATGCCAAAAACGAGCACGATTCCACCAAGGGAACCATACATTCGGTCGACACTCTCACCAGGCAGAAACCGGACTCCGAATGCGTGCATCCTCCTTGACCAGCTGGCCGCATCAGGATAGCCTCCTGGATAAGACATAAGGAAAAGGCCGGTAAGAATAGATGATGGGGAGAGAATATGGGAGACCTTGGAAAGAGCTTCGGCACCTCCCACAAGACTCATCTCAGCCAGGATGATACCAGCGAAGCAACAAAGTCCAGTCCATGCTGAGAAGTTGTTAGTAATTGATACCCATAGATGATGGCGCACAACTTACGATCGCCAATAAGCCAGCTCCAGTTCAGGCTCCAGCCTATCAGCACAGACAAAGTGGCAGTCCTCCAAGTTGGGGTCATGGTTGCAGTCAGAAACAGAGCACTGATGATCATAAAGCTTCCCTGCAGCAGGTATATCAAAGCCCATTGTGGTTGATCATAGGGGTTCTCTGGTCCAAAGGCCCAAGTTGCCGAGAGACCGCGAAGTAGATCTTGTACGGCTTTCAGCCAGTTTGCGCTTGGCAAGGGCGTGGTGTTGTTCAACCAGAAAGCATCACTCAGTCCTGCCGTGGAGTACAAACCCATGTTGCAAATGAACCAGCTTATGATGGTTGCCACTGTAGCCGGGAGAACAAGCCGGAAGATGCGACTGAAAGATGATGAGGCCAACTTGCTTAGTGTCTTGTCGGCTTGTCCTGACCGAGCCAGACGTAGGGGTGCCAGAGCGTTGACAAAGCCCATGAGAATGAAAAAGATGGCGACCCATGAGTGTCCGCTAGCAACAAGACGAAACAGTGGTCGCTGAAAGAGTGAAGGAGTTGTGCTCCCCGGTGCGCAACATGGTGGTATTATGCCCCTTGCGTAGCACAAAGTCAAGTGTGAACAAACGACCATCATCGCGGCGATGCCTCGCAGACCCTGTTTGCCACACGCGTCAACAACTGAACCTCTGGGAGAGAGTGGACGTAGCATGACTTACGTGAGCCCATGTTGTATCTTTCAGTACTTCTGCCTTGGCTTCGGTTGACAGGTGAAAGAGTTCTCCATAAGATCTGAGCACACTTCTCATCTTCTCCATGGGGAGAATGTTGAAGGGAGAGGAGAGTGATGAATGAGTGGAATGGTGGATCGATGAGCCAGAATATCCAACAACAAAAAAGAGATGGTACGGGGGTTGAGTACCGAGCGTGGACGTGAAAACCCGGGGAGGAATTCAAGCTTTTCGCTTCAGGTTTCTGACACGGTCGAGACTGCGTGGTATGTTCAACTTTGTGGCTGTCGGAGAGCAAAAGAGTGTTTCACATCAGACTGGATCTGAACACTCAGAGGACGAGGGTCCAGTAAAGGAGCGACCATCAGTGCGGGAAGTGCCTACCGTCGCCCCATGAGCCCCTGTAAGATGGAGAGGTGGACGCCACCAGATCCGCTTATGATGGACGCGCCGAGTGCCGAGTTCATTCCAGGTTCTAGTAGGTCATTCCTACAACGTGAATGGGCGCTGGTACAAGCATAGTGTCCCTAGATAGTAAGCCTATAGGTACTAGTACCCCGTACAGGGGGGTTCATTACAGTTCTGTACTGCTAAACAGGGGTCTTCGCTTGGCCGCTACTAAAAGAGTCCAAACCCCCTTTTTAGCTGCAACCGCCATCAAACCCCTTGACTTATGGAACAAGTTTCGAGCCAGATCTGCCTACTTATTGTATTCTAATGATCGTCAATGGGGTTTCGGATTTTCTTTGATCTTTCGCAGTATGAGTATCACCTGCCCACACAAGTTGGTCGGGTCACTGTGGCAGACTCAGAGTCAGAGTTGCCGCGAAGTGCTGACGTTGCCCTTGTATCCTCGTTAGTTTACAAAACACTGGCACATGCCATGTTTGATGGCTCGGTGTTTTCACGCAGTAACGGCACAGACACGAACACCCATGCATGCAATCAGTGAGTTGGACTCATAGGCACCACCGGTACCGAGTTCAATGTGTAAGATCATGTCAGCCTCATTTTGAACCGCGTGGTAGTGACACAAGGAGTTCTAATAACACCACAACCTACCAATAAGCATAGCGGTGGCGGTCTTGTACGAGACAAACGTACCCCGTATGTGACATTCTCAACCCGCCTAAAGCCACACCTGAACTTGTTGCGAGGGGAAAAGGCGTTGAGTGATGAATAAATTGATAACAAAAAGACTCTCTGTCCGAGAATCCCTATCAATACAATACATACCATTCATGCTAAATTACAGCGATTACTACTCGTACTCTTACAAGAAGAACAAATCAGATGCTTGACGCGTTATGTGAAGATCGCCTTTTCAAATGCAGCGACATCGCCCCCTGCAACCCGTACCGCTTTCAACGCAGCCTCGCTCAACTTCTTCCTCTTTTCTCGAGCTTCCAGTTCTCGACGAGCTCGAGTCTTCGAACTGCCACTTGGCGCCACATCGCTCATCAACTTGGCCGAATCGGCTGGGGTGAAATTGACAAAGCCGATCTTGGGAACTGCACTGGTTGGCGTCTTGGGCCTCTTGGGTGTTCGAGGTGGTCTCGACGAGGATCTGGTTCGGGGTGATGGAAGCGGCGGCTCTTGTGAAACGGTATGATCCCGCATTGGACCTGATTTGTGGATCGATTTCCTGCGACTATGAGTGTAATCTGTGACTGTCCTGGTTGGTGAACGCCGGGTAGTTCTGCGGGGGCTGATAGTCGTTGGCGAGATAGGAGGTGAAGGAGATCTTGACGGTGAGCGTCGTTGTTTGCGCGGTGTCATGAAAGTGGACTGTTCGGAAAAGATGTAGGACGCTGGGGGCGGAAGAGGTGGGTATGACGACAACGACGGCGCAGGTACTGGCATTGTCCGCGCTGGTGGAGAGTAGATCACCGGTTCTGGCATTGTAGACGATGACAGTGGATCGTAAGACGCCTGTTGACCAGTTTGTTCCCATCGAGGATACTGAATGCCCAGTCCGATCAGCGAGGCAGTAGCTGGCTGCTGCAGGATCGGATGTGGAATACGTTGCGGCGTCGGTGCAGCGAGAACAGGGTAGGTTTCTTCAGGCTCCAGTCGTGGGAGCGGCGGATGAGAAAGAAAGTCAGCGGTAGTGGGAGGAGAAAAGACCGACTGCGAATGCATCTCGACACTGGTGTTCGACGTATAGGATCTTGCTTCGTGGGAATGATGTGAGCTGCTTGATGATGGATCACTCCCACTGCTGGGCGAATGAATTGACAGCAGCCCATGTGAAATGCCGTCAGCACGTGGCGATCCAACTTGGTATTGATACAAATTCGGCCGCTGTTCGGATTGCTCAAGCAGAAAGGGGTCGATTGCTGCTGAGCAACTTCCACCTCCAAGCGATTCTGGCAGAACAGCAGGGAGTGCAAGGGTGTGGTTTTCTGCCACTCCCGCAGAGTTCTTCTCACGAGTCTTCATCGTTCTATAGTGATGCCGTGACGGTGAATGAAGTGGAGCCTCACAAGAGGGGCGGAGATGAAAATTTTGAAAATCTTGCTGCCATGTACTCGTGTCCCCATGACCATCTCTTGAAGCGATGGGTAGTTGTGCATACATAGGGCTCGGCGAGAGTGTGGCTTCGCGTGTGAACGATGGTCTTGTCAAGTCAGATGAATCTATTGCAGCAGCATATGGCGTTGTTGCATATCGCCTGGTTCGACTCGCCGAGGTGGTGTCTAGAGACGCTGTTGGAATGGGAGCTTTTGGGACGTATTGATTGACCAGATTCATTGTTTGATGGTGGAGAGGCGGTCGCTTTGTTTCGAGCCGACGTACTTTCTCCACCACCAGCTCAGAAGGCTGCTGTCTGGGCCGCAGACACCATACTCCTTGTCGCCACGGCTGAGGTGAGGAATCCCGTTCTGGTGAGGGAATCGTTGCGAGTGAGGCTTTGTTATGATGCTCCTTAATGGCTTCATTGGCAAGAAAATCGTCAAAGATGCCAAAATGCTGTTGCTTCTCGTCATCACCTTCGCTCGCCTCCAGCTTGTACATATCCTCGTTGAAGAACTCATCGAAGGAGTTGGACTCCTGTTCAGGGGTCCCAAATAGCATCATGTACGCCTTGTCTTCTGGTCGCATGGTATCGTCGGGTGAGTCCGCAAAAGACATGGTTGACATGGCCGCATATCCTGCCGTTATCTGGGACAAGGGGTACTTGAGTCGATCACGGAAACACGGAGAGAATGTATCATAAGTGACAAAGATAAACAATGCTTTGGAGGGACCTAGGAAACCTGTTGTCAAGACGAGGTAGGAATGTGATATAGTGGAATGCGTAGCAATTGTGGTCCCAGCGCCGATTCAAGGACGCTGCGTCCAGGTATGGCAGAGCTCATGACCACCATAACTAGGTAGGCATTCGTGGGTTGGATAAGTAGAAACAGGGGCTCGGCCTACTAGGAGGAGTCCGATTGCTTCGAAACGCCTTTGAAAGGTTCAGAGTCGAAGGAAGATGGCCAGAGAGAGAGCTCTTGGTGCAACTCCCTTGACTGGACGATTCATTGATCAATCACACACAAAAGTGCACATGTTTAGCAAACAATCAAAAAAGGGAGAGCTTCTCAGAACGAATTTGCCCTGGAAAGATGTTGCCTGTACCACTCATTGCATAACTCAGTAAGAGAGTCTCGAAGATGAATTCGTACACCCTTAAGACGACCAGGAGGTATGGCTCATCCTCATCGGCTTCTCAAGTTCTGAAGACCCCAGAGATCGAAATTTTGTACTCCGTAGCGTTTGACCAGTTGGACAGAGTGCTTCTATGGATAATGAAACGGGGGTTGATGGGTGAGATGGGAGAAAGCCAACCCTACACGTGATCCCCCGCGATGCTAGTCTGAGGGTGGTTTAGCGCCTTGCTCGGTACGGATAATGGATTATTAAAGCCCAGACTTGTCTTTATTGCCCTCACCTGTGGCAACTACGGTGACTACTGTGACGACTGCCTTCTCCAATCTTCTAGGTGGCACTTGCCTATCGGAATTAGCGCCGTTGTCATTAACGCTTGGCGTCACAGCCACCGCCTTTGCCGCCTGCTTCCTCATCACTCCTACTTAAGGCTTCCTACCCATCATTCATCTCATCCTCTCTTCCTATCACTCATAAACGCAAAATCATCTCCTGAGATCTTCAAAAGTCTCTCTCTCAGTCCGTTCGTGATATCTTCTACTTACTACACTACTTCATAAGAAACCGCAATCATGCAGATCTTCGTCAAGACCCGTAAGTGACTCACCCCCACCTGATCTAACGCCACCTGAACTCATGCTAACATCAGCCCGCAGTCACCGGAAAGACCATCACTCTTGAGGTCGAATCCAGTGATACGATCGACAACGTCAAGTCCAAGATCCAGGACAAGGAAGGAATTCCTCCTGATCAGCAGCGTCTTATCTTCGCAGGAAAGCAACTTGAAGATGGCCGCACCCTGAGCGACTACAATATCCAAAAAGAATCAACCCTCCATCTTGTCCTCCGTCTCCGTGGTGGTATGCAAATTTTCGTCAAGACCCTGACCGGCAAGACCATCACCCTCGAGGTTGAATCGTCTGATACCATCGACAATGTAAAGAGCAAGATTCAGGACAAGGAGGGCATTCCTCCCGACCAGCAACGCTTGATCTTTGCAGGCAAACAATTAGAAGATGGCCGCACTCTTTCAGACTACAACATTCAGAAAGAGTCCACCCTTCACCTTGTCCTCCGTCTTCGCGGCGGTATGCAAATCTTTGTCAAGACCCTTACGGGCAAAACTATCACACTGGAAGTCGAATCCTCTGACACCATTGACAATGTGAAGAGCAAAATTCAAGACAAAGAGGGTATCCCCCCGGATCAGCAACGATTGATCTTCGCAGGCAAGCAACTAGAAGACGGTCGAACTCTCTCAGATTACAACATCCAGAAGGAATCCACTCTTCATCTCGTCCTGAGATTACGAGGTGGTATGCAGATCTTCGTCAAGACTTTGACTGGAAAGACAATTACCCTTGAAGTTGAGTCGTCGGACACTATCGACAACGTCAAGAGCAAAATCCAAGACAAGGAGGGTATTCCACCTGACCAACAGCGATTGATCTTTGCAGGCAAGCAGTTGGAGGATGGCCGGACGCTGTCTGACTACAACATCCAAAAGGAAAGCACTCTGCACTTGGTGCTAAGACTTCGTGGTGGTCAGTAAACATCCACCAGTTTTATGCATATTCTCTCTTACGACATGAATTATGGGCGCCCTTTCCTTTGGTTGTATGGTATGGAGACTGCAAGCAGTCATGACACGAGATCTTGATACGTGGTTTGCATAGTCGACATTGCTGGTGACGCGACCAGGCAATGAGTAGTAGATTAGAGAATGCAAAATACAATCACTGCTTCTCGATATGTTCTTTTCCATATTCCCCTGACTTTCCTTGTAGATATGTGTGTGTATCGTTTGATAAATAGAAATGAATGCAATGCGGAGCGCGGTTTAGATGTTGTTGCCACCGAGCGGGAAGGATATTCAATACCCGCCACTACTCGACGGATTCTCTCCAAATCATTCTTGATTCCCGTCGACCACGATTCATTCCTTTAATCCTTGCCAATGTAATATTTGCCAGCATAATGCCCTGGCGAAATGCCCGACTATTTCTTTCACATTGCCATTGAACTCTTCACAGTCGTTAATCCTCCGACGAAAGCAGACAGGCAAACCCCGCCCTCGCCCTTCGATCGATTCTCCAAGGCCTTGAAGCCCTTTTCACACCATCAGCGTCGTCGCTCGAAAGATCCTGGCGTACACGTGAAGGAAGACCCTTCCGGACCTCGCGCACCGGCGCATCTGCCGTGGGGATCCGACGCCGACCTTCCAGACATACAACATTCGCACCCGTCAGACCATAGACTTGACAAGATCCTGTTGCGGGGCCAAGACATGTCACATTCAGAAGGAAAGGATCTAGCCATCACAGAAGACAATAGCATCGGAAAAGGCATCGGAAGTGCCATCTCCGGACACCATCTCAAAGGACGGTACGAGCCATTAGAGGACCCCGACAACGCGGAAGGGTGGGGGATCGTACACCTCTATAGAGATAGCGAAGAGACATCTGGACTGTTTTCAGATTCCGCCTACAGGTCGAGTGACTTATGGAGCGATGGTCTGCGCAATCCACCTTCCGGCAAGCCTCATCCTCCACCAAAGGACGAAGAATGCACAAGTCTTTGTATCCTGGCGGTGCCCTCTTACATGACCCCGTCCGATTTCCTTTCGTGGGTTGGGGAGGATACCAGGAGCGAAGTGAGCCATTTCAGAATGGTCCGTACTTCACGGGCCAACAGATACATGGTATTGATCAAGTTCAAACACGGCAAGAAAGCAAGAGAGTGGCAGTACGAATGGAATGGCAAGGTCTTTAACAGCATGGAGCCAGAGACCTGCCACGTTGTCTTCCTCAAGTCTGTCAATCTGTTACATACATCATCAATGGAACACAGCAGTGGCCTGAGCTCCCCAACCACAAGTTACCCTCGCATGTCCAACGATCCCTTCATCCCTGCATCGACTACTTCGAAGCCTCTAGCCCCGCGGACGCCATCACTGGTCGAATTGCCCACTTGCCCTGTCTGTCTGGAACGGATGGACGAAACAACAGGCTTGCTCACGATCCCATGCCAACACGTATTTCATTGCACGTGTCTTGAGAAATGGTCTGGTGGAGGCTGTCCTGTCTGCAGATATACCCACGACGATTTCTCGTCTCGCGTGGGATCTTCCAAGTTCAAGACTCTCAAGGGGAACGAATATGAGCCCAATGACGGACCACTCGAGTGCGAGGTTTGCCATGTTGACACCAGCCTGTGGCAGTGTTTGATCTGTGGCAAGGTTGGTTGTGGAAGGTACGAAGGAAAACACGCTTACGCGCATTTTGAAGACAGCGGGCACACCTTTAGCATGGATCTAGAAAGCAAAAGAGTTTGGGACTATGCAGGTGACGCCTACGTGCATCGTATTATCCAGGATGCAGCCAAGCCAGGTGAGAAACTTGTTGAACTTCCAGGCAGAAGACGAGAGCCTACCGCATTGGAAGGATCGGAAGATATCGAGGTGGCCAAGATGGACAACATCGCTTTGGAGTACACGCATCTGTTGACCAGCCAACTGGAAAGTCAGCGTGTGTATTTCGAGGAAGTCGTTGAAAGAGCTGTTGATAAAGCATCGGAAGCGAACAAAAATGCCGAGCGAGCCCTGGAGGAATGTCGACTGGCAACGGACAAGTTACGTGCTCTTGAAGACGAACATGATGTCGTGGCTAAAGGACTTCTTCCTGAACTCGAGAGAGAGAAGAGTCGCCTGGAAAAGCGTTGTGCCAAGTTTGAAGAGATGGCTCGATCCTTTAACCAGAAATTCCAGGAGGAGAAGACCCTGAGCGCGAACCTCATGCAGAGACTGAAATACCTCGAAGAGACACAGATTGACCGCTTGAACAAAACGATACAGAGTCTCGAGGAGGACAACGCTACCAAGGATCTGTTGATGGAGGGTCTGAGAGAGGAGCATCGGGATGCAATGATGCAAATATCAGCGCAGAAGAAGTTGCAAGAAATGGTTGCAAGGGGAGAGCTGGAACAAGAGGATCTCGATGGCGCTATTATCGAAGCTGGACCCGCAAAGAAGGTGCCACTGCGACGAGGCCGTCGAATCGTCAATGGTCAGAGTCGTACCCTTGGTTCTTCAGGTCCTTCGCACTCGCTTCGGGCGGTCCCTGGTCCACTGCCCTCAGTCGAACCGCCTGCTAGGATTCATGCTGCTTACCACGACATCTTCGGTGAGATATCTGCCAGCAAGGACTGGGATGAAGGGAAAGCCAAGCAGATCATGGAGGACTGTAAATCCAGACTACTTGGTGAGGGATTACTGGTTCCATCATCCACCACTGAAGGCGAGGGCTCCGACATTGAAGGTGAGGTTGAGCACGGTGATGACGGAGAAGGGAGACCGAAGAGCAACAGTGCAAACAAGAAGCGAAAGGGCAAGAAGAAGGCTAAGAAATGAGCTCTTCTGGTACTGGTCCCTGGTCTGGATGGATGGATGGTGAGAACACGAGATGCTGTTGAGTGACATGTGTAATTTCTTTACGACAATCAGGAGTTTGTGGAATATCCGGGATGAACAGGACCTGGAACGGTGTTTTGATTATTACGAGATACCCCGGCATCTGCAAACAGCGATGCACAGCATTTGGCGTTGGCATGGACAGTGATCGATCGATTGGTTCTGAGCTGTCATATTGTACAATTTAAACATATTTCTTTCCATGTCCATACAGACAGGACAGGTCTTTTCCACTGTTAAATCACTTGTATCAAGCAGTGGTTGTTTGTTATATACACTTTTGTACTCGTACACGTCTATCGTTTTTCGCTCGCCGACTATCATACAGGGTATCTTCGGGTCGCTTTTTGGTGGTGAACGTTCGCTTATGTGGATGTATGTTTGTACAGTTCATTGGATCAGTCCGCTTTTCTTGACTCGGAAGAAATAGTTCCCAAACTCTTCGCTTCCCTGGACGCTCTTCCAGCCGAGCGCCGGGACATAGACGACGCCTTGGGTGTGAAAGTCGGTCCAGCCGGAGCGTGACTCGAAGTAACCCCGCAGCTCGTCCGGGTTGATGTACTGGTCCCAGTCGTGCGTGCCGGCGGGCACGATGCCGACCAAGGGTGCCTCGGCGATGACTTTGGTCGTGAGCCACGCCGTGGTGGAGCGGGAGATGGTGCTGCCGATCAGCCACCCGCCAGGTTTGAGGTGGGCAGAGGCAACGTCGAGAAACGCCGACGGCTGCGAGATGTGTTCGAGGACCTCGAAGACGGTGATAAAGTCGTATAATTGCCGTCGCTCTTGCTCCTGTTCCTGCTCGGGCGACACGTGCCGGGACAGGTCCTCGATCGCACAGTTGAGGTATGTAAGTTTCGGAGGGGACAGGGCTGGGTCGGACCGCTGATGGGATTTCGCGACCTCGATCACGAGCGGCGTGGGATCGATTGCGGTGACGGAGCGCGTGGAGGGGAGCCGTGCGGCCGAGGAGGCGAAGATGCCTCCTCCGCAGCCTATGTCGAGGTATGTGTATTTCTGGTCCGGGGTGGTCGGTGTCGATGTCGTGGGTGAGAGACAGGGTTTTATAAAGTCATGACGGAGGGGGTTCATGAGGTGCAGGAGCCGCGAAGGGCCGTGAGGATCCCACCATGTCGAGGCCAGTCGGGAGAAATGACTGACCTCGTCGGCGGACACGGAGGAGGACGACACGGGAGGAGAGTGTGTCGTGGAGTGGTTTCTATTATGTGGTTGGATTGATCCGCCTCTTTTGAGCCATTGTCGAGAATGCGCGTTTCGAAAAAGCGTTCGGGAAAAGGCATCGACAGGTTCACAGGCAAGCTGAGTTGCTAGCCTGGATACTGACCTACTCATGACTCTCCTGCACCTCCCTCTCCGGTCATGTGCAAAATGCTTGATGAGCTTGTCTTGGTTCTTGCGTCCGATTTGAAGATTTTCCGAACCACACGGATACGACGAATACGAGGGCTGTGTACTCCGTGTAGGGCTGGAACGTCATAAGGAGGACGTGCACCGAGCGACCGAAGCGGAGGTTTACTCGGGAAGTCGGGATCGACTATTGACAAGCTCTGACTCAAACAGCGATAAGGTGAGGCAAAAATGGTGGTCGTACGTACGGAGTAGTTCGCTCGTACTCTCGTATCTGACTGCCCAATGCCCACACTTCATGTGAGAATCTCGTGTAAAGTGATGCCCGGGCCGGAACAACGTTGGTACGAAAACAGAGCCTGCGCTGAAATGTGTACGGAACAGCATAAGCACAAGACTTTCAACCACCAGCGGAGTTTCTGGGCGCAGTCTCGGCATGGCCTTGGCCACTGTCTTGGCTTTCGTGTTATTGGATCGCCGACTCCGAGCCAACCTTTTCGCCTCGCCGTGACACGTTATCTCTGCTTCTTCGCCTCTTGGGATCCAGTGGTTTTCCCGCGTGTTAACAAGGAACCGCCATGCATCTTCACCCTTGGTACTGTTCCGCTCCCACGGGCAAGGACCTTGGCGAGCCACCTCAGGGTACCTTCAGGCTTTGATGCCAAGGGTACTACATCACTTGATATCTCTTGGCCCCTGCGGAAGGTACGCAATGACGGAAGTGTTGGGCCCGAGACGCACAGGTAAGAGTCTAGTAGTTAGGTTTGAGGAGAGAGTTGCACTGTTGATCATGCACATGCGCAGTCTATATAAGAATGCCATGAACCCCGCTCCATCATCGAATGCTAAAAACGTTTCTTGAACAAAGACCCAGTCCAAAGCAGGGGAATCAACATCTTCACTGCATTACCTCTTTGTAGATTTCCAACACGCAAATCTACACATATGTTGTATGCCATAGTTTGTACAACTTGCCGCTAACCCAGGAAATCCGACACACTCTGGATCTCGTTCAGCAATCGTACCGCAAGAAACACTAGCTGCCCGCAAGATGGGCAAGAAAGGCGAAAATGCCGAGCAGAACTATCCCAAACAACCCTTCCTGCTCTCGGTCGAGGAGATTGTCGACCATCTCCAGACTCGCATCGAGTCGGGCTTGAGCACTGCGCAAGTCGATCAATATCAGGACAAATATGGCCCCAACAAGCTATCGGGCGAAGGCGGCGTCGCCTGGTACTCGATCTTGGGCAAACAGATTTCCAACGCCATGATTTTGGTATGTCAAGCAACAGCAACCTTACAAGAACCCTTTTATTTCCTTTTCCAATCTTCTAACGAGGACTAGGTATTGGTGTTGGCTATGGCCCTCTCCTACGGTGTCGAGGACTTCGTAGAAGGAGCAGTCATCACTGCCGTAATTGTTCTCAATGTCCTCATTGGTTTCTACCAGGAATTCCAGGCCGAGAAGAAAATGGACGCCCTTCGATCCTTGTCTTCGCCCTCCGCAGCCGTCATCCGCGATGGCAACGAAATGACCATCCCTTCGGGCGAGGTTGTGCCTGGCGATATCGTCTCAATCAAGACCGGAGATACCGTGCCCGCCGATCTACGAATGTTTGAGGTCATGAACTTGGAATGCGACGAGGCCATCTTGACGGGAGAGGCTTTGCCCGTCGCCAAAGAGGTTGATTTCGAAGCCAAACACGGTACCGCAAAAGAAGATCTTGGACTCGGCGACCGCTTGAATATCGCATATTCATCGTCGACCGTTACCAAAGGCCGCGGTAGTGGTATCGTCGTGTACACCGGTATGTCAACTGCCATCGGAGGCATCGCAGCATCTATGCAAGGTAAAAAGCGCAAGCCAAATCGATCCATGTCCAGAAAGAAGTATGGCCCAATGCAGCCCGTCAAGGGAGGCGCACTTCGTGTCTGGGATGGTATTGGTAAATTTCTGGGTCTCACCGAAGGCACGCCACTTCAAATCAAGCTTAGCAAATTGGCCTACGTCCTCTTCGGTTGTGCACTCCTCCTTGCAATCATCGTCTTTGGAGTCAACAAATTCAATGTCACCAACGAAGTGGCGATCTACGCCATTTCCACTGGTATCGCCATCATTCCTGAATCCCTGATTGCCGTGTTGACCATCACGATGGTTGTCGGTATGACACAGATGAGAAAGAGAAAGGTCGTCGTTCGACAACTGAGTGCTCTCGAAGCTCTCGGTGGTGTCACAAACATCTGTTCAGACAAGACTGGCACATTGACCCAAGGTAAAATGGTAACGCGAAAGGCCTGGATTCCGGGAGCTGGCATCTACAGCGTCGACAACTCAAGCAACGCGTCCGACCCGACCGAGGGCACCATCAGTCTCGGCAAAGCACCCAGCTCACGCAAGGACGCCGAAGCCGACCGACAAGCACGGCAAGAAGCCCTCGACCGAAAGCGTAGTGTGGCCGGTGTCCTGTTCGACGTGCCGCAGGAGAAGTTGCAAAAGGACAATGAAAAGACTGCGCATACCGAGGAACCGGTCGAAGATAATCCCGAAGTCAGGCCCGAACTACAAGCTTTCCTCGAAGCCGCTGCTCTCTGCAACCTCGCCACCGTCCGCAAGGTCAACGAAGATGGCACTGAGCAGTGGAAGACCACCGGTGACCCCACCGAAATTGCTCTCCAAGTATTCTCGCACCGATTCGACTATGGCAAGAAAACGCTTCACGAAGAACACGGCTGGACTCAGAAGATGGAGTTTCCATTCGATTCCTCCATCAAGCGTATGACCGTTGTCTACCAAAAACCCAACGAGGACCACTCCACGATTTTCACCAAAGGCGCCGTCGAGCGCATCATCGACCTCTGCGCGACGGTCGGTGTCGGTGAGCACAAGGAGGAAATCACGCCTGCCCTCAAAGAAAGTATCCTCGAACAGATGACCTTCCTCGCCGAACAAGGTTTGCGTGTCCTCGCAGTCGCTCGAAAATTCACGCCCCTGGAGATTGCAGAGCATTCAGACATTGATCGTGCCGAAATCGAAAAGGACCTTAATCTGCTCGGTCTGGCTGGGCTGTACGACCCGCCTCGTCTTGAAACCAAGGGGGCCGTTCAGGCATGCACAAACGCTGGTATCACCGTCTCTATGCTCACCGGTGATCATCCATCCACGGCCACCGCCATTGCCAAAGAAGTCGGCATTATCCCCAGGAACATGGGCCAACTTGCGCCCGATGTCGCTGCGGCCATTGTCAAGACCGCCACCGACTTCGACAAAATGACCGACGAGGAAATTGATGCCCTACCTACTCTGCCCCTCGTGGTCGCCCGTTGTGCTCCAGAAACGAAAGTACGCATGATCGAGGCACTCCACCGACGACGCAAATTCGCCGCCATGACAGGTGACGGCGTGAACGACTCTCCCTCACTCAAGCTCGCGGACGTGGGTATTGCAATGGGTCTCAACGGTAGTGACGTCGCGAAATCTGCATCCGATATTGTGCTGACGGACGACAATTTTGCGAGTATCGTCAATGCGATCGAAGAAGGACGTAGAATGTTCGACAACATCCAGCGATTCGTCTTGCACTTGCTCACCTCCAACGTCGGCGAGGTCATCTTGCTCATCTGTGGATTGGGATTCCAAGATCAGTCTGGATTCAGTGTGTTCCCTCTCTCGCCTCTCCAGATTTTGTGGATCAACATGCTCACGTCGTCGTTTCCCGCATTTGGCCTCGGCCGTGAAAAAGCCTCGGCGGATGTCATGGAGCGTCCACCGCATGACAACAGGAAGGGCGTCTTCACCTGGGAACTGATCACGGACATGCTGGTGTATGGCACCATCCAAGGCACGTGCTGCCTGATGACGTTTGTCTTCATCGTCTACGGTCCCGGTCCCGACGGACTGGGTGAGGACTGCAACCGCAAGTACAACGAGTCTTGCAATGTCGTGTTCCGTGCACGTGCGGCCGTATTTGCCGAACTCACCTGGCTGATCTTGATCTCGGCCTGGGAATTCAAGTCCATGCGACGAAGTATGTTCAGGATCAATCCGCACGACACACGGACGTTCCCCTTCTTCGCGGACATCTGGGAGAATCAGTTCCTGTTCTGGTCGGTCACCATCGCCTTCTTCTCCGTCTTCCCCGCTGTGTACATCCCCGGCTTGAACACGGACGTGTTCAAGCACAAGGGAATCTCCTGGGAGTGGGCGCCGGCCATTGTCTGCGTGTTTGTGTTTGTTTCGGGCATGGAAGCCTGGAAGTATGTCAAACGTACAATGGGCTGGTTCGAGGAGGAGGAGACCGAGGGCATGAAGGCGAGGAGGCACCAACGCTCGGCATTGAACTTGAGGCAAGGCTTCTTCACCATGGCCAGGAGCTTCACCAAGAGCAAGTCGGAAGAGAAGAAGGCGCCCGGCTCGCCGCACGAAAAGGAGGATACAAGGGTTGTTTCTATGCCGAGGAACAGGGAGGCTGTTTGAATGACACATTTGGGTTCGCACTTTGTAAAATTCTGTGTGAATGTATGATCATGGCGTTCTGGATGAGTCAGTTACGAATCTACTTTGGACGAATTATTGGTAAGAATGAGTTGCCAACGTTGTATATAGCCCAAGACGCAAAATATTATGCCAAAACCCTCTGATCGACTAATCTCGCGTGGTTCGAGTTTCTGTTTACCGTTCTTACGAACTCCAGTAATGCTTCTCGGTTCAAAAGATGAATGAAGCACTCTTATGCCCTTCAGGGCGTACTTGGGTAAATATTCCTCACCAGATCTGATGTGCAAAAACTCTTACAAGTAGCATCGCGGTAGGCGAGAGCAGCGATTTTTCCGGTAGTCACACCACTCCTCAGCCAGGGTCCAAGGTGATCATTGCGTTACTGCCAAAACGAGTGTGCTGTCCCTACTGAGGCTACTGGTAGAATCGATCCGGCATTAGACACCATTCAGCCATCCAGACTGGGTGATCGTGACGCTCCCCGCATTCTCAACATTTACATCACAAATACTCCGTAATTAATCTACCTGAGATGTTCCGTACACATATTTCGATGTGTGAAACCACTCTCCTCGGCTCAGAGCCAACAGATGCTCATCTAGAGCAATGTATCATAGTTTCAAAGTTCACACGCCTGCATACGCAGATGCAGTCGTACAAGAATCACACAAACGTCGAACCTCCAACTTTCGAGCGTGTGAACCATGCAGGAAACGTAAAATTCGCTGCGACGGATGCCGACCATGCGAAAATTGTCAACGTTCTCACACCGAGTCGTCTTGTAAATATGTCGAAGGTACTAGGCGATCGTCATATGTGAGAAGGTGAGTTTGCACTCCAAGACGGTTCATGGGGGTCCGCTTTTACGAACCATGTAGGTCGGCTGAAAGGCATTCGCAAGAAGTACAGGACTATCGCGACGTCTTCGACCAATTATTCCCGGGGTCCGACCCAAGAAGTCTCAAAGGACTGTCTAGAGGGAGACTCATCGAATTGTTGGTATCCAATAAACTGCCACCAGACGTATCGCCTGGGACGGTGACCGTAGATGACCCAAGCCCACTCAGCGACGAGGCTGAGGTCCTGGAACGCTTTCAGCCCATGCCCGACGGTGAGAACTCGACTTTGGGTGATGAGGATGACGATTTAGCCGATGACGTTAACGCCCTCTCCTTGTCCGTCAAGGGAGCGCCTTCGTACGTTGGCATTTCTTCCGTCGGGGCTGCTTTGAGAGTGATTGAGTGGCTTCGACCGGGGAGCTTACCGAGAAAGCCACCAACCTCGCATGATGACCAGTCTCACCAACACGAGGAAAAGACACAAGATGTTCAGCCCGAGGAGGTCTCTGCAAACTCGGCTTCGTCTCACTGGGAAGAAGTCCCCCTGATAAATGCTTACTTCGAATTTGTCCATCCCGCGATACCTCTCATTGACGAAAGCTCCTTTCGCAACACATATATGGCAGCAAAGCGGAAAGACCCACGATGGTCCTTGTTGCTAAACGTTGTCTTGGCCATGGCAAGTGTCGTCGCCGGTCCTGTTGCCGAATCTTCCAGCCATTGGATGTATTTTGCCAAGGCAAGCGCGCATTTGACATTTGAGACCCTCAACCACGCCCATTACGAGATCATCCAGGCACTGGCAATACTGTCTGGTCTGTACATGCACGTCCTACAGCGGCCCACCGAAGCGAATGCCATCATGGGTGCTACGCTGAGATTGGCCATCATTCTGGGGTTTCACAAAGACTTTCCGGAAACAACGACTCAAAAAAGTACATCGTCAATCAATGCCGAAATGCGACGGAGGATATGGTGGTCGCTATGTATGCTGGATTCATGGGCAACCAACGGACTTGGACGTCCGACCATGGGGCGAATAAGCACCGGGGTGACAGTCAAGCTACCTCAAGAAGGGATAGTAAGTTTGCTTTGCGACAATGGGAGCATCATCGAGAAAATGGCTGACATGGTAACAAATGCAGGAGAAATCCCCTGCTCTTCTCCAGCTTGTACAGCAGAACATTTATCTGACCATACTCAGTACCAGGGTGGAAGACGCACTCGCTGCATCCCCCATCCTCAATGAAGAAAATACGCTGGCCATGGACCAACAGTATGCAGATTGGTTCAATTCGTCCTTTGTGAAAAGAGGAGGTCAACTTCATCGAGAGCGCCTCGGTGTACATGTGATGGCCAACGTTATGAGATGGCGATACCTTTGGCATCGAGCGATTATTCACAGGCCCTATCTGCTATGGTCCTTGACTTGCAAACAACGTCCGGAACAATTGCCGGAAAAGCGGCAAAGGGCTATATCTTTGTGCTCGCAACATTGCCAAGAGCTGATCGAGGATATTGCTGCAACTTGGGACGAAAGGAAAGCTTGTCAATTTGCCGGCTGGAATGCCACCTGGTTCATTTACCAAGCCTCATTCACCCCGTTGTTGACATTGTTCTACAAGTTTTCTGACCCTGAAACTATTCGGGACAGTCAGCGCCAGATTGAACTGGTGTTGAACACACTCGGCCATCTTCAACCGTGGTTCGCGACGGCACAGAGATCTGCAGAAGTGGTCCGCTGGCTGTATGCGGCCAGTCAATGCCCGTCGAATAACGGTGGCACCTCAATCACAAGTGGCCCAGGTCCTGGCAACAGCCTTGAGGGTGCAGATATCCACGCAGATGTACAGACGGCTGGAAGCGGCGGGATATTACCTGACAATGCTGTCGCAGTAGGCCTGGAGTCTTTTGAGTCTGCTTTTCCTCCTCCTTTTTCAGATGACTTCCTTGGTGCATTGGGCTGGACCACTGAATGGGATGCCATGTTGGATATTGATATTCCTGGTCTCGAATTTGGCATGGACCCCGATGTTTAAGACGAGAACCGACTGTAAATTCACATGTTGGTCTTCGAATCTATCACAAATGTATTAGATGACTAAGCGGCCTCGGGGCTTTGACGCGTCGCGGTCGCGTTGTTAATAAGTTGTAAGCGAAACCTCCACGAAAGGGACGAGACAACAACAAAGGCCATCATTACTTTGTATAAACACCAGAATTGTCTGATTACAGAGCACAGGCTGTCGTCAATTACGATGACTAGGTTCTGTGTATAAAATGCAGTCACACAAGGATGATGGATCATCCCGCCGAGGCCAGCGGGACGAGATTGACACCATGCCTCGACCGACTCTTTCGCACGTACGTCAAACCAGCGAGCATGATTCTAAAGATCGAGCACATTTCTTGGAAGATAAAACGATATGACTCTAGGAAAGTGAAAGAGGTTTCCAATCTGCATCATACCTCTGCTTCACTAGTCACAACCACAACCACAAATTCGAAAGCAAAGTACCTTCACCTAGTAGTCTCTGACGATCAACTTCAAGTCCAGGCAATCTTTGTCCCACCGTCAAACACTGGCAAGCATCTCAGATTACACAAAGGCGACATTGTTGAGATCAGGAAGTTCCAGGTCAGAAAGGCACCCCGCTTGAATGGTCAAGGACATGTGATCTACTTGAGTGTGGACGAATGTAAACGGGTCGGTCCAGATAGAGAGATCAAGGCAATCGGCGAGGCAGAACTTGAGTTCGAGGGTGGATTCCTCCGCGAGGACGTCGACGAGGCGAATGACGATGCAATGCCGATTGATTCGGCAGATGCTAGGATTTACAGGAAGCCTTCACCGGTACGATTGGCGGAAGCTTCACTTGACTTGGATTTGCCTGGGAAACGAAGCCTGAGTAGTACCCTTGGACTAGCCACAGACGCCCGGTATCAACCCAAGAGGAGACATCTGCACCAGCGATCGAAACCACCCAAGTACGACACAGGCTCTGACGATGAAGTAGATTCGTTTGATACTTTGACAGTATCACAATCACAAATTGAAAATAGAAGGGAAGCACTCAGACGAATCAGTCAGCATTCACTTCCTCATACACCAGGCCCTTCGAGTCTTTACTATTACAGCGAAGTAGTCAGTGGCGACGATGACGACGACGACGACCTGACTGAAGAGCCATTTCTACGACCAGCCAAAGAGTATGGATCCCCATCTGTCTATGTCGACGAGGACAGAAAGTTGAAGGAGACATACCTCGTGAAAGACCATCAATCAACTGCGGTGACAGAATTCCGCCATGGCTCTGCCTCGCTTCCAATCCATACACTCTCCTCTCTTCTGGATTCGAAGTCCTCCTTACCAAGGACATGCTCCGTCCTTGCCGTTGTGAGTTGGGTGTCGCCTTCGATCATTTTCAAGCCCAATACACCATACCCACCCAAACGGCACATCAAGATCCACGATCCATCCATCAGTCACCGTCAGGCTGGTATCACCGTGGCTGTGTTTGTGGATGCAAAGGGCTTCCTGCCACCGATTGGTACAATCGGCCTACTCAGAGGTGTCGTCGTGCATACTTTTGGTGAAGAAATCATTTTGAACAAGTATGCCAGACACTCAAGCGCTTCCGACAGCACCATGGGCACATGTCCAGATGAGCCTGAGGATTGGTTCGTGACAGACCAAAGGACATTGGACGATCTTGGCTTTGACGTGACACCCTTACAGATTTGGTGGAACGAAAGAGTGAAGAGAAAAGAGGGGTCAAAGTGAATGAGAGCTGATATGTATCAATGACTTTGGCCTTGGGAAGTGACTTTACTATCTGAGGATCGAATTCATGGAAATATACTGCAAAATGGTATTGACTTACTCCCTGTTCACCTTTAGAGGTCCAAATTACTCGTGAGTACCAACCCATTTTCTAAGAAACCACTAGTCACTCATTTCTTGTTTCTCTATCCCTCACACTTTACCTACTTTCGTTGTGCTTTTAATTGAGATTTATTCACTCATTCTTAATAGTATGTGAATGACTATCTTTTGTATGGGATTCTTTGAAGTCTATCATTTATTGAGCCTTCTTCTTACCATAATTTTCTCTCTCGTTGCTTCTCTCTCAAGAGATTCTATCTTTTATTTGCTGGCTCTCGTATCAAAACTGCCTCCGCGCTCTCTCTCTCTCTCTGTGTGTGTGTGTGTGTCTCTCTCTCTCTGTGTGTGTGTGTGTGTCTCTCTCTCTCTCTACCAAAATCTTCACACCTCATATTCTTCTATGTTTTCATTCTCTGAATCAAAAATTCAAGGCCGATACGAACCTTTTCTCATCACCAAAGGTTTGCGTTCAACAACAATGAATCCACAACCAGCGCCACCAGGCTCAAGGGACAGCAACGTCAACCAGCCGAGTGTGCTCGATCACCAGGAATTCCTTTTGGAAATGCGACTACAAGAGATCGAACTTCAGAGCCAACAGATTGCACTGGAGAAAGAAAAGCTCAAGGCCAAAAAGGAGCTCCATCTGATTAAAATGGCACGACTCGGACTTCATCAAAATCGGTGAGTTTTTAATGCTTTGCCTCTGTATTCTACCTTTGAAATTGAGAGTCGTTCGAGGTTCTGAGACCCTTTCTAGGTCGGGATCTCAGACACGTCAACAGCCAGGACCACGTCCGACATTTGGTTCACCAGTCTCCGCCGGATCGTCTGGGACGATTCCACCTCTACCGGCCGCACGTGGAAGTGCCACCCCCCAGAAGCCGCCATCAACAGGTCGGCAGACAGTCCATGGGGCTACCTCTCCGCCTGAAGATTTCGGAAGTTCCTTGTTGAGACAAGGCAGGGAAATGAACGCGCAAAAGGGCCATTCTCCCGCAGGATCTCGACCCGAGTCCGTAAAAGGTTCTTCGTCTGAAAAGGGCAAGGGAAAACCCATACCACACAATCGCACAAACGATCCCGACATCATTTACGTACCAGGAACAGAAGAGGAGGAGGATGATGATGAGCCGGTGACTTCGAATCGCAAGCGAACGAGACCTGTCTCGCTCGAAACTCCAAAGACGAACAGAAGAGCTTGCTCATTCAAGGGCATTTAAACAGAATCGACATCGGGGATTTTCTCGTAAGGCACAATGTTTTGGCCTTGGAGTGAACTTCGAACAAGGCTGACCATTTTATCGTCCTCACCACCACAGAGACTCGGAGTCGGACTCGTTGAAAGGTTGAGACTCTTGGGGGACCTCTAGTCACCAAGATTCTTATCTCGAGTCCTACAAAAGGTGCTTAGGCGCTTTGGCAGAACCATCAAAATTGGGACTTTGAGAATTCGATACTAGGACAAAGGACTGCACTTTCAAAATTACTCATTCTACTTTGATTACTCCGTTTAGTGACATTTCCTCACAATCGATACTCAGTAGATCACTATAGTGCGTGATGGAATATATTCTCTGCACCAGTACTGCCCTTTGAAAATCGCCAAAAACTCTCTCCCTTGATAGACTCGAAATGTGTGTTGTTTTCTTTTGTTGATTTGAAAAGACTATATCTACTCAGAAAGTCCTATACGAATCTCTACAACATCATTCTTCGCTTGATCTCTTTTCAATATCGAACTTGACAATCTTCTTACGACTCGACATTTTCTCTCGGCTCACTTTACCGTCCTATGTTCTTTCTTTCTCTTTTTGATTTTATTTGTCCTTATAATTTGATCATGCTTTTAGAATCAAGAGTAGAGAAGACCATCTATACAAGTAGACATTACCAGTCGAGGTTATACAGTCACCACCAAAATCAGTCCTCATCACTTCCGTAAAGTGAAGCTTCAAGGTATGCAATTCCTTCCTCCTCAGTAATTGGCCACTCGAAAATCAAAAGAGTGACAGCCTACGATTCAACAGGATGATTCACTTCAGTATAGTAAACCCCCTTCTTGATAGGAGTCTAGTTCAACGACAGACTTCTTCATACTTCTTTATTCAAGATCATTTCATTGTCATCATTAAATCATCAGTCACCATCTAGTCCTCCGTCAACGAGAACATCGACACGTTTCGTCACACCGGACACGTCTATTCTAACTATACCGTCACCACTGCACCAGTGACCATCCCAGCAAGGACGCAAGGTACACAATATCAAGATGTCTTGAAGAATATCAAGCAAATGTCCAAAGTTATTGCCCGAATTTCTCCCCTTGACCCAACTTCAACCATGGACATGCTTGCCAGTCACAGCCTTGCTTGTAAATTTCTGTACCCCACCACTTGAACCCATCCATCACACCGGGATACACGAACCCGAAAAAGACCACGACGAGTGAGAATGCCAACCCCGAATCCAACGCGGCGGACATGGTCATGGTGTATTTTCCCCACCAGGCGGATGCACGACGCTTCATGACGTGGTTGAATGCAAAGCACACCACTCCCCAGATGGAAAAGTTGAGTCCCGTGGCAGGCGGGATCCAACTCAAACTGCCAAACAGGACCGGGAAGTTGATCTTGCGCCATATCGTCTTCTTCTTGCCGCGACCCATGACCCACACAAGGATGGGTGCAATGGCCCCGACCAGAAATGCCCACACAAGTGGCCTGTACAACGCCCCGGGACCAAAGAACCGCTGTGGACCGACGACACCCCACAAGATGCTCCCGTTGAAATGCACCCGCGCAATGGGACAATTGAATCCGTTGATCGCCTGGGGAGTGCATATCCCAGGAATGTTTGTAAACATCCAGTTCAAAACACCAATCTGTACCAGACTCGAGACCAATGTGGCGACCATCTGAACCTTGAACAACAGTTTTGGTGGGATTTTCATGTAATGTCCCAGTTTCAGATCGGAAGAAAACTTGATGCCCTGGGCAGAGCTAATATAGCAGTACGTCACAAATACCATGTTGGCGACTGGGCGGCCAGGGAAAACCATGCCGCAAATGAGTTGACAGATCAAGTACAGACTGCTGTGTTGATTCGTGATGGCCATGACAATACCCACTGGAATGAACAAAACAGTGGTGATGCCGAGTGCCATCAGCAAACCGTACCAAGGCAGATGAACTGGATAATATTCGACAACAAATATTCCAACGGCTAGCATCACCACAAAGGTGAGTGCATACCATATCATGGGCACATCTTCGTATCGTCTCATTAATCGATTGTGAACATCCTCACCTCCAGCTCGAATGGTCTGACTACTGACCCTGCGTAGGCTGTATTCGCGGTCTGGATTTGGAACGGCTTGGTATCCGATATTTGCTTGTTCTTGCTTCTCATTGAAGGCTTGTTGTGACTGTCGCCATATATCACGACCATGCCAGCACGTCGTATGCGTCAAAAGTGCCGAAAGTGAGGCAAATTGTACGCCGTAGGAGAGGACGTAGGTGATGGGAAGGTAGACTTTGGAATAGTTGTCGTAAGCCTCCTTGTCGAATAGAAAGTCGGGGGTAAGAATCTTGCTGACGTCGTATGGTTTGCCAGAGTTGTCAAACACAGCCGAGGAAAGTATAGGCAAATATCCTGAGAAGAGGACATTTTTGTAGTCTGTTTCCAAAAGTCAGTACCTTTCTTTGCGAGGCCAGAATCCAACATACATAGAATAGGTGCCACAATCCACATGACTAGAACCAGTCCTCCTACTACGTTAGCGGCAGCCCACCACGGGGTCAAAAGTGGAGAGCCGATATAGGCAATCTGAGCCCAGTCAAAGGTCACTGGGAAAAGACCCAAGCCTGAAGCCACACCGAACTAGGATGGTTAGCTGTTGAAAAGTCCGCTGGGATAAAATCGCTTACCAGGTTCGAGACAACCACATTCTTTGGCGCAAACCATGTGACGACGCTGAAGTAACTCAATGCTGGAAATAAGAGCCCAGGAAGGAAATACCATGCAAATGCTGCAGCCCAGACATAAATGAAAAAGCGATATCGTGAAATCCTCCATCCATTCGCTGGCTTGTTTTCATCCTTATGCATTGTTGTAAACATGGCCGTCGACATCAACGTGCCGGGCCAGATCATCGCTGCGGGTCGAACCAGAAACCTCCTCGTGAGTCCAGCAAATGCATAACCCAGAATTTGGGTGGAAATGGTGAGGAGAAGTTGGTAGAGAATGGGAACTTCCTGTTTGTAGAACTTGTGTTGCTCGACAATGACATCGGTCGCGAAAGCGAAACCAAAAGACACGTTGCTGCTTATGTATACACAAGCATGTTCTTTCTCGTTCCAGCGACCTTGGGCGAGCCAAGAGCGTATCCGTTGGCCACGCGATTGTGGAAAAACGCTGTCTTTGGTCTGGAGAGTCCCACTGACAAAAACCTCGTCAGAGTCGGAGCTTCGCTTCAGGAGCAAATCCCATAGTTTGCCCATAGGATGAACCAGTACTAGTGCTATGACCGGAGTTATAGCAACGCTGGGATAACGCAAGGAAAAGAATAAATTGGTGGCCGATCCCGCTATCGCGAAAAACAAGGATAAAATCCACATGCGAGGTGTATTGATGGACAAGGAAGCATTATCAGTCGCCGGGACTGAGGCTCGTACTTCAGGATAAGGAGAATTATCCGGGGGGTCGTCCTCCGCAGCGGCCTCGTCCTCTTCGTCTTCATCCGTGGTGGCATTTTCAGGTGTACTGTCGGGTGACGATTCCCCTTTACCCTCGCCGATCAGTCCATTTACCGCGAAGGACGTCTTTGAATCCAACCCCATGCCGATATCACTGGCTGACGAAGAGTGCCTCCGACGGGTTCGCGGCCACTCTGTACTGCGAAAGCGTCGTCGAGCATCCGCAAAATGGGCATGGTTGCTCTGGGGTTCGTGTTCCGACTGTACCCTCTTCCCACGACTCTTACTACTCCGTGGCCGAAGGTGTCCGTTCTCTTCGTCCTCTGAGATTGAATTCGACCTCGACCGTGATTCCAAGAGTGGCACGGCGCCATACGAGCCGGTGCCCAGCGCGGGAGAGGACCGGATAAGCAAGAGAGGACTTCGAGACATGATTGCGTGCCAGACGCGCGAGGCTAGACCACGAGGCTCCTGGTCTTGCAGAGGAGGCGGCGTCACCGGGAATTGTGGAAAGGGTTCGTGGAGATCAGAACCATGCAAGGAACCGGCCGTGGTACTTCGCTGATCCGGACTCGGTGATGGTTCAACAGCATCTTGCTCTGCACCTTGGAGAGGGTGAGAGGGTTGGATGTGAGACAGGGCAATGCCTGGGTCGGAGGAGGTAGGTGTATGTTGTTGAGCGAACCCTGGGAGCATAGCATGGTTTTAGGAAGCTTGAGGTGCGTCACTGAAACATGGGCGCGGTGGAACAAACGAGGGTAGAGGAAGCCCAGGGAGCGCGGGATGTAGTTGGCTCCAGAATGCCCAATGTAGCGGCGAGAAGAGCCAATGCAGCCCACTCTATGACACCAATTATCTGATAAGATGAGATCAAATTTTGCACTTGGTTGGCCATGGCGCCTATCACCGTGAGCCACAACAACACGGTGGGCACTGTCACTCACACACCACCAAGGAAAGATGCGGATACGTTAGGTAGAAGTCGTACTCGTAGTCGAGGGCGAAGCCCGGCAGCTCATCTGACCATCAAACCCTTTGAGACACTCGACTGCAGGGTAGGCAGATACTGAGACGGACACTCTGTACCCATGGGACCGCAGTGTCCGCCATACCCCAGACAACGCCACAAGTGCTATCCAGATCATACAATTGTAATTGCCTATACCGAAGTGTATTGTACATCTACTGTATTTCACTGCGCTGCGGCCTTGTCACCGTTAGCCATCTGCTTTGTCTGTTCCACTCTACACCCGCCGTTATCGGGTTGCAACACGACTAGGATTCATGCAGAAATCTCTCAACTAGTTACTGCATGCCAGGCACCATTTTTATTCTCCTAGGGACATATCTATGGAGCTCATGACCCATGTCCGTCTCTTCAATATGCCCCGACATCTCCGCCGGCTCGGGTCAACATATCATAGACTCGGCCCGGCAGCTTGTACTTGACCAGCCCAGCAAACACCATCAGATCCTTGGCCATGTCACTCAGTTGATCTTTCATCCCATCCGTATCACCGCTGTAACCGGCTTCCCATCTACCGTTTCTTAGGATGTTCTCCCTCTCCCCTCCTATGGCTCGCACTGCCCACACCACACTAATTCCAGCACACCGGGCAAGCACTTGTGGCAGTTGAGCAAAAGAATCAGCTGTAGCGCGAATCTCTGCGATCTTGCCATTAGCCCGCAGTGGCAAGATATTAAGATCATTGAGCTCCTCCAGCGCGGTCATGAATCGGGGTGGCTGCGCTTCGAGATTGGCTCTGACTGACAACAGCCGAAGAAGCACTCCGCACACATCTCGGTTGCTCGCTGATATCTTGTTGTAATAGAGCGCATTGTCGTTGTAGAGAGAAATCATGTTGCGAGCGAGCTCCACCGGAGACGATGTAGATTGGGTCAGCGACAAGGATGATTGAGGCCCATTGCCTTGTGTGCTGGCGGCTGATTCACTCTGTCCGTCGGCTCTTCGTGGTTTGAGTGGCTGCAACTGTATGGGCGACTCTCCAAGATCCAAAGACACCGCATCGGCGAGCGCCCGGTTGAGCACTGTGACAACGTTGTCGTAGTCCTCGCACAAGTGATATAGCAATACCGCGTCAGATATCTGTCCGCGCTGGTCTGCAATTGCTGCAGATTGACTAGTGATCGATCGCAAAAACTCCTCGCGGGAATCAAGATGGATCAATTTTGCACGCAACTCGATCGCCCCTGGGATCCTCGTTCCATCGCTTCGAATATCGCCAAGCAGTTTGGCAAATTCCCGAGTCTCGAGGCATAATTCTCGTAAGCACTCGTGGCAAGCGTTGGTATGAATCATTCCTAGACTTGCAGGCTTGAGGTCGGAGTTCAGACACAGTAAAGAAAGGTAGTCGACAGCGGCAATCGGCAAGGCGGTTCGGAATGTACCAGTGTAATAGGCCACAAGAGGTACAAAGTTGATCTGTGGCAATTGTGTGGTCGAATATGTCACTACAAGATGTGTCAGTACGTGTGCAACAACGACAAATGGGAAGAGACTTACAAAGCTCATTGCCCGCAATGGAAAAGTCCGAGACTCTGAGCAGGCCATAATATGCAAGGGCGATGGCAAGATGAACCGCACTGGTAGGATTGAAATGGTGCAGGTACTCCACTGCTTGCTCAAACATACCGGCGAGGACTTGCATGAGCAGGAATGTTCCGTACGCACTTGAGCCTTCGACTTGTGTCTTCTGGAAATGTTTCTGACCAATCTCGGTCACAGTCTCCCGGATTTGATCCAACCCAAATATTTCTCCAGCCAACTCTTCACTTCGACCTGTCTCCCGGGCAAGGCTGAACTGCAGCCACAACCAATCCTCGACGCCTTGACCAATGGCTTCCAAGTTTCTCGCCGTCAAGTCGCAACGGCCGATGACTTTATAACACGCAACTTTGTACGGATCAACCGTATTCCTTGGAGCCAGCTTGGTCAATTTCTGGTATTCGTTATCGATCATGTTCTGTACTCCCTTGGGCAACCGTCGGTCTGGACTATCGGCGTAAGCTGTCACGTATGAGATGACTCGTCGATCCATGGACTGGAAAGCAGGGTCATTCTTCACATAATCTGCTGCTTCCTTTACACAACCACTTCTCAACAGATAGAAAATGAGAACCCAACAATAGTCGCCGTTTTCGCCTCCGACCTGTTGCAGTTCTGCTCCATCAGGGACTAGATCTCGGCGAACAGCGCGTATCCGAATGTAAGCCCGAATAATGTTCAACACAGATGGCTGACCACCCAATGCGGCTTCGCGGGGATTTTTGTCAACGAGCGATCTCAAGTCACGCCAGAATGCTTTTTCGAGATAACTGCGGGAACCTTCCAAAGCTTGTTTCTTCAGCTTCAGATACTTGGCATCTTCATTTTCGTCGAGATAAGCCCCCATAAATTGTCGCTCTTTCAGGGGCGTCTTCCCTTCTCTGGTGATTTCGCGCAGTGCATGGTAAGCATCAATCAGCTGTCGAGGACTGTCTCCAGGATTTTCGCTCTCTGCTTCAGCAAATTTCTGCAAAATTGGGTAATCTTGGTCTTGTAATCGTGCATTGTTAAGCTGTTGGACTTTTTCAATGAATGATCTTTCCTTTTCTCGTAGATCGCGTAAGTTTTGACCCCTTGCCAGGCCAGGAGCGGCAGAAACAGGCCCATCGCTCTTAAAGAAGGATGTTGTGCCAGCGCCAAAACCAGGAGTGCCGATGATAGATTTGTCAATCGCTGTCCGTCCAAAAACACTTCTCACAGTTTTTGAGGCCCCAGCAGATCCAGTCTTCTCTCCTTTAGCAGACCTGCCGAACCCGCCTCCTCTAGACTCTGTACCGTCGCCACCAGCATCGGGAAGTGCGAGGCCGAAGTGCTGCATTATCCTCATCTTCTGCTCTTCGAAGTCGACACCAAGACTTTCCTCAATAAAACTGTCAACTTCTCGATACACTCTATCCATGCTTTCCCTTAGCATTGCATCACGTCCCTTGACACGAACATCTCTAAGATAGGCACTTGATTCCTCAGCGAAACTTGGTGCAACGTTTCGCGAGGCTGACAGAGTCTCATCGGGACCCAAAGCTTGAAAATCCCTGTATGCTTGTCCCGGAGCGATTCCAGAGCCAGCAAGCAGGTAATGAGCCCGACTCTCAGCGAGTGTGTCTGCTTGCCTTGAGCCACGCTGCCTCATTTCTTGTGCACGTCGAGCAAGATCTCCCAGATCCATATTGAGTCCGGACAGCTGACCCATGGCAGCATTACCCTCCGTCTTTAACCTCGGTTTCTTCTTCTGTCTCTCCAGTAAACTGCTAAAGTATGCGGCATCTCGCGTCTGTGTGGGAGGGGCGTCGGTTTGTTGTTGGGTGGTGGGTGCAGCGGCGGCCGCAGGCTGTTGTCCGGTCGTTGCGTTACCGAACAGCGATATCCCAGAGGCAGGCTGTTGGGTTGTAGATACCGCAGTCCCGAACAGACCGGTTGAAGGTGCAGAGGTAGCGGTGGTAGACCCAAACATACCTGCTGATGGCGCAGAGGTCGTAGTGCTCGTTCCAAAAGAAAAAGAGGGGCCTGATGTTTTTGGCGGAGCACCGAGATTAAACAGACCGCCGGACGTATTGCTTGTGTTGTTTGTTGTAGTGTTGGTATTGAGGCTAGGGAAACTGAATGGTTGCGATGTTTGTTGCGAGGTGGAAGCATCAAAGATGGATTTTCGTTTACCCTGCGCATCGGTTGTACCTGTGTTCAGATTGAGGCCAGAGAAGAGGCTGTTGGAGCCTCCTTGGCTTGAGGCAGGTTGGCCAAACATCTCAGCTGATCAAATGAGGCTTTCAACCAGCGCAGGATCCATGGTCCTCTTGCAAGCGCAAATGAGAATCCAGCGCGTAGCATACCCAAAGGTCCGGAGAACGCGTTGGCTTGGCAAGTTGATGCCGCTTTAGTTCAGTATTCAGCCTTGTGAAACTCTGCTCCGAAGGCTGTAAGCACCCATGAGGGCCCGGTCTCAGTATTGTGCGGAGCTTCATGTCTGAGTATCCTAGTAGGGATACGGAGTGGGTGAAGGCACACTTAAAACACGCATGAATCTTGTAGTTTGTAAGTCTCTGTCTCTCTATATTGTGTCATGTTCTGTATTTCTTACGATGTTATATCTCAGCCTTGTAGGCCTCGCTGCTTTAAATTTTATCACCTGCTTCATGATGATTGCGGCATTTCAATTACATTTGTCTCCTTCCGCGATTGTGGTTGACATTTTCGCAGCAGCCTCAATGACAAACACACTGTTCTCTCATCTTTAATTACTGTCGCAATATATTCAGACAATGCCTGTCTTTCCGTCCAAACCCTTCCGCAGAAGCCAAACCCACGGACAAGACTTGGGGGAGCGGATTGCTTCTTCGTATCGAAATAAGATTGCGCGAAACCCATTCCTCTTTTTCGGACTACCTTTTATTGCTCTTATGGTCTCTGCCTCTTTCCTCCTCACTCCTGCGACGGCACTGCGGTATGAGAGTTATGATCGAAAACACAAACAGTTGACCGATGAAGAGGTCATGGAATTGGGGCTCAAAGGTCCGTCTGGCCAAGGAAGTCTGACTTATAACCCTCGACGAAGAAAGCTGGTGAAGGGCGAGCTCAACGAAAGAGACGAGTATTACAGACTCATGGCGAAGGACCTAGATAATTGGGAGCAGAAACGAGTAGAACGTTGGAAGGGTGAGCCAGACGGAAGGCTATGAAGCCAGCACAGTTCCAAATCGTCAGAAGCACCGCATCAACAGTGCAACGATATTTTCGGATCCACCTGCCTGAGTGAAGGTCTATGAGGACCGGCCGCCTCCACCAAGCAGGCGAAGATTGTGCTACAGTCGGTAGAGGCCAAATGCCTGCTCCTCTCGACAAATATCGAGCCCAGAACAACTGGCTCTCCTATTTACGGCGGCCGAAAATCGATTTGCATTGTGACTTCAGAGATCAACAAGGTGGGCGCTGAAAGCCTCGGGTGGTTCTCGTGCCTAATATTAGAAGTTGCTGAGTTCAAGTCACACGAATCTGTGACAGGGCAACGACAATATTCGGCTACGGCGTGGTCTTTGAGTATCACAAGAACCCCACAGATACGTCATTTAATAAGAAAGAAATATGGTCACGGGCCAAACTCGAAGGTATCTCGGCGCAGATGAATAGAATATTCAAGGTTCTCCAAGAGAGACTACCAGAAAACGGCTTTTGGAGGGCAAAGCTGCTGAGTGAGAGTGACACTAGAGCCGAGCTTGCATCACAAGTGAGGTCTAGACCTTTCCCACGAATCCTGTGTGCAACCACCGTAGAGGATGACGCCAATGGTGGGTTTGGCGAGCATGCATCCGGATGATGCGAGTAGGAATTGTAGCAGCTCGGTTGAGGATTGGGGACTGCGGCATCAGCAACGTGCTGCAACAACCAGTGTCTCGTACTGGTGTAAGAGGAGGAGTTGGAGCAGATACTGTAGTTCTGAGACCACGGCAGATGCCGGTGGCACAGACGTCTAGAACTCAGAGTGATTTGGGCAGTCGGTGCCCTGAAAACGTAAGCCCCGGAAACAATATTAGCGTGTCAAAACCACGTTGATGTGGAGGAGGAAGAGAACATACTCGTACGAGTACTCGTCCTGAACCGAAGACTCACTCGTACCCTTTGTGTCGGGTCTACAACGGCCAAACGTGGTAAGTGGTGGGATAGTCACCTAGCTTTGAGATGGTGGTGATGATGCGAATGACATTGGGTCATATGCTACGTTGTCGGTAGGCGACTGCTTGGTGAACCTGTTCTGATTGGGTTGACGACGGGCTATCGGGTGCACAAGGTAGTCAGTGCTCACCCCCGTTGACGAAGGGATAATCCACTCTTACTGGCATTGCATGGCACTTCGCTTCAATTGGGGTGGCGTATCGATTCCAGCCGAGGGAGAAAGTGGCATGACCCGAAGGGGATTCTGGTGTTCGCTTACCATGGGTTGTCCAATGCCACGCGCTTGACGTGCACTAGTGAGGATAATGGCGTTGAAATTATGCAGTACAATGGTATAGAGAAATACCATTATCGTGTACGGAACATGGCAGTCGTGGTTGTTAATGTCTGAGAGAGGTGTTGGATTTACAATCAAACACCAACTGCGATTTCGGAGTCGTGGTGTCTGTAGTAGTGGCGTAGTCTGTACAGATTCATAGGCGGCTCAGTAAATCATCGTTCTCTGACCCTTAGAAAAGCCTAGAACAAGGAGACCCTGAAGCCCCGGCAGAGTGGCAGAGGGTGCTGACCCGTAAAGACCCTTGAAAGCCTGTACCAAAGAGGTGTAGATATGCTGGTGTGCAGATCTGTGATCCAGTGAGACACACTTTGCCGAAGACCCTGCACGCCCTTCGTCTTTGTGTGTTACTCGTACTCGTACTGTAAGAGTATCCTGCTTCACATTATTATTCACAACATCATGTTCGTAAGGAGCAACCAAAAGCATGAACAGGCCAGCAACAAGGGTGAGACTGAAAAATGACCTTTTGTTTTTTCGCCCTCGTGAGCGGAAATGACATACAAGGAGCACGGGCTGTCTTGTTACTACAATACGGAGCATGCCTGCGAGTAAGAAAACAGCCACCCGGGAGCCTCATGCTCGATTAAGGGCCCGGCGACGTCATTGTGCACCGGGGGAGAAATTGGCTCAAGATATGCTTGTTAATTGGTGATTGGGGGCAAATTCTTATGGAGTAGTCAACACTCCCACCCTAATGGTGGACATTCGTCACCTGTACGAGGAATATCATGCTCCCCCTGGCCCCCCGGTAAAGGCCTTGTAGGTCATTTCTAATCCCCTATTACACCACCTACGGAGTACCCAGTACAATACTCGTACTAGGCGATCCCTACTCGCAGTCCTGTACTGTACTGTATCTCTACCCAGTACTCGTACTGATCGTAACTCCCTTACAATCAACGTGTTCCCCCTCTGAGCCCTGGGTTCTTTGATTATTCTTTTTCCTCAATCCTCTACTCCATACACGACAAGACCCTTTCCCTTCACCACCAAACTCATTCACGTCCTTTTTGTTCCTGCAGACAATGACTCCGAACATGGACCAGACTTTTCATTCCTCGTTCACCGTGTCGTGTGCACCGTCTAGAATCACCATGACGTAGTGCTCAGCTGCAGCTTTCCAGCCTGTGCCTGCGCCTCGCCTCAATATCTAATCAAAACTACATCACATTCGACAGTATCTACTCAACCTCAGCACCACCACATAGACTTAATTACGACAAAAACCACCTTTGCGTCCCTCTTAACCATTTTAATGACCTGCCACCACACCACCACCTCCTCTCCTCGCTCGTCCGGCCTGGCGACCAATGTTAACATGTCGGCCGTCGCGACTACATCGATAAAGTCGCCATCACACTCACATTCGCATTCAAAATCCCACTCACACTCACACTCACATTCGAGGTCATCTCGTCCCTCAACCACGCCGAGAGCTCAACCTGTCGCAGCTTCTGTCGGCCAACCTCTCCCTCCACTGCTCTCGCCGCAATCCCGCTCCCCTCACCACACAAAAGACCCCAAGAGCCCAAGCCCCAGCTATTTTGGCTTTGTCGTTGGTGGCGATGATTCAATACCGCCAGACTCGAATCCAGGCGCTCATGCACGCCAGAATTGGAACTTTGGCAACGCGGGCATCCAGAGTGGTGTGCCCACGCCCCGGCATGTCCCAGTTGAGGCAAATCCTGAATTTGAAGCATTTAGAAGGCAGTCAGAACACAATCACCGCTTTGCATTGAACACAGCTTTCAGCAGACCTAGCCAATCCAGAAACAATTCAACCTCGACCTCACACACTGAAGCACCATCGCCGTTGACTAAACTTCCAGAGTTGGGTCGCCGAACGAACACTAGCGAGGACTCCACAGGTCAGGGTCCAAAGACGAGTAATGCTTCATTCTTCGACTTGCCGAGACAACAGTCACCGGTATCCCTGAACCTACCTCACAGCGTGGCAGACTATCAACATGCCCGACTTTCCCTCCCCGACAATGGGCTTCGAACGCCGCCGATGAATCTCGTACGCCAGACCTCGCGCTCGGATACTTTGCCATTATCTGGTCAAAAAGATATGGCTCCTTTGGCGGCGCCTGTCCATATTGCCGAAATATTGAAGGACGAATCTAGCCTGGTGCTCGTACTTGACTTGAGAGTGTACCAACAATACGCTAACTCCCGAATACAAGGCGCTTTGAACTTATGCATACCAACTACCCTGCTCAAGAGGCCTGCATACAACGTACAGAAACTAGCCGACACCTTCGCTTCTGGTCGGGATCAGGAAATGTTCTCAAGATGGCGAGAATGCTCTCATATTGTAGTCTACGACGCTAATTCCAGCTCGAGTAAAGAGGCCGTCACACCTCTCAACGTACTCAAAAAGTTTACCACCGAAGGATGGCATGGTGTCGGGTTGGTCGTTAAAGGTGGTTTCCTCGCCTTTCAGAAACAGGTACCTGACCTGGTCGACTCAGGCTCTGTACAGTCCGGAGCTGGAAACTCGGCTCAGCCATTATCAATATCTGCTCCTGCGAACGATACACTTGCAGTAGCCGGAGGCTGTGCCATGCCTACCACCAAGTCCGCAGCGAATCCCTTCTTCGGCAATATCCGGCAAAACATGGATCTCCTCGATGGCGTGGGTCAAATGCCCATCAAAAAGCCTACAAACTTGTCATCAGAGGCTGAAGGTTCGTTACCTACCTGGCTCAAGCGCGCGTCATCCAACTCCGACGATGGAAAGCTGGTATCAGATCGGTTTTTGAACATTGAGAAGTCGGAACAAAAGCGGATGCAAGACGCACTCAGCGTTCACGTTTCGTACGGCACCCCGAGGTCCGAGAAGCCCACCAAAATTCAAGTTGCGGGAATTGAGAAAGGTTCCAAAAACCGATACAATAATATCTTCCCCTACGATCACACCCGAGTCCGACTGCAAGACGTTCCCAACGACAGCTGCGATTATATCAATGCCAGTCATGTCAAGGCCGAGTATTCAAACCGACATTATATCGCAACACAAGCTCCCATCCCGGCCACGTTTAATGACTTTTGGCGCGTTGTCTGGGAACAAGATGTTCGCGTTATTGTCATGCTGACAGCAGAGGCTGAAGGTGGCCAAGTCAAGAGCCACGTATACTGGAAGACTGGGGAATTTGGGGCTCTCAAACTTAAGCAGCTATCGGAGCGTCGGGTCAGTCTGGAGTCAAAGAGCACAGCACCAAGAACACCTGCATCAAGTAGACCTACTCTCGGACCTAGAAGATCGACAACAGCGAACATTCCCTTGAAGGATGACGCCAAATCTCCGACGACAAAGTCTCCCAGTGCTGTTGTACGCCATTTCAGTCTGAGTCACTCTGCACATCCATTCCAGCCTATGCGAGAAGTCACTCAGATCCAGTATGAAGATTGGCCCGATTTTGGTGCTCCTGCGAGTCCCAATGAACTGCTTGGTTTGGTGGAACAGGTCAACAAATATGTTCGTGGCTCCTCAAGTCCTTCGTCGGTCGTAGGACCTGATGAGGCAACACCAGAAGGTGCACGCCCCATTGTGGTCCATTGCAGCGCAGGCTGTGGGCGAACAGGGACTTTTTGCACCATTGACTCGGTCATTGATATGTTGAAGAGGCAGAGACTCTCTCATGAGGGTGGAGGGGACAAGATGGACATCGACGACGGAGACTGGGTCGATCGAGACGATGTCGATCTGGTAGCAAAGACTGTGGATGATTTCCGACACCAACGGCTGAGCATGGTTCAGAATTTACGACAATTCGTTTTGTGTTATGAAAGCATTTTGCAATGGCTGGTTCAGCAAAACGACCCAACTCACACGAAGCGACCTGGTGTTCGCGACCCTAGACGGAGTTATGGTTGATGTACCTACGGGGAGTATCACGTTGAATACGATGAGTCAAGATGGGATTTGAGCAATGAACAAAGCATAGCATGAGTTATGGTATGGTATGGGATAGGGATGGGCTGGGCTGGGACTAAATACATGTGCGATGCATAGCATGATGGTACTTATCAACATACCTTAGGTACCTACGGAGTTTCATTGCCGAAAGACGCTGCCGGCATTCCGGGATTGAGGTTTGTTTTATGCAGCAAGGCAAAGTACTTACCTAAGTTGGGTACTTATTTAATACGACTTTCCATACTTTTGTCCTCCATACAGGACAATGGACATGGCTTTTTGTTCATTCTCTCTTTTTTTTAAGCAATACGTTGATTAACATGTCTAGTTGTCCGATGTTGACGAGAGTAGGAGGTTCACCTCTACCGGGGGGAGAGAGTGAGTGAGTGAGAGTATACGAGAGTGTGTACCATGTAATTCGTAATGGATCCTCCGGTACTCCGTACTCCAGATTTATGAGTTCCTGTACTCTCCGGAAGACCCTTGGTGGAGAAGAGCACGTATTCCGTGATGACAAAAGTGATGAACCCTACTTAGGAGTCAAGGTACGAAAGGGATGTTAATCATAGATATTTAGGTGTTTTGAAGTTGACGAGAACAGTGTTGTGTTGCGAAAGGGAAAAAAACCCAACGTGAACCCACGCTGTTCCTTTCAAGCTCGCTTTCTTTTTTGGGGGGTCTCTTTCTAAGAGGGAGGACGTCAGAGTTTCATATCATTCTAAACCCGGGTACGGACTTGAACGTTCGGATCCTGCAAAGGGGGGAAGGATTACGGAGTCCGAAAGAAAAGGAAATATATGATGTCAAGAAAGGTGACAGAGTAAATAACTCCGTTGAACGGATCAGTCTGGCGAGGATGGGAAATGAGAATCCAGAGAACACCCCCCCCAAAAAAGAATCAAAACACTACCAAGTACACCAAAGTACTTTGTAGACATACTGCAATATATACCATCAACTATTCTATACCCCCAAGGCAGTCATCAAACATGATCCGTCAACGGATACACTCACTACCTGGTCATCAATATTTCGCGAGCAAACAATACAGAAAAACCAAAAAGGTAATGCCAAAGCCACAAGAGTCCAAAAACAAAAAAGAAATTCGTCACTTCCGATCGAAATCAACCATGATTTCTCCGTTGGAACCGATAAACAAAAAAAGACCAAACAAAAAAACAAAAGCAAAAGGTCCTGTATGTAACCAAAAGCGAGTGAATGACGACAGGGTATAATCGTATAATTGGTTGCAAATTTGTGTGTCCATTCCTCCGCCCGTCGACGCCCACGCTTCCCACGCTCCGGGTATCATTCATGGCAAGGTTGTTAAGAATGATTAATGTAGATCGTTCTCCTTTTTTTCAAGTGGTAGAGGTGTCGATGATGCATGCATGTCGTTCCATGATGACGACAAAAGTCGGCCGTGCTGAATCGTTCCGGAAAAGGGCCCGTCTCCTTTCACTTCACTGTAGTTGGTACTTGGTACTCGACAAGTGACGATGGCCCCGTTGCTTTGCCCGTCGTTTCGTATCTCGCTTGTTCTGCTCCTCACCCGAAATCGAACACGGCTTTAGGGGCTAGGGAATGGTTTGGGTTGTTGAGATTGTCCCGAACCACGCAGTTTCTCTCTCGATTCACCCGTCGTCCATCGTCGCGATCGGATGAGTTCCCACAAGGCCAACAGCGCCACCGCTGCTCCGATGACGAACAAGGGGATCAGGTTCCATCGCCATCCACTGATCAGTCGAAGGTGGTACTTCAACGTGCCTCTATCGCTAGAATGCGCGAGGTCCAGCTTGAGGAGCGCCTTGAACCAGTTGTCCGGTGTCCAGTGGTCGAGAGGGTACATTGCTGGTTCGGGATTTTGTTCGGCGATCGTCAGGTTGATCGTTTGATTGTCGGTCTGGGCAACTACCACGTTGACGTAGATCAGGGCGGAGAGCGTCAGGGCCGCTGACAACCAAGTCATGACTACCCAGAAGATGAAGAGAAAGGAGTGGTTTGTCGCATTGGTCTGGTTACATCAGTCAACATCAGCTTTCAATCTTCTGTGCATAGGATGAGCTGTCTAGGACAAGTAACTCACCTTCCTGGCCCGTCTATTTTCGAACCAAATGGTCAATAGACCACCTAGGCCGATCAAGATAATGGCTGTCCCTGCTGCGCCGTTGCTTGTATGGCCTTGGTCGACGTATAGATTCTTGGGTTTGCCATGGATGTCGAAAGATCCAGATGATGTATCGACAGTGAAGAATTTGCCAGCTCGTGCGTGGAGGAAGCCAACCGTCGCTGAGATCATGCTCAACTCGATCAGGCCATCGATCATGAGAATGGGCAGAATGATGTAGAAGGGGAAAAATGGAGATCGAGCCATCTTGACGGTAGTCGGGGTTTGTGTCCTCTCTCAACGCTGATGTTGCAGATATTGTTCAGCCACGTAGGAGTTATTGTCCACCTTCGTCGCCTTCCCCACTTGTTGACTGCTTGTGGTATATCGGCCACGCTCTCTTCGCGACAGCGCAATATTCATGTACGGTCGGTCGTAAATGAACAATTCGAAAACAAAAAATGGGAAAGTATCAGCAGTAAGTAGTGATTCAGCCCTTGAGCAGCCTTAAATGAAGTAACGTGGGGTCAAAGGATGGGTGTTGGCGTTATTATAATAGCATTTTCCGGACAAGTCCTGGTTATGGTTCCGCTTATTAGGCTGGACGCCGGTACAAGATGGTGCGCTTGTCGCAAAGCCACTAGGGAGATTGACTTATACCAGAGGCTCACCAGGCAGGCCAGGAGCTAGAATGGAAATCTGGGACTTTGCATGCCCAAGAAAATCCTTCCAGGTGGCACGACTCACCGATGTGTTGCTAGGATGAACCCTGGCAATTGAACTCAGACCTACCGAAAGTCCGTCAACTTGGCAAACCACAGCCAGGTGTCATCTTCAACGGGCAACGACTTTCCTGTTTAGGGCCCGACATTAACCCTAGCAATGTGAAGACAAAGGTAATCACTCAAAGGAATGGAATACCAAGACTTTAGGCCAGCCAGGAATGACAAAGGAACAGGACGGTCCATAGGAGTCCGATACGCCGCCACAGAGCCTCGTGTTCAGCCGTTGATCTTGGCCGCCGCCGACATTTGTGGCTGTCTGGAAGCCAAGGAAAGTAAATAATCACCGCTGCATACGAGTCCTCGTAGAATGTTTGGCAAAAGCCCGATGGCTGGCTTATTATCAGATCAGTACTCCGTACTCCGTGTGCGGTGGAAGGAGTCGCCCTCTGCATGTATCATGGCAGTGCGGTGGACAATCATGATCCTGACTTGATGACAAAAGAGAAAAAATTGGAATCTCGTTTACTCGACCAGAGAATCAAAGAAATCGAGTTTAGTGCTGACGGCCTGACCGGGGTCGGAAGCAGCCAACTTGATCCAGAGTGGCTCCGCCCATGTGGCCAAGGATGCCTTTCCAATTAAAGCTCAATAACGAGGCTGTGACACTGTTGGCCTGGTCAGTCCTCGTTCGCCACGATGGAAGCTGTTTGATAATCGTGCCATGGGGTTGTTTCGATCGTTGTCTGTCATGTCATCGTCGCAATGCCTAAGATAGAGTAGGGACTGAATTGTGGCAATAATGAGAGGCAAGTCGGTCTTGCACGTGCTGCCAAGATCCCAGGTTGGCTATGTAAGTTATTACTAATCAGACATTCCGCCTTGTTGGTAGCCCATCACACGTGCACACCGCGACCTCAGAGGAGAGGAGGCACCAACAACATCCTGAGTCACTATTCCAGATGAACCCATGTCGGTGACGAGCAACCACAAGTGGTGACACTTGTCTTGCAGACCAGCAATGTGCGTCGATCATGCAACATGCGAATACGAAGCGGGGAAATAGGTCGCGAGCATCGAGCCGTTGTTTAATTCGTATCCCAGAAGCTTCTCCCCAGGGTTCAGATGCCTGATTTCTCCGCTCAATTTCTGCCGTGTCCAGGCAGAAGTCCAGGGATTCACCGCGCCAAGTCAGATGACTCCGCGTCTGAGTGGTCACTTCAATACGAGGTCGCCCGTTTCTGCGAACGCGTTTGCTGTTGAGAAGTGAAGGAGGGACAAAAAGTGTCGTAATTAATGATCTTTTTGACTTCATACCGTCGGGCATGGGACAACCATCTCTGCGATTCAAAGGCAAGAAAAGGTATAAAAGAAAGGTGAGCCACATCGGGATGTCAGGTTGTCAAGAAGTTCGTCGATGTCTCCTCAAAACAACACCAGAGAATCCACCAACTTCCGAAATTGTAACCTTCACATTTAGGCATTGAGATCACCGCTATTCGGCTGTAATCATTATGGCTCCTAAAGAGGTAGGCAGGTCCCTAGCACACTCGGGACACAGATCATGAGCTGAGAACTTCCAGATCGTCACATATGAGGAGTACCTCCCTATGCGCCTTGCTCTCCTCGAGAAAGAGAAACAAGCCACACGTGCCCGGGACGAATTGAGCGCTGCACGTCGCCAGCTACCCCTAGTAGAGGTCGCAACATCTTATAAGTTTACCGCCGTCGACGCGGCTGGGGATCACAAAGAGGTCACTTTACTTGATCTTTTCAATGGCCGCCCTCAACTCATCATCTATCACTTCATGTTCGACCCAAGCTGGGATGCAGGGTGCAGCTCTTGCAGTCTTTTTGCTGACCACATCCCACCACTTGAGCACTTGAACTCACACTCAACCTCGTTTGCCGCAGTGTCTCGTGCTCCAGTCGAAAAGATCGAGGCGTACAAGAAGCGCATGGGTTGGAAATTTCCCTGGGTGTCGAGCAATGGCACAAACTTCAATTATGACTTTCACGCCACTCAAGATGAGTCTGTTGCCCCTATCCAGTACAATTTCAAGGACAAAGCAGAGCTTGAGCGGCGTGGTATGGACTATTTTGCCCGCGGTGAACAGCCGGGCCATTCAGTCTTTGTGCTTGGTGGCGAGAAGAGTGGCATTGGAGAGCCTGGAAAGGCGTACCATAGCTACTCGGCCTACGCTCGCGGTGGTGAACATCTCATTGGTACATTGAGCTGGTTGGACATGGCACCATTGGGCAGATTGGACGGTATCAATGGGGTTGCCGGTCTCGGATACAAGAGACGTGACGAGTATACCGACGACGACCTGAAGGGCATTGAGGCCAGGATTGGTGCTTAACTTACAAACTGTTGAGGGGTGAAATTGTAAAATTGGTGGGGATGGGACCATCAAATATCGAGCAGTCCAAGATACTCAGTATGTTCAAATGATATGTGTTTTCAGCGGTGTTGAGAGAGCGAGGTTCAATGAATTGCAGTTGTCCTTTGAGCACGACGCTGGTGAGGTGCTGTACAAGCCATGGCCGAAGCTCCCCAAGCTTCCCCCACGAACTTCTCTCGGCGAACGCTAAATAATCATCAATCACCCACAGCATCACGGAATACTCCGTCGTCTCGAAAGCGAGCATTTTGTGATACTCCGTACCTTCAGATGCTACTCTTCCGTAGCAATTGGCCACGACTCTCTCGATCGACTCCAAATCGCACTTTACTCTTCCATACCTTCGCGGCCATGGCACCCAAAACTCAAGAACCCCAAATCGTCTCCGTCACCGACCTTCCCTCGGCGCAAGCGAAATGGGTTGGCCTCAAAAAGATCGACTTTGTAGATCAGACGGGCACCCCTCGATCATGGGAGATTGCCGTTCGCAAGACGACCTCCAAGTCCGGTGTGGATGCTGTGGCCATGGGCAACATCTTCGTACACCCCTTGAAACCTCCGAGCACGATGCTCGTCATTCAGTACCGTCCTCCGATCGGTAAATATACCATCGAGTGGCCTGCGGGGTTGATCGACGAGAACGAGACCCCCGAAGAGGCTGCCGTCAGGGAAATGAAGGAAGAGACTGGATATGAGGGCAAAATACTCAACACGGGACCTGTGCTGTCCAGTGATCCTGGCATGACCAATGCGACCCTCAAGCTCGTCATGATAGAGGTGAAGCTAGGTGAACAGGAGGATATGATGCCGGACCAGAAGCTCGACGAAGGAGAATTGATTGAAAGAGTCATGGTTCCCTTGTCAGAGCTGTATGATCGATTGATCGAGTACAGCAAAAAGGACAATTTTATGGTCGCGGGCAAATTATTCTACTTTGCCGCGGGCATGCATTTCGCTAAACACGGTGGTTACATCTGAACAGAATCTACAGGAAGCTCTTGCATACTTGACATGACCAACGGTTCGCTCGAGTATTGCTTCCATCGCCGTAACCTTTCAAGAGGCAGATCAATGCGAGCTGTGTGGGACAAAGCCGCCTTACACCAAACTGTTTGAGAACGTTTCACAGTCTGCTGGCAGAGACGCCCTGTTCCCGATACAGGAATATATCGATCACCATGCACCTGTCAATAACCACCGAGTCTAAAAATGAAGAAACACGAATATGCTATGGTCCAATGCCGACTGACCACGACTTATAATGGCAGTTACATTCCAGGCTGAACCTCTTCAAGATGAACACTTGTGGTGAGTATGGCTTGGGGTGATCCAAGTGACTTCTAGCTGGTAAGGCTAGTTTTCTTCATGATCTTTTAGATTTTATTCCTATCTGCCAAATCCAACAATCTAGAGGCACTTTACCCAAGTCAGGCTCGCTCTTTCACATATTCGAACAAGGTATTTATTTATTCTCGTCTCAGCGCCGAACATGTCTAGCTTTCAGCGGGGTTATCATAGAACGGAAAGCCGACATGAATGACTCTAAATAGATATATACACGTGCGATATTAAACTGAATCCGTCAATACAATACTCAAGAACCGTTGTTGATGATCAACTGAAGATGTCTACTCGAACTAGTAGTTAGTGATTATCCTGTGGAGTAGGAATTGGTATTGTACGATCCCGTGAATAAGCGGCTGCCAGTCAGTGAAATAGATGCTCCGTCGTTACATCAAAAAGTACCTGGGGTTTCTTTTTTGGGATACCAAAAGGGGTTTGCTTTCTCAGCCTTCTATCCCACTCGTGGAGAGGAGGACAACGGATCTTGGATAGAGTCTGGCAGAGCAGGATTTATTGGGATTCACTGCGCCTTTTTTCTCCTTTTTTGATCGACCTCTTCTGTACGAGTACAACAACTTCGTTTCCCTGCTGGTAGAAACAGGTTGGAAAAAATATATGCGATGTCGGGCATATCCGAGAATCCCATCACCGTGGATGGTATCGCCGACGTTGTCAACGCTGCCACTCCGGCCTCACAGGCTCTGGTTTTGAGTCGAAATTCCAGGTCTCCTCAAGGTCTACGAAAGTACCTTTACTCGGCCCTGGTTGGATCCGTGGCCATCTTGACGACCTTGTACCAGACCGGCACAGGACTGTCCCTGTTTGGACCTAGGTTCGAAGCCACCGACTACGCTGGCAGGACCAAACATGTCTTGTCGACGACACCACTCATCGACGGTCACAATGACCTCCCTTACATCCTCCGACAAGAGTTGAAGAATAGAATCTACGATCCTCGCTTCGACTTTCGAGGCCACCTGTTGAGTCACACCGACCTGAGCAAGATCCGTACCGGTCAACTCGGTGGACAATTCTGGTCGGTTTATATTGAATGTGCCGCGGAGGGTGTCCCTCAACTTGAAGAACCGACGGTAAGTTTTTTCTTTGCGTTTCTTTGCAAAGACAGACCAACTATCACACCCACAGAGACAAAGGCATGGACTTGGTGTGTTCCCAACACACCAAGAAAGTGCAAGGCAGTATGGCCTTTCAACTCAAATGCATACTAACGAAGTTTGTATTCATAGTGGATCGTTCGAGATACACTTGAACAGATTGATGTGATTAAGCGACTCATCTCACAACAATCGAATGATTTACAATTTTGTACCACACCAGTTTGTGTCAGAGAGGCTTTTGCCGCTGGTAAGATAGCTAGTATGATTGGTATCGAGGTGAGTAGAGCACACAAGGCATCCATCAACAGCAGCAGCAGCAATTTCCCTCCCGGAGACTTACTCACGTCTTGTGGAAAATTTCCAGGGAAGTCATCAAATAGGGAATTCCATAGCCACTCTACGACAAATGTTCGAATTGGGAGCCCGGTACATGACCATCACTCACAATTGCGACACACCTTTCGCGACCGCCGCCACCACGGTGGCCGAAGGGGGAGCTGACCGTGGCCTGACCCCTCTCGGACAGAATCTGATCGAAGAGATGAACAGACTCGGCATGCTCGTCGATCTGTCACACGTTTCTCCCGAGACGATGCGTGATGCTTTACGGGTGACTCGGGCTCCCGTCATGTTTTCACATTCGGGAGCCTTTGGTATGACGAGACACTTGAGGAACGCCCCGGACGACGTCCTCTTGAGCTTGAAATCCAACGGCGGTGTCATCATGGTTCCATTTGTCGGTCCTTTTCTCAACAAGGAGCACCCAGAGGACGCGAGCATCCACGACGTGGCAGATCAGATCTTGTACATTGCAAACTTGATCGGTTGGGATCATGTCGGGATCGGGTCTGACTTTGATGGTACAACCGACCTGGCTAGAGGATTAGAGGTGAGTTTATTTTCCTTTCCCCCCTTTCGAACCACGTTGTTCTCGGCCTTTTTCGGTACCACGCGCTCATCATTGACTCGTTATCAGGACACTTCCAAATATCCGGAATTGATTCAACTCTTGATGAAACGTGGGGCGACCGACCGACAGATCCGTCTTCTCGCGGGAGACAACATCCTCAGAGTTTGGGGTCAAGTCGAAAAGTACGCTCAAAAGGCACGACGACAGTCCAAACTTCCCGTCGAGGTCGTGTGGGAAGGAAGGAAATGGTTCCACGGGCACGACTCGGATTTACCTCTTATGTTTCGTGACAGTAAAAAGGAGAGAAGGGATAGTTTTTGAGTATGACTAGTAGACAAGTTGGAGCTCTAGATTAGAGGTCTAGTCAGTACGGAGTAGAGGGCAATAGTATCTTGCTCGTACGGAGTACGTCTCCGTATAAGTACCCATGTTCCAGTCCATACTCTCTCTACTCCCCGACTCACCTTACAATCTCGAATTTCTCGACCCATCTCGGTTCGACCCACCCCTCCGCCCGGAAAAAAAAAAGGAGATGGTACATATGTCAAAGGTTGTCAATTTCCACGGCAATCCGACGCCTCTTTAGCCCAGTTGGTAGAGCGCGACACTAGTATTTCACCAAAAAATGACAAGTATATGTCGAGGTCACTGGTTCGAATCCAGTAGGAGGCAACCCCCAAAACGTCCTACATTAAGGCCCTTTTTTTTTGGTTTTTGTTTTGGTTTCCGATACGCGTAGTTCTTGTGGGAAAGGCGGAGTACCCAGTAGTGAATACGGAGTACGAAGTACGATCTTGGTATTCAGTGATCTTCCTTCAAACCATCTTCACCATATATGCAGTGCATACAAAGGATACACAGGCACCAAGATCTACATCTTCATCTTTCTTTTTTCTTCTTCTAGAAAATATAATGTCTCAAACATATTATACATTAAATGGTTGTCAAAGAGAGATCGTGCTGTGCAATATATATATCCCTAGGTACGAGTACATGCGTAGTGCCTTGTTCCCCCACCCTCACCACACATAGACAAACACGCACTCTTCTCTCTCCCTTGAGAGAAAACACCACCACATCGTTTTTGCCCTCATAGATGACAATGATCCATTCGAATGGAATCTTCCCTTATTCTTCTTGTTTTCCCGTGTACAACTTATCTTTCCATACCCCCCCTCGTAAACACAGTAGTGTATACATATTTCCGATCGGACTCATCCTCACATTCTCATTTTCGTCCAAAGAAAAGCAGCGTCGTTCATGTGTGTGTGTAGCAGCAGCAGCAGCAGCAGCAGCAGCAGCAGCAGTAGCAGTAGTAGTAGTAGTAGTAGTAGTAGTACTAGTAGTAGATGCGAGCAATGACTTTTCCCCGAGGTATTATAGAGACAGAGTTGTAAAAGAAGAGAGAAGAAAAAATACCACAAACTCTCTGCCTTTCTCGAGATACTCGTTGATTTGAATGGTTTCATGTATAATCCAACTTTTCCTTTCCAAACACCCCCCACCACACCTCAATTACGGACGCATTAACATGACCTTTTTTCTTCTTATTATTATCCCGATGCTCCCCACTAGAAAGCATCTTCCAGAGGACAATCGACCGAATCATGACCGTCCCTCTCACACAACGCGCACCATTTCTCAGGGTCGATCACACCACTGGTCCGGCCAGCCAACATACCCGCTTGAATACCAGTGCCCTCGATCATGGCAGGTGCCGGAGCGGGAGAGGGACCAGGTGCTGCCGAAGATACGGGTGGCTCGTCCTTGGCTGGAGGCGTGGGAGGTTTGTCGTCGTCTACAGGCTGTAGAGGTGGAGGAGGAGGTAAGGTGCCCGTGGGTGGCGGACTCGTAACGTTTGAAGCAGCACCAGCAGAATTATTGTTATGTTTTCGACTGACCAAGGGTGCTGGTCGATCCGAGTCCGCTCCCGACAGGATCTGACTTTGATCGCCACTTCGTCTCAGGCCTTCGCGGACAACGTCCTTTCCGCTTCTCTTGCCCAGACTACCCTGGGCCTTGTTGCTCTTACCAGGTCCAAACATGTTGGAGCAGCTCAAGATGTCATGGCCACTCTCTTCACAGATTTCGCACCACAGGGGCGCACTCGAGCTGGAAATGTCCGTCACCCCATCGTCCATTTGATCGTGTTTAAGAGGGGATTGGCTTCGTCGGTGGGAATCTTGCCAGTCGTGGGCATTGCCCTGTGGGCCAGAACTGCGTCCTAGGACAACGGTTCTTTGACTACCCGTGGTACCTGTGCTGAGGTGCTTTCGGTCCATATCTTCACTGTTTTCTCTGGAGTGTCCTCCTGGAGGTGACCGGATGGAGGTATGTAGACCGAATGCGGAACCTGGCATCGGAAACTTTGAGAGAGCAACGCTGTTTCTCAAATGCTTGACCTCGTTCGCAAGTTCCTCCTCATGCGCACTCTTCTGTTGCAGTAACATCTCGAGATCCCTGATCTGTTGTCGCATGCTTAATCTGTTCTCCTCCCCATCTTCTTCATCGGACGGCTTGTCCTTCCTCGTCAGTCCATTGGGCTTTGATCCGTTGATCTTGGGGGATTTGTCGTGGGCTTCGTTGAGACTTTGTATGATCGCTTTCAAACCTCTAATCTCATCGTCTTTTGCACCTAGTTGGACCTTGAGATCGTCGACGTCGCCCGCGGAATACCCATTGAGCTGTTCCTCAGTCTTTAAACGTTCTCGTTCTCGTCGCAACTCTGACCTCGATCTCTCGACCTCCCCCCTCAAGAACTCAACCTCCCCTCGCGCTTCGGCTTCTCCTCTCCTTGCATCCTCGAGGCCTTCTTCGAGCTCCTGCACAAGTTCTTCGAGCTGCTTAAGCTGTTGTGCAACGGACTCGACATCCTCACTTCGATCTTGGAGGTTTCTCACCTCTTCCAGCAGTTCGTCAACCCTCTTTTCGTAGACGCGTTCTGTCTCTGTGCTCGCCATTTCCAGTGTGTCAATAGTGCTTCTGAAATCAGCACGATTTACATCGAACTCTGCGGTGAGTAACTTGATCTTGTCGTTCTTCTCCCTTATGATTTCTCTGAGCTCGGTCACATCTCGAGGCAAATCATCATCTTCGTCGTCTCCACCATCTCTTTTTCCGGCCTCGAGGTTGGGTAGGAGTTTTTGTAATTCATTGAAACTGCTCTCCATCTCCGCAAAATTGGCGCCCTGATCACGCAGTTGCCGTCTCGCGACATTGAGCTCGTCATTCAATTCGCGAATCTTCTTTTCGTACTGCTCGACATCCACACTCCGATTTGCATGGGGTGTTGGCGTGGGCGTATTGTCTCCTTCCCCAGAGCCTTCATCGAAACTTGACTCGGGGCCCAATGAGGGGCTTGTACCGCTACCCACACTGGACGTGTTTGTGCTGTGTCGTAAATTCTGGCTAAAAGTCGTCGTCGGCCGTCCTGTACTGGGACGATATCCTGGCCCACCATTGGTGCTCTTCCCGAGGCCCAACCCGATACCACTTGGTCGAGTCTTGGGTGTAGTCAGTGCCTTTCCGGTCGGTGTCACGGTCTTGCGGAGCGGGCTCGAAGGACGTGGTAGACTTTCCCTGCGCGCTGGGGGTTTCAGCGCTGGGCTTGCGGCGCCAGCCCTGACTCCTGGTCCTACCGACTGGCTGAAATTTGGTTTCGCGATGCCCGTCCCAGGCGTGCGACCACCTTGGTTGAAACTACTCAGGCGCGTGGGCGTTCCAGCGCCTGGGCTCGCACGGACACCTAGGCCGATTGTCTTTTTGACGGCCTTTTCTACGGGTAGAAAAATGCCTGATCCGGGTATGGTGGTTTTGAAGTAGAATCTTCCGTCAACCTCGCCAGAATTCTTGCCTCTGGGTGCGTACTCTGTCGCCAGTTGGACCCCTGCAAAGACGCCCTTCTTCCCAGTAACAGGTCCGATGAATTTGACGGTGCCGTGCATGTCGCCCGGCACCAGGACCGTGTCGCCTACGCTGAGACCGGCCATGGTGAGTGTGTCCTTGGCTTTCCACTGGGGCTATGTATCTTGTCTAAATCTTGCAAGCGAAGTCTTCAGAAAGAGGTGTACATGTGAATCGCAACGTTCGAAAGGAGGCAGCGCAGGATGAGACGATCATCGGTTGGGTATCGATTCGCATTGACGTGGGAGGCCGTGCGACGAGCGTGGTTTAGAGAGAGTAATTCCGAGCGGAAGAGTGTCTAATATGCGCGTCAAGTATGGAGGAGGATGGCAAGGAGGATTTTGGGTCGAATGGTCTCTGAAGTGATGGAGTCGTTGCGTAGTTACACGGGCATATACAAGTAAACAAAGGGACGCAACATGCTCAGCCAGCGGAAAGAAGCGTGGATGATGATTAGTGGTTGGTTGGAGTAACGAAGAGTTGCTCCTATAGAATCTTCAGAACACCTAACAACAAAGTCTAGTAGTCCATACACGTACAGTACCTCAATACCTATCAATTACTCCGTACTCCGTACTTACTCCTCAAAAAAGGGACCCTTGCACATCTTTCGGGAGCATCGTGGCGCGTAAATTGTTTGACTCGCTTAAATGAAATCGAACCAAACATGTGGCGTATCTTCACGGCTCTCTCGACAATTAAATCGCTCGCTCGCTCGCTCCATACGCCTGGTCACCACTACCGCTACCGAGACGATGTACTCCGTACTGAAAAGGAGACGCGGATCTTCGGCTATGGGGGTTTTTTACGTCTTTTCATGAAATTGCACGCGCCACCCATCACACTCACGCCCTCAGCCTTGCCCATATGGATCGAGAGATTCGAACATGAGAATTGGACGCCAATGCCTTTCCTGAGTGTCTCTGATTATACGGAGTACGAACCCATGAATCTGTATTGCATTTTCATATATCGAGGTAAAGTAGCTCAGCCGCTACCAACAACAATATCCCCAACACCTGTCTGAAGCGCATTCTGAAAAGGTCCCTTGCATCCATACTTTTGCGTAGGTTGGTTTATTACCCCTACGACCAGACTACCGCCATCTCCGCAGTCTTCCCTATAGCTGGAGTCGGAAGGTGGCCACCTCAAACGGTCTCAGCTCAATATTGACGCTGATCTTGTTCTTCCCGGACATGGTCAAGCTCTCCAAGTCATCTTCGAGCACATTGGTCTTGTAGACCTTCTTGACCGGCAGAGTGGTCTCAATCGTCCCTCGACTCTTGCCACCCATGCTCTCGTATATTCTCAAAATCACACTCTGTCCCGGGCGTTGAGTGAGCTCTCCGCGGGAAACGTCCTCATCATCCTCGCCACGTTTAATGCAGTCCAACACCAGGGACCTGGCACCTGTAAGGTGAATTGCGTTGAACAATTCCTTGGGCCTGTCGTCGACCATGGAAACTAGCTTCATTGGGTGATTGAAGTTGTACGCTGCACGTACAGTGTTGGCGCTCAGAGCACCTTGGTGAGGCATGATGGCCCACTTGATGTGGTGGCGTCCCATGTCAGCGTGTGCATCCGGCGCTTTGGGTGCACGGATCAAGGACAGTCGCATGAGATTTCCACATGTTGCGAATCCATACTTCGAGTCGTTCAAGATCGAAACACCGTAGTCAGCCTCCGACAAGTCAGCAAACTTGTGGCAGCAAACTTCAAATTTCGCCATGTCCCAACTAGGAACGCGTCAGCAACATCCGTAACAAGATAAATAGCCACTTACCTGGTGTTATAATGGGTTGGACGTCGAATAATACCATACTGTGTCTCGTAGCTGGCTTCGGTGTTGACCACATCAACTGGGAATTCCACCTTCAGGAATTTCATGTTCTCACGCCATTCAACTTCGGCGTCGACAGACACATATCCGGTGTCACTATCACCGTCACACGCATCGAGGCTGATCGTTGTTTTCACCCAGCTATCTTTACTGACCTGCGTCTTGGTAGCAACACTGACGCGGTAAGGCCCGTCTTCAACAATTTCAGAGGCCTCCGACTTCAATTCCCTCCGAGACTCGAGGTGGAAAACTTCAACATCCCAGGCCTGCCAGTAGAGCGGTTTGTCATCGAAAATGACCAGCTGATTTGCTTTACCTCCTTTAGCAATGACTTCACGATCCGCTTTGAGGTCGATCAGGGATGTGATCACACCGGCTTCCACTTTGACTTGGAATTTGCTGTTCTTCATCATGAAAACTCCCTTCTTAACCTCTTCTACAGAGGCAGTAGACTGGATGGCAGAGGCTGTGTGAGTCTTGACGGCGCCCTGTCCGCCCGAAACAAAGGTGTATCTCTTCTCTTGAGCCTTTGTTTGCGCCTGTGGGATGCGCACCAGTTCGGATCGTTTCCATGGGGCGGTGTTCACCGCGGCAAGCTCAGTGTTGGGTTTGAGATGTTGAGACAGGCCAAGCACGATGAGAGCTTCTTCCTTGACCTTTGCACCGAGCTTCGCGTTGTGCGCATAAAGAGCGTCGGAGTCATCATAGCACATCTCTATCGAACTCCCGGGCAAGCAGTCGTGGAACTGGCAGAGGAGAACATTTTCCCACATCTCGTCAATCTCCTTCTTGGGGTACTTGTAGCTCTTGCTCTTCAAGCTGGCTAGGGTTGCTAGATACTCAATATCATGCAACATGATTTCTTGCTTGCGATTGTTCAACTTATTGTTGGCTTGTGTCGTATAAGTGCCACGATGTAACTCAAAGTACAGTTCACCATACCAAGTGACAAACTGGGTACCGTCTGCGACCTTCTTTTCGAGATTGGCGAAGAAATCATCAACAGACTTGCCCATTTGCACGCGAGGCAAGAGACCAGTAGTGTCACTGAGTCCACGACACCTTCGCAGCTTTTCAAGCATGTCTCTTGTAGGGCCACCACCACCATCGCCTTTTCCAAAGACGAGCAGTGATGTATTGTCTTCATTCATACTCTTGTGCTGGGTCACACTGCGTCTGACATCTCCAAAGTGGGCATCTGCAGTATAGGTCTCACTTGGCGCCATGTGACAGATGACCTGGCTCCCATCCAAGCTTACCCAGTTGAACGTGGTGTGTGGGAAGTTATTGATGTTGTTCCAACTCAACTTTTGAGTAAAGAAACGTGACATCCCAGCAAGACGACACAGCTGAGGCAACTGACTCGAATACCCAAAAGTATCCGGTAACCAGAATGTCTGGCATCTTTCGCCAAAGTTGCTCTCGAAGAAACGCTGGCCGTAGAGAAATTGTCTGACCAGTGACTCACCACTGGGCATGTTGGTGTCGTGTTCGACCCAGCTGCCGCCGATGGGCTGAAACTTCCCTTCCTTCACCTTTGATTTGACTCTGTCAAAAACGTAAGGGTAGTATTGTTTCAGCCACTTGTACTGCTGGGCTTGACTACACGCAAATCTGTGTTCTGGGTATCGGTCCATCAGGTCACATTGATTGGACCAGCTTCTGGCGACTTTACGCTTCGTCTCCGCCCATGGCCAGAGCCAGCATGTGTCGATGTGGCAATGCCCGATAGCATAGACGATGCTCTTCTCGTCCGAGTCATACACCTTTGAAGAATCGACGTTCTTTCCAATGTATTTCTGTGCGATCTGTCGACCTTTTTCGATCGACTTTGTGGAACCGTTATCGGCAATGAAGATGTCCATGATCTGGTTGCACACTGAAAGCGCTTCGTGCTTCTCCCAGCTATCGCCTGGAAATTCCCTCGCAGCATCTCCAATGATCCAAAAGTCGACATACAGCCGGCGGGCAGGGAGGTTGACGTCAACAATCTGTGCCTTCGATAGCGTATAGTATTTGTTTGGATCTGGGGGCTGAATGCTGTCGCCTCCAGGGGCATTGCCGAACATGCCATTACATGCCATCTCGATATAGAAGATATGCTCTTTACCATCTCTCCAGCTCTCTGGAAGGATCCATTCCGTGCGGTCTCCGCCTCCAGTTAGGCCTTGCAGCGGGTTCCCATCATGTGTCCATACTAAGCCTTCATTGTTTGCATCCCAATGGAATTCCAAATGCTCTCCGTCACACATGTCCTTCGGCACTGTGAGCTCAATCTTGAACCAATGAGTTGACCATGATGGGCCAAAGGATTCACCTCGGTGGGTAGGCCTGAACGCATGGGATGTTGCTTCTTTGAAGGTTGGCCGTGCAAGGTCGGGCGGAGAGTAGACGGAGAGCTTTACGTGCTCGTCGTCGTCGCACACATTGTGGTAGAGTTTAGCAAGAAGGCTTTGGTTCTGGTATTGTCCGCCTGAGGTGAATTGTCTCAGACTGTTGGATCCGTCAGCGTATTTCTATCGGTGACACCCTCCCCTAAAGACACTCACCGGTCTGTGTAGATATTCTCAATCTTCTTTCCAACAGGCTTCGCACTGAGAATGGGGTATTTGGACGTTGCCGGACGAGGCTCTCTCTCTCCTCCCATGACTACCGACCTTGGTAGGGTGCTGCTCTGTATCTATGATAGGACGGGGACCGGGAGGTCTCACAAGGGAGATTTGGGGGCCTATTTGGGGGCCTATTTGGGGGCCTATTTGGGATATGGACCAAATGCTATGCGTTGTGTCTGGATTTGACACAGTCGGCTTCAATGAAAATACAAGAAGGGAGTTATCAAGCTGGGCAACTCAAAACCTAAGTCGACACATCCATTGTTATCTCCCTGGAGGTCAGTCAGCAGTTGTTGTTTCATCGCAGCTGTACCTAAATGCGGGGTGTATTCTCTTCTCCAACCCGGACGCCCATCGATGACGAGGCTGGGTCCATTCGGAGCTAATCCATATTCGGACTTCGGCGCCAACCTGACGCAGGCGAAGCTGCAAGGTACACAGGTACTCGTACGCAGAAGTGTCAGTCAGTCTAACAACCTCCTGTCTACTCTCTGTTTGCTTCCATATCCTCCTTTGATGTATGATTGATCTATTGTGCGAGTGTCTCTCTATAAATAATGGACGTCTAATTGTCGCTAGATCCAAGATTCTCCTTCATCACCCATGAATGGATCTCCCAAATGCATCGCGCTCGTTTTCCGTGTTGGTCCAACCAGCACAATACTCTGCTTCAACATCCTTCGCCGCTTCTGGGATGTTCGTCCGGTCAGCTTCCGTCTGGCGCCCTCGAGGACCCCCACGAACTGACTCTGACCGTTTTGGTAGGCATTGCCCAAGTCGATGGACCTTCCTGCCTTGTGGTTGCGCTGTATCTTTGGTTGTTGTTGTTGCTTCTTCGTCATCTTTTTTGACCATATCTCTGCACCATAAACTTGGTAAGGTGTGGCTGGCTTTGCCAATTGTCTTGGTCGTGGCATTTCCTCTTCCTGGTAGTCTTGCAACACCGGACCCCGCTTAGACAGAGACAGTGTCCGCCATAAATGAGAAACGCCTTGCTGCAAGCTCGATCGGGGGCTATCACGTTCTGATTTTTTCCTGGATGGAGTGTCTCCGGCCACAGCAGAATCATTGGTGGCAGGTTCAGGAAGAACATGTTCCTGTCCATGTGCATACTCACCTGAAACCATTCTCGGATCGAGGCTGGTCCGCTCCCATGGTCGATTTGATGCTGATACAGGACTCTGCACAAAGTCGTCATCCAGCCAAGACTTAGAGAGCCTGCTGTCAGGAGTATGGTGCTGTGGCCTCTCTTTGCCACTATCTCCAGGGCTGACACTCTGAATGCTGGATTGATTGTCCCAGTCATCGGACACAGGACTAGGTAGTTCCGAATCTACTAGTCCCGCTGGAGGAGGTAGCAGATCAGAATCATTGACATCCGATATGCTGCCGGACATTGCACTGGGGAGCGGAGGTGTACGGGAGATGATGAGGGATAACTCGATAGGGGAAACTTGTGGTGAAGGAAGCGCCAAACTGTTATTCGCAACTTGACAATCGTGGTCTGGCGATGACGCAGACAAGGCAGACTCCAATTCATTTCGTCGCTCTCGAAGGGATCTGGAAAACTCAATGAATGTCGGTGCCGCCTTGTTGCTCAGCGGGCCATCGTTTCCTGACAGAAGGGTAGGCTTTAGTGAAAAAACAGATGAGCTGTCGTCAGCTCCAGAAGTCCCCAGTGGGTTTGGAGATGGTGTTTTACTGACGCTGAGTCGTCGGATGAGTAGTGGGGCTATAGTATCTCGATACGCCTGTGGTTGATGCAAGGCTGGTAGGGCGGGAGTGTCGATCAATTCCTGCTGCCCATTGTACATGCGGATGATGTTGCTGATCGTTGTGTCATTGCTGTAAACACTAGATGATCGTCTTTTCTCGAACGGCTCAAGGGGTAAAGGTTTATCTCGGTCAGAAGGTGTGGATTTTGTTGATCTACTCCGAGGTACATCGAGGAACAGACTGCTCTGAGATCTGGAAGCCGCAAGTTCCAAACCCTGTCTCTGTAGTTCAAGGAGCGCTTTCGACGGCGGTGGAGGAGTCATGAGCCTGCGGTGCGCCGATATAGGTCGAGAATTCATATCCATGATTGTTCCGAGGACTCGACAGCGAGGGTCATGCTGATCCGAGTCAATCAAGTGCTTGCTGCTCAGTAGAAGGGTTTCTTTCTAGTGATACATGATGCCTCTTTCAAAAGCCGAACACACTCTGGCCAGGGCATATTGTTGCAGAAGTGATACAGCAAAAAGAGGACAAAGAAGTCCGCTTTCAGCCACCACACCAACGAGCCCATTGTTCCCTTGGCACCCCATGGCAATGTAGACAACATCTTCAGGATGCCGAGGGTAAATGTTTCATCATCTGAAATTATAGTAAGGATGGTAGAGGATATTTTTGGGCTTATCGGAGCACCGAACCGCCCACATTCCAATGACTACCGCATTCTCGAAATTCAAGTAAGATCAACGCAACCCTCATAAATTTGCAGCTTTGACCAGGTCTTCTTTGGTAAGCTCATCGGTTGGTCGTCTTATGTCTCCTAATCGTCCAACTCTGCGTAGACGGTTTATCATATCCTCATCGCCAAAATGACTGTTGTGCTCGAACGTGGGCTCTTGGTGGTAGGCGACACGTGCAGCATCGACCAAGATCCTCGCAGTCATACCGAACACTCGGTACCTGGATAATTTATCCAGGTGGTCGGCGGTAGCCTTTTGTCCCTTGTTCCTTTTCGGTTTCGAGACGATTTGATTTGTTACTGGGACAAAGAAATTGTGCATACGCCATTGATTCTGATGCCAGTCGGTCCAAGCGCCTTTATACCAATCACTTGGATCACCAGGAAGGTTCTCCTGATTAGGTAGATCTTGATGGTACAAGAAGTTTCGGAATGGAGCAGAGAAGACGGCGGCTACTTCTCGAGCGTCTAGCCTCGGGAGGAGTCTCTCTGCGACGCTCGCGTCAAGCCCTGTCTCGGGATCATAAGAGTGAAGAAATGCGACGCAAGGACGGACAACAAGTTCTGTTTTGGCCAGGTTTGTGGGCATTTCGCAAAGGTGTTCGACTCTAAAGGGAGGAGGTAGTGCACTCTCGCGTCTGGGAAGACCAATCTCTTCGGATGTTTCCCGTCTAGCCGCTTCAAATGCTGATTCTCCTGCTTCTGCCTTCCCTCCTGGTAGTGCTGCATGTCCAGAGTATGAACTCAGGGTACTCGCTCGCATGGTAATGACAACCCTCAGCTCACCCGAGGGGTCGGCAAAAAGAAGGATCAGGACTGCAGCTTTGCGCGACAATGGCATTGCAGGCCATACCGTTTCCGGCGGCTTGTACTGTCTGAGTCTTTCAAGAGCCGCCTATCGAGGTTATGATTTTGCCGAGGGATCGAAGTATGGGACTTACGGCTGATGCTGGCGATAGAGGAGCCATGATTTCTTGTTGACTCTGCGACGAAATCCACCTCCGAGACAGCACAGACAGGCAATTCCGACTACGTGACTTGGTCAGGATGTTCCTATAAAACATCGGTAGTCATCCACAGAAACGATGGAACGGCTTACGGAGGGTTCGTCTTGATATTATTGATGACGGAAAGACATTGCCGAGGTATTTATCTAAAAGGGCGTCTGACATCTAGAAGCGGCTCGCGTATCGTTCTACCATCTATCGAATCACGTTTCTACGACATTGGGTGGGAGTGTTTCTTCACAGGACGTGCAATTAACGCACTGAATTGAATGTTTTCTTATTGAGTCTGTCAATCAAATCCTCCCGTTCCTATACCGACGCCTCAAGGTAGCATAGTAATCACCGATGGGCCATAATGTCGTCAGTCGTCCTGAGCCTTCCTCGAGCCTCCAAATCCAATCTTCTGTCGCTTGGTTGCCCGACCATCGGTATCATCATCGTTTGTGGCAGTACTCTTTTTCTTCTTTTTGTCGCCGCCTTTCTCATTCGTAAAACTCCCCGTCGGAGTACCTGCGTGGTTCGGTGTGCTTGTAGAGCTACTGTGAGAGTCTGAATCGCGCATGTAGGATACTGAACTGCGAGAGAAGACCCGATCTGAGTCAATCACCACGGCCTTTCTTCGACCAGCCCCTAACCCGCCTCCAGCCGCGCTCCCGGATATTGTGCCTCCTGCAGATGTCGCTGCCCCCGCTACAGCAGACGCTTTGATGTAGTTGTCAAATCCCTTGACAATGTTGCCTGCGATCGAAGTCTCTTCGAGATAGGCGGTCTCTTGACGGTAGATCTGGTCTTCCACAGCAGCCTAGCGAGGTCAGCACTCCTTGTCTTGAACTGTGCAGGTCGACCCACCATGTTGCGATCTAGAAGGCGTTTCTTCTGCAAGGTGTCGCGTAAATCACGTCTCAACTTCTCGTAATACGGGAGGCCAGGTCTGTCGCCACTGGCTGCAGGCTTCGCTGCCGTGCCAGTTGGCGGTACATTCTCAGCCATGGCACGGCGCGATGTCTGTTGGCGATCGCGACGATTTGTTTCGGTTTGCGCTGATGCTCGAAAGTCTAGCCTGCGAGATTGCGCAAGACAAGGAAAGGATTCGATGGAATGAATACGGGAGAGCATATGACCGCAAAGTGCAAGGCGCCTGCGCCGCGCATCAGAAGACTCGCTCTACCCACCCCTTCAATCATGACATCTCTCAAGTCTGAATAAATTTATTCTCGAGGATCTATACTTTTCCTGGGTTTATAGACGTTTGAAACTTCCAAGACTCTAAATCATGAATCATTTCGGCATGGGTCACGGCGGTATGGATCACGGAGATATGGACATGGGGGACAAGTGCTCTATGAATGCAAGTATTCCATGGGCGATATGAAAGCGCGTTGTTGACTCGAATAGATGCTGTTTACTTGGTCTTCGGAAAACCTATGCATCATCTTTCGCCAATGGAGAGTTACTAGCACATTCTCCCTCATCGTCTCGCTCCTAGCGATCGTGCTTTTAACAGCTGGCTACGAGTGTGTCCGCGAAATCAGCAGGCGATATGAGCAGCAACATAGTGCTCAAATGGCGGCTTACAGCACCAGTGGCACCAGTACGTTCTTGACGCCTCCTTCATGCCATAAATGTGTCTGATCTTGTCAAGGCGCATCACCTCAATTGAACGAATCAAGCTCACTGCTCGTCGTAGGAAGGGACTCGAAGGCGACTGCGGAACGAAAGGGAACAATCATAAAAGGGTTGCTTTATGCCGTGCAAGTGTTTTACAGCTTCTTCATCATGTGGGATCCCAATATCCTCTCCGAGAGATGATGCTAATATGACAGGCTCCTATTCATGACCTACAATGGCTGGGTAATGCTGGCTGTCGCTGTCGGAGCGTTTGTTGGATATCTTGTTTTCGGCCGTAGTTTAACATCCACCAAGTCTGTGGCCTGTCACTAGACGTGCAACATGACATCCTCATCGACTGTCTTCCTCTATATCATCGGCAAACCCGAAGCTGAAACCACCCGAGTCTTGTACAGCCTGGCTTGCATCATTTACCAGTTCCTCCCACTTCCTCTTTTTGACTTCTGCAACAGAGGCCGCGAGCTCAGGGTGCGCTTCCCGTAAGCGGTCCATAAAGAGTGCGTGTGGGTCGGCAACATTGTCTTTGAAACCAGAGACCTGATCAGCCTTGTTCCGGAGGAATTTGACGGTAGATCGAAGATGGGCTCGAGGAACGAAATTCTGAGTGATGGCGATGGCTGGGCTGAGATTGACCACGAGATGCCACCATCCAGAAGGGACATGTAAGACTTCTCCCTCTCGGCATATACCTTCTAGACAGCCAGATGTGCTGCGTGCCTCGGCATGGAAGGTTAACAGCCACTCCCCAATACTTAGAGGCGAGGTCACTTCGCTTTGATCCTCGCTCATATAGACACCCGGCGGCAGCACATCACTCGGAAACATAATCCAATATTTCGAGCCTCGAATTATCGCATTCCAGGCGCTGGTGGCATTGGGGTCCTTGTGAAAAGTACTTCCACTCCTTTCGGGTCCAATAATCAGCCATCTGTGATCTGGTCTTTGTTCTCTGAGCAACGTGAATAAGTCGTTTTGGAAGGCGTCCGGTGGAAGATAGGCCTCCTCGACATCTACTTCCAGGTTCATTTTCTCAACGAATGCCCTGTCAAACAGATACAGCGGGCTTTCGTCCTTTGTGGTGGCCATGTATGCCGAATACTTCTCGAAGGGCCAATCCACCGCCTCTGCACGAAAGGATGTTTTCCCGTATCTGGCGAGCAGATAATCCTGATCCCATTCTTTGTAGGCCTGCCATTTCTTCACAGGTTCTGTTAGAATGAAGGGCCGATCAACCCATGCGCTATCAAACTCGGAGGCGGACAGATCCTTTACCCTTGGTATCTCGTTGTGTCTGGGTATGCTGGAAACATAGGGTTTAAGAGAGATTTGTGAACAGAGAAACGGCCGATGCAAGGCATCAGAGTACAGATGTCGGCAGTCCACACTCGCAAGCTTTGGATTGGGAAGCCGTCTCACCGATGCTCTCCAACTTCCACGCCACGAGAAGTCATCTTTTTGGTCGTTGATTGCAAAATCTCGCCATAATTGGTCAAATGTCGAGTATGCGTAGAGGCCGCGACAAGTGCTGCCCAACGCGACCAGGGATGACTCATCCAGGAATTCCAATAACATCAACAGTAGGCTGTCTGGCAGCTGACCAAAGGATCCCATGTATTTCTGGGCATTCTCAGTCGAGGTCAGGGCATTTCCTGCCGGTCGCACTCCAAGAGGATGCTGGTCGGTCTCATCTTCCAGGGCTAATGAGTCCTCCGAAGTTTCCTGCTGCTCTTTTAACACATCATGGTCGTCTAGAATTGGTATTTCCGGGACTGTATCCGGCAACAAAGTTGTAGTAGAGATCATTCGTTGTTTTATGTCTAGTCGAGGCAAAGTCTCAAAGTCAAAGAGATGCACGTGAGGAGTACTACTGTAACCTGACGGAATAGACTACACGAGAGCAATCCAGCATTGACTAGAATGACAGTGAGTTCGTTTGATTCGAGACTCAAAAATTCCCTAGGACATTTGCCACTGTGGAAGATGATGGACAAGGCTGGTCTGAGTAATAAAGGCAAAAAGCCAAAGTGTTTGGGGTTTGGGTGGCTATGGTCGCCCCTAGCGCATTTTGCCAAGGCAGTATTTAAGCCTGCGCAAAAGTCTCTATCCAAAAAAAAATTTGATCTTGATCTCTCCCTGACATTTCACAACAACACTTTCACACAACTTACTCTAGATCATCCGGATTCTCACGAAAGAGAATCCTTTGACCTAGAAAACAGCACAAAAGCAGTTTTTTGAGACTTAGACGCCGCAGCCGCGCCTAGGTCTTTTCTCACGCCACCCTCACCCCGCGCTTTCAGATCACAGGCGCAGTTGCCAGTGATCCCACGACTTCTTTCGCAATCATGGCGGACAAAGGTCTCGAGGAGGTCCCAGAAGGTATGTGTTCATCGATCAAATGTGATGCTGACGGGAATGTCTCGATGGCATTCATGTCTCGCAGCCACGCCATGGACCACAGTAATGAATATTCGCTAACTTTTCTGACAATTAGGCCAAATCGAATCCAACTACGATGAAGTCACCGACTCCTTCGATGCGATGAACCTGAAGCCTGAGCTTTTGAGAGGTATGTTGATATTCCATGAAACTGTCAAAAATCACGGGCGGCGCTAACAAAATTTTCAGGTGTCTACGCCTATGGTTTCGAACGACCATCCGCCATTCAACAACGTGCTATCATGCCCGTTATCAAGGGTTCCGACGTTATCGCTCAAGCTCAGTCCGGCACTGGCAAGACCGCTACCTTCTCCATCTCTTGTCTTCAGAAGATCGATACCAACCTCAAGGCCTGCCAGGCTTTGATCCTTGCTCCTACCCGTGAGCTTGCCCAACAGATTCAAAAGGTCGTTGTGGCTATCGGCGATTTCATGAATGTGGAATGCCACGCTTGCATTGGTGGTACCAATGTTCGGGAAGACATGAAGGCTCTTCAAGACGGTCCTCAAGTCGTTGTCGGAACTCCTGGCCGAGTTCAGGACATGATCCAGCGACGCGTCCTCAAGACTGACAACATGAAGATGTTCATCTTGGATGAAGCTGATGAGATGCTTTCTCGTGGTTTCACCGAGCAGATCTACGACATCTTCCAGCTCTTGCCCCAATCCACCCAGGTCGTCCTTCTCTCCGCCACCATGCCTCAAGACGTTCTCGAAGTCACCACGAAATTCATGCGCGATCCTGTCCGCATCCTCGTCAAGAAGGCTGAGTTGACTCTCGAAGGTATCAAACAGTTCTACATTGCTGTCGAAAAGGAGGAATGGAAGCTGGACACCCTTTCTGATCTCTACGAAACTGTCACCATCACCCAAGCCGTCATCTTCTGCAACACCCGAAGAAAGGTCGACTGGCTCACTGACAAGCTCACTGCTCGCGACTTCACTGTGTCAGCTATGCACGGTGACATGGAGCAAGCTCAGCGTGATGTCATCATGAAGGAGTTCCGCTCCGGCTCTTCTCGTGTCCTGATCGCCACCGACCTTTTGGCCCGTGGTATCGATGTCCAGCAAGTCTCCCTGGTCATCAACTACGATCTCCCTGCCAACCGCGAGAACTACATTCACCGCATCGGTCGTGGTGGACGTTTCGGCCGAAAGGGTGTTGCTATCAACTTCGTTACTGCCGATGATGTGCGCATGATGAGAGAAATCGAGCAGTTCTACAGCACTCAGATCGAAGAGATGCCAATGAACGTTGCTGACCTCATCTAAGTGGGGGTTTCTTGATTGCAACAAACCGACCAGTTCCATTCCCAGCATATGGAAGGCGTTTTGTTGCTGCTACTGGTTGTACGCGACTGCTTGAGAAAAGTGGGATGAAGCTTGCCCTCCGACTGCTTGGCTCAAATGTCGCCGCAGCACGAACAAAAAGTCATGTAATTTTTCAGACTTGTTAACGGGGATTCATCGCTATGCGATGAGCATACGAGAGCGTGGTGATACCACATTTGACGGCTTTTGAGTCGTTACTGGTGTGGCACCTCGCGCGGGCGTTGGTGATTTTTATTTCCTTAATATGCTAGCTGGCAATCGTTGGCTATCGTCTCTCAGACTTGCACTACAGAGTGCACTTCATAGCATTTCTCATGTGACACGAAGGATGAGGACAATTGTTTCTGCGATAGACTGGTAGACAAATTGAGCAAATTGTGAAAAAGTTCCATGGGTGTCGACGTCTTTTTACGCCTTTTCTTTCCACGACGGTACTTGTATTGTGCCTCATTTGCAATTCCTGTCACTGACCACACAAAATCATTTCTGAATGCTCATCGATCAGTGCCAAATATCTCTTACTTGTCTATGTGCACAATGTTATCTGATCGAAAAGCCACAGTCGGCTACGCAGTCGACCTCCTCCGGTTCCATCAAGTGAGACGTGAGAATGCCTATCTCCATGCCCAGACGCAGGCCTACCACGACGAGCTCACTTTGACAAAAGCTGAGGTGAAAGAGCTAAAGACCGCTGTGCAGCAATGTCAGGCTGATTCAGAAAATTCACACTCTCTATCTAAATGGTACGAATTAAGGGCCGATCAACAAGGTGATCAGATCAGACGACTTCAAAGGGATCTTGAAATGCTCAAGGCAGAAACATCGAAGCACCAAGATGAATCAGAGCGAAACCTTACACATGCCACAGCCGAGACAAGATTACTAGAAGAAAAGCTCTTCTCCCGGATTGAGACCCTGTGTCAACAGGCAGCTGATACCTCAAGATCTCGTCTCCAGACCCTTAATGTTCGACTCGATGGATTCGAGGCCGTTCTTTCAAACAAGGCTGATCTGACGCTCGTTGAACGACTGCATCGCTCTATAGATCCGACACAGCCTCCTCATGCTTCACTGGATTCTGTGAGCCGCGTTGATAACAGCGTTGAAGGTACACACGATGCCTGCTCTGTGGATGCAATGGTTGACATGACTCCAAGAACATCTAGGTTTACAGGTGCACGATTCCCAGGCAACATACCTACCAGAGATGCCAACAAATCCTCCTCTGAATGCCCATCGTGATGCTGCTGTCAAACCTGCAGTACAACCCTCAATTCCTTCCGACCTGGATCTGGATGAAAATGTAAACACTGTCAGTTACGCAGGTCATCGAGTTTTCGGCGTTGACGAGAATGATTCGCTAAGCTTCTTGTCTGAGCCTCGAGCACCAGCAGATGAACTCACCAAAGCCAACAATCTCATGCAAGAGAGATTCGAAAGCTGGGAGCATTACTACTCCCGAGCTCTGCGCCTTGTGCAGACTTTACCTGCTACCTTTGAAGAGATGGTTGTACGACGATTTGCCGAGGGTATATTCCAGACAGTACAAAGAAAACAATGCCAACAATGGTTGGAACTGAAGGGATGGGCTTGGGAGAATGTAGGCTCATTCGGCAGTATTAGCTCGCAGGTTCCGCCGACACCAAATTCGAACAATGCTGGGAGCGTTGAAATCTCAGCACGTTACTCTAAGAAAGTGGAACTGCTGTTGGGGCAGGGAGGATTAGCTAAATGGAGGATGTCAAATACCTTGGCCAACGTTCCAACTGAGAACAAGGAGAAACCTGCAACGGTGTCGCTGCGACGAAGCCAGCGGCTAATCGAGAAAGACAACCGAATAGCCATGGAAACTGCAAAGGGATCAATAGATTCGGGGTCGCAAGTGATGGGTGGCAAATTCCAGAAGAACATACCTGATTCACGCCTGCAGAAGCGCACCGGCCAGAAGAGAAATGCACCAGTGTCAGAACAATATGGAACCCTTAGACCCAAGGAAACACATTTTGCATCAAGAAAAAATGACAATCGACATCTCAAAGCTACAGCAGGGCAAAATGCTGCGGCGGCCCGAGGCAGGGGGCCAGACGATGAGGAGGGGAAAGCACAATCGACTGCGATGTGCAAAGACACTGAGAGCATTGGACCGGGATCAAGCGAACAAGGACCTACAGGAGGCAATCGTAAGAAGCCTCGAGGTCATGTCAGGCATTTGCCACGACTCGTACCGCAGAAGAGGGTATTCTCAAAAGCTTCGAACGAAAGCAGTGGTGACGAAGGGTATCTCTACGAGCAGCCCGTCAAGAACAACGATGCTCATGAAATGCCTGCTGCCAAATGCAGACGTGTAGAGCGGCGCCTTCCTCTACCGCCACCTCCAGAGATTCCCATCGTGTCAACCTCAAGTGATGGGTGAAGACGCATGCCGCGTGGAAGATGGACAGAAGTAAGAGAGGTTCGGGTTTTCCTGGGAGCAGAACGTGGATGGTTTTAATATGTCGGCTGTCTTTCATTATAGATGGCTGTCCACAGTATGTCCAAAGTTTTGTGAAGATCGGCAGCTTTGAGAAGTCTCTGAGCGAGTGCGTCAAGTTTCCTTGAATTCGTATGCTCCTTCCGTGGTGTCGTCTACCACTTGCACCTCAATTCTTGCCTCGACCACCTCCCTACCGTCTGCCTCTAGACCGCATTTTACAACATCTCCTCCAACCAGTGGGCCTACACCCTTCGGCGTCCCTGTCAGGATGATGTCGCCCTCTTCCAAGGTCATGACCTTGCTGATGTCGCTCATCATTCGGGGAATATCGAACAGCATCAGGTTGGAACTGTCCTTTTGCTTGATGGTGCCATTGACGCTTAGCCACAGCACCACGTCGTGGGGGTCAGGTATCCGGTCAAAAGGAATCTCATGGCTTATGGGCAAGAAGGTATCAAAACCTTTTGCTATGCTCCATGGCAGACCCTTCTTCTTTGCCTCGTCTTGCACATTTCGGGCGGTCAAATCTATGCCAAGAAAATAGCTCTTGATGTAACTCAGCATCTTGGAGTCCGAAGCTTGCAGATTCTTCAGTCCTTCCGGAGAGGGTGTCTTTCCGATCACTAGACCAAGTTCGACTTCATGATGCAAGTTGACCCCGCGAGGTCGAATGACTGGCCCTTTGTTCGGCAGCAAGATAGAAGAGGGAGGCTTGAGGAAGAAGAAAGGCTGTGCTGGTCGGGCAGAGTTTAATTCAGTGATGTGGTCCCTGCATCTATGTCAGCGTTCCTGGTGAATCCATCTACACCTTGAGATGTTGGAATGCATACGCATAGTTTCTGCCAATGCAAATGACCTTTCGGCAATTTGCTTTGATGGATGCCATCCTGGTGTTTGTTGCGCCGGGGCAAGTAAATGCGGTGCTTGTGCAGACCCTGCGGCTATCGTAGTCCGTAGTCTTGGTGGAAGCCGTGCTCGTATCGTAAAGCTCGCCCTTGCTCCGTACAGAACTTGGTTTGCACCTTTAGCAATTGGCGGGGTTGGAAGCTTGCATCGGAGATATTTTATCCGATGTCGGATTTTGTCGAGAGCCTTGTAGCTTTTTCCCGCCAATCAGGATGAGTTCCGGCAATACATATCACAGTCGCCGTCATTCCTTCCATGGACTCTTGCTTCGTGAGCAACAGACCCTTGCATAATCTTTGCTTGAGATCATCTCAAAATTCTCGGTTCTATACACACCACCAAGGTGACATCAGCATCTTACCTTCTCCCCGGGTTCACTCCTCTTACCACGGCTAGCAGTCCGAGATCCAGGGTTGCTAGCTTGTTATGCGTACCAAAAGCCTCGAATACTAGACGACTTCAAAAATGCACTCCGCCTATTCTGCCTTGCATTGCATTATCAGGTAGATGCGTTACAAATCACGCTCTGCGAAGATTCTAAGCTCGCTATAGACGTTTTAGGTTTGACATCGGACACAGGGTGTCTTTCTTTGCCGCCATCGAAGAATGCGAGGTGTTTACGAGACCTCCCTTTCCCCCATGCCCACCCGTTCATCAGTTGATTCCACCAGTCATCTCCTGATTTCAAAGATCGCTGGATGAGTTGAACTGCAACAGTCAGATATCAAAGACCAACATGCACACCACCTGTTCGGGCCTAGGCCCAGCTCTTTGCAAGTTTTCGTTGAGCTGATCGCAGTGTGCGACGAGGTGGACTTCTTGCTTACAGCCCTGATCACGTACAGGCAAGACATCATCCCCATCAGACCACTGTGGCGAGCAGACTCATGTACAGCTAATCTTGCTGTGTCCACAAATGATGCTTCTACACGGTGGATTGGTGGCGTCTTCAGGGATACCATTGTCTTGGTTGCGAGCGTCGAACTCGCACCATGGAGTGGGCAATGGTTACACCACACCGTGGTGCAGATCTTCCTTTGCCGCATACAGCCTCGTGCACATGTGCGGGCCATTTCCAATTTTTCTCAAGCTCTTTCATGGCATCAGCGGTATTGAGGCGAGATCTTTCGACGTCAATGGCCTGGTTGATGACAATTCATTCTCTGGTACCGGACTCAAATCGAATGAGTCACTCGCTTGATCAACCCATGACATACGTGAAGGTGAATTAATCACTGTATGATAATTGCACAGGTTTGTGTATTGAGAGGCCTAGGTCTGATCGATCGTGCGCAATTTTGCGGCCGCGTATATCGTTGAGCTCGCCTCTTGCAATTCCAGCTCGCCGCTTTCCAAACACAATGCATTTCCCAGTCACCTGGTAGAGTGGCCATCTAACCCCTGGACTGGTCTCCGGTGAAAACAAGATATGAGCGCAATTTGACCACACTAGGATTCACCAATGCTCGGCTCAACAGCGGCTTTTAAGCTACAGTGAATGGCCCAGGATGCCGATTGCCTCGCGTTGCAATTTTCCCTGACAGCATTGAATTGGCTCAAAGCTTACCAAATATACCTCGCGTAATGGCTTGCATGGCCTCTGGGGGCGCTACAAGATTTTTTGATACGAGCTGGTAGACTTGTATTTGCCAGAAGATGATGTTCGGGGCGTGTGGATCGCGCTTTGGTGCGGGTCTTGTTCCGATTAGGCTGAACAATCTTCATCTTCTAGATATGGTTGGCGGACACGACTCCAGCCGAGCAAGAGGCGTGGATGTTCCTGGTTGCATACCTTCATCCCTATGCCCAAATGCTTCCACAGGTACTCGGGACCCTTTTCTGCTCAACCTGCGGCTGCCATTACTTCTCTAGAAAGGGGATAGCCTGTGCACCGGTATACCTCTGGATCATGACAGCAATCGAAATCGTTCCTGCTCCATCCATGGCGGCCATGGAACCATCACCCAGCTTCTGCGCCATGCGCACATCGGATCTCACTCGGCTGGTGACTGTGCCTGTGTGAAATAGATATGGATTACTATGTCCTGGTTGTAGGGCTGCCATGAAGTGTGGCAAGTACATCAGTCGCCTATTCAGTATAGTCATCGACTCTCTGCAATGTCATCTTCCTCCTCATCACGACGCGGGCGAGCCAGAGCTAGCAGCAATAGTACTCCGGACTTGCTTTGGGTCAATCGGACCCCGGAGTCTGAGACCTTGTCAGCCACACGACAAGAACGAGATGAACTCCGGACGATCACCAGCCATGCCAGACACTGGCGGGCTGCATTGCGTCGACAACAGAGACTGTACAGCGCACAGAACGAAGCAAGCCGTGTGCAAAGCGTTGTCGGATGGGGAAGACAAGGCAATCCCTCAGATACCAGCTCTGCAGAGACTTCAGCAGCACCTTCGCCTGCTCCACTGAACACCACGACTACCACCACTCCAGGAACTCCTTTTCCATTCCTCGAAACGCCCGATGATGCATGGTGGTCGCAGGCCATGTTTGAAAATGCCGTGAATGTCTGGCTACCATCCATATTTCAGAACCTGGATGCTCTGGACGGGGCTATATCTCCGAATTCGATCGCTGACACAATCAATCGTATTGTTCAGGGCTGTCGTGACAACCGAATGCATATGTACTCTCTCCTTGCGGCTAGCAGCGGCTTCTTCAAATTCGTGCTACATCTCCAGCCGGACCGCAACGATGCTCCAGAATACTGCATGAGTAAGGCACTTCAGTACTTACGACACCATCTGTCCGCTCAAAGCCAGCCCGGGCCCCAAGTCGACGAAATGTTGATCTTCGATCTGCTTGCCCTTTCTACATTCGAACGGTACACCACAGCCTTCGAGGGTGCAAGGACGCATCTCAACATGGTCACCCACCTGGTGCAGATGCTGGGTGGCATAACCGCTCTTGAAGCACCCATGCGAGCGCTATATCGAGTCTGGGATCTTCAGGTCGCAGGGGGTAGCAGAGACACACCATTCATTGCTCTTGACTGGGACCCTGGACTACTACCGCATGAACAAATGCGTGATGTTATCCTCCCAGGCCTGGCTAGAAACGGTATTGTCCCCAGTGGAGTGGCGTTGGTACAATACGGGAGCAGGTTGGGTCCTGATATGCGGACATTGGTCGTCGACGTGGCTCAGTGGTTTCAAGTGTTGCAGTACTGCCATGTGACCAATTTCTCACGATCCGCAATAGAGAGATGGTCTGCGCAAAGATCCTATGCTCTTGTCCATCGGCTGCTTGCTATGCCACATTTCGATCCAGAATCTCCTGGTGGAGCGCGTGGCCTAGTTTCGGAACGTCTTCGCCAGCTATTTTTGCTCTTGATAGCGGATATGGAAAGGACCCGAGCTGCAAGGTCAGCCTCTGCAAGGCCGACAATACCCATCGCAGACTCATCAAGATTCTCCTTCACAGACGTGAGTCGACTAGGAGCCTACTGGGGTCCGGATACCGAAGGCACTCAACAAGGAGATGTCCAAGACGAAGAGCTCAAGTTGTGGATGGTTTATCTAGACATACAACTGGCGCAACGAGATGAGGACCAACAGTGGTTCATCGGTCTTGCCAGGAACATGACTGCACGACTTGGTGTCGGGACAACTGATCATCTTGTACAGCTCATGTCAAGGTACGTCCATCGCTGTACGGTGACGGGCATGCCAAATATCGAGAGGCTTGAGAATTTGGTGGAATAAGGCTGGATTCCATGTCGCCCATAACTCCTACATGTTGCGATGATAACGTCCAAGCATGAAGCCTGTGAGTCTGGTAAGTGACTCCTCTGAAGCCCATACTAGGGCGTCCTAGATGAGTAAAAGGCTATTGACATACCTCTCTAGAGAGCTTTCAAGAATCTGTCTACTGTGACAGTCAAGAAATGGGAATGTTACTGAAGAAAGACTGTACACGCCGAGGATTGTAGTCGGAGTTACTTTGCTGAATTCACATTGATACCCTAGGGAACATGTACCCGAGTTTTCAAAACAGTCATTTTTCAGTTCACTACTTATAGAATATATACACATTCGGACATGGAAGTCACTTGACACAACCTCTGCCATGTTGAAATCTTTCAAACATGCATAAACGAGGGAGGCGAGAAACACACACACACACACACACACACACACACACACACACACACACACACACACACACACACACACACACAAGCACACGAACGCGCACCCGGTTCCTACTCCCCTCGTTCATACATTGGCCCTATCGTGGCTCATGATCAACATCATCGTCAATTCTATTGTAGACATTATTGCTAATTTTACAGTGTGCAGATTCGGAAGCGTATGCATCGTGCAGCAAGCAAAATGTTGCTGACTGTTGGGGCATGAACCATAACAGGAGATGGAGATTGTCCGGGAGTTGGTGCTACACTGCAACGTCCCTCACCTGCAACCGCACCCTCCGTAAACGAGACGAGATTTGGGTCACAGCAGAGTGTGGGTGGTCATGCAGGGTCTACTCTGTTTACGGCGAACGGGGGGTTGTTTGATGTGTACGTATGTATGCAGTGGTGGTCTCTCCTACTCTATCCCCGGCCTCTGACTGCTGCCCCTTCTTGTGTTCATGACCATCACTATTGCCTTCCGTACGTTTTGTAGCAGCGAAAATCACAGGATCAGAATGGTAACACCTGTGCGCACGTCTTGGGTTGAGTGTGAAAGGAAAGGAGAAGCAAGATGCTTGAACCTACGCTGGTGATGTCCCAACGAGGAAAACGGTTTTTGCCACCTTCGGCTTCCGGCGGTTTACCATTTCCATGGTCCCATGTATGTCGAGGTCAGAGGCGAATTCTCGCATCAACGCTTAAGGGTTGACTAACGTGGTGGTGTGGTACGTGGGAATCAAAAGGTCAAAAGGGTAAGGGTTGTTGTTGTTGTTGTGGTTATCAAGCCGAGAGAAGCGGGTGCTTTCGTAAGCGGCATAAGCGAGGCCTCGAAGTAAGCGAAGCCCCGTCCTTGTTTTCCATATGTAGAGAGAAGAAATATCGGAGTTTGGCATTTTGTTTGTTTGGTCATTATTGTTTAGTTTATTCCGTGAAAACGAATGACAACCATGCTTTACTTCTCCGTGTACGGATGGTTTAGAATTCGATCGTCTTTGCGGAGTAGAAGTGTGATGGAAGAAGAACCTCGTGGCAAGAGTTATGTTACAAAGAAGCTGTGCAGATATTTGAATTGGTTGCAACTTCAGAAACCGCATCTCCATGTACGAGAAGAACTATGAGCCGCTATGAGATTTCGAAGAGAACAATGGCCATGCATACTGCCAGATCCTCGACGTGGGCCGCAAGTTCATCACGCACACCGGGTCATCATGTACGGCTATGACGCCGACGTCGTCAACTTTTGGGCCGAAGCGAGCCAAAATCGCCTTCATGGACATTCCAGAGACCTGTTCGTAAACCTGGGAAGACTGAGGAATGATACGGAGACAGTTGAGTGAACGGAGACCCGCGTATCGTTGCGACAAACTGACCACTCTCCTTATGTTAGAACAGCAGGCCGATCATCTTCGTTGTACACAGCATGGGCGGTCTAGTTGTTGCTGATGCCTTGCACCGAGCCAAAGACGCCCTGGATAAGTATGAAGAAGACGTCTACCACTTGACATACGCCATTGCTTTCTTGGGCACGCCTCATCTGGGGGCGTCACTGGCATCCTGGGCCTCTGTTGGTGCCAAGTTTCTCTACCCCCTCAAACGGACCAACATACCCTTGGTGGAAGTACTGGAAAAGCGATCCGAAGAGCTTCGGGATATTCAGCGCCGTTTCCATCTGATGCTGAGCAAAAGAGCGACCGCCTTCTCACAGCGATCATCCGATTCGCCCTACCCAATCAACCTTTATTGTTTCTTTGAGTCTGAGGCATTGAAAATAGTGGGCAAGGTCGTTGAAGAGGAAAGTGCCGTGCTGAACGGTTGGGGCTCGGCTTCCATCCATGCCAACCATATGGGAATGACTCGCTTTCCACATGAGAATGACGATGGATTCAGGAGAGTATGTGGGCGTTTGTCGGTCTGGGTTAAAGAATTAAGGGCTCTACGCTCAGGCCAGAACAGCGCACAAATAGCAGTCCAGACTTCCACTATGCCTGGGGCTACGCAGAGCTCCGAACTGGAGGCTTCCAAGATCCAAGGCGTAGAGGCGCCGACCTCAGTGTCGGCTCAGATACCTCCAGCCACTGCCCTGTCACCACTCCAACAGCATCAGCAGCAGCAGCAGCAGCAGCAGCAGTACCAGCCGTCCCCTCCGCCGCCCCAACAAGCTGCCGAGGCCCCGAGTGAGACACCAGACCCTGGGCAGGAGCAACCGAGTGAATTACCAGATCGGCCGGCACAGCAGGGTCGGGGAGAGCGACCAAAACAGCTGCCCGCATATTTCCCGATTGGACAGCCAGCAAGAGAGGAGAAATACCCAAAGAAATCCAAAAAGAATAAGAGCACCGGCCCAACGTTCAACTTCAATAAGCCCCGTGGAGGCCAATGGCAGGTAGCAGGGGGTGATATAAACAATCGCGGACGTGCATTTGGCGGTAAAGCTAGCAATGTAGAGGACGACAGCGAGGAGGACGATTCTAGCGAAGAGTCGGCCGGCGATGATTGAGTTTAGATGCTCGCACTCGTAGCCCTTGAGGCTTGTATGGTGACGAATGCACTACGGTTGTCTCAGGCTCGTCTGCGGCTTTGTGGGAAGCTACTTCCGCACAAGCAGCGTGCTCACGTGTTGATCCGTTAGACCACGCGACGCCCTCTATGAAGGGCACATTGGTCCAGCCCGGCGGCCTTGCTGGTATGACGACCTCGATGGTTGCAGACTTGGATTTGACACTGCTCGGCAGCCCCAGTCGAAGAGACCACCCGATGTTGGTTTCGCCCCGTGACAGACACAGGCGACCGCGGTCGTCTGCATGATGAAGATGACGACGAAGGCAAACGTACTGCGCTTTTCGATGCATGACTCTACAACACTATTGAATCTGATCATGATCTGTATCGACTTCAGAGTTCTGCACACGGACAGCTGCATCACTTTCTCCATGACCGCCCTTGTCATTGCTCTCTTTCGCAGTGGTTGAGCCCCGAGGATGTGGGTATGGAGATGTTGCATCGGCGTATGCGTCACTAACGTCGTGACTCGAGGCGTGCTAGAGTCTTCGCAAGCGATGCCGGAGTAAGAAGGGTATGCCGTGCTACGGCCAAGCTGAAATCGATCTGAGGTGCAGCTTACCTCCATGACAACAACGTCGTTGGTAGCCGTCGCTACCCATTGCCTGGCGCTTTTCACTAAGCCATCCAGTGGAGGAATGAGATGGACATCAGAACGATGCTCGACGTACATGGTGACTGCCGAGAAATCTGGCATATACGCACAGCGTGGGTAGGGGACACTTGTGGACTCGGTCATTAAGAGGCACATCAAGATGTTTGCTCTATCATCTAGAAGACCTCATCAACCACAGGGACTTGAAGAACAATAAGTTTGAGAGTCAGGATGATATACCGGATGACTTTCGTCGACAGATCCTCGTGGAAGAATAGCAGAGGCGCGGTCCTAGCCTAGGTTGCCACGAACCACCCGAGGACTCCGTGTCCAGAGTAGGCAAATGATATCGTGTGCGTGTTTCATGATATGTATTTGCATTATATATTGCCATTACAGCATTGCATCAATCTATCTGTTCTGTGCTATACCACAACAAGCTCTATTCCGCACAGTTTCTCCAAAGCCCTCTTTCCAAGACAACGCTCCTTTCATCCGTATACGTTCTAAATCCCGCAAGCAGGACTATCCCAACGCCGGAGCATATCTCTGCCTGAACATATACCTAGGTATTTGGCTCTGGTCACGGCAATCATCATCATCGCCGACGACACCCGACAGTCAGTTCGCCAATAAGAATCTTCTTCGCCACCTGAATGAAGCTCGTGCTGCTTCACCAGTGGCTATGCGGTATGTCCAACAGACAGGACCAGCCTCAACACATGCAACGAAGGAATCTGGGTGCGTTGGAAAGCTACTATGTGTCGACGGAAACTCTTAGTGTTGAGCTCCGAGACTTCGCTAGAGGTCAGGTATGTCCTGTGTCAATGTTGAGTGACATTTGCAGCACTCAATCTGCCGGCTCTTTTCAGGCGACTTGCAGTAGTGGTAACACCCTTCAACGTCTCAAGCATCGGTAAACTTGGGAGGATCATCCGAAGCACCCGAAAAGCTCAAGGGACATCGGCTAGTGCGACAGCCACGGCAGCACCAAAAATCGCAGCTTCATCGGTCGGCCGGAGTACAATCTCTTCGGGAACAGATCGTCGCCCTTCTTCTGACAACATCTGTCGAAGAAATTCTTCGCATCTGCTCTTGAACCCCGGGTATTTGAGGATGACACTTCCATTACACGCAATTGAAGTCCTTGGCACACCCGACGCTGACTTGGGATTAATATCAGAATCTTTCTGCAAAGCCCATAAGGCATGGATGGCCACAGATATGTATGCAGATGCCCGATATGAGATTGCTTCGGCTGCCGTTCGCAAGAAGGCAACTTCTTTCGTAGTTGGGGGATTTAGCAACTCCAGAGCTTTTTGGATTGCCGGAATTGAATCCTCGGCATTCTTCGACTTGTCCAATTCCAGTCTGGCCATTATCTCGGTGTCCAGAGAGTACGGTTCCCTCAAAACACGTGGCATGGTTCCCTCGAACAATTCACCCGTTTCGACGCCTTCAAGGATAATCAGTCGGAGAAGCTCGCCGAGATAACGACCAGTGGTCATGTATTCTAAAGGTTGGAAGTCGGGTCGTTGATGTTGTTGGTTCAATGCTTCATCCCATCGAGTCTCCGGTAGGACCGACTTCCCAAACATGGATATTTCGGTATTCGTGATAACCTTGTCTGCCTTTTCAAACCACGATGAATCTCGTGCCCCGAATTTGGATCTTCCCATACACGCCACGGGAAGGAATGCAGCCGCGTTCGTTCCAGTACCAAGAATCAACCCCATGGAAGTGGCAGGCTCAATATAAGCCTGAGAAAGGAGTGTGGCCGAAGAATCGTTGATGATTGCTTTGACATTGACATTAATCTGCTGACGAGAGCATGCGGACTCGATCAACCCAGCCAGATCCATACCGATGGTGTCTTCGTGACAGGCAAACCCTTTCCCCATACCCTGCATCTTTCCACTCCGGTGGCTTGTTTGTTCAATGGGGAAACTCCAGGCCAGCCCTAGTGACACAGACTCATGCTGCGACCAATCTTCTGGGTGTGCTTGTAGAATGTCTCGAATTCTACCAGCAATCCAATCAAAAAACTGTGTAGACGGCAGTCTTCGTATGCGTTCATCAATTTTGAAAGCGCTCATATGCTTGACAGTCATGGGGGACTGCTGTCCACCTCTTCCACATAATTCCACCATAGCCACTCGGAACGTAGAGCCACCCACATCAAGGGCGACATATGTCCCCTTCTCTTGGCCGGTCGGTAAGGTGTGGCAGAAGGAGGGTAGCATGCAGGCTTGGCTGTCTTGCAATTTGGCCTTGTACTGAATCCGAAGAGCAGATGACATGGACAACATTCGACGCATCGTGCAAGGCTGTCTGAATAGGCGCATGATTTCGTCCTTTAGAGAATCGAGGGTGTAGGGGCCGGCTGTGGTCTCGACCACCGTGACCTTGGTCGATGAGGACTTTGGTGACACCGCCATGGTCTTGAGGGTGGAGGGAAAGAGGAGCATCGCCGCCAAATGCCGCAGAATGCTGCGGAAGAAGTCGAGGAGGGTCATGGCTAGGTAGGTGAGGACGACGACGGTGATGGGGATTCAGTGGGATCGTGGTGAAGGGTAGTCTTCTAACCAAGAAGACAAAGAACTGGCATCATGTTGAACGGGTCTGTTTGAGCAACAAAACACCCCTAACAAAAGGAATGAGATGTCACGAGCAACACAGAGTAAGTGAGGGCCGTAGTGACATGCCAGTCAAGCGATGTGATAAAGGGCAGATGGAGTGGCAGTAGCATGACATGGGAAAACAGATATTTCCCAGTATGCCACACAACACAACACAAGACTGGCTACTGAGGTAGTTGGGATAGTGTAGATTTCGAGTGCAACTACAACAGAGAGGAAACAAACATCCCTTGTGACGGAGGATCTGGGTCGTGTACGGGAGTACTCGTAGAGAGGGAATGTTGCGATGGAGTGGACTACGGTGACAGCCGATGAAAAAAGGTGGAGGAGATGATGTGCTGGGACGAGGCGCGATGAGGGGAGGGAGGATGGCCACAGTTGGTTCTACAGGTAAAATACTAGGTACCAGGTACTACTGTTTGGGTGGCTAGGGCACCGACGCAGGCAATGAAGTTACGAGCAATAGGTGAGGTACGACCTCCAAGACACCTAAAGAGGCCACCACTACGGAGTATTGAGGACCTGTTCGGAGTAAGCAATACTTCCGCACCCTCGTACAGTCTGAGTGGTAGTACTCCGTAGCAGTGGACGAACTGTAGTAGGCGCAGGCGCAGGCTAGTAACTCGTACTCGTACTCGTATGGACCGCCGGAGGTCGGCGTAGTGCACCGATGGAGAATTTCGCGGCGGCCAGTGTCACTTTGTAGAGTCGTGAAATACCGTTACATCAGCCAGTCTCGCCTCAACAATCGACTCAACGATCGTCCTCATCCATGCCGACTATGTAACTCGTCAGATGTGCCAAAACTCTTTGAGTATCATTGATGATTCTGGATGTATCCTGGCAATGTCCCATCGCGCAATCGGACCCGACCCATCCCAATCCTCTGGCCGCCGTGACCTACTCAACGCTACCTATTGACTTCCACTGCTTGCAAGTGCCGCCATGTCTCGAGTTGTTCAACCTTGAATGGCGTTTCCCTCCCAATATGCGTGATTGTGTAATACATGGGGATCAGAACTGCGGAACTGTAACAGGTTGATGGCCGGACCCTCTGACTTCGAAGTCTGGGGAGTCGTTGTTTCCTGGAGGCCGAACAGATCATGCCATCTTTGGAAAACGGCAGGTAGAGACTACCAGACCACACGTCCTTGGGATGTATCTCCTCGGCTTCCGAAACAGTACTCGTTGCTTTTTCCCGACTGTGTCTATCTACCTCCCTCTGCCGGTAAGTCGTCAAAGTTGACGCAGTCAAGGATGAATCGGCGACACTGCGCTGGTCATTGTCCGCCGAAGCCTGCATCCTTGTCCCTTGTCGAGTGTGAAGGCGATTTTATGGAGATGAAAGCTGAGACAGCGACCTACCCTTGAACACTTTCCGACCATCGCGATTCATTTGAGGAGGAGTGTGTTGTCAAAAATGATGAGTGTGCTAGGAGAAATAGTGAGGCCTGCAGAGGAATATAGTCGACGTTTGCCCCTCTTCAGTCCAGTTTCAAAAGCGAGGCCCTCAGAAAAGATCGAGCCATGTTTCCAGCAAACACCTCAAAAAATATCTGGGGTCTACGATGCAGGAAATAGAAACCTGTCTCGGTTTCGACGACGAGCCCCCCTCACCATCAATTGGCCCAACAGCTCGTACACGAATGAATGTGCAGATACAAACGCCTTGTTAGCGTTGTCCATTGGGTTGTGCAACAGAGTACTAGGGTCAGAATGTTACAAGTTCTGCATTTTGACAAGGACATGCGGTCTTCCTAGGATCATTTGTTGTCATGTATCTGCTAGGAGGGACTATTGAAATCCTCGGCAACAGTGGCTCATTGTACTAGCGGTGAATCCCTGCCTGAAGATGACCACCCCAAGACGGCTGTAATCTAGCACTGCATATTGTTCAAATCCTGATCTTGTGTCTCGATCTGCGGTCCAATTTGAATCTCGGCCGCCTCTGGTGCGACGTGGAAGTTTTAGCAAAGCGTCAACTTCTTCAGGACCGTCAAACATTGATGCTTGACCGCCACTTTCAATTCTCTTTCAAGATGCACAAAAGCCAAACAGCCCTGTTAGCAGTTACTGAAATTTCTGAAAATTTCACCACCACCATGGCCGAAGGAGCGTCTTACATGGAGAACAACTGTGTGTGGAAATTGTTCAATCCACCACACTCCGTAATCGTCTTTCTATGCCTGCTTCATGCGCAACATATTGGGGTTCACCAAGGATTGGACATTGGATCCTGGATGCCCCCGATCAATCGGAAATGTGTCTGAGATTAGGAACCCCGGATGGCTTTTCCCGCCTGCAGAGGTGGTTCCGGCAATTGGAAGATCCCTGCAATACTGTTGAACTAAACACAAACTAAAGCAAGCCCGGAGCGCCTCAAGCAACGCTCGTGGATCGAGCGAGATTCTGCAGCTAAACAAGCTGTCCGGGCTCGCCTTCGCTCGCTTAAGAAGACACCGTTGATGATCTGGCCTGGCTCGAAAGTTTGTCACGCAGAAGTACGGATGATATGGCTGAAGATAGTCAACTTGGGCTGTAACACTAGCAGCAAAAAGAACAACGAGGCCAACTGAAATCTGATTCGACCACTGGCAAACCCTCCATGGCGAATTCTGCCGGTGAACCGTGCGTCTGTCTCAGACTTGTTCTAGTGCGTGTTGAGCAGCGACAATAGGTTGAAGGCCATTTTCGACACGGCCATGCTCAACACCAAAAACGTTGGACGCTGCGAGTAACGAATTTTATACATGTTGAAAAAAAGACCTGGTGAATCAGGCCATGCATGTCTCTGCTTATGCAGGTGTTTGTTTGTTGTGGGCGTTGTTTTGGTTCGGTTGTCAAGGGCGCGATGATGCCTCCTTCATGTACGGCTTGTCTAGCTGCCGCAGGTCTCTCGAGCTCCTCCAGTCAGCAGCCATCTCAGCCTGGTTGAGTTTTGGGTATGACAGTTCAAGGAGCTCGTGGGGTCAAATACAACCACCAACCACCATCCTCGCCGGTAGTCTGCTTCGTCGGCAGACCGTTGTCCCCTGCTCTTTTCTGGAGCCTTTTCCTTGTCGCATGGTTTGACGTGCCGAATATGCAGCTTTGCTCGACCTCTAGCATCCCCCCAGTCATGTCATGACAGTTTTGCTTCCTCTTTTGTCACTCTGCAGTTTTCTCTATTATCTCTACCAGCCATATCATGGCCTGCAAGGCTCTGCGCTTTCCTAATCGTCTCTTTCATTATCATCTAGCACTTCGTTGGTCTCATGCTCGTACTGTGTCGCAGACTCACCCCACAAGACCTTCATGTACAACGGCACAGGATCTACTTGTTAACCACGTCAACTCCCTTTGACACTTCCGCTGACATCAATGCTCCTCTCATGCTCACGCAAGCAAGTCAATGCTTAAGCCTAAATCCTCATATACTATAGTCCTGTTCACGATATGGAATCACGAATCCGCAAGCTGTTTCATTCTCGGAGATCGAAATCTCAGCACCATGCCGACCACTCCGAGCTAGATCTACACAGTATTCCTTACACTACGGCGACACCCCAGAGTCGCCTGCCAGTTATCATTAGCCATGCTTTACGAAGGTCTTCCCTTGGAAAGCGTCAAAGTGACCTTACGACAGATCTTCGATCTTTCTCGTACCAATCTACCCTCCCGGGCAAGCCGCCTCAACTGGGAGAACGACCTCAGCGAGGCAATGGACCGGTGAAATTTCAGACAAGCCGTCGGCTGAGCTCCGGCGAGGTTCTCATCAGCCAACACGATTACGATCGAACATTGGAAGACATTCGACAAGGCGATATTATCCTCGCCGGCAAAGAGCGAAAGAACCCACGGGCATTGTCACAGCCTTCAGCGTCAATGCCACGACCGAGACTGGCAGTCCTCTCAAGTGCTCCCAACTCACCACGGTCGCAGTCGGCTTTCAGTCCAGTGCGCCAACTAGCGGACCAATCCCCCCAAAATGAATACTACCCACGATCGCCCCCGGCATCGTCCAACTTCATGCACGAGCGTCAGTGGTCGGTTGAACAATCCTATCCCTCCGCTGTGTCTGGCCCAGAAGTTATGGGCCTCGGCATATCCAGTCCAACGCATTCGCTCTTTCCACGTCACATGGCTTCCACCGCATCTCTACTCGAGCCTCATGAAGAAGGCAATCCTACTCTACAGGCCTTGTGGAGGGCAGAGCACAGTCGCCTTACCTCCATATATGGGGAGGATGGTGTGGAGGGTGCCATATCGGAACTCGAAAAGTGTAGGAGTCCGTCCACCAGTCATTATGATTCAAGATCAATGACACCATTCATCTTGGACCCATCTCCGTCATCGACTGTATCACTGCAACAAAGTCCATGTCTACAACATGACTTTGGGAGAGCCAGAACTCCGCTCAGAAGTCATATGTCGACTTCGAACCTTGAGCTTGGGTATCGTGATGATAACTCTGATGGCTCCTCTCGTAATCGACATTCTTTTCTCTCCAACAGCGGAGGATCTTCCTTTTTCACTACACGGACCAGCATGGTAGAGGAGTCTCCGATGACTAGAGATGATCTCCGAAGAATAGTCGATGATATGCGAATGACGTACCTCCAGGCGCTTGAGGCTGAGGTGCCTCCCCCATTAGAGAGATTGCCTGACCTACCGATTCCCAAATCTAGGGTCAAAAAGCAGACCCAATCGCTAGCTTCATCCGCGTCTGTTGAAAGTGGCCTGAGGTCGATGGCCGGTCGAAGTAGGACCACATCTTGGCAACCACCTTCCACAAGTCGGAGGACATCAGCATTTTCCCCATCCATCAGACCACAGAAGAAAAGAGCCAGCTCTGGCCACAGCCGCAAGACGTCAACCCAGCCAGTTGCTGGCATCACAGCATTGTCACCCATCAAAGCAAGCCCAGCGCGTCCGAAAAGGGTTGATGCCAACCAGGAAATTAGCACAGGATTGAAACGTGCCGATTCCACCACTTTGGGCTCTTTAGCAAAGGAGCTGAAGATCCTCGACAATCGTTCGTCCACTAACTCATCACATCCGACGCTTCCCTCCTCGCCCACATTTTACGACTCGTCGAGCTCTGAATCGATTCCCGAAATCTACAAGAATGCTCCTTTGGTGGCAGTGAAACCGCTGACATCTCCTGCGCCACCCACCCCAAGAACGCCTCAGCAACGAGTCGAGAGTTTCGATGCATCCGCTGGTGATACGTCCTCGCATGAAGAATCCAACCGTTTCTTTGCGGACGCAGATATTGATCTCGCACTTGACTTGGATAATTTTGAGTCACTTTGCGATGAATTTTTCAACTCTCCAACACTATCAAGCGACAATTTCAGTCATGTATCTTTTGAGACAGGGGACGGGAGAATGAAGGACAGTCCCGTTGCCGGCACTCCTATCTTGAGCCCATATTTAAATGAGGTCAACTTCCCTCTTCCCTTTCATACCCCGTCCATGAACACGGCTCCCCCTGGAATGTTTTAGGGTACGATGCACTTTTCGCCCTCCCGACTTTCGGCTTTTCGACTTTTCGGACGACCGATTATCATTTTTAACTATTGAATTTTGATTACGACTACCCTTCCCGTTTTCTCTTGGTTCTAACGACTTTTGATGCCATTACTCTTGTATTGACCTTCTACGATGTCCCGGAAATTGAGCTGAAGCGGCCGACGTTGGACGCTCTACTTGTTTCCTCCACGAATTTTCTTTCTCTTTTTTCAGCCGACCTTTGTCGACGACCTTTGTCGACTTATGATGTTATGTATCGATTTGCTCTAGAATAGTGTTCGGAACAGGCTCATATTCTGTGACCAGTCTGTGGGAAAGGTTTCGGTTGGGCTATGAGAAAAATGATGGCTGCTCGCGCGGCAAAAGACCCAGAATTGGGTCACTTTGATGATGTTGAAGATTAATACGAAGATATCCGAGGAAATGTACTCCGTATACTTGCGGTTTCTGCAAGGGAACGAATGAACATAAAAACCCGTGTTTGAATGTTTCGCATTTGGTTTCTGATTTTTGATAAAGGAGAGAGTTGAAGTGACGAAAAACATTCGCTCGTTCTATACCCGACGACTCGTCATCCTCCCCAGTACTAGTTCATACCTTTGGAACATCGACTCATGTCCCAATGTCCTGATCAAGCGTGGGATGATCCTTTCGCGAATGCTTCTGACAGTCAAGATGAAATTTAACCGAGTGTTAACCGTGGGAATTTCCACCCTTTGTTGACTTTCCCCAACGAGCCAATGTCAGAATTAAATATGGTATGAATGTCAGATGGACCGTTCCGATATTCTTATTCCATTTCAGTATTGAGACGAAACACGATCGAGACGCTGTTACTAGACTGGATGACAGTCCTCTACAGGTATTTTACCAGTCTCGATGTCGCTGTTCATTCCCACAAAGCTGGGGCGATACCCCGTACTCCGTGTTTTAATCACAATCCCCACGGGTCACGTATCGGTACGGGGGAAGAGAGGTACCGTACTGATACAGTGACTGGTTATGTCTATGATGATACTCAATAGGTTGGTCTGATACGAGTAAGTACACGTAACCTGCTCCATACACCACCCGACGACTGACCCGTCATTCTGGGGAAGTTCTCCCACTACTTGGAGCAGAAGGGCACGATGGGATGAGTCCAGTATACCGAGCTTCTTCTATAACTCTGTTCCATTTGGCTCGGGAAAAGGATGGGACAGATAAACTATATAAATCTCCTGACTTTCAGGGTTGTTGAATGTCCACCTACACCGTCTCTTGCTTCTGCCTCTTCTCCGTTCTACAACACCGCACTCACATACCTTGTTCCACCTACTTTGCCTGAAGCACTTCCCCGAGGCTTGATCGAACGTTTCTTACTAGTCTGTGGACACTGTGGACAGTGGGACCTGGCGACATCAAGCAAGCCAAATCATGGCCAAACTGACAAAATACAACATCCTCATTTGTCTCGTCGTCTCCTGGGGAGGGTACGCGTATGGATTCGGCTTCGCCATCTTCGTCACGAGTATCGGCCAACCGGGCTTCTACGAATACTTCGACCTCGACCCTTCGAGTGACTACTGTGCCAACATCCTGGGTGCCATCAATGCCCTCTTCAACTTTGGCCTGGCCGTCGGGGCCCTGGCGCAGGGCTACCTCGCCGACGTGATTGGGCGAAAAAAGGCCTTTTACATCGCCGGCGCGTCCGCCTTGGTCGGTGCCATACTCGTGGCGTCGTCGGTCAAGATCGCCATGCTCATTACTGTTCGTCTCCTTCACGGGTTTGGGTTAGGCATGCTGATCTGCCTCGTCCCTTTGTACCTGACCGAAGTCGCTCCTCCACATCGTCGCGGTTTGCTTTCGGGTTTGACGACGATGAGTTTTGGTATGGGATATTTCACGTAAGTTCGTACATCCTGGAAGAGCATGTAATTTCAATCTACTGTCCTCTCCTGTCTTCACGATTAACTGACTGGATGTGTGCATGTATTCTAGGTGCGCCTGGATCTCTGTTGGTTGCTATTTCGCTACAAACAGTACGGTGCAATGGCGTATGCCGTTGGCTCTAGCTTGTATTGGTCCTTTGGCTCTTCTGATCGGATTGCCTTTTATCCCTGGTACGTCTTGTCCTCGACAATTGCACAACAAACGCAAGAGATTGGAAGAACTAGGCTGACAGGAAGCGAAAAACAAAAAAGAATCACCACGTTTCCTTACACTCGTCAACAAGACGGATGAAGCTTGGGAGGTCCTGAAGAACATTCATCGTGATCCATCCGACGCAGACGACTCTTCTGCTCGTGCCGAGTTCACTCAGATTGTCCGACAGGTCGAGTTTGACAAGTCGATGAAGTCGGGGTACATTGAAATGTTCCGAAAGCCTTCGTGGAGAAAGAGAAGTCTTTTGGCCATATTCATACAGTATGTCTTGTCGTTCACCCACATCATGACGACCATACAAAGTCCAGATGTTGACGTTGTTTTTTGCATAGGTTCGCCGCACAATCTACAGGTGTATGTCCTCCAGAGTCGAATCAACTTCTCTCTCTCCCCCCTTCTCGTAACTAATACTTTGTTTCCAGATTCTCGGTATATCCAACTACCTTGTCTTGATCTTTGGAAGTCTAGGCATGACTGGTGTGATGCCTCTCATCATCTACGGTAAGATTTCTGACCTCGATGCCACAAGCCGTCGCTATATGGATTATTACGAGTCACTTTACGAACTGACATGCTCTTTTATTCGCGCCACACAGCATTGTACACTTCTGTCGGCACCTTTTTTGTCTTTGTCGCCATATATACAGTCGACCGTGTTGGTCGACGAACAATGTTTCGTAAGTATCCCCCCCCTTTTGTGTTTTCATTATCAACCAAAAGCTAACACGGAGAAAACAATGACACAGTCATTGGATTTCCTGCTTTAGCATTGTGTCTATTACTCGAAGCCGTCCTTCAATCACAATACCTGGGCACTGACAACAAACCCGGTCTTGGTGCCTGCGTGGCCATCATTTATGTGTATATTGTCTTGTTTCAAACCGTCGACGGTCCAAGTTTCATCTGGATGAGTGAAATCTTCCCCACGACCATCCGAGCCAAGGGCATCTCGTTGGGATTCTTCTCTTACTTTGTCGGTGCAATCACTTATACCACACCGGCCCCGTTGGCTTTTAGAAACATGTAAGTTGAGGTCTCGCAGCTGTTGTCGGTTTGTTTTGGGTAGTGTCTCAAACTGACATGATGGTGCGATAGCAAATACAACATGTATTTCCTGTACATGGGTTTGTGTATCGTATCGACCGTCATCGTTTACTTTTATTGCCCTGAAACGAAACAGATCCCGGTGGAAGAGATCGGTGCATTGTTCGGCGACGAAGTCATTGTTCACCTAACGGCCGATGGTCATGGGATCGTAGAACAGGAAGAGATGGTCAAGGTGGAACAGCAGGCGACTCATGAGGAAAAAGTGTGAACGAATCGTCGGTTGTCTTGTGGGAATGGACCTTTGATAGATACTCATAACAGTGATTGATCAAGCAGGCAGGTTTCATCCCTTCATGGTGTGAACCGTTGCAGGTCAACACTGTCCATATCGGTACTATTACTACTCGTAATTGCATGACAAGTACCAGTACAGAGTATGTATGCACCCAATGAGCAGGTTCAGGTTCCACCTCCACATCGTTGACAACAGTGAATTCGAAGTCGAAAGTCTAATAAGGATCCTCTTTGCCCTCGTACGTCAAGTTCTTGCCAGATGCTGTCTCTCGGGTCGCAGAGTCGATCTGACCATACGCACAAAGTCAGCCACGAGTACTCACTCTTGATCATGTATTGAAAAGAGAGAAAAGAACAAAGACGGTACTCACCACCTTGGTCATCCCATTGATACTCTCGTCAAGAGTGATCAATACCTCTGGACCCATGCCGAAGAATTTTGCTCCTGCCTTACCCATGTCTGTGTCGACGAAACTATTGATGACACAAATCAAGGTCAGTGTTCAAGTTTTTGTTTTGGGATGAATTGGGGCAAAGAGAAATCATGGCATTTGGTTGTTTCAAGCAATTCGAACGTTCACGTTCAATCGGGTAAACGAGAAGGGGAACTCACCCTGGTGAGAGAGGAAAGGCGATCAGGTAGGGATGTTCCAGATGAATCTTCTTGGTGATCCAATTCATGGCCGCCTTCGAAGGGCCGTAAGCGGCGTTGGGGACGGGGACTGTCTCCTGAGCTGCTATGGAACCCGCGATGGTCCCCAGAGTGACGAATTTCGGGGTGATGTTCTTGTTGCTCGATGACTTCTTGAGCAAGGGCAACACGGCTTGGAATAAGAGGGTGATACCGACCGCGTTCACACGGTAATGATCGATCATGTCCGAAGGTTTGGCTTCGGCCACGGCGGGCCAGATGGCTGAGATGCCGGCGTTGGCGACGACCACGTCGAGATTGTCGACGTCGTGTTTGGACTCGAGTTTTGCCACGGCATCGAGGGCGTCGGTCTCTGAAAGGCTGTCGATCTTGACCACGATCAAAGAACTCGAGGGGTCCTTGGGCAACGACTGGAGCGAGACACTCGTCGGGTGTTGTAGATCTCGCACGCCAGCTATCACGGTGTTGTTTGGACGTGACAGGTATGCGGCCACGAGACCTTTGCCGATGCCTATAGACTGTAAGGATCTGAAAGAATGGTCAAGCCTTTGAGGTGTGAAGAGAAAGGAGAGGAATAGTCACCTCTATTTCCACCTGTGATTAAGTATGTGGTCTTGGTGGTGGCGGTGGTAGCCATCTTGTATCAGTATGTCTCTATGTGAGCAATCCTTGTCTCATGTAGGAGGAAAGATCTCGACGAAAACTTGACATTCTGAAACTGCCATCTCCATCGCATTTTTGGTAAAGTACTTATACTTGATATTTTTGTGTCTTGACAAGTATATTATCAAGCAAATGTCAAGTGGTGGATCTATATCAGAGAAGAGCATACACAATGCACAAGTAGCAAGCAAGCACTCCGTACTGGGACAAATCTAGAGAATTCGGCCGAAACGTCCGTTTGGTGCCAATCAGAAGTCCACCCGCAATGTCAGAATTCATGTCAGAAAAACCAGTCAGAAAGCGCGCCTCGTGGTTATGCAAGGTCAGAAAATCCCTTCTTCATACTTTCTGCACTGTCAGAATAACAATCCTCAAGGACTGTTTTGAGACCTGGTATGAGCATTCTTGATTGGGGCGCGTTGTTTCACAACTGGGTCTGCGCTGTTGATTTCTCAGCATTGGTGCATTGCTAATGAGAACACATTGAGGCCAGGCATAGTGACGACTTTGCATCGAACATGCGCTTGTTGTCCTCAGTAGATATGCAATCACGCTCGAGGTTTGATCAACCGACAGTTGGCCGCTCCCTCTTTTCTCCAGTTGCGCGCGCATCAAGCCCGAGGGTTGTCAATAATTCTTGATAGTTTGCTCAATCCTTACTACCGTATTTCTCGCGGTAGATCTTCATCTGTTCGAGTTGTTCAGGGCCAGCACCTTGTAGTTGTCCAGCCTCGATGGCCTCGATCAGGTCCTCGAACTTGAGCACGGCGCGAACCGGAATGCCCAGTTCGTCCTCTGCGACTTTCATGGCACTCCTCGGTTCACTGTCACTCACTCTCTCTTGTCTGGTCAAAAGGAGAACCACTCCGACGACTATTCCACCTTGTGCCTTGATGATCGATACCGCCTCTCGCATCGCAGTTCCCGCCGTCATGACATCGTCGAGGATCACCACACGCTTGCCCTTGAGTGGTGCCCCCACGATTGTGCCCCCCTCTCCGTGATCTTTTGCCTCCTTTCTATTGAATGCGTAGGACACTCCTGCGAATTGCTTCCCGCTGAACTCTAGTTCTCGCGTCACGATCGCACTCAGTGGGATTCCCTTGTAGGCTGGACCGAATAGAATGTCAAATTGAGGAGAATACGGGACCTTTGAGTCTGAACCGGCTTCATCTTTCCCGAGTAGGAGTGAGAATGGAGGAGAGGTCAACACTGAGGCATAGGAACGGGCGAGCGCACCCAGCAGGGTGGACGTGTGGAGGAGGGAGGATGTGAAGAAATAAGGCGATACTCTGCCGGATTTGAGGGTATACGTGCCGAATGACAGGACCGAAGCCTCGAGAAGGAGAGGTAAGAGTGTATCTTTGTACGATTCGGTCGCCATGGCTGTTGCACGAGTGTTTACTGAGACTAGTTGTGGTCGTTTTTTTTCTTCTTGTTTCGGATTCCCCAAACAGATCACAAAAAGTCGTCATTTATTATTGCAAGCCAATCGGTTTCTTGGCGATCGTCAATCTGCATCTGCAGAACAGGAACTTTCTAAACAATCTTTACGACATTGCACACTCGCAGCTTCACTATCTAATGCCCGGATCCTTTGACCTCTTCTCACTTCTGCATATCTTGAGGAAAGACAGAGGCTACAAAGTCTCGGATAACATCATCCTCATTGGTGAATCCAGGTTGACCAATGTCTCGCAGGATCTCCTCAGCTCGTGCAATTGGACCCGGGGCATACGACATGTCTCTGCCAGAAACATCTTGATCGCTTCCTTTTACTAACTCAGGACGATCTGGAAACAGCTCACGGACTTTACTGCGCAGATCGTTCCATGTTCGGTTGACATGATAGGCGAAAATACGCTCGTTCTTGATCGACTTCGACGCCACTGCTGCTACCATCAGACGCGCCGAGTCTTGTACATCGGTAAAGAACGCTTTGATCGACATGTGTTAGCAGCTTGACCAGATCCCAGCTGTGTACATGAGAGAAGGATTGCTTACCTAGAGGAAGGGGAACGCCCTCCCACTTGCCTTGCAAGGCACGTGTCAATTGCCCAGTTGACGATGTGACGCCAGTGTTGAGGTTGTCCATGTCCAAAACACGACCAAACTGACCGTCTGGCACAACACAATTGGCAACAAACGGTGGGTTATTTGTTTTGATCCAATCCCAGAACGCAAACTCTGCTAGAGTTCGTCCCGCACTGTATACGTCCACAATCCGCTGAAAGGAAGAGTCTGTCGACTTTTGACGAGCTCTTTCCACTGCTTCATGGTTGAACATTTCTTCTGTGAGTTCCCGAGGCTCGCCATATATGGTGTCTGCGACTGCTTTGGAACTCGAACTGAGGACGTATCGTTGCACACCAGCTCGAGCGGCGCTTTCGAGGGTATTGATTGCGCCTCTCACCATTGGTCCAAACACCTTGGTGGGATCTGCATCGAAGATAACAGGCATGGATGGATATATGACTCCTGCCGCACCTAAAACAACCATGTCAGCATCTGTTTGGAGAACATGCCTTGGGAGAGTGTCAATACCTCGAAATGCATCTTCGAATGCTCTTTCGGCCTCAAAATCCGGAACCTGGACGAGGTCGAACTTGCCTGACCATGTCCGATCGAAGAGATTGTACATCCAACCGCGATGTTGTTCAACGTTTCGAACTGTTCCGCGGACTCGATATCCTGCTTGGAGCAGTTTCTCACATGTTTCCAAGCCCATATAGCCATTGGCACCAATGACTACAACAAGAGAGCCTAGAGGGATTGCTGGGTTTGCGATATGCATTTTGGTTTCTTTCTGAAACTAGAACTGCCTTTAGGTGAGGTAGGCTGATTTGTTGTCGATTCTGCCAGAAGCCATGGTGACAAAGGCATTGAAGTCCTCAAATATATACCTGGTGTTCGTACCATACACTGTTCTGTGAGAGCCATGATGAATACCAACACAGAATGGATTTTTCATAGCAGCTTACGAATTTGATACTACTTGTTGTCCCATTTCTAAGCATTCGATACATCTTCCTGGGACGTTGCAGGTGTATTATAGCAGAGTAGATAGGAAATTATAAGCAGGACCGGAATTCCGTGTGCGAGTCTCTTCATCTCTGATTTCCCTCGAGTTTCGAACTGCGCCTCGCAAGTGTATACTCAACCCTTCAATAGTACGGTGCAGTATATTAACACTGATGGCGATGTCGGAACAAACACGGGCGAAGTGGCATAAAATTTCCCGCACTTCAGGCCCTCATCGTGCATGTCATAGATGGACCGGACCAATTCATTCTTGCATGTGCAGACCGCTCACGACTGTGCAAATCTCATACTCCACCACGTTCGGCGGGATTGACTTCGGTGGCTGCGGGAAGCACCTCTTCTTTTCTGTCAACATTTCGACTCTGACAAACATTTCTCTACCTTGTTGAAGCCAACTTTTTTTTACACCAAATGCAGCGAGAACTTGCCGACAGGTGGGCTCGTAGCCGTTATATCGGTTGATTCGGAGGGGGAGGTAAACGCAGTTGGTCTGCGTCGTTACACCAGGGAAAGAGAGGCCCAACATATCAAACAAAAATACAAAAAAGAACAAACACAACAACTGTCGCTTCCGATCCTTTTAGCACTCCCTTGCTTCCCTTCCCTCCTGGCCGCAGAGAGCCACCATGGTCAATATGCATATCTCAGAGAAGCTCGCTTCGAATTTGAAGGAGAACAAACCCAGCTTCTCCTTCGAGTTTTTCCCTCCCAAAACTGCACAGGGTGTCCAGAACCTTTACGATCGAATGGACCGCATGCACGATCTTGGTCCTCTTTTTATAGACATCACCTGGGGTGCTGGTGGAAGAAACTCACAATTGACATGTGAAATGGTCAACGCAGCTCAAAGCCACTATGGTTTAGAGACTTGTATGCATTTGACTTGCACGGACATGGAACGCTCACAAGTCGACCGGGCCCTCGACCGGGCCCGCGATGCTGGTTGCAAGAACATTCTGGCTCTGCGAGGTGATCCACCCCGAGACAAGGAGAAGTGGGAAGCAAAAGATGGAGGATTCCGACACGCAAGAGACTTGGTCAAGCACATAAGGGCCAAGTATGGCAATATCTTTGATATTGGGGTTGCTGGCTATGCAGAAGGATGTGATGACAATCGAGACGTGGATGTTCTGATTGATCACCTGAAGGAAAAAGTTGACGCCGGTGCTACGTTCATTGTCACGCAGATGTTCTACGACGTCGACATCTTCCTGAACTGGGTCCGAAAATGTCGAGATAGAGGCATCAACGTCCCGATCATCCCCGGAATCATGCCTATTTCGACTTATGCATCGTTCATGAGGCGAGCCGAGTGGACCAAATGCAACGTTCCCAAGGAATGGTACGAAGCCTTAGAGCCGGTGAAGAACGATGATGCTGCAGTAAGGGACATTGGCAAGGATTTGATTGCCCAGATGTGCCGTAAGATTCTGGACGCTGGCATCTTGCACTTGCACTTCTACACCATGAACCTGGCACAATCTACGAGACTGATTCTTGAAGAGCTGGTATTGACCCCAGAAACCTCAGGCAAGCCACTAGAGAAACCACTGCCATGGCGTCAATCTCTTGGCTTGAATCGTAGGGACGAAAATGTCAGGCCAATATTCTGGCGCAACCGCAATACGTCCTATATTGCCAGGACAGCAGATTGGGATGAATTTCCCAACGGTCGTTGGGGTGACAGTCGAAGTCCTGCTTTCGGTGAGCTTGACGCGTATGGAATTGGATTGAAAGGCACGAACGAGGCGAACATCAAGCTTTGGAACAAACCCAAGACACTTCGAGAGATTACAGAACTTTTTGTCCGATTCCTCAACGGTGGATTGGAAAGATTGCCTTGGAGCGAAGGAACAATTTCGGCAGAGGCGAGCATCATCAAAGAGGATCTCCTCAAGTTGAACAAGCGTGGTCTCCTGACCATCAACTCACAGCCAGCTGTTGATGGAGCGGCCTCTTCTGATCCCGTTCATGGATGGGGACCACCTGGAGGATGGGTATACCAGAAGGCGTACCTGGAGCTGTTGGCATTCCCTTCCATGATCGACACGATCATCGAAAGGCTCAACGCCAACAAAAACCTGACCTACTACGCAGTCAACAAGCATGGCAAACTCATCACCAACGCAAAGGACGAAGGACCAAACGCGGTGACATGGGGTATCTTCCCTAACCGAGAAGTGGTTCAACCTACCATCGTCGAGACAGTGTCTTTCCTAGCGTGGAAGGACGAAGCTTTCCGACTTGGAGAGGATTGGGCCAAGTGTTACCCAGCCGGCTCCGCATCACGCAAGTTGGTCCAGGAGATGATGAACGAGTGCTACCTCGTGAACATTGTCAACAATGATTTCCACAACACACGCGAGATCTTCACCGTCTTCGAAGGCCTTGAGGCTGAAGACCTTGACCAGGTCTTCACCGATGACGGTGCTGATGTCCAAAATAACCCCTCCAGAGACGTCTTAAACGGCGAAGCCTCGGCGTCCGAAATCGAAAAGAACATTACGAATGCAAACCAACAACGGATCCCCTTCCAAACCAACGGGGTTGCCCCAGTAAAATAAACGGATGATCCTATATAGGACATGTGCTGTCAACCAGCTCTGTCGATGATACGCGTCCTAACGCATACGTGGCACAGGACACATTACGAGACTTTTTTGCTCTTAGAGAGACCCCCAGGAGCTTTTATCACGGTGGCATACTTCAACCACGTTTTGCCCCGACAAACCATTTTTGTTTTTATGTTTTTATGTTCCCCATCGGCGTTCCATGGCAAAGAGACAAGAGGGAGGTTGGAATGCACGATCAGAGGAAGAATTTTCCCGGCGGCATTTGGAACACCTTTTGATGGACTTGATAAAAAAGATTGGAGCGAAAAATATCTCATTTCAACATGATACCCCCCCAGAGCGTGACGAGAGAAGAAGAAAAGTGCGGTATTCCTGTTTTTAACGAAGCGACGATGTGATGTCTACGAAAGAAGAAGAAGAGAAAAAAAAGAAGAGAGAAGAGAGGGTGGTGGATGGGCACGGGCAGGTACTATTCTGCCAGAGTGTGGTGACTCGTAACGAGTGAGTTAGTTTGGTGGACTTGAGGGGGACCTTTTCAACCATAGGTCCCCCTTGCAACGACGTCCTCTTTTGTTGACAAGGTAGCTTAGTATCAGAAAGACTAGGAATACAACAAGTGTAGCTGAGCGAATATCTGTGCCTCATCGTCGCCATGTGAAGCCGCCTGAAAGTGGTGCTTTGTTCCTGATCGGTAATGAAACGACAATTATAGAGTCGAAGCGGTGTTTTTTTTAACACGGGATATCCATGTTATTATCCTATAGGGTAGGCCTTGATTATCTCGTCGAAAAGGATCTCTACGGGTACACTTGCTTTCATGACTGTCATAACTTATCTCCTTCTGTCGGAGGACTTGTCGACGGCGACATGCGGCGACCGTGGTTGTTCCGGCTCCAGCTCCCCCGGTTCCGCCGTCAAGGGGTGGTCGGGTTCTGCGATGATCATGTGCGGCGGCGGGCCTTTGGACGGCCGAGGAGATACTTTCCGGTCGTCGTTGTCATCGTCAGCCTTGACCGACGATGGTCCTCCAGCCGGCGGCACATCAGTAGCTGCCAGACCGAGTCTCGTCGCTCGAGGACTGGCGGTCAACGAATTCGCGATCCTCGCACTCGTCGTGCTCATTTCGTTGCCCGCTAGGTCAGAACCCTGCCCCACCCCGCCGCGGTGCCTGGCCTTTTTCAACTCTTTTGCCAACGAGTCGTCGCCGTCCTCCTGCTCGGTCTCGTCGTCGTCGTCGTCGTCGTCGTCGCTCCCGTCGAAGAAGCGATCGCTCCACCTCGCGCTGTCCTGCCTCGTCAGTCTCGAGAGGGCCGCCTTGCCCGAGTTCGAGCTCGAGTAGCTGTTTTCGCCGGCGGCACTCACGCGAGACACCAGCTCCGAAACGTCGTCTCTGGACTCGCGAATTTCGGATTCCGTCCTGGGTCGGTCGGGCCGCACGATGCGGTCGTCGACTTTCCACTTCATGTGCAGTTTATTGTGCAAGTCCTCGTCATGCAGCTTCTGGCTTGTCGGCGATGTTGCGGTGGACCTGGTAACATATTCGTCCGCAGTGTGGGCACGGATCGGGCTCTTCGCCGCAGCACCATCATCTTCTTCGGTCTCGTCTGCAGGTTGATCAGTCTGCCCTCGCACCTCTTCGCCCTCGACCCCAACCGCTTTGGCATCGCTTGCCTTGGCCCGTTCAGAATTCGGCTCGTCCTCGTCCCGTGTCTGCGCGGCTGCGGTGTATGCAAAATGCGTGTCGCACATGTGTTTCACCACGGGCCATCCGTACGCATTTGCAAACATACGTCGGACGATCATGTTATTATGTGCATCCGGTTCAAGTCGTACCAAAACCTTCCGCCACGAGAGGTCTTTGTGGTACGCTCTAGCAATCTTTTCCTCGATCTTCATCGATCCCACGTCTTGGCCGTGAGAAGGCGACAAGGTTGACGTTGAGGAGTGGCTTGAACTTGAGCGCGGGGGATTCGTGCTCCCGCTGGTGGTCAACGATGAATGGTCAGAAGGCATTGACGGTGGCTGGGATTCGCTTCGTGAGCCAGGTTTACTACGTATCATGAATGTACGTTGGCGCTTGGCAGGCGGCGGCGGTATGTCCCCTGGGTGATATACGCGATCGTGCCAGATTGTCCTGGGTCGAGCCGCTGGGTCGAGCAGAAACTCTTTCGGAGGTAGGGGAGGATTGAGCAGATCACCAGCTGATTCGAAGAATGTTGTCTTGGGCGGCGCTTCCACCTCACCGTTTTCTGAATTATTGGTATACAATGATGAGCCACGTACCATGCTCTTTCCAGGCTCATCTGAACCTTCGTCATTATCGCGGGAATTGTCTTCTGAGGTTGTTGGCGAACTCCTCTCGGAGGGCTGGTCGAGATGGTGCATTGTTTGCCCACGACGATAAATCTTTTTCGTCTTGTGAGCAGGCTTCTGCTGACCAGCCTGAGGCTTGAACAAGTTCAAGAATCCAGTAAAGATGTTGGGAGCTGATGTCGGCGTCTGTGGCTTTTCCACAAATTGATGCTCTTCCGGTTCGGCTCTTTCTTCGTGGTCCAAGCCCTGGCTGGCTTCTGCTTGGGGCACGCTTGATTCGGGATCCGGCGAGGGCATTCCTTGAGTGCTCATGTCATCGGCACTGTCGCCGAAGAAGTCATTCCAGGGAAGACTCTTTCGAGGGGCGCTTGCATTCTGACCCGTCATTTCCGCCCAGCCCCATTCAACCATGGTGCCGACCAATCCGTTCTCTCTTCTGGCTTTCTCAACCCGACCCAGACCTCGCCAGTCAAGGAACAACAGGCATGATGTTCTTAGTGGCACAATTCCATCATTGACCACATTTGAGTATACTGTTCTGTTTCGGAATTTCTTGAGGGCGATATGCGCAGGGCCCGTGGGCAATATCCGGAGTAGTGGCTTTGCACCAGGATCGGGCTCTCTCTGGGCCTTTTGGGCTTCAGGTGTCAAGCTGCCTATGACGGCACCCCAACCATTCTTTGCAATCGTCGGAGCACGCCAGGTAAGACCCAAATCTTGCCCAGTCCTTCCAACCAGGCCGAAATCGAGTGCAAACTTGACATAAACCGGATTTTCATTGCTTAGTCCCAAAAAGGGGGTAGCCATGGCGACAAAATTTACCGGTTTGATGAGGTCGAAGAAATCTGGTGAATGCTTCTGAATGTAAGCTACAGCGTACGTCTGGATGAGGCCGCCGAGGGAATGACCAATGAAACTGATGCTGGTGATCTTGTAGGGTAGATTGTGGCTCTGGTGGTTCTCATCCTTGATGATACTGCTGTTCTTGTGCGCTGGAGATGTGTCTGAATTCGGCGTTGGCTTTGAAATTGGCATCGACTTGGACAAGGACTTCCCTATCGAACTTTTGACCGGAAGATACGGCTGGTCCGGATATGTGAGTGAGAGCACGTATTTGGCGAATCGTTTGCCGAGATACTGGATGCCACGTTCCGTCCGCACGGCGTTGCCATTGAACCCTCGTACAAAGACTTCCTCTTCCTCGTCGTCAGTAGTCTCGTCTTGATCGGCTGCAAGCGCCATGTCCGGAACAGATTTCGATCTCTGATCGACGGCTTCTCTCCCAAACTGATTCGACTCGGCCATTCGCTGTGCTCTCCTCTCAGCTCGTCTCTCCTTCGCATCTTCGCGGGCCTGCTTGGCGGCGGTGTCGATCGTCTCTTTCATGAACAACATGTCTGCACCCAGATTACTGTGTAGGCCGTGTGTCAGCAGAACAAGATGAATCTTTTTCTGTTTCCGCTGCTTCTTATCTTGCTTCGCCGAATGGTCTCTCTTGTCGCCATGCACTGGTCCCTCCTCAACCTTGACATCTCCATGATCTTCCCACTCTGGAAATGGTGGTGAATTCCAGAGGCTTTCGGTATCATCAACTGCCAGTCTAACCGCCTTGGAGAAGACACCCTTCGGTTGCACCGTGTTCTTTGCCCGCTTCAGCTGGTGATCCTCCAGTCTCCCAGGGGCGCCCTGTCCAGATCCGATGACTCCATGGAAACCAAGGTCGACCGATTTCTCATCTCTCCCTACCAGGACTTCATAGTGTACACTCGCAGTCTTCGAGAAGATGATCTGTGAGGCAACTTCTAAAACCCAAGTAAAACTCTTGCGTTCTGCATGTCGTTTGCTGTCGACGTGATGCGCATCTTGTCTGACTTCTTCAGGAACCTTGAGCTTCGCGGTCCACGTTCCACCTGCCTTTAGCTGCGGCTCATATTCAGGTATGCCTTCTTCTTTGATGGTCTCGTGCTTCTTATAAGGGTCGAAGGTTGACGGATAACAAGAGACATAAAGAGTGTAGGGTCCATGAAGATAGGCGGCTCGCAAAGGAATCGCAGAAGTGTTCTTGATTTTGACATACAGATGAGCCGGAGGGGGGAGGATGCGATCGAGACTCGGCGTATAGGTCAATGTGTACCTGGAAGATATGGGTCAGCAGCGGTTTCTTGTACGACAGAGGAAGTCTTCTAACCTTACCACCTCACCGACCCGAACTGAGCCTGTCTGATGAAGCAGAAGCATTATGCCAATGCATCCTTGACCCGAGATAAACTCGGTCGTGAGAACGAGAATGAATCTGAAGAGGATCGGACGTGTCGGATGTAATTAGATTATGACATTATTGTGCTGGAGTCTTATGCATCTCCCCGCAGCGGCGCGCGTGAGCCCAAAATCAATGGGCACCACATGCCATACGGGGGTCACTGCGCCTCTTACGGAGTACGATAGGAAGAAATAGAGAGCCGCACCAGTCAGGCGGCCTGACGTAGATAAGCAAGGCTGGCAAGGCTACGACTACGATACTCAAATCATCACGTGTGCTGCATCCGTGTCCTGGTACATGAGGTACGTTGCGACTTTGCAGATGTGATAGGCATGATCATTCCCACTTAAAGGCTCGTTATAGGTGGCGACGTTCTCAATCAAAGGCTTTTGTGTTGTTCTACTGTGGAATACGTGAGGTAATTGGGATGATTGAAAGATAAGAGCTGCCCAATTCGAAGTACGGAGAATTGCCTCGAGTTCAGTAGCATCCTGCATGGAGCCTCAGCTTCAGCCTGACGCCGGCCAACACTCAGTATGTCGTCCTGTAGACACGATGTTCCTCATGCAATTCTTCCCGACGATTTTACGTTCGAATGCATGCAAAACCCATTGGTGTGTTTATTGCTTTGATTCGGCATAGTGGTAATCTCATCATCAAATACTCAGAATGCACGATTTCTACCATAATAGACTACTCAACGATCCCACCAAATTCCAGCCTCGTTCTGGCAATCGGTGTGTTGAGATCATCCTATCAAAAGTAAACAGTACCCGTCGACTGAAGTAAGTGCATACTGAATCCTCCTAGACTAACGTCTGCTCTTTACTAAACGAGCGGGAGCTTGAGGAGCCTGCCATACGGGACTGGGTATGCCGTGATCATGTCAATATCACGTACCCAGATGGTCGCGGGCCACGACAGCCACACCTCAGACTTTTGATTGGGAGCCCTGAGCAACACCAAGGCGACGCAGAGATCTTGCCGCTCCCCATGTCAAGAGATACCTTTGAGGCAGTCAGAATTGCATGGGGCTTTCCAAAGGAGCTTCTCCGAATGATGCTGAGTAGCCTCCCGATTGCTGATGACTTTAAAGCAACAGACGTGAGAGGGAGTCTAGTTACTGGAGTAATGATTCGAAGTGCAAGATCTCGCGATTGGAATTTCTGTCTAGCTCTTGCTTACAATGAGAAGACCGGGTTGCTCCATGGTATCTTGAATGGGATGCAGGCTGACGAGATTGAATTGCTTCTTGATTGTATTCAAAGATCTGGGAGGGATATTCTGGATTCAATGTTGCTTCCTATCTTCCTCCTCGAGCTGAAGGTACATTATTTTGCAGTGCTGCTTGAGAAGCGCGCAAGGGGAATCGAAGAAATTGAATACATGACTGGAATGAGGCACGGCTTCTCTTCCAACCCAAGGCGCAACATGAGCATGGTCAAGGATACCGAACGAGAACGTATGCTTAAAGAGCTGGACTTCGATCAGATTACCCAGAAATTGACGGGACTCACCGGGACATTGAGCTTTTGTGAAATGACATTCAGCTCGAGCTTGAGAGCTTTGAACAAAGTTGATGCTATCAGGTCGAGGCTTACTCCCCAGCGAGAAACCCGAGAAGAGGTCGACACTCGTGTTTCATATTTGAGGGAGCTGTTGATCGGCTCTCAAGCCCTGGGTGGTGTTCTCTTAGACCGCACAAAGGCTCAGGTCCAGACGGTAATACACTGTGGTTGACTTGTTAGAATATCGATCAGAGGTTAACTTCTCGGGACAGGTGTACAGCCTCATAGGTCAGAAAGACAACAGATTGAACATCGACACAGCTGCAGCGTCTCGGAAAATCGCCGAGATCAGCCTAGGTCAAAACACCGCAATGAAAGACATGGCTGAAGATTCGAGGAATGTTGCAATATTGACCCAGAAGGATAGCACCAACATGCGTATCATCGCGGTAGTGACCCTCCTGTTCCTCCCCGGAACATTCATGGCAACCTTTTTCTCTGCCGGCTTTTTCAACTTCTTTGCCGAGAAGCAACAAAGGGGTCAAGTTGTTTCCGAATGGATATGGCTTTACTTTGTCCTTACTGGAGGCACGACAATTGTTGTCTTTGTATGCTGGATCTGGTACTCGAAGAGACAGAGCCAGGAAATCCTCAGAATCATCAAAAGCGCATCCTCTGCAGGCACTGAAGCCGCCCAACTCAATTTTGATTCGACGAGTCCACATCACCTGTCGCTTCCAGTTCAGCAAGACGATCGATCTATGTCGATAGTACCAGGGGGAGGAGGAGCACCTGTTGCCCGAGTCATCAGCTCGCGGAAAACGTTTACCTAAACATATCGGTGACAAGGATCCGCAGTTAGAGTGATATAACTCGAGATCGTGGGAATGTTCTAGTTTCAGGTATCACAAACCATGCTGAATATTTACAAATCCATAGCAATATGCAAGCATCTCTATCAGAAGAGGTCTCGCTCGGATTGAACAAGTCATCATTATAGACTTCTCGGAGGATATGAGATTTGGTGTGGCGGACTATATGGGCTCTCAACAACAAAGAGCGAAGTTATGGTTCACACAAAGCTACAGGCTGCATGCGATTTATGCTAGGATCTAAGTATGAGTAGGGCGCTGAGGAGCTCGAGTACCTTGATGTTTCTTTGAGGCAGTGGCACCTACAGTGCTTTACTGAGAGTCTAGCACTAAGAAACTAGAGCTGTTGGCCACTGCCAGGATACTCAAAGGGCTCCCTTGATGGTTCTTTGTTACTAGGATTGCAACCCCTTCCTCAGAGAACACTTTTGATAATCCTCCCGTCTTTCTATCTCCTTCCATCGGATCCTAGACAACCAATCGACAAGCCCCACATTTCCACCTGATATCATGCTTATCGACATTTCGAAATATCAAAGGTCATACATTAGAGAAGAGCATATTCCAGTGGTCTGGCATCCATTATTCCTTCCCCATCCTCTTTAGTCACGATCCTTGTTTTCATGCAAAGGAGCCGGCTGACAGAGAACGTTCATCACGTAGGCTCTCGAAGCGGAAATCGTCTTATTACCTCGCAAAGAGCCTTACAGAAGTGTCATCATTACCACTCCCTCTTTTGTGAAGCCGAAAACAAAGAAGGAAAGAGTTGCAGCAAGGGAAAAGCCATACAAGCCACATGCCTCAGTCAGACGCTCTGAGAGGATTGCACAGACAACGCCAGTGAAGAAGCAAGATCCTTCTGGAGGATTGGTGCAGCAAGAAATATTACTTACTGATCCTCCACCAGAAATCAGAATGCACGTCCATGAATCTTTCACAAGCTACACAACGGAATATGATGAGCAAGACCAGGAAAGCATTCGGTGCACAAGGAGGCCTCTGACCTTGTTCTCACGTCAAGTCAACGCTGAATGGACACCTCTCTTCTTCAGTACGGCCACCATCCTTTTCAAAGCAGATCGCACTTCCAGTGTTGGATATCATGAATCAACAGATAGCGATGCAAGAGGAGGAGAGCGGACTCGAATCCAAGCGAGTATCTCGAGATACATCCGACTCCCTCTTCAACACTGTTCTTGTCAAGAAGTTGGAATACGAGCATGAGCTCTCTCAATCCTGCAGAAGACGACACTACCTTTTCCAACAAACACATATCGCTGATGACAGGCCTCATACGATTATCACATGCAATAAAACGCATGAAGCTGTCCTTGCCCAATCTAACTACGCTTAGTTACATTGCAAGATTAAACAAGCGGATGTATATTTGCTGCATGACTCCGGCACTGAACGGACATGTTGATAATGATGAAGAGTTCAGACGCATAGACCTTCACAGTCGACACCAGGTCTTAGCCCAGAGATTCCTTGGGCACAAGTAGGCCTTGCTCAGGCTGTACCGGTATTCAAAACAGTCACGCAGAAGATCCTGTTCTTGATGAGCCTGAGCTGAGTACGCGAGATACTGTCGACCCGAAGGCCCCTGACTGACGCAAGCCTCGCTGATCGGTATCACGTGACAGTAGCCTCGCCTGATCGAAAAGTGCACTTTGCCCTTCCCAAGTCGATCGGTCCACTAGACCGACCGCGATGACATTCTTTGGGGGCGTAACTCATAATTGACGGTGAGAAAGGGTTGTTTAGACATTGCATTAGCACCAAGGGCTACGTAAGGTGCGCTTGGAGGTAACTACGTACGAGGTATCATTCTGTTCGCTGATCGATTTGAACGAGGGAGTTCTCGCCTATGTGACACACACAACGCCACATGCATGTGATCCATACACCGGGGGAGATAATCGCCGCTAAAAACAAGAGGAGCGAGAGATCATACCCTGAGCCTTGGAACACCCCCGCACCTAATCAACCTTGACAAATACTCCGTAGGGTGTCCCGGCAGCAGTAATCTCGCCTTTTGAGGCCTACCACATAGGGGGACCCAGCTGGCAGATGGCACGTCGATAGGGTCGTGACCATTTGTCTTGGCCCTCAGTGCTTTTCGGCCATCATACCTTCGGGGCCAACGATTGCACTCGCAGGTGCCACGTCGGCAACCGTCTCGTCGCTGAATTTCAAATCCTCCTCGATATCGGTGGTGTCCTTGACCTTGATCCAGATGACGGGAGCGGCAATGAGGAGAGAGCCGGCCAACAGACCCCAGTTGGTGGCGAATTGGGCCATGAATGAAACATAGTTGGCATCGAGTTGTGGTGAGATGGCACCACCGGCGGATTGAATGCCCTTGTAGAAGCCGGCAAAATTGGCGAGCTTCCGGCCGTTGTTGGTCAGGGATCCCATGAGCCTAGACAAAGACACTGTTAGTTGATTCAAGGCGGCAACTGGGGGGTTAGATGACGCTTACCAGTATGCGGTGGTTTGCCACACGGAGTCGTACATGCCGTAGAAGATGAACAAGAACATTGGGCCAATGTAGCCCGAGTCAGTCCAATCAAGCTTGACATAATCGGGGGCAGTTGTTTCCGCACGGTTGTAGGTCTTCTGGAAATCGTAGCCACCACCCCAGATGACAAAGGTGAGGACGAAGAGGACGACCATGACACCTCTGGCGCGAGTCCTGCGGCTGAAACGGGTACTGTCGAGGGCAAAGCCAAAGATGAACGATCCGACAATCTGGAAGAAATAGTACAAGACGCTATTGAGGGCGCGAGTGCGGATGTTGAACTTTGGCAGATTGACATCTTGGAAATGGTAGGTATAGAACCAGTTGCTGGCGAAGAACAGCGGAAAGAGGAAAATAATGTACCAGTCGCTGAACAGGGTTTGCCAGAGACCGAGGAGTTCCGACTTCCAGGTGGGGTTCTTCATCATGATGACTCGAGAGCCGTCAGATCGCTCGACAAGCTTTGGGTCGCAGAGGAAGCCTGACAGAATGAAACCAGCTACCATCAGTACTATGAAGGCAATGTAGGTTCCATCCGCGACTTTATTGCTCTTGTTGTGGATGCTCTGACCCAGTGGGATCAAGCCGCCGATCACAGCTCCAAGGTTGAAGATACCCCAGAAGACGGCAATATATCTGCCCTTCGACTTCTCCGGAGGGTACGACAGCATGACGGAGCCTTGGGCAGTCCAGAGCAGACCAGCACAGACACCGAGAACTGCACCAGAAAAGATGAGGAAACCCGCATTTTGAGTATGGTTGTAGCAGAGGATCGCAGAAATGTAGAGACAGTACCCGAAACCTCCGATACCAAGGGTCAGACGAAGACCGATGGTGTTGGCAATGGTGCCCGCGAAAAAGCCGACGACAGAGAAGGTTGCATAGACAGCAGTGTTGGCATTGTTGATATCGTGCGCACTCACTTGGCCAGCCGCCCCCAAGCCGTTGACTGCGTTGTACATGCCGGGACACAGGAAACAGACCAGGGCAATAAACACGATCTGGAACTGCGGTGTCGCGTATGCAGGTATAGTGACCGGGCCGATCTTGAAAGTACGGTACATCCAAGCTTTGCCATGCGGTCTTGCTTCAGCACCCATGATCTCAGGTGCCGGAGTATCCGAGCCAGCACTCGTTGTTGCCATCTTCTCACTTGTGGGTTCAGACATTCTTCAGTAAGATAGAGGAGGAAGGTAGAGCAAATCTCAATTGCGGATGGTGAGGTAAAAGAGATCGCAGGCGTTGCGCCTTGACAAATAGACTTTCAGAAGGAGGTTGCTGTAAAGCGGAGTAGGGTTGCGGGATGTGAGACCACCTGGGGCAGAAACCTGTGGAGCCTGGTGTTGGTCTTCACCTTCAGAGTGTCGCGTGCGTTGGGAACGGAGAAGTCTCGAGGACGAAAGAGGGTCAAGGAAGATGGATATAGAAGTAGTCAATTGTCGAGAGTGACAACAGGTCAACGACACGGTGATAGTGAGCTAGGTTGCTGCGCTAAACAACCCTCACCATGAGTATCAGCAGACTGTCTGAGATGGAAAGATAGAAGAGTGACATTGTAGCATACCGACGCAGACACAGGAGCATCTGATAGAGCGAAGGCACTCAAGATAGTGGCCAACGGGCAGCCCCTAGTTGGTCCCCGAAAGGCGTGGTTCGTCGTTGCACGGCAAACGTACTCCAGACTCGTGGAGGTGGTGTTGATTCCAAGTGTCGATTAGAGAGGCTCGTTCAATCATTCAGGCTTAGCCGACGGCGACAGGGTATCATTCTGGTAAAAGCCATCCGGAGATTGATATGGCTCGCAAACCGTAAGCCTGACGGTGGAGTGCGAGAGATAGAACAAAGTCCTAGGGTGGTGAATAACTCGATCACCTGTGAGTGGCTTGCGGAGACAAGGGTGGTGTTGAGAGACCGGGGATAAGTACGTACTTGGTACCTAGGTCCATGTGTGTATGATTGCCCCTAGTCCTTTTCTGGAAGAACGGAGCACGTGACTCTCCCTCTCGATAAGAATGTTGCATCCTTCTCCGCCTTGACGTTACATACACCCTTGTGCTTTTTGGATTGCAACTCTCCAGAACAACGTTTCATCCATTACTCTCGTCGTTGCATCTTGTGTCGCTCCCTTTGGTCTTGCTCGTCGTTCATCTTCGGCGACGAGTCTCGGCCTTCGCTTCGTGTAGGGCTGAATCAACAGCTACATGACTACGAGAAATTCATCTCGTCTCTCTCGACCGCAAACTACTTGACCAAGTTGATACTACCAGGACATGTCGCCGTCGCGGCTGAACGTGCCCAAGCACTGCAACATGAGAGGCTTAGGGCTCGTGCCAATGCTGATTGCTGTACCACCTATCCTGCCAAAGCCGGTGAATTTTCTGAGGAACCACTCATCTCATTCTTTTTGCGCTCTATTCCGTCGTCTGCCGTTTCCAGATCCAAAGGGCCAGTAGAATTTGCTAATATCGTCTTATGCACTCACGGGGCTATGACGTGACACGCTCCTTGACACACTCTTATTCATCGCAGTCTGCCTTTCTTCACTTGACTTTTCTCATTCTTGTAGGGTACTCCTACAGGCAATCATTGCTCATCCATTACCTTATACACATTCTCACACACTTGTCCGCAGGCGTCAGTAGCAGATCTCAACATGGCGACCTCGAATCCGCGTGTTATCAAGTTTACGAATGGCTACCTCCTCAAGGACGGTCAGTTGGTCTCGGAAGATCTCTGGGTGTCATCGGAGACAGGCCGCATCATGAGCCCACAGACAGCATTCTATTCCTCGCGACTAACGGCAGACAAAGTTGTCGATCTACAAGGCAAGATCCTCGCTCCAGGCTTCATTGACGTTCAAATCAATGGCTCCCACAATTTCGACTTCTCCACCCCCAGTCCTGAATTTGCCTCCAGCTTCGCGCACACCCGGAGACAAATGATCAAGAGCGGATTGACGTCCTTCGTGCCGACCGTTATCAGTACCCGACCACAAGCCTACCGTGCCGTTCTACCGCATCTTGGTCCATCGGGGAAAGCCAGGGACTTTAGTGAAGGTTCGGAAAGTTTGGGAGCTCACATTGAAGGTCCGTTCTTGTCACCACTTCGTAATGGAATTCACAATCCGGAAGTGCTGCGGGAGGCCAACTCGTGGGCTGACGTGGAGGAATGTTATGGCTCATCCAATCTACAAAATGTCCGATATATCACTGCTGCTCCTGAAAGAGGGCAGATGATGTCCCTGATCCCGGACTTTGTCTCTCAAGGCATCGTATTCTCGGTCGGCCATTCTAACGCAACCTTCGAACAAGCACAGAATGCTGTCGCCGCTGGAGCATCAATGGTCACCCATCTTTTCAACGCTATGCGGCCCTTTGGACACCGGGATCCTGGCATCTTCGGTTTGCTTGGACAGTCGGCCCCTTCCACCCCTGTTTCGTCGCCAAAACACAGTCGGCAGGCTAGTATATCACCTTCGCCCGAAGGTTCACCTCGATCGTCGAGACGGTCAACACCTCGGTCTAGTCTCAGCATAAGCACATCAGTTGCGGATTTAGACGATGAAGCACGGTATAGACAACCATTCTTTGGCTTGATCGCCGATGGAATCCACCTATCAGCTCAAGCACTGAAGATTGCTTATTCCGCACATCCTGCAGGTGCGATCCTTGTCACCGACGCGCAGAAATTTGCTGGTTGCCCGGATGGTGCCTATGAGTGGCGCGGAGAAGATCGCTTTGTCAAGGAAGGAAAGCTACTGAAGCTCGAGAGCAATGGACGAATTGCTGGAAGTGTTGTTGACCTAATAGACTGCGTCAACAATTTCAAGCGCTTCACAGGATGTGGCACGGCCAAAGCACTGGAATGTGTTACGAGCACTCCTGCCAAGATGCTGGGGAAAGACGTAGAAGCGTCCAAGGGAAAGCTGGAGTCTGGAATGGATGCTGACTTGGTCGTTCTCGACGAGAAACTAGATGGGGAATTATCTGTACAGCAGGTTTGGAAGTTTGGAGTTCAAGTTGCTTGATATCGTCTTTGGTTATTGGCAAAGGTGCATTCAGCTGGGAGTTATCAAGGTGTCAAGAGTCTTCGGTCTGGCTTGTTGCAAACGACGATATGCCCTTGGGAATCTATCTGGGTTGATATATTTCTTTTCATCGGAATTTGGGCTAGGACGATATTGCGTCGAGAATCTTGAATTACCTTTTAGAATTGGTTGGAAATTCGTCCTGAACACTCTTGAAAATGAGTATGATGTATAACAGCACCCTTCAGAAATGGATTCATTCACTGTCTTGCGATTACGTCTTCATGTGTCGTCTGTGATCTCTTTACCGAGCTTGCAACCGGCAAAAGCGGCCTGTCGTCCAGCGTCCCTAATCCTCCCGAAATTCCTCGCGCACGGCCAACCACAGTCTCTCAAACGGTCTCCGTGTATAATTCGTGATCGCAGCCTTGCTCTAGATCGTGAACTATCATCTCATATGTCCTTACCCTGAACAGGAGGCTTCAACAATATGCCTCAAATCGTCATCGAAATATAGCACTCATTTCAATGGCACAACGGATGAAGGGCGACCATCGTGGCGCGGGGTTTCCGTGCTCCCGGCTTTGGCCAGACAGAATCAGGTCTAGCCTCATCCTCGCATTCTCTGCGCCCCGCGTCGATTTGTTGAGGACAACGAAGCTCGATCAGGCGGGAGGCGAAACTTGAGGCAAAGCTTCACCGCATCTCCGCCGACTCTTCCTCAGAACCATCACTCATATCCATCGCGTTCGATTCATGCTACAAAGTCACTGTAGTTGCCATACTTGATCTCGAAAGTGCTGTGGTCCGTGTTCTACGACGCGACCAGCCACAGCTATGACGGTCAGGAAGCTGTACACTCCGGAGTAAGCTGATTTAAATCATCTCAGTGGGCATCAACTGACTTGGTAGGGTTCTCTTGAGCGCTCCCAGGAGATCCGCAGCTGTCCCGAGTCCAGACGGGAAGCTGGCCTTGTACACACAATCGACATATTCATTTGAGAGCCACTCGAGAACAAATGAAATATGTGTCCTAGATCTCACAACAGCACAATCTGTCTGCATCAGCAAGGATCCCAAAGCCAGCGAACCTCGATGGACCGGGACTGGCCATGAAGTTGTCTGGCTTAAGGAATGCGACAACGGAAACACCTGCTTCGTCATCACTGATGCCACTTTGCCCGGAAAGTGCTATACTGCAGGCACAGTGCCTGGCCCACTTTCTAGTCTCAAGCTATATGTCATCGAACCAGGCAAGGTGGCCGTTGCTGTTGCCGGCAAAGCAAACCCAGATGGTAGCCTGCACAACCCCAAAGATGTCCAGAAACCTCGCAGCTCGGCCCGTGTGTATGATTCACTCTTCGTCAGGCATTGGGACACGTATATTACCGAACAACGCAACAGCATTTTCACGGCCTTGTTGCAGAAGTCCCAACCAGTCGTGACATCACGTCAAGGTCGATACAACGTTCTTGGATTCAAGAACGCTTTGCAGGGCTCAAAGCTCGAATCTCCGATCCCGACCTTTGGCGGCATCGATCATTTCGACATAGGCCCAACAGGTCTGGTCTTTGTAGCAAAAGATCCAGAGCTCAACCCTGCTACCCACACGAAATGCCAGTGTTATTTCCTTCCCAGAACAGATTTAATGGACATGAGTCCCCCCAAATTCCGCAGAATTCGCGTTCCCGGACTGAACGGCGCCGCGACATCGCCAGTCTTCTCACCGTCTGGCGAATCTCTCGCATTTCTCAAGATGAGTGTTGATGGATATGAAAGTGACAAGAATCGAATAGTTTTCGTGCATGGCCTTTCTGGTGACCACGAATTTTCGGCCACCGAACTCATGCACACCTCCGACGGCAAAGGTGGATGGGACCGCTCACCCTCGTCCCTCAAATGGAGCGTTGATGGCAAGACCCTACTTATGGAAGCCGAAGACAATGGCTGTGGTTGCCTGTTCGCATTAGATGTGGAGCTCCAAGCACCAGGCCCAAGCTGGCGACCTCGCCAAATCACTCAATCAGGCTACATTATCGATTTCGCCCCTCTTTCGGCCGATTCTTCCCTCTATCTCGTCTCGTCCAACAGTCTCGTCGATAACAGCACATACAGCATTGTTGATACGTCCGGAGAGCGTGCGACCACAATCATAAGCTCCATCTCGAACGGTGGCGCACGCTTTGGCTTGTCTCCTGACCAGGTCTCGTCGATCTGGTGGAAGGGTGCCAATTCTCATCCAGTACACGCCTGGATGATGCGCCCGTCATTCTTCCGCGCCGACCACAAGTACCCCCTGGCATATCTTATCCATGGAGGCCCTCAGGGAGCCTGGAATGACCAGTGGTCTACACGTTGGAACCCTGCCGTGTTCGCGGAGCAAGGATATATCGTCGTCTGTCCGAATCCTACTGGATCTACAGGCTACGGCCAAGCCTTCACGGATGCGATTCGTAACGAATGGGGTGGATTACCTTACGAGGATCTTGTCAAGGGGTTTGAATACATCGAATCGGAACTCGACTTCGTGGATACGTCACGTGCTGTAGCTCTGGGCGCATCGTACGGCGGCTTCATGATGAACTGGTTCCAAGGGCATGACCTCGGTCGGAAGTTCAAAGCGCTGGTGTGTCACGATGGCGTCTTCAGCATGACTGGACAGCTGGCCAGCGAAGAACAGTATTTCCCAATTCACGACCTGGGCGGTCCTGTGTGGGAACGACAAGAAATATACGACAAGTGGGACCCAAGCCGGTTCACGAAGAATTGGAGCACGCCGATGCTAGTGATCCATAACGAGTTGGACTACCGGCTCACCATCTCAGAAGGACTGAGTGCCTTCAATGTGCTCCAAATGAGAGGCGTTGAGAGTCGGTTCTTGAGTTTCCCCGACGAGAACCACTGGGTGCTGAAGCCGGAGAACAGTCTTGTCTGGCACCTAGTCGTGATTAATTGGATCAATAAATTCGCGGGCTTGCCAAAGCTAGTCGATCGGGAAGGTCGTGATGGATCAATGTCTTCCAAGCAGAGTCAGCCACGGGGCCTTGTGAGGAGAATTGGTGCAACGCATCTTCAGCAGTGATAGCACGCATGATTGTAGGAACGCAGCAAGGTGTTGGTGTAATGGTGGCTGGTTATGTAGGCTTGACTTGAGCATCAGGCGAGTTGGATTTGGATTTAGCGTAGGCGAGGGAAGGCGTGAGGTCGGTGGAAGAAGTTCGGAAATCTGGCACTTCTCAAGGAAGCCTGCATAGTGTGAGAGCGGAACGAAGATCTCGGCTTTTATACATGGATTATCTATGATACAGAGTCATCTCTAGACTTGAAAGAACCTTCTCTTTCAGGAGGCTAGTAACTGGCTTCAAACCAGAAATTACAGTATTCTCCACTGTGAGGCGCTGGAGCAGTACTCTATCCGCCTCCCGGAGTCGTGAATGTGCTCTCATTGCATGTTGATACAACAAGGCTGTGTGACCTTAGTTATTGCCATGCTTACTAAAGCACTCTTCCCTGACCACCTCAGAGAGCACTTTGTTATCCAAGGGTTTACCCTCCAACGGTCCTCCGGGACGTAGGAGTTCTTTCATGACAGGTCCGGGCTTAAGTTCTCCCCCTTCTCCTCCTCCTCCTTTCTGACCTCCTCTTAATGACTCTACCGTGGCTCGTACGATGCTGCGCATCTCGCCCACGTCCATCATGGAGACAGTGCCCATGAGTTCATCGACGACCGCAATTTCCGAATCCAACTTCTCCAGGAACTCGGGTCGGTTTGCGTCGATGGCCTCCTTCTTAGCCGTCTCGCTCGACGAGCGCCGCTTTCGGAGCAGGGCCAGGATCTGCATGTCTGTTTTGATCGGCGTGGAGGAGCTGGCGGCTTGGTTGATCTCTGAGATTGTGCCGCGGATCACGGTTAGTCTGATACGATGATGGCATTAGTCACTGGACTTTGTCTGGCAAAGCAAACACGGATGAATACCTGGCTTGGTCCTTAGCCCGCATAGCAGCTTTCAAATCCTGTTTGAGTTTGGCCAGCAACGGGGAGCTCGGTGCTGCAGTGGTCGAGTTCCAGCGAAGACCGGAGGTGGTGTGACGATATAGACATCTTGAGCAGAGTGATCGTTCCACAGAAGACAGGACTGATCGAGAGGCGCTTAGGGACGACATGTCGGACAGCCGTTTTGTTGTATTGGGCGATCGAGAATATGTTGTAGAACTCTACCTTGATCCGAGAACTAAAAAGATGTTCTGCTGTGCACGACAATCAGATTTCCCCAGATCTCAGTTGGAGAACAATGTTCCTGGGACTAAACTTAATCCGGTTGAGAATCTTTTGGTGTCGACACTCAAGCAAGGGATACTATTGTTGTATAGAGCGTTTCTCACCATTTGCCACAAGCGAACCATACGATATGTCTAAGTAAGTTCATTGGACAGTATGTCCTGGACCCTTCATTTGCAAGAGCCTTAGTACTAAGGCACAGGATGGTGCCTTGACTGGAAAGACCGGTCTTGGGAGTACCACCAACTACCAACTTGGCAAGACTGAAGGTTTGTAGATCTTGGAGTATAGTAGACGTTCTGGAGCACGATCTAGCATACCTATAAGTCATTTAATATACCTATATCCCTCTTCAAGTCCATAGTATAGAACTACGAGGCTGGACAACGTGTAGCTGCTGATGTAATCATGGCTTGGCAAGGCTGCCCTTCAATGAGCGCGTCTGAAGCTGCTTTGCCGAGCGCAGGGAAACATTTATTCAAGACGAAGGGTAAACCATATTTCCATCATTAATTGGTACCAAGTCTCCTATCCTTTGGCAGTTTCCTTGAGTCTTGGACGGAACCCTCCTCTAAATTTTTGATCGCCGCCTCGTGCGGATCGCGACCATTAATGCATTTCCAATAATTTCAACTTTGCGGTCGACGCGACTTTGGCAACCATGGCCACGACGATACCACAAACACCAGCCCGGCCAGTACCTGGTGTATGGCCTCAAACCCCTGCCACAAGACCTGTGATACCTGCTCCCTCATTCCAGTCTCCAGGGACGCCGCTCTCCCGGCCCAGCATTACACCTCACGGCACCTCCACAAGTCTCGTAACCACAAGAGCCGCCGAAACTCCTGCCCAAAGTTCAATAAGGCAACCTGAATCTCTCGAGCCTCTCGAGAGGGCCGCACGCACGATAAACGAAGCCTTTGCGAGCGAATCGAGATTCCCAGAGGTTGAGAACTACTTGGCTCAGGGCTATTCTGCAGACTATGATATCCAAGGCTCGACGACATGGGCGCCGTTTCAAAAGGCTGGGGTATACAAAATCCCGGATGAGATATTTGAGCAGTACAACAATGCGCAACTGTCCACGAGTATGGGACTCTTTGCGGAATTGAGGTACGCCTGGACGACCATCGACAATGCACTTTACATGTGGGATTATACAGCGCCGAAGCCTGAATTGCTCGGATTTGAGGGACAACCGCATAGCATTCTCGCAGTCAAGCTGGTGAAGCCCCGAGCCGGTGTTTTCCTTCCCCATATTACACACGCTATCGTTTTGGCCACGACCTCGGAGATAATGCTGCTCGCCTTGGGAACCGACCCCAGCCCGGGCGCATCTGCAGGACTTTCGCTTTTCCAAACTGGAATGTCGACTTCGACAAAGGGCTTGGATGTCAGCGTCATTGCCGGTTCGGCGAAGACTGGAAGGATATTCTTTGGTGGCCGGTCGGAGAATGAGCTCTACGAGCTCTCTTACCAACAAGAAGATGGATGGTTTTCTAGCCGCTGTTCGAAAATCTGCCACACTGCAGGCGTCGGAAAGTCTTTGACTTGGACCTGGGACTCGCTGCGAGGAGGGGACAAAGAACACGTAGAGCAGATTGTTGTAGACGACAGTCGCGACATGCTCTATACTTTATCGTCTTTGTCCAATATCCGAGCATTCCATAGGGAGTCGGATGGTACATTACGAAAGGTGATTGACAAGCCTGCTGTGCAAATTTATGCCAATATAGGTCACATCATCAGTCAGAATGAGACCATCAATCCTCGCGTCCCGATTGTCGCAATATCAGCTATTCCAGCCTCCGAGGCATCGAGGTATCACCTTGTTGCCACAACTGCCACTGGATATCGGATTTACCTGAGTGCGACAAGTTCGGGATACTGGTCAGCGTCTGGAGCGATTGGGAGTATCACGATGCAAGCACAACATGTGAAGACCCCTCCTGTGACCAGCGCGCCTGGACTGTCGCTGGCTTCCGTGAGCACAGATCCTTCCAGCAGCGTGCATGTACCTATCAAGACTTTGACCATGACAAGACTTGCAGCGAGATATTCTCCTGGATATTTTTTTGGGTTCGTCGCCAGGGATGCCAATGCCCAGGTTGATCAGTTATTTGTATCCGCTCCCGATGCTGGTAGACTCATTCGGCCGGCTGAAGCTGGTCAGCCTGGGCGCTCTACCGAGACTGCGATTTGGTTGTCCCTAGGCAGCCGTGCAGAAGATATCGGACTCGTGGTCCCGTATTCACCTCCAATATCTAATCCTGCCGGTTACGGCAATGACTTGGCTGTTCAGTTTGATAAGCCCACCCCTGAGGTGGCTGTTCTCACGAATACCGGCGTTCACATCATCAAGCGGCGACGACTGGTGGACATTTTTGCTGCAGTCAGCCGACAGGGAGGTTCTGAAGGTTTCCAAAACGAGGTCAACAATTTGATCAGAGCTTATGGTAGAACCGAGACCTTGGCAACAGCTCTCGCCGTCGCTTGCGGTCAAGGTGTTGAAGTAACCAAAGACACATACTCTGCACGGATTAACGACCCTGAAGTACTGGAGTTGGCCCGAAAGACGTTCATTGAATATGGTGGCAAGCCTAGTATCAATCAGAATTCGATCACCGACAAATCAGTACCGCTGATTGATGCTGTACGACCGTCACCCCGACATGCAGCAACCGCCCTATACATCTCCCGAATACTGCGATCGACCTGGCGCAATGTGATTGCAGTTGAAGCTACCACTCCCACAGGGTATCAGATCAATCCCGCTGTACCGTTGAAGAAGCTGCGAGACGTGCAAGAGGCTTTGTCATCTCTGCAGAGGTTCTTCAAGACCAACAAAAGTTTCATCAAGGGTCTAAGCGGTCCAGATGACTTGTCCAATGCCAGTACCAAAGATGATGAGATTGCCCTCAAGGGAGAACACCGCGCTCTTCATTCCCTGGTCAAGTTCGCTTCTGATACCATTGAAGGCCTCTCCTTCGTCCTTGTTCTATTCGATGAGAAAGTTGCGGAACTCATTCCACTTTTGCCAGAATCCTCGAGGCCAGGAATGCTCAAGTTGACCTTTGAAGAACTCTTCACGACAAAGACCGGCTACGATTTGGCAAAGGAATTGGTCAAGGCCATTGTTAATCGCAATATTGCCAAAGGATCCAATGTCGAGACGATAGCCGAAGCTTTGAGGAGGAAGTGTGGCAGCTTTTGTAGCGCGGATGATGTTGTGATTTTCAAGGCCCAAGAACAACTTAAGAGAGCCAATGAGGCAGGAAGCAATGCCGAGTTCTCTCGCAATCTACTCAACGAAAGCTTGAAGTTGTTTGAGCAAGTGGCACACAGCCTTCCGATGGACTATCTGCAATCAGCTGTCAAGCAGTATACAGAATTGCAGTTCTACGCCGGTGCAATCCAATTAGCCTTACGGGTGGCGCATGAAAAGGACAAGGCGAATGAAGCATTGTCGTGGATGGTAGATGGCCGCCCAGACGCCGATAGCCGAAAACCGAAATTTGACCTGAGGACGCAATGCTATGATCTTATCCACGAGGTTGTCAGTGCGGTCGATCGGAGCACTGAACAAGGCCCGAATTTTGTGGACGGCAGGCCTACCCTTGCTGCCACAAGGAGGAATGAAGCGTATGATGTGATTGGCAGATCCAAAGACGAAGCGTTTTTGACCAATTTGTACGATTGGTACATTCAACAAGGCTGGTATGATCGGCTGCTAGCTACAGAATCGTCTTTCATCGTCACCTACCTTCAACGAAAATCGTCCGAGGACATCACGTATGCTGATCTTTTGTGGAAGTATTACGGGCAAACGAGTCAGTTCTCAGACGCCGCAAAGATTCAACTACAGCTCGCCAGAAGTCCTTTCCCGTTGACTCTCGAGAAGAGAATCGAGTATCTGAGCAGAGCAAAGGCCAATGCCTCGACGTATACACCTGGGGGGAATCGCAAAATCAAGCAGCAATTGCTTTTGGAAATTTCGGAATTGCTCGACATTGCCATCATCCAAGACGAAATATTGCAGCGGTTGCGCGATGACGACCGGTTGGCAGGAGAACGCAAGAAGGAGGTGCTGGATCGCGTGAATGGTGTGATCCTCGACATTACCAGTCTGTTCAACGACTTTGCAGACAATGCTGGATATTATGATATTTGCCTGCTGATTTATCAGGCGGCAGACCACCGTGACGCATCTCAGATCAAACAAACGTGGCAACAATTGTTCCAGGTGGTTCACGACAAGACTGTGGCCAAGGGAGAAATCCAACCCTTTGAGGCCATGGCCGAAACGGTTCGAAGCTTGGGGAGCAAGCTGCGAGTTTCCGAGACGACATTCCCGGTGGACACGCTTTTGTTGATTCTCGAAAAGTATTCGTTTGAACAACAACGGAACGTCGCTCCACCTCACTGGGTGGTTGATATTTTCCTGGATCTGGAGGTCGCACACGAAAGACTTTTTGAGGTGCTGGAGACGGTGTTCTTTACTGGAGATCCACCGTTCATGGGCACCAACCGGAGATACATCGCTTCTGATTTGGTGTACGTGGTTGGGAAATGGTTCCATGATTCCATGAGGGTGGGGTCCATCATTTTTGGCAGCGAAGCCGGTGCCGCTCGCGTGGCCGAGACCCTGCAGGTTGTTTTGCAACAAGGGAAATCTGCAGGTTTGGACGACGAGACTATACAAATCTGTCGTGCGGTGATTGAACAGGTTGGACAGGTTTTGGGATGAAAGGATGGAAGATGATGACGCGGCGGTCCTTTAGTTTTGCTTACCCAGAAACATACCTAGCATAACACAATCTACCTAGGTAGGCAGCAATACGAGGTTACTTTGGTACGTTTGGTACACTAGTTTTGATTTCTGGGTACAGGGATCTAGATGGCTAGGTATGAGAAAGCATGTGGCTCAACGATCTGTCCGTAAGGGGGAGGGGGGGAGAAGCAATCAACAAGTATGTACAGCGATGACACTAAATTTGATTTCGTATATATAAAAACGTGAAGACGTGAGGAAGCACCTGAAGTATACTTAGCTAATTTGTAGGTAATCTACTCTGTATGCGCACAACTTGAAAAATGTTCAAAACATACCACGAGTCTACCACGGTGCGTGCCTATTGGTTTTTGTTTATCTCGATCAGGTTCTTTGTTCTATTTACCCGAGGTTTTTGAACCCAAACCACCATTTAGTCACCCCTACGAAGTACTAAATTAGGGGGGGTTTCACCACGACGACGCGTTCATAAATAACCATTCTCATCTTGTTTTTCGATATCATTTTGATTTCGTCTTGATTGCTTCCTCCTCTCTCTCCGTCGGGTACTACCCCGAATGCGGTCGTATCCTGTCTTTCCGATCCTTGCGCGAGTATTCAGATAATCGGAAAAGGGTCAACTCACTATCCATAGACCACTTCAATCTGTTCAATTCATCCATCATGGCACCACCACCGCAACACCTCCGTCGTCCTCGTCGTCCACTATCGTCGAGGAAATTGGACATGTTGTACCTGGTCTTTTTCACCATTCATATTCCAATCATGCTCTGTAAGTCGTTTACCCTGAGACCTTTGATTAGAGATGCACATTTCCTTCCCTCCCCTGGTCTTGCTTCTCCTCCATCGCATCTGACTACTCTCTTCTCACCCTCCCTACATCCCCCACCATCATTGTCAATTTCCACATATACCGCCGTAACCCATGTATCAAAATTCTAACGATATCAAAACAAAATATATAAAAAAACAGTGGTCGACCTAGGTCCCTTGTGGCCCACCAATTTACGTCCCAGACTTTCCTACACTCTCCACGAATACATGATCATGAAATACAATGATAAATTCTTTGCGAACCCACCGAGATGGTTCAATTGGTACATGTACATCGAGGCCTTGTACCATTTACCTCTTTCTCTCTGGATGTTACGGGCCATACCAAAAGGTCACTTTGTCTCTTGTGTTGCTTTCTTTCATTTCTTCCGTATTGTCTGATGACTGACATGTTCAAACGGAATCGCCGTTAGACCACAAACTGCTGGGCCTGAATCTTTTACTCTTCTCGGTCGAGACTGGTATAACCACACTCACATGTGTCGCCGATATCGGTTCTTGGAATGGTTACGTGACCTCACAAAGAAACCGACTATATCGATTATACGTTCCTTATTTGGTTTTGGGTATGTTTCTTTCTTGGGATTTTGACTCTCCAGGAACACTTGTACAAAAGTACACTGCTGACGTATTCTCTACTCAAATTTGTTTTAGCCATTTTTATCGGTGTTGATTCTTTTATTCGAGTCAAAAAACAAATCATTGCTGGTTCTGATGTTGGTGCTGTTACCGAGAAGAAGGAAAAGAACAAGACAACATAATAGGTGAAATGACACAAGTAACGTACCAGACGACAGTCAGCCTTCTATTTCTGGTAGAGGACTCGAAAAGGGTTGAGAATGAAGGGGGAAAAAAGGTAAACTGTAAGAAAGAGAGACCAAATACAGCACCAAAAAATGATGAATTGGTTCCAAAACGTGTATGAGAGTGTGATTTGACTATGACTGACCAATTGACCGACCGACCGACCGAGTATGACTTGAGTGACCAAGTATATGTGTTTGTCGTCTAAACCATCTCAAGATATCAACCACCTCATTTGACTCGAGATTGGCAGAACTGTATTGGACAAACTCCTTACGCCATGCAAGTGAGATTTCAAGGGTAGGACGGACTTGAACGAAGAAGGAATCTGCATCAACTGACAAGAGACATGGGGTACTTGTTTGATCTGGCAAAAGTCACATCCAATGTAAGATTCAACTTTACATTCTCTCTCACGTCTCTCACTCCTCTGCCAAGGTCTGGCCTTCTCTCAGTCCTTCCACCTTCAACTCCTCGCCCATCGCCCGACGGTAAATGTCCCGAACGTTCTCGGTGACGGTCTCGAAATGACTCGAAGCGTCGAAACTGTTGGAGATGAAGATCTGATCATTCACACCGCTCTCCAGAGGTTGGTACAAGGGGATCGGTGGACCCATGAACTTCTCTTCGATCCTACCCAGTCGCTCGAGGCCAGGTTGAAGTTCGAGGTGGTGGTTGGCGGACGTCTCCGCGATGGTGGAAACGATGGCGATGTAGTAACCCTTCGGGCAGACGTTGTGCGCCGACGACACCATGGCGATGTAGATGTCGTGTTTGCGACCGACCTGGGATTGAGGGATGATGAGCTGCAACGAGTCACTGTCGGCCGTCTTGTCGAGTGGGTGGTTGAGAATGCAAATGGCCTTGAGCAGATGACCGACGACCTGCACCTTGCCAGGGAAGTAAGATGGGTCACCCAAGATCATTTTCGTCTTGGTGCTGAACTTCATCCCTTCTCCTTCCTCGCCCCGCTCGCGCATCGTGGCCTGGATGCCGCTGACCTTGCTGCCGTCGTACTGAATCTCATCGATGGAGGTGTTGAGCATGTACGTTCCTCCGTAGATGGCGGAAAGACGGGCGAACCCCTGGGGAAGTTCACCGAGACCGTAGAGGGGGTAAATGTAAGGGGATTTGCCATATCGAGCCATCGAGTTGGCGTACAGTCGGATCCTCTCCACCGTCTCTTTGCCCATTCCCGGAGTGTCGATGTATTCATCCGTAGGGTAAAGGGCCATGGAATGACCGATAAAGTCTCGGGTCGTGGCTTCCAGACCAAACTTGTCGTAGACTTCTTTCATGGTGCATTTGTTGAGGTTGAGTCCTGCATCAGATATCTTTGCGTCAGCCAACGTTCCTCGTCACCACCTCTGTATGTCTCATCCTACGTACCATTATGTGTAGCAGGGTTGTTCTCTTCAAAAGCACCAACCCACTCCAAGAATTTCTTCGCCCTTCTCTTTTCAAACAGTCCCATCAAAGGAGAACTCAGCGCTTCGCCAGCGGTAGATGGGACCTTGGCCACAGTCGCCCTGGGCCCAGTTCCCTGCTGCACGAAGCTGCCTGCGATTTGTTTGAATTCGAGGTATCGAGTGACGTCGGTGGAAACGAGAATGTTGGTGAGTTCGCCATTGGCCATGAGGAGTTTGGGCACGAGGTCGACGTTCCAGTCGTTGATCCGACCGTATTTCTTCCATGGTTCCTGACCGTCTTGAAAGTTGCCATATTTCTTGAAAAGCTATGTATTCCCAATAGTGTCAGCCCGGGGTTTTAGGTCTTTGTGTTCTCCTCGCACTTACAGCCTCGATATTCACTGAAGCGGCCTCACTATTCGTAACTGTCAGTGTGTGCCCTATGGTCATCTCTACTCGTTCTTATAAAAGGCTGCGCTCTCGTACCCGCCATAATGATCGTTTCGATCGATGTGAAGGACCTTCTTGCCTTTGACAGACAAGACACTACAAAAAAGTCAGTATTTAACTGATCGCATACCAAAAAGTCTGGTCTACTTACCCGGATAGAACACACTCAGTCAGACCTAGTCATCAACCAACACAGTCAGTATGGAGGGGTAGGTGATGATTTGTTGATTTTTGGGGGCCATTCGTACCTGTGCCTAGAACAATGACATCGTATTCTGGAGCGATCTCATCCATGGTCGGTAATGTGAGATGGTGAAGATGAGAACAAAAATAATGATATGCAAGAGGGTAGAGAAGGGAAAACGCAGGACAAGTTCTGAACTCAGGGTCGGTGAAGCGCAGTGTTGTTGTCGCACTATCCCGTCGCAGGACTGGCGGTCTCTCCGCAGCCGAAGTGAGGTCATGAACCGCGTTTTATCTTCATGTGCTTCTCCGTAATGAAGAGCCCCTCAGCCTCGTTCAGCCTTGTCTGTCATGTAGAGGACTTGACAACGACAGCGTTATCACCAGCTAGTAATTGACGTAAGACGCTTAGCTTACAAGATAATCTACAGGGTTATACTATATGCTATCTGTATTGACGAGTCGAATAAGCCTTTTGGTAAAATCATGTTGACCATGTCTAAAAAGCAAAGTCACTTCAACCAGCCGTAACATTGCTCTTTGCAGCCTCCTGCTTCATACGTGCTCGCGCAATCTCCAACTGCTTCGACAACCTCCAGGGGTAATCAAAGGTGTCCATGAAAATTTCACAGAGCTGAAAAGATATTGTTAGCTTGGCCTTACGAGTCGTAAGAAGTGGAAGTAACGCACCTGGACCATTTCTCCACTCCCAAAGTCCTTGTCGTTCAAAACAGCTTCGAGATCCTCGACGGTCTTCGCAGCTCGGCTCTTGGCTTTGATACCCGTCTCCTCTCTCGCCCCGAAGAACTCGAGCATTTTCTGATGATCCCACAGCATACTGACATCATTGTAACCCTGCTCAGGACCGTGAATGGCCCTTTCAATGGCGTATCCGTTGTTGTTGATGACGAAGATGATCGGTTTGAAGCCATAGCGAAGATAAGTACCAATCTCCTGCACAGTCATTTGCATACTACCCTCACCGACGATGAGTACGACACGCCCGGGATACTTCATCTCTTTGGCAGCCACGAGTGCTCCCAGGCACGAGCCAACGGTGTATCCGATAGACGACCAGAAAATCTGTGTAATGTATCTGGCATTCGGGGGGAAGGTGGCATCAGGCATGCCGAACTGTGCGGTGCCAGATTCCGCCAAGACGATGTCATTGTCCTTGAGGAAACGGCCGAGTCTCTGCCAGACAAAGGATTGTTTCAGTTGTCCTGATTTAGAGTCGTTCAGGACTGGCGGCGGAACCTTCTGACCATTTTGTGGGCGAGGCAGATTGTACTTTTGCGGCTGTTTTTCCAATTCTGCAACTAGGCGCCGCAAGATAGGCAAGAAATGGTATCCATCATACTTTTCTCCTTTTATCTGCACGAAATCGTGCCCTAGACGCACTAGGTTCTCGTCTTTGATTTGTCTGGTGAAGCCGCCCGTATTCGAATCCGACAACAGTGGACCGAGATTGATAACCAAGTCGGACTTTTCGACCGCCTCCGCCACTCCAGGGAATGATGCTTTGAAGAAATTAATATGTTACGGTATTGAAAATGAGGTGATGCTCACCTTGACCATTGTACAATCCGTAATAGTATGAAGCTGTCTCGTCAATGACCCCCTTGGACAAAGGCGTTGAGAAACTGGGAAAATGGGTGATCTGGGCAAGTTTCTTGGTCAAATCGAGACCTCCATGCCTGATAGCAAGTACGTCTGCGAGGATAGAGGGATTCGATGCTGTGGCGACCGAAGAGAGGATCTTCTGGACAATCTGGTCTTCAGTTTTTGCGTCGGGGTTGCGGAGCGTCAGGTCTAGTGGTGTTTCTAGACGTTTGGCATCCAGTTGGACCGACACCACATCTGTAGGAACATAGATGTAGACTGGTAGCCGACTATGCATGCAGGAGACGATAACTCGATCGATGTCGTCCGCCATGGTATTGTCTTCCATCAGATATGCATGGTCTTTGCGGATAGGATCGGCCATCTTGATGTAGATTGCATGGTCCATGTTTGGTTCCATGGTGTGATGAAGCATGACTCGGGCCTTTTGCACTATTTTCGGTTGACAACCATATTAGTTCAAAGTCCACATATACCCCCGTTTGACACACGCGTCCGTGTCGAACGGTCGACTTACTGGCTCTCGCTGGCATGCCAACGATATGGATCATGCCTGCGTGTTCTGCATATGCTCCAGCAACACCGTTCATGGCCGATAGCTCTCCCACGGCATAGGTCGTAATCAACACGCCTGGTGCCCCCTTGATCCGCGTGTAACCATCAGCCGCGTAGGCACCGTTGAGTTCATTGCAACAACCAATCCATTTGAGACCGGGAACATTGTAAATCTCGTCGAGTAAAGTTACTATGGGCGAGTGTGGTCAATTGACTGTGCTTACGCTAGAATGGTCGTGGTCATGTGAACTTACGGTTGAAATCTCCTGGAACACCGAGGATGTGTTCAGTGCCCAGTTCTTTAATCCTCCTGAAGAGATACTGGCCCATTGGGACCGTCGAACCCGACATGCTTGCAAATGGTGATCTGGAGAGGAATATGGCGATCAAACGTCAAGGTCAATACACTCTAGTTGAAATAGTCACTTTGAACGAAAAGGAAACTGGAAAGGAACACTGGAATGTTGTTATGACCGAGGCACGTTCATGGCTGCGCTTATTCGCGGATCTGACTATGAGAGGCTGCGGGGGATGACATAAGCATGGGTCGGTAAGCCACACGCCCTAGAGCAACACCAGAACCCCATTAGATATTATGAAGGGCGGAGTGCTAGAGTTGACAATGTACGGATATAGTGGTGAGGAATATCATACGAATAGCACACCCCATCACTAGGCGAGCATCAGCACTGTCAACACCATTGGGATCGGCTGGCTTCGGAAGTGGCTACACCCAGTCAGAGTGCACAGTAGTCTTACACCGTACTCCGGATGTAATTCCACAACCGCGGCAATTCCCACTCTTCTCAGATATAAGCAGGGGCTGCGAAGCCTCATATGAGTTTCCATACTCGGTCTATCAAATATTTATCAATAGGGCCGGGCGAATTCATCCAGTTGGTCAGATTCCAGATTGACCGAAAGTGAGTGAAGGGCATGTGTCATTGGTAATTACTAGTATAATAACATTGCCCTGCAGGCTGTTTGCATCGAATGCGTCCCTGATCATGGAGCCCAGTAAGAGAAGACGCTGAGAAGCCGTTAACACCCATAGTGAGACCTTCTTTTCACCCACATCGTTGCCACGGCCTTGATCATTCACAAGATCCCAATGACAATGTCCCCGTTCAGCGAGGCTTGAACCCTCAAGTCCACCTCTAGATTCAACTTCACATGAATCTTCAAGCTGCCCGACACATTTTTCACCTCTTCCTTTGTGAGACCTCGAATGGCTCGTGGATTGTTTCGATTATCGAGAAGACCAGGTTGCATAGGTTGGAGGCCTTGCAGCGGAGCTTGTTTGGGCACGTTATTGACGACTCCCTCGTCGTGGTCGTCGTCGGAGTCAACATCAGCTCGATTCTGTCGGCCACCAGATGTAGTGTCGGAAATGCCGCTGTCCGACTTACTGAGCAGACAACGAAAGTGTCAGTAACCCATGTCCCCTGGGAGTGCTTGTGAAGACTTACTTATCCGCCATGATCATTGATGGATGTGTAAGAGCTCTCCACGCTAGAATCCGCCAAACATTCGAGAGTGCTGTAGACACCCGACAGCGGTATATGATTGCTGGACTTGATGCTGGCTAAAACAAGCAGGAGTCTTTGAGTCAGGAAAAGGTGCGTGATACCACAATTTGCTGAAGGTCAGGTCGCTGCAGTACAAGTATTCGTCTCTGGGGCAGGTCCCAGACTCTGAACTAATACTGCCAGTGTACTCGTAATCCGTTGTTTCTTGATCTGGTACATAAATCTCCGACTCTTTGGAATATTAGCGTTCTGAAGACTACCCAATACGCCATCATGGTGCTTATATTCTCCCCTTGTACCTTCCATCCTCGACTCTTCCTGACGTGTATGTTGCGTCACGAGGCTGATCATCCCTTGTCAGGCGGCGGGTCGCGCCTGTCGAGCAACGCCCCGACACCCGTCAAATGGGACCACAGTTTTGCCCTATGGAAGTGTTTGACACGGGTCCTCAAAGGCTATAGGACTCCGTTGGCCGCGTTGAGACATGTCCGCAGTACCTAGGTGACTTTTGACGTCTACTATATTGGGAACGCTGCAAGCAACAGCATTTCCGAAGGCGCTCATTTGGCGACTTGAACTCCGGAGCACCGAATATCGCCGCAGGATTTGCTCCACAATGTTAGATCAGGTCCAAAGATCTTCCCCCATTAGTAGGTAGAGACGGGAAGGTATGAATGTTTGTGGAGTTCAAGATACACAGCACTTGTCCGGATCAAGAAGAGGGTGAATGATTGTCATCGAGATCCACGCGGATCAATTCGACCTCAACCACATCCTTTCCATGACTCTTGTCTCCGAGACCATTATCATGCACGTCGAAATACAGAGCCCATCGATCCGGACTTTCCTCGACCGCCACGAAGCCTTCCCAATTCCGAAAAGTCAGACGTGGCTCCCCCTTTTTGCAGAGTTTGAGATCCATCGGCCCCGTGAGCTGAGATTGCGTGTCGGCGCGAGTTCCGTGCCTCAGTTCGAAGGTCGCATGGTCGATATATACCCAGTTCAAGAAGTTGTCGGTGTTGATGGTCGTCACCAGCCCGTCGTATTGTTTCTCCGGGAAAGGAAGAAAATAGCCAGTGAAGAGATGCTCTCCTGGGTTCTTTTGGTCGCTGAGAACCAAGCGTCCATCCTCGAGAACGACGGCTCTGTCTGCCAGCTGTTGCTGTCGTTTGGTGCTCATCCTAGCCGAGGGACGGACTGCGAGGTGACATTTCTGCCTTTTCATCTCTTGTTGGCCTTGATCTGATCTTTTCTGTGCTTGATCGGATAGTTGCATTGTTGATGTGGCCAGTAAGGGCGCCATGGCCGCTAAGGTGATGATTGAGAGCACCATCGTAGCTGTGTGATCTCCGTTAAGAAAGCAGGTAGCGTACATTCGGCTTCTGAACGAAAGTTGGCCTTGTGCTCTCCAGGTTGGTCAGGCGTATTGAATAAAGCTCGAGATTTCCGGACTGTAATAAATTAAAGGCTCTTGGATGGATCCCTAAGGCTGTGACAGGGGTTGGATACGGAGTATAGCCTTGATATCCACGGTTTCCTACGTCATTGCTGTCAATTCAAGTATTTCTCCCGATATCCTGAGAATGTTTCCGAAATCATTGAAACCATCAGTGAAGAAAACATCTTTGATTCTATCAGTCATTACTAGCTACGTGCTCCATGATCTCGCCATGTCTTTTACTACCTATTTCTCAAGGGAAGCTGATCCCACCATCCACTCCGAGCAGTTGTCCGGTAATGTAAGATGCACCAGGGCTTGCGATGAACAAGATAGACTCAGCCACCTCTTGCGCAGTACCCTCACGCTTGATGTGCTGGTTGTTTCGGAGCCTGGCCCCGATAGGAGAGCCTTCCATACTCAGGTCCGTCTTGATTGGACCCGGCGCAACGGTGTTGATTGTGATCCCCTTTGGTCCCAGTTCATCCGACAAAGCGACCGACAGAGCCGTCAAAGCTCCTTTCGAGGCGCCATATACTGGCAACATTCCAGAACCAAGTCTCGCAATAACACTGCCGACGTTGACGATACGTCCACCAGCCTTCATGTATGGCAGAGCGGCTTGGATCAACAAGAATGGACCACGGACGTTGACATGGAACACCGCGTCCCAGTCTTCGAGTCCCACGGAGGAGATACCTTCTCCATTGACCACTGCCGTTCCCGCGTTGTTCACAAGGATGTCAATGGTGTTGGTGTTGAAGGCCTTCAATGTCGCGTCGACGAGCACCTTGCCAAAGTTGGCGGCTCCAGCGTCGGCTTGGATGGCAACAGCCTTCACCCCCAGACTCTTGAGCTTGGCGACGGTCTCTTCCGCAGGTCCTGCAGAGCTGTTGTACTGAATAGCGACCTGGGAGTCTTGTCAGCTAGGCGACCTAGTGCACTGAGCGAGGATGGTACCTACATTAGCACCTTGTTCGGCGAATGCAATTGCGCTTGCGGCACCAATGCCGTTTGGCTTTCCGGCGCCGGTGACGATGGCGACCTTTCCCTTCAAAGACTGCGAGGCCATTGTGTCAGGTTGGATTGCTGGTGATAAATCTTCTGGTGTAGGTGCGGAACGATTTGTTTTATGTGAGTTTCCGATATGAAGGTATTTGAGAAACCTGTGGGATTGAGCTTGTTGCTGTTGTTGCTTTGATTGTTGGGACATTTGTTTGATGAAGAGTTTGATCGAAGAGCTGGAGGCATGGGCCCTTAATATACGTCGAACAGCTGCTGCTCGGCTTCATCCAAGGACCACGAGCTGACAAAAGCGCGCCGCTTTGACGCTACAAGACATCGTGCAACTGTTAACAAGAAATCTGCAAGGCTCTGGCATCATATCCACGGATGGAGCGAATGAAGTGCCCTGTCCTCCGGGCTTTGCGATGCTAAGTGACTGATCATGGAACCTACGGGGTGGTGTTGGCCTCCACCACGTTAGAAACTGCACTGCGTAGTAATCTGCGGAGGGTCGGAGCCAGTTTGCTTCCGCACGCTAAACTATATATGGCAGATATCCCCCACTTTTCTTACTAAGTGGCTGCGCCTCTAGCGGTGGCTTGCGGTATTAAGCGAATCCGCAAGGGACCAACGAGGATTATGTAACGAGCAGATTGTGTCATTCCTCCCCAACAGACCCTTAATCCTCAAAATCTGGCATGTGTTTCAGATCAACAATTACAAGCCTATCAGACAAGGTCTCCTGGATTATCCTCAACCGGGCTCGAATCGCAGCCTCATGCTCCGGCTGATAAATGATGGCTGACACAATGATGCGAGTGAAAATGCCGATACCACGTCGGCTCACGGTGGCTAGAGAAGAAAAAAGAGTATAAAACAAACGATAGATGCTGAGTATGCTGTGGCTTTTCATTCACAATCACATTGAAACATCTAAAGACCTCTGCTCAGTTCTCTGACAGAATATACTATCTCAGTCCGAACACACATCACATCCCCAAAGAACACAATCATGCCATCAGTCCTCCTCATCGGTGCAACGGGTCTCGTCGGAGGTTTGCAACCCAAGACACCACACTCAAGGATGAATACTTACAATGTCCTATAGCCCGATTGGCAGCTGACATCAAGAAGGCACATCCCGACTGGCCCTTGACCGCCTTCTACCGTAACAAGACCGTGGACGACTATTTCAAGAACACGGCGAAAGTCGATCGAATTGTCCATGGTTCATTCTCTGACACAGACCTCGTCCGATCGCTGAGCAAAGAGCATGACATTGTCATTAATGCTGCAACCTCTTTTGATGGATCAGTTGTCGATCTGATCATCTCCGGAATGGAAGAGCGACCGGAAAGCAACAAGGGCACACTCATTCACCTCAGTGGAACCGGAAACTTCATCGATTTCGGAACGACTGGCAACTTCAATCCCGAGAGCAAAGTCTGGAATGTAAGTCTTCATCCTTCTCGAATTGCACCAGTGAACCATGTGGTTGACGATTGCAGGATGACAATGTCGAGGACATTAAACTCGTCAACAAGAACATGTTCAACGGCCCCACGGACGTTCCTGTTCTCGAAGCCGGCCAGAGAGGCAAGATTGTGACTTACATTGTCTGTCTCGCAGTAACCTACGGACAGAACGTCCTCGGACCAAAAGCGAATTTGGGAGTTGGTTATATGATCTTTACAGGCCTTGCAAAGGGTCTTGGATTCGTCCCATACATCGGCGAAGGCACTGGCCTTGTAAGCACAGTAAGTTATATTGTCTGCGTCGGGATGAACACTTGACTGATCAGTTCAGCTTCACGTTGAGGATGCAATTCCTTTCATCACAAAGATTGTCGGTGTTGCTGGTACCGAGAAGCCACAGGGCAGCGCGTACGAGAGATACTATATCCTGCACGGAGAGAGATTGGCCTGGAAAGACTTCACAGCTGCTTTGGCTCCAGTGTTGTATGCCAAAGGACAGATTTCATCACCAGAACCGAAGAAGGTCACCGTGGATGAGGCTGGCGAAGGAGAGGAGAAGCATCTCCTCGCCGGCAACATGCTTGTCAAGGGTGATCGTGCAGCAAGAATGGGTTTCAAGCCAACACACGAGTCCATGCTTACTGCTATGAAGAAAGACCTGAGTGAACATGACTTTTAAGATTGTTGAGGATGATGGGAATGACTTGGAAAACCGAATACGGAGTATGTAAGCAGTAATTTAAAGTGACCAATCATAAAAGCACCGAACATTGAATTCATTCTGGCCTTGTTCGGATCATTTTCCAACGACTCTTTTGCAAAGAATCATCCGAATCCTCAAACACAAGGCAATAAAAATGGCGAGTCGGAGATGGAACCTTTGTAAAAAAGATCATTGTTCAATACAAAAATAGACACATCCACATTTATCAGAGGGGCAGACTAACAGTGGGAGCTACAATGAACGAGCAGCCATTGACACCGACTGGGGAATCAAAGCCTCAACGAAGTGCCTGTGAGAGATGTCGAACTCATAAACTGAAATGCAACCGCACTGCGTCTGATGGCCATCATGATCAATGTGACAGATGCGCTAAGGCGGGTTTGCAGTGTCAGACATTCCCTTCTTTGCCTCCGGGAAGACCTCGACTAGACACTGACCACGGCCGACCATCTTCACGGCGATCGAATCAAAAACGGAAAGCTACTCAACAGGCCTACAGGACTTCTCATCTAGGATCGCAAGAAGGAGCATCAAGCCATCCGCTGCCACAAGTAGGCGCTTTCAATCATGCGACGCTACCAGCTGAATCTTTCACTGCGGACGAGTCGATGCTGCAACCATCCGCCAGATCAGATGTTACAGGACACGCCACGGGCAATATTCAGTCTACAGCCGCTTCAAGCTACGACACGGTCGACATGCATAATGATCATGACATGGCCTTTGATGACTTTATGACCTTCCCTGGGCTCGATGGTTGGTCTGACCTCGGCCAATTCACCCAGCTTCTCGGAGCCAATCTGCCTATGGCGTCGCAAGTGGATAAAGGGTATCACTATCTTGATAAGCTCACACGTTTGAATGCCGAACTACTGAGATATACCGCGAATATCGACAGCACATTGCCTTCCAGTACTCAACCGTCGCACCAAACAGCGACTGTCGGAAGGATGCTAAGTTTCGTCCAAAGTTTTCTCGAGGTACTAAAGTACTACTTGATGACCATGCCCATCAAAAGTGCCCCACGCTTTGAAAAGCAATCGAATGCGGACGTCGATGATGATTCCGAGCCTGAGTTCGGGTCTGGGGAGGAAGAGCTGAGAATTCGCATGGACTGTGACGAACCCGGTGGTGGAAACAAGTCGTCCACATCTCAAGCGGTGGGCTCGAATGAGGAGCGCCCGGGTCTAGACTACCCGACGGCTCTCGCCTTGAGTACCGGTTATGTCTCGCTGGTCCGGTTGTATCGTGGTTGGTTACAAGGTATGATGGGAAGGTTACAGGATTCCGCACAACGAATACGAGAATATGCCGCTTCGAGACGTTCAGTCGCAACAGGTGATGGCCGTCCGGAGGACCCCACTGCGAACCACATCGCCTATTCACAGCTATTCAGCGATATTCCCCAGGTGTTTCCCGAAGTGTACCTGGATGGCTTTGATTTGGGTGATTATCGATCTCTCCAGATCTCGGTATTTATGCAAGTCAGTATGGATCTACTCTGGCGAGCAGAGCGAGGTGTTGCAGCGTTGGTTGCGACTGATTCTACTGGATCGAACGCTTCCAGCGGCACCCTCCCAGTCCTCCAAGCAATGTTGCTGCAGGAGGCTATTACTGGCAGATCTACATCTGCTCCCCTCGAAAGGGATAGGCGAGCCATGCCAGAGGAAATTCCGAAGGAAATCGGTCTGCAATCGCTCAAGGTAAGCATGCGTGCGATCCGAAAAAGTCTTCGGAGTAATGTCTGTCTGCAACTCGAAGAGGGCAACCGATCCTCCGAACAGGGGAACGCGACGTGGTAATACGGATTTTCAGAGTAGGCAGGCATTCCAAGTATAGTTGAGGTCGATCAGAAAGCTTTCTCCCACCTGACGAGAAGCAACATTTCCACCGAATCGATATCTCTCGGAGTTTAAAATTCAACTTTGTTGGTCCTGAAATTTGCTCCGACTTCTTCGCCCAGCATTTACTCCGAAATCCCTCGAGGATATTTATATGAAGATGAATGCTCGCAAGAGAGACGCAGCTCTAATCTGACAATTCTCGGTGTCCTGAGACTGTCGAACAGACCTAAACCCCCTCGCAACTCCTCTCCCACTTTTTCGACAAGTCAAAAGGTCATCATGAGACCCAACGATATTGACCCCGGCACGGCAGATGATACTCCTCCTTCTACAACTCAGGTCTCCGAAACACACATGTCTTCAGAATTGAGTAACAAAGAGGAGGCAATGGCGGCCACGGGTGAAGGTGTTGGCGTGGCATCAGGTCAGGATCCAGAAAAGCCAAATGCCTCTTTCCAACCCACCGCCCGATTTTGGGCCATCATGGCCACCCTCTGTGTCGTCGGTCTTCTTGCGGCCTTTGAAAATACCGTGGTGGCGATTGCTCTACCCGTCATCTCAGAAGATCTCGGTTTAGGAGAAAACTACGTCTGGGTCACCAACGTGTTCTTCCTGACAAGGTGAGTACTCATTTGACGTCCTCACACTCCAAGTCGTAGACGCATGCTGATATCTTCTGTGTGAATAGTGCCGCCGTGCAACCTCTGTTCGGTCAACTGGCCAACATCTTTGGTCGTAGATGGTTGACCATGGCTATCGTGGCTTTTTTCGTTCTTGGTAGCGGGTTGTGTGGCGGAGCGACCAAGGGAGCGACACTGATCGCAGGACGAGCCGTCCAAGGCGTAGGCAGCGGCGGAGTCAGTATGATCATCGATGTCATCGTCTCTGATCTGGTCCCGCTGCGTGAACGAGGCAACTACATCGCCATCGTCTTGTCTGTTTACTTTGTCGGCATGTGCATCGGGCCTTTGGTTGGAGGCGTCATTGTGGACCACACTACATGGAGATGGGTACGTTGAGACAGTCCCGGTTCGGACCTTGCTGTTCCGTCCCAAGAAGCTAACCGAGTGGCGTCGTTTGGCAGGTCTTTTACCTCAACCTACCCGTCGGCGGCGTCGCCATGGTCATGATCTTTGTATTTCTCCAGGTCAAATACGACAAGGAAATGTCGTTTTTCCAAAAGATGAAACGAATCGACTACGGTGGTAATTTGTTACTGATCGGGTCCACCGTTTCGGTTTTGTACGTCCTGACCTACGGCGGCGCCAAGTACGGATGGTCTCACTGGAGCATTGTTCTTACCCTGGTGTTGGGGTTGTTGGGATTGGTCTTGTTCATGGCATACGAGACAACCTCGTGGGCCACCGAACCCGTGGTCCCTCCTAGGCTCTTTGCAACCCGGACCTCGGCCGTCGTGTTCGCCGTCACGTTTCTCAACTCGGCCAACCTCTACTGGGTCTTGTTTTTCTTGCCCGTCTACTTCCAGGCCGTGTTGCTGGCCTCACCCACCAGGAGCGGAGTGTACCTGATCCCGATCATTGTCATAGCCGTGCCGACGGCCATCGTCGCCGTTCTTCTCTTGACCAAATTCGGCAGGTACAAGCCCCTTCACCTTTTTGGCTTCGCCGTGTCCACGCTAGGTCTGGGTCTGATGACTCTCATCGACGAGCAAACCAGCACCGCGGAATGGGTTGTCATATCAATGGTGGCCGGAGGCGGTGGTGGTTTCGTACTCAACACGCTCCTACCGGCAGCACAAGCGGGCCTCCCGGAAAGTGACCAAGCCGCGACCACGGCGGCCTGGTCGTTCACCCGCTCCTTTGGGTCGATCTGGGGGGTGGCCATCCCGGCCGTGATATTCAACAATCGGTTCAGCGACTTGGCGTGGCGACTCCCCGACGCGACCCTGAGAGATCAACTGGGCCACGGCAGGGCTTACCAGTATGCCTCCAGTCATTTCGTCAAGTCTTTCACGACCCCAGTCGCCGAAGCACTGATCACAACTTACTCACTCGCCCTCAAACGGGTGTGGGAGATTTCTATTGTGATTTCCGGAGTGGCCTTCCTCTTGACATTGTTTGAGAAGGAAATAAAGCTTCGAACCGAACTGGAGACAGATTACGGTATGGAAGAGCGTAAAAAACAGGAATCTCAAGCTTGAGTGTTTTTTTCATTCAGAATTCATTTGGCAAGCTTTCCTTTTCTTTCCTTTCCAAAAAAGCTCGACTTATCTAAAGCTTCGAGGAAGGCTTTACCAAATTCGACGCCCCATTTAGGACTTTTACAGCTTGATCCATCATTTCCTTGACAATTTCAGCTGCGGTTTGGTTGGGGGTGTTTACCAATGCCGAGACAACACCCATTGGTCTGCGGTTGAAATCAGTCAAAAGTCCATCTCGTGATGCTCTCGTTTTGGGGGCGAAGGTAGAATGTAATAGAATTGAGATGCAGTCAGGATTGAAAGGATAGTGAAAAGCATACCTCAATGTAGCTTGATCTTCAACATCTTCAGGGATGCCACCTTGATTCTCCAACTTGTCCATTTCATGTTGAAGTGGAACGACACCTTGAGCCAGTAAGGACTTGATTTCTTCCGAACGGTTCGTCTCCCAATCACGGACGTACGGCGTCGCCAAAGCACGGAGGGGTCTCCCTGTCCAAATCGTAGATTTTATTGTAGAATCGAAACCTGCCGAAATAATACTGTTTGTGACGTATCAGTAAGCGTGGTGTTCTTTTCTCCCCCCACCAAAGGAAGCTGCCCTCAAAGAGATCTCTTTGCATCCGAGAATCGAGAAACGATTGTCTGGTCCTGGTTGAAAACACTGGCCATGTATGTATAACATTGAACGGGGGTAGACATTCGAGAAATGTGGAAAGTGCAAAACTTACTGCTTTTTTGCGACTTCTGGAGCACCAGATTCTTTGGCCGTGACGAATCTAGTACCTACCCAGACGGCCGATGCACCCAACATGAGTACGGAAGCGATACCGCGACCGTCCGCAATACCTCCCGCAGCGACCAATTGAACAGGTTGACCGGTCAATGGAGATTTGTATTTTTTGACAATGTCCGCACAAGCAGGAATCAAGATGCTGCGGACGAGGTAAGTCAGCTCAGACTTTGCTTCGTTTTTCAACTCGCATCATCGTAGGGGGACCTCTTCTACTCCGCAAGGACAGCAAAAAAACGTACCTGGTAGGTGTTTCGCCTGTATGTCCACCAGCTTCTGCACCTTGAGCACATATGATGTCCGCTCCAACGGCACAAGCTTTGGCGACATGTTTAGGATGCCCAATCATGTTCATGTACAAGACACCGTGGGAGTGAAGTTTTTCGACAACATGTTTCGGGGCGACTCCGACGGCAGAAACAAAAAGTTTCGCGCCACCGGCGATGATGATGTCGACCAACGTGTCCAGGTTGCCTTTGGTATAGTCGACCTTGACCGTCCTGTGTCAGCCTCGTTGTCGTCGTATGTCGACCGTGGATCATCCTAGGTTGTGGCCAACTTACATTGGTCTTACGAGCTGACCCTCCAACTTGAGGTATCAATAGGTCGACACCAAACGGTAGAGATGGATCTTTTAGATTGGCCTATGAATGAGAAATCGGTTAGCTATTGGCAATTTTTGAAGTCATCGATAGATACATTGTGCTGGATATGTGGACGGCAGTGTAATAGCAAATCATGTTTACTAACCTTCAGTTCATCAATCATATCTTTGAGCATTTGTGGTGTGTACCCAACACCACCGATGACACCTAATCCGCCTTTTCGTTGAATGGTCAGTGGATAATGTTGGCAATTCATAAGCATCACTAGGCGTTCCGTGTTGTGCAGTTGACCTCAAGTCTCTCGTCCATTGACAATGATATTGACATTGCTGGAGGTACTGACTCAGGCAAAACGACAAAGGTCGGGATCTTGATCAAAAACTCACCTGCATTCGAAACCGCTGCAGCAAGAGGTGCACCCGAAGTCTGACCCATTCCTGCCAACAAGATGGGGTGCTGAATCCCCAGCAATTGGGTGATTGGTGTTGATATCGACATTGTGACAAGTTCGAGCCTGAAAATCGATTTTCCAATGAGGTATGGAGTATCTCTCGTGTAGTCGATACCAGTATCTGACCCGAGTATTACCAAGGTACAATCAGAGTCTTTTGACTTCAGAGTACAACTATTATACCTCAGGTACCTAGGTAGACAGTTAGATAGGTATAAAGTATAAGGTCTTCTCGAAATGAAAACCACTCCTTGACGTACCTCACGAGACCCGATTGATTAATAAATAAGTTCTTGTACAAGTCCAGTCCAATGTAGTCACCAATACAGTACGGACAGTGAGGAGAGTGCTTTGAATATATCCACCCGCCGCTGAAAGTCTTCACCTAGAATCTTCGAGATCTTCGTTCACTCCGTAGAATCAAGTAGATGTTAAAGACGAGGGACTCGAGACGATGATGAAGAATACGGAGTAGTAAGCGTTGTTATTGCCTGTATGTAGTCAACATACTTGCATCTTACGAGAGACCGAGGAGGAGGCATTGGTTGCCGAATTTCCGTTTTTGCAGTTATCCGCCAAAGTACCGAGGTTGCTGACTCTAACCCCTTCGTCCTATATAAAACTGTGGAGGTGACGGAGACCTACCTAGATTACTCTTTGTATATTTACGACGCGGAAATCACTGACTCGTTCACTCGTTATTGCAAGGTGCAATTGTACATCAAAATCATCAAGTTTTGATCAAACACGATAAATACCATTATTCATTAATTATTCAGAGCAACATCCATCACCATGTCACATCTTCCTCCTTTGGTTGCTTCCCCGCGCATCAAGATTCCCACCTTCTGAACTTTGGTAAAACTACTGCTGCACTTGAACTTGGCGCGGAAGTGGAACTAGGTAGAGCCACGGATGATTCAGTGTGTGTGGCCGTAGGGTCACCGGTCGTACCACCGTTGGTACCATCGACAGGTTTGGTGCCAGTGGCAATGTCCATACCATTGATGGCACGTTCAAAGAGTGCCAAAGCGGCGACGGGTTGGTAGTATGGAACTTCATGACCAGACTCGTAAACTCGAGTGAAGGAGAAGTTGCCATACTCACGAGTCTCACCGTACTCGACACCATCAACGACGAAAGGCGTGTACCCGGAAGCGGCGAACTCGGCAGCGTGTGGCCACTGCGCGGCAAGCGAGACGGCCTCACCGCCGAACCAGTTGCAAATGTAGTCTGCGTCACCGTACGCGAGGGTCACGCGGACAGAGGAACTGTTGATGATCGTTTCCAAGTCCTCCAGGATGTTGATAAAAACAAAATCTCCAGTCTGTTGGAAGGCATAGTATACCTCGTTGTTCGCGTCGGCCGTGTAGTTGGTGTCGACCCCCAACGCGTTCTGGACGGAAGCTTGGTTGAGGTAATCGAGAAAGTATGTCGGTGGGGTGGTGTCGTTGTAGGGGTGACGGATGTCATAGACACCTCGATCGCCGTACGAGTAGTAAGGAGATTCGACGTTGTCACGACACATGGATTGAGCCTCACTACAGACTGCCTGTCCAATGAGCGTGGTGGTGTCGGCCTCGGCACAGAATGAGATCTGGTCTAGACACCCGTTGGACATGTAACAGGCAAACTCCATATAATCGTGCACGGTCTGGTTGACAAGTTGAATGCCGTAGGTGTTTTCGACAGCAAATTTGGGATAGTATGGAGCTTGAACATATTCGGAGATGATGCCATTGATGATGCCTAGGTTGACAAATTCGAAATACTTGCCCGTCTGGGTGCCGTTCTGGATGGCCTGGTTTTGCTGCTGGAAATAGTTGAAGAATGCTGGGCCATAGTGTCCTAAAACTTGTGTCAGCTAGATCGACTGCCAGTGATATCCCAGCACATACCTCCGTAAGATTCGGTCCATAGATTGAACTTGGTAGATTGGACCTTGGAGTCAAGCTGGGGCAATGCCGAGTAGAATCCTTGCAACACTTCCCATGCAGCCACAGCGGCTAGCTGAGTTGTATCTGGATCACAAGTTAGCATTGTAAAAACATCTACCGGTCTATGGCTTTACCGATCTCAGTGATATTGATGACTGGATATCTTCCGGTGACGTTTGCTTGAGACGCATTCAGGAACCCTCCAAAAATGTCCAATGATCCCGGTGCCTGGTGTTATGTCAGTCTGACTTCTATTCCCAGCGCTGGATTTGCGTCTACCTTGGACCCGTATGAGAAACCAACACCGAGAGGCTGACTGAGATATATCATATTGGAAGCCTCGTTCCAGGAATGTGGGTTTAGCTGCGTCATGAGATCTTCAGTGACGTTGCACGGTCCGTGTTCTACATGTTTGTTAGGATTAAAAGTCCTTGAACCCATTGCCGCGATCACGTACCTTGGAACAAGCCAATAAGAGAGTCACTGCCAGGACCGCCATTCAGCCAGAGGGTGATAGGATCATTTGCAGGATCATTTCTTGATTCAAAGAACCAGAAAAAGCTGTGAACATTCTCGCCGAGGTTGATGAACCCGGCATAGGAGTTGACACCGGGAGTGGTCTCACAGACTCCTTCTTTCCCAGGCTCTTTGTAGGTGATGTTGGCACCGCTGGGACTGATGATGGTCTGGACGTCGGTAGGCTCTGCAGGGAGTTGTCGCGGTGAGACTTGGAGTTTAGGTCCCATGCCTCGACCATTATGCACCACAGGACCGGGGACTGCAGCCACGCCGGCCGCGAGGACACCAACAAGTGGGAGAAGCATGTTGATCTTCGTAGTGGAAGTTCGTGTTCTCACTCTCAGGATGAACGCTGACAATCCGATGTGAAAGGCCAAAGAGAGATCTTCTTTTCACTCACACCGTAAGCACTGGTGTCAACAGAGCCAAGGGAATGCTGCATCTCTAGAGAAAACGCAAGAAAGAGCGGGAACGAGCATGCACGCGAGCTGTTTATGTAGGACAAAAAATGTCCAAGATCAATCGGCATGTTCCCACGTTGGACAGCCTCATCCGTGAGTGACAATATTTCTAGTGCCTGCGCTAGCTTTGAAGCTTTCTTGGAGCTTCTACAGCTCTTGACTGGTGTAGGAACCGAGGCGAATCCTTTTGGATCAGTATCAAGTCATGGTGGTTCGCCCGACATGGTGTTCCTGACGTTCTAGAGTCGATACTCTATGACGTTGGCTTGTAAAGAGAGTAGCATTGTGACAGGGATTGATAGCTTCAGTCAAGCTTGGAGTGGAGTCACTGCATATGTACAGTATGCTCAAAATACTGGCTTGTACCAGGGGTGGCTTAGTTGAAGCTCGATGAGCGCCTTGTCCATCCGCATATGGCAGGTCGCCAGGGAAGCAATGGAGCTTTCTGTCATGGATATGCATTTTGTATTCTGGAGCGTGGGGTTGTACTACTGATAAATAGTCCGAAGTATGTGCTAAGGCCAAGATTGTCAGCGAAGAATGATGGATGCTTGAAGCTCCTGTCCCCGCCAATTCCACTTCTCACTCTTGTCCATGAGAATACCATATTGGATACTCCCCGCGAGTACTTAGGTTGTTAAATAGTGTTGTAGTTCTGTCAAATGTTTCCTCTTTGATACTGCGAATTTCTCCAAAGTCGACTTTTGAGATGTTCGGCTAGTTATCTGGAGCGAAGACTCGTTCGATTCGATTGAGTATTGTGTAACTGGTGGCGGACGACAAGCTCCTCTGTGGCATTGCTTCGGCAAGCCTTCGAGCCGATGGAACACAAAGGGTACCTACGGATATGCTGGAGGGGCCAATTGTTCCGTGTTGCTGACTATTGGTCGGCTTGGATTGACATGCTTATCGTTCTGCATTCTGCGATCGACCGGCAGCGGTCCATGTGGGACAACACTGTGATCATCGTAGTGTGTCACTATTTGCCACTGTTTGGAGGAGGAAGGTGACATCGCTGCGAATTGAGCTTCCTTCGATTAATATTTGCGCTAACGCGGAGTAGACCGGTCATGCAGGTTTCCATCGTGGACAACGGACAAGGAATTGAATGGTGGCAGGGAAACAAGGTACTGTATGTGCTTGTAACTTTTAGGCAGTTGGATCAAGGTGGGCGATCTGCTCCGAGGCCTTGAAGGAGCCTGCAATAACCGCTCATCGGCCAAACACCTACCTGGCTCTAAGGCTCTCTCAATCCACACCAGTTCAGCTTTAGTGTCAATTTAACGAATTCGTGAAGGGAAGACACATGCTGTCGTTAAAATAGGTGTTTACCCAGGACAGCAAAACAATACGGTAGGCCATAGAAGAGCCCAAAAGAATCGAGATGAGGCTCAGCGCCCGGATTTTACTTGGTATTGGAAGGAATTCACCAGATTCGACATAGGTGTGCACACGCTGGAAAAGAACGAAGACGACGACATTTCCCACCAAAGGCCAGGGTCACGCTGTCGCCCAAACGCCCAAGCGTGGCCCCAGCTACGAAAGGACTCTATGAAATTTCAAAAAACAATTGGAGCTTACCTTCCTCACAAACGAGGACATGAGCGAGAATAGCTGAACCGTGCACGGTATGCCACTCTCGACGAAATCGTAGCGAACCTATATGGCTTCGGTGGAAGCTGGGCCTGCGTGATCAATACGGAGACTGCATGAGAAGGGTGAGCCTGACCAGAGAGACCTCTACTTCACGCTCATGCAGGGCGGCCTTCACCACCTACAACGAAGACATGCTGTCGTCGTCATTGCCCATCGGCGAGTCTTCGGTCTCACTCTGAGGCTGGATCCAAGGCTCTTTGCATATCTCTTCTGGCATCGATATCACAGAACTCCGATAGAGACATGATAGTCGATTTCACCAACCATCGATCACGTAGTGTACTTGAACGATATGAAGGGTATAGGAGAAGGAGCAACTGAAGGCGGTTAATCGAGCAACTTTGGGTCAACGAGGAAGTGAGCTTAGTAGGGATAATTTCCGTCTGACGAGTTTGACTGCAACTTCCTGTAGCACTTTGTTGTAGAGTTATGGGAAAAGTACCCCTCGTCAGACGGAGTATTACGGCTGCTGCGCTGCAGCTTCACATGCCATCAACGGTACTGAAAAACAGCCGCATTTTCGCTGCCATTTACATTATTGGAACTTGTTATCGTTTTCTGCATAAAATAAAATACATAATTTGCTGTGTACATCATGAATATATTTCATCACATGTTGAATTCAAAGTCTGGAATCAGGCTGCGACGCTGATACCAAGGTCAACTTCAAGGTCACCACAAACATCGAGGCTCTGTTCAGCATATCCTGACATGTTGTCAGCCTCGCGTGGCTCCCGTTTCGTCGCCATGGCAAAGGAATTTCCGCTCGAGTCCATCTCGCTTCCGTCGAACGCATCCAACCATGATATATTCATATCTATCCCGTCTTCCACGCTAGAAAACAAATCGTTGCTATCTTGAAAATTGACCAGGGAATCAAAGTCCGTTTCAACCAGCTCCGAAGAAAAGACGTTGTTTTCTCCTGTTCCATGACAGGTGGCCTGACCAACATTTGTCCAGGTACCGTCACCGCTTTCCATGGAGTACGAGTGTAAATCACCTTCTGATCCCGCTGATCCCGGAGGTGTGAATGCGGAAAGCAGATTCTTCTCCTCTGGGGCCAAGGTCGAATTGTAGAGTAACATGTTGGCGGTTTGCATGGCTTCCGGTGGAGGAGTGAGCAGCAGTTGACCACCGGGGCCTTGTTTTGCATCGATCTGGGGGCTGCTTGAGGCGGAAGAGGTGGTCTTCATAGGCATGGATGCGGCAGATACATGAGAGTTCGTCTTCCGCACGGCAGCATCGAGGAACGAGAATGCGAAATCGGCAGATGCGTAAATCTCCCGTAGCCGCTGCAGGGCCTGCATGCAAAATTGGAATTTGCGGATACTGGCTTCTCGAGTCTCCATGTCGGGAGACTTCAGATCGAGGAGGTGAATGATGATGGCTGGGAGGAGGCAGGTTACCCCGGTGTTCGGTAGGAATCGTATCATGTCGTGCACGAAGAGGTCTCGGTACATGTCTGTAATGTCGTTGGCCGCCTCGCGGACCTTCCTCTTGGACAAGTCTCGTAACTCTGGAACCACGACTACATCTGGCGCAGATGGCAGTATTTGTGGACGATGAAGGGCGCTAAGAGCCGTGAGATAAATTCCTTGCAACAGGGCTCTGTGAACGTTGAGAACCTCGCCATCAACTGCATTGGTCCGAACTCGAGAGCCTGGTGTAAAATAATGGAGATCTTGCGGCATGTCTGTGTACCATGCTTCCAAATCTCGATCACATCGGATCACGTCACATGAATCTGCAGCACATTTCTTGGGGACCAGTCTCATGGTCGTCTCTTGTGTCGCTCCAATCTTATGACCGAGCGTGGAATATTGAACAGCAAGGACCTGGCTGATGCATACACATAACTTGGCCAGTGCGATGCACATTCTCGCCAAAGCGACCCTCTTCGTGCTATCTTTGGCTGTAGGACAGCCACCAAGCATTCTGGTTAGCTGCGTGGGCAGGGGCTCGGTTTCAAAGTCTGCCAGCTCGAGCATGGGCACATCGGAGTCTCCGTTGCTGATCCGCATGGGGCGCCGCATGCCGATGGCGATCAAACGGTCTCTCATATAACAGCACCACCATATTCTCTTCCAGAGTCGACACTGCTGTGAAGACATTAATGGTGCATTCGAGGTGTCGCAATTCAGTCCGATGGTTCGTGCCACAGAAATAGCCACACCTAGCCAATGCCAGACGTCTTTGGGGTCATCGGGATTCTCGTACCAGTAGGTCATCAGCAGAACGCTTTGGACCACTGTGACTCTATCCACCTCGTAATCGAAGTCGTATAGAAGTTTGACTCGCTGGAAAAAGGCCTTTCGGGCCGCTTTGCGTGTAACATATCCTTGCGCAACCAGATATCGCATGTCAATATATGCCGTGGCGGCAAACATAACAGCTTGGAACAGCAACAAACTGGCTGTGTCGCTAGGTTGGTCTCTTTGCACGATAGCCAGAAATTCTTGCAGATCGAGAAGCGGAAGGAAAGGGTGAACGTATTGAACGTAGCATCGGAGGAGCTCGTTGCGTAGACCTGGTTCGGGAATGATAAAGGCGCCTTTTCTCTGCAGATATTCGAGATCCTCCATTGCAATCCTCTGCGGAACCGTCTTTATATATGCCGGTAGCGCAATATCTGGCCGACTTGACAATTGTGGGAAGTAGTTGGACCCAGAACACAATGTAAGCGAAGTGGGAAGCGTCTTAGTACTAATGTTCGACATTCGTCTTGTACGCTCCTCAAGGCTCAATCGATGACCTTGCGTTCGGTCTGAATGCTGAATGTCAGCTGAAAGACAGCAGCGAGAAAGAATGACAAAACTTACACAACATATGAGGGCGGTGATGGCAAAGTTCGAATTCCAATGCATTAAGATTCTGGACGGGCTCCGCACTATTAGAGAAGGTGGGAGCAAGATCACTCAGACCATCGATATCGTCAAAGATTGGGAACTGGGGTGGTTGTTCCTTCTCCTCCTCGATCGAGTGGCAGGGAGAGTGATGGAGCACCTCTCCCTCAGGAAATGTTTTCCTCCTTCGCTTTCCTTCTGTGACGATACACTCGACTTCATCGAGTCTACAGTTGGTGCATGGTATGCCACTCTCGACGACGTCACAGCGGACCTTTCTTGATCTACAGCAGTGACATGCTTTAGATGCCCTCCGCTTGACTGTTCGACCGGTCGTTGACAGCCCGGCCGTTGATGCTTTTCTTTTGGTAGAGTTATTCATGGCGTCAACAATGGAAATGCTCTTGGTAAGACAGCGAAGATTGTTAGTGTAGCAAAGTCACTTGGGCAGGAATAATAAGCTTGTAAAGTGAGAAGTATAAGCTGTAATCTCTGGCCAGGTAAGTGAGAGGAGGGACAAGAATTGTAAGAGTGGTTGGAGAAGCTCCAGATATGTAAAAAGCCGAGCGATGGGCCCTGGGGACAGATATGGGGAAGGATGAACGGATTGAACGTACAGTAGACCCTCTCCCACTGGGTCCACCATATTACTCGTGCGGTATAAACAGACTGGACTGGCGTCGATGAGACTTTTCTTTGTACCCCAGACTACCTCGTTCGAGACGAGCTCGTTGATCGTCATCAGCGATTGGACGAAAGGCTGTGATGGTTCATGCTCAGACATCTGGGGACTAGCCTTTCCGTGCCGAACGATTTCCAGGACACTGGTACTTGGGTATCCCCCTTCGAGACACTTCGCTGTTCCTCAGGGAGGAGTGATTTGGTTGAAGACGGCTGTAGTCATTGTCTTTCTGCTAAACCATTTGATCTGAGAGTATGACCAGGCGAAGCCTACGAGTTCGCACTTTGTTCTTACACATGGAGTACCAAGGAGATTTGACCGCGAATCCCCGCTGAAGGGACCCCGGTCTCCACGAGGGTGGTCCAAAGGCGTCGCACCACACGCCTCTCAGCCCTTTGCAAGGCAAACTAGGACAGAATGCGTTTACTGCCTCGGTTCCGATCTTAATCCGTGCCGATTACCCATCGAAAAGTTGTGAATCTGACAGCATTTGGTAGGCTATGCATGCACAGGGAGAAGGGGCAGACAGCGATACCGGTGGAAATGACCGCTTCCGAGCCCAGACAACCGCTTCGAGCCTTTGCCCAATAGCGCCAACGACTCGGAGAGGGTCTATTGGTGGACGGCCTGGGGTCCAAGCAGAGTCTGGCAGGAAGGGCGCTCAGCAATTCAAACAGGGAGCGAGGCGGGCGATTGATTTGGGGGATGGCACGTCTCCGGGCTGGAGAATGTGGCGCTTCCCCGTGGGTCAATCATTTTCGAGAGACATTAGCGTCGAGTCGAAATCTCGAGGTCAGTTCTCGAAAATGAAGGCTGGGCAAATTCAACTCGAAAACTCACTGGTCAAAGCGAATTGGGCAAACCGCCGGTTGCCTTTCACGGCAGCGATTGACAGTAGTGTGCTCCGTAAGGAAAATGAAATCCGTTGTGCCAGTCAGATGATGGGTAGGAAGAGAGCCTGACAAGGATCCAATCCACTGTGGAGGAGGTGGCAGAGGAGAAGTTGGTGGGAGAAAGGAGGAAAAAGGCGGGGAGACGAGTCAGAAGGGGCTGACTCTCCCCCTTTCCTTGTTCAATCACTCGTTGGACCTTTACTCCATGCTGATCTACTTCCCTTGCCCTGTATTTTCATCTGCGTAGTTGTAGTTTATTATAGCGAGGAACATACTGAAAAGTGTTAAGGGTCTTTACTGCCGATCAATAGCAACCTTTGCTGTGTGTGTCCGCAACAGACGAGCAAAATTGAGCATCAGTGACGCCGTGACAGAGGTTCCTCCGATTTCGCAATCAATGAGACAGAAGTCGACCCCTCGAGATAGTTCCCAGAGACCATATCGGTCCTATCACCGACCATGGTTGACCTATCGGTGGAAATGGCCGCCTGGAATCATGCTTGGTGCCGTATGTACTGTAGGCATGATGGGACAGTCCCTGGCAGACATGGACAGCCCTAGGTCCGAGACCGGACACGATTCCACCGGAATCAATGCATGCATAAATTCCATGGAATTACGGAACAATATGTGCCTTCTCCAAAGAAAGGGAAGCTATGGAATATTCTTGCTCCGGCAATGTACAGTCGTGCGCAGCCACAGTATTGTTCCACGGCTATATGACTAGGCGAACCGCAAGCAGTTGAACATGCTCATTGACAATGGACAAAGTAACCGGAGGTCGAATGCCGGAGTAAAGAAGCTTGCTTGATAAGGGAAGCAACCGCTATATCGCCGAGTAGCCGTGGAACATAGCCGTGTTAGCCGTGGAAGCTGTACCCAAGAGATTAGCCCATTCCTCTAGGAGTATTTGACTATTAGTATGCATAAGAGTCAAGGCCTAGAGCGATGCAAGAAATGCGTGGGGAGATGGATTGTACAGCGGCTCCGCTCCAATGTGCCACATCTCGAGTACGAGCACGAGCGCCCAGGCTGGTGAGGTCTACCACCATACTCGCACTCGTACTCGTATGCAAGTTCTGGCCTTGTTTCCGCGGGGACGATCGTCCTTATCGATAAGCTGCGGGGAAACAACACGTAGACACGCGCACCCTTCCTAGGTACCTAATGCACTCCGTACAATTCTCTGCATCAATAGTCCGGCTGGATGGCCATACAAATACACTATGATAGACGCGCCGGAGGAGGGAGACGGTCGTGCTAAGCCTATCATTCCTGGCCTCGGTGAAGATGACAGCAACAAGGCCGCTATACTTATTCAGGTTCTGATGCACTTCGCTTGCTTGTGCGCACATGTTTGCTGACCGATCTCAAGAAAACATATAGAGGTTATCGAACCCGCCGACAGCTGAAAGGCTTTGGCCTTGATGCAACCACCCGGTGGTATGAGGTCAGTGTCATTGTAACCGTCAAAACTACGGCTTCGACTAAGTACTCATGAAGTAGGCAGTGAAAGATGCACAATACCAGCAACTAACCACACCAAGAGATTCCGAACAGCCCTACACAAGCTCTGACAACCATGCTTCACATGGAGAGACGCCATTATCACCAGCAAGGAGGAAATGGTTCAAAGCCACGGATATCGCCCGGAGAGCCGGAGCAGACGATCGGTCGCCTTCAGTGTCGGATGTATCCTCTGACGAGAATATCGAGGCGGAAGATGCAAAGAGAAAGAGACAGGAGGCTAATGAGATACGGAAGAAGACTGCAAAGATGATGGATCTGCAATACTTCTTGGAAATGGTAGACCAAAAACACCGATACGGGAGCAATTTGCGCAAATACCACAACCACTGGAAGGCACTAGATACCACTCAAAATTTCTTTTACTGGCTCGATCATGGAGACGGCAGAAATGTCACTCTCCCGGAATGCAGCAGAGAGCGCCTCGACAAGGAACAAGTCCGCTATCTTTCGCGAGAAGAACGTCTCAATTATCTTGTCAAGGTCAACAGCCAGGGTCTCCTTGTCTGGGCAAAGAATGGCGAGTTGGTGTGGACCAAGGATGAGCTGTACAAAGACAGCATCAATGGAATAGTGCCCATATATGACAGCTCTCCTAAATGGCAGTACAACGTGCCAGTATCAAATCAACATCAATCCAGCAGTAGTTCCTCGGATGACTCGTCAGACGAAGAGGACGAAAAGGATGAGAATACTGGAGGCGACGAGGGCGAGAGATACGTCAACGAAGAGGTGAGTGGTCTTTTGGGTTCTTGCAAATATTACTGGATGTCTAACGGCACTCCGATATCAAAGTTTCATCGAGCCAAAGGACCAGCGAAGCTCAAGCATGTGTCGGCAGCGGTACTTTTCAACCATATGATCAGAACTAGCTTGAAGAAGGGCCACAAATGGATCTTTGTAAGTTGATGCTTGCTGCCCTGTGTCGAGCCACGTACTGACCGGATACAGGTCGCAGGTTCGTTCCAGCTTTGTGTCAACTTTCCGTATGAGTATGCTCACTAAAACCAGACACCTCTCTCCGTTTGTACATTGGCTATAAGCAATCAGGCGCTTTCCAACATTCTTCCTTCCTCCATGGTGCCCGCATCCTAGCGGCTGGTCTCATAAAGGTCAAGAGGGGACAGTTACGGAGATTATCTCCCTTGAGGTGAGGACAAAATACCACTGCACCACTGGCTCAACTGAACATACAACAGTGGTCACTATCGGCCCCCCGCTATCAACTTTCGAACGTTTGTGCATAGCTTGCGTGACACGGGAGTTGACATGTCCCATGTCTCTATTTCAAGAAGTTACGCCATCTTAGTCGGACTGGAAACATATACGAAAACCCGGAAGAAAATCAAATCTGCAGAAAAGAAAGCAGTGCGCGAAAAAGACAAGCTCATCAACCCGGAGAAAGTCAAGGCGGAAGAAGAGGCTCAGCAAGATAAGTCCAAGAGTGCTGAAAAAGAGAGACTGCATCTCGAACAGCAACGCAAGGCTGCAGAGGCCAAAGCAAACGAGCGAAAGGCTGATCGAAGCATCAGCGGAAGACTGTCGCGTGCAATGACAAAGCTCAGATCTAACAAGGAGAGCGATGAGAAAAACCCGAGACGACTACCGGGAACAGGGCCTGAGGATGGAATCCCTGCCCCAGAAGGACGAAGGTGACGAGGGGATGGTTTGGGTGAGAGGAGATGATGGCTCGAGCAAGAACATCGCCATAGATCCCCGGATGTTCATCTTGCAACACCCAGCACCAGTGCAAGGACGGATGCTTGTCTAGAGAGATGGCTTCTAGCTATCACGAGGCTTCGTGGCACTTGTGTCGTCGAGATCCGGAATCCCATGTCACCTGTCCTGAGCAATTTTCCTGTAATAGAACAAAGTGTCATCACTCCGAAAAGTCGTATCGTACTTTGCAGACCCATGTTATCATCGAGGCGACAATCCTTGTCTATCCTTCGTAAAAAGTAATGACAATGAGACCAGTCACGGAAGAGAATAGCTTTGTGAGACCTCGAGGTACGAATGCAATACGAGGCATCGATAATGGGTGATGTCAAAGTGCAGATGTGGATGGCCACCGGTGTAAAAAAAAGTTGGTGAGATCCCTGACACTTTTCCACCTTTTACTGGCTCTTCCAAGAAAACGTGCGTTGCTGATCCCTGTCCACATCTTTGACTCTTTTCCACTCAGCACCACGCGTTGTGTCTGTGGCTGGTGATCCGTACCGCCTTTCAACGTGCCTTTGTGATCGGCCGATGGTCATTGACTCAAACCACATACCCACCATAGACCCTCCCTCGGCACCCTCGCCTACACTTGTCTCTTTCCCCCACCGGACGAGGATCTCAAGAAAGCTGTGGCAAAAGCCTCCATTTACCGAAGAGCAAGTAGAGGTCCTGAGAACCACCAGTGCGTCTGGGCATGGTGTGCAATAAGACAAGAGGCACAGTGTTCAACAAGCGTCATGCAGCCCAGAGGTGCAGGCAAAGGCATTGTCACTACGAAATACTACAGTACTTACGGGGTCCTCCGACGCCTCATTTAAAACATCCCTGGGAATGACACCAATGACAACGGCCAAAGACCCCGCCATCGACGTGAGCAACACGGTGCAAAAAACCTGTTCTCAGGAATTCGGCTGGGGCGGTGCGTCAACACTGGACACTCCCTAAGCCACATCTGACATCTCATAACGCCTAAGACTTCGGACCACGTCTCGCTTCTCCACTTGGCGTCGTGTCAAGCCCGGATCCCTGCCGTAACTCTACCTTCAATCCTTCAGATGTCGACCCGGAAGATAGGGACACATGCGGTGCTACGCGAAAGAGAAAGAAGTCGCTGTTCACCCTCGAACTCGATACGGAATACACATCGCTCGGTAGACATCGCTTTCATCATTCGACCTTATGACGGAGGCTGGAATGGCAGCAAAAAGCCGAGCAACAAATCAAAGAGTGGACGCTTCGTGAAGCGGCGCTTGACATCAGATCCTCCGATCACTCAAGGCGGGATCCTGGCATGTCTGGGGATATACCCTGTTCACATGGGTTTCGGAGCATGGCATTCCTTGTCGCCGTCACTCCTCTTTTCCATGCTCATTCGCGATTCTGCATTTGCTTTTCGATCGTCAATCCAGACAGGCCAGCATCCCCTGCAACCTCGTCTCTTTCCACGATGCCATTCGCTGGATGGATTTTGATCCCATCCAGACCTAACTTTTCTGTGCCACACTCTTACCTCTTCGAGTCCCTCATGTCTCCTGCTCTGACGCAATGGCTCTGCTTGAAACAAGGAGCTGGCAGCCACAATGAGGCACCAGCTCGCTCAGAAAGAGAGGAGCTTCGAGCTTTCTCACACCAGGATAGCAATGATGAACAGTGACGTAGGAACATTTTGCTTCTACTACTTGACGACGTATTGTTCCCTCAGCCCAACGCGATTTTTTCCTTTCTGTCTCTCAAGTCCATCCCATCCATCAAATTAATACCATACAGTGTAAATTATCAAGATACCCAGTTGAGAAGAAGACAGTTGCCTGAGCGTGAAAAAGCAACGTCAAAAGTTTTATGATACTGTATTTTTAGGCAGCTGATGACCACGAGTAATCGGAACTCATCAGCCTCGTACGCATATTACTCCTTTCCTCCAACGCCCAGTCGCGAGTCGCGATCCTCTCAACAGTCTAGCCCAGCAACAGTCAGGAGCTTTAAAAGCACAATGCCGTCCCCAGCAACAGCAAGGTCGGGAAATCCTCCCGAAACACCCACAAAGACTGGCAAGAGCCCTCAATCACAATCCACTTCTAAGCTTACTGGGAAAGATATCCCGAGAGGTACTCCTGGACGCAAGCCGCCCAAGCTCGGGGCTTCCAAGGCGACCCCAAAGAAAGTAACCGAAGATGCTCCCGAACCGAAAGAGGCCGAGAAGCCCGTTGAAGATGTGAAAGAAAAGGCTGAAGACACCAGCGAAGATGCCCAGCAGAAAATCAGTCTGAAGGACACCGAAGAGCCTGGCGGAAAGGTCAGCCAGCCAGGTAACGACACCGGTGCCGAGAGCACCTCCGTCGCCGACACGAGCGAATTGTCGGAAGCCAACCCCGAGCCGGTGCCTGATAGCGATGAAGACGAGCAGGAGACCGCCAAAGAAAGCAAAGGCGTTGCCAAAGACGAGGGCACCGATGAAGGTGACGAAACCGAAGGCCCCGTGGAAGAGACACCTGCCGCCGAGACCGAAGACGCCGCTGAAGAGGCGGAGGACGAGGCTGAGGGCAAGGGCTCCGGAGCACTCGGAGGTCTCAAGTCAGCTGCCGGCGGGGTTGCCGGCGGCGGCAAGAAGCTCGCAGGCCGTGTCGGTGGTGCGAAGGACACTGCCACTGGTGCCGCTGGAAAGGCATCCAAGGGCGATGTAAAGGGTGCTGCCGAAGATACTGCTGGTGATGCCAAGGACACGGTCACAGACACGGCAGAAGACGCCAAAGACACCACCGAAGACACCGCCGAAGAGGTATCAGGTGATGTTCCTGATGCTGACGGAGCAGTCGACGGCGCCAAAGACACTGCCCAAAAGACCGCTGGTGACGCTGAGGAAGCTGCTGGTGAAGCCAAGGAGACCGCCGAAGATGCTGTCGACGGTGTCAAGGACTCTGCCGAAGGTGCCTTACCAGACTTGTCTATCTTGAAGGGTCTCAAAGTTAGCGAGAATGGTGACATCCTCGACGACTCGGGTAAGGCCGTTGGCAAGCTCGAGGAGGGCGATCCTGCTGATCTCGAGGGCTACGAGATCGCTGACGATGGGGAGATTCTCGACGAAGACGGCGATGTCGTAGGTCGCGCCACCGTTCTTCCAGATCAAGCTGGTGACGTTGCAGAGGGCGCGGAAGATGCCATTGACGACGCTAAGGATGCCGCAGAAGATGCCGTCGAAACATACTTGCCTGATATCAACGTTCTTGATGGACTCGAGGTGCAAGAGAACGGTGACATTCTTGACAAAGAAGGGAATGTTCTTGGCAAGATCACGGAGGGCGACCCAGCCGACCTGGTTGGTATGACCCTTAATGCTGATGGTGAGGTTCTCGACGAGGACGGCGATGCTATCGGACGGGCGGAGACCGTCCCTCAGCCAGTGAAGCAAGCTGCGGAGGATGCCGCAGGCGAGCTTCCAGGTGTCGACGCACTCGAAGGCCTTGAAGTTCAAGAGGACGGCGCTATCAAGGATTCCTCGGGCAAGACACTGGGCAAGATTACCGAAGGCGACCCTTCAGACCTTGTTGGTCGGACCGTGAACGCAGAAGGTGAAGTCCTCGACGAAGATGGGGATGTTATTGGCCGTGCCGAAGTCGTGCCCGAAGCAGCTGGCGCTGTCGATGACGCGACGCCCGATTTTGTGCAGGAAGCCTTGGACAAGGTGGACGAGATTCAAGATCAACTAAAACCCAACCTCACAATTGTAGAGGGTAGGAAACTCAACAAGAAAGGCAACATCATCGACGACGAGGGTGAGGTGTTGGCTAAGCTTGTTGATGGTGATATCAAAGCTTGTGCCGGCAAGATCCCTAATGAAAACGGCGAAATTCTCGACAAGGACGGCAATGTCATCGGCCGCGTCGAGGTTGTGCAGGGCGAAGCCGCTGAGGAGGCTATGAAAGAACTTCACCCTGAGCTTCTCGAACAACTTGAAGATGCGCAACAAGCGGCTGAGGAGGCCGAGAAGCAAGCCGAAGAACAGGCCGAGGACGCTGGAGACGCCGCCGAGACCGCTGAGGAGGCTGCAGATACCGCTGAAGGTGCAGCGGATGAAGCCAAGGACGCCGCTGAACAGGCTGCAAAACCCGACTTCTCCCAACTTGAAGGCCTGAAGGTGAACAAGAAGGGCCAAGTTGTCAACGAGGACGGGGATCCAATTGCTCGTCTCGTCGACGGGTACGAAATTGATGATGTCCGCGGCAAGAAGATCAATGAGAATGGTGAAATCTTGGACAAAGATGGCAACGTGATTGGTAAAGTCGAATTCATTCCTGAAGCTATCGAAGAAGGCATTGTCGAAGTTGAGGAAGCTTCACCAGATGCGCCAGACACCTCCATCCTCGAAGGCCTCAAGGTCAACAAGAAGGGCATGGTTCTCAACGAGGAAGGTGATCCGATCGCTCAGCTTAGCGAAGGCGAGCTGGAGACTTGTGCAGGCAAGAAGTTGAACGACAAGGGTGAGGTACTTGACAAGGACGGCAATGTCATTGGCAAGGTCGAATTGATTGCCCAAGAAGGTGAAGAGGAGCAAGAAGAAGACGACGGATTGCCTCCTTTATCCATCCTCGAAGGCCTCAAGGTCAACAAGGCTGGCAAGCTCGTCGACAGCGATGGCAACATTGTCGGCGAATTGGTCGAAGGCGATGCCAAGAAGATTTGGAAGGCTGGTGTCAGCTGTGACGACCAAGGGCAATTCTGGGACAGCAAAGGTCACATCATTGGCCGAGCTAAAACTCTTCCTCAAGAAGACAACGAAGGAGAGGCAGAATTTGCCGGATTGGATGGCCTGACTGTTGTTGCCGACGGCTGGGTCGAAGATGATAACGGAAACCGAGTCGGTCGAATTGTCGATGGCGATGCGAAGAAGCTTGTTGGCCGTGCAGTTGACGAGGATGGAGACATCATTGATAAGAGAGGCAATGTGGTCGGTCATGCGGAGAGATATGAAGAACCCGAAGCTGAGGCTGAGCCTGAACCAGAAGCTATTGACTTGTCAGAGCTAAAGGGCCTGAAGCCTAACAAGCAAGGAAACGTGATTGGACCTGACGGTGTGCCCATTGGCCGTGTTGTTGAAGGCAATGTCAAAGAACTCGCCGGACGATCAATTGACGAGAATGGTCAGATCTGGAATGACCAAGGCAAAGTTATCGGAAGATGCGAACTTATCCCGGCCGAGGAACGAGAGGCCAAGCCTGAAGGCCCATTTGCTGGCCTTGATGGTCTTCTTGTCGGCAAGGATGGCTTGGTCAACGACGCCGAAGGAAATGTCGTCGGCAAGGTGGTTGAGGGCGACTGGAAGAAACTTGTCGGCCGTGCTGTCGACGAAGACGGTGATATCATCGACAAATATGGCAATGTCAAGGGTCATGTTGAGCCTTACGAGGAACCCGAAGAGGAGGTCGTCGAGGAAGACTTGTCAAGCCTGGAAGGCAAGACAGTGAACAAGTTGGGCAAGGTTGTTGACGAGCACGGCACCATCTTCGGAGAGGTCCTTGAAGGCGAGATTAAGCACCTCATTGGCTGCAAGGTCGACGGCAAAGGACAAATCTGGAGCAACAACGGTAAGGTCATCGGACGCGCAGGTCTCATCCAAGGTGGCGACGATGGCCGGGCCGAGGGACCATTCTCAAACTTCGAATCCACCACCGTGTCCAAGGACGGTCTCGTCAAGGACGCCAACGGCGAGATCGTCGGCCGTGTCATTGAAGGCGACCCCAAGAAACTGGTGGGTCGTCGCGTGGATGACGAGGGCGACATCGTGGACAAGAACGGCAATGTCATTGGCAAGGCTGAACGATGGGAGCCTGAGCAGAAAGAGCGCGAAGTGTCTCCCATGTCTGGCTGCCGCATCAATAAAGATGGCGAGGTCCGTGACAAGAACGGCGAGGTGATTGGTAGACTGACGGACGGCAATCTACTTGCTTGCGTCGGCAAAGAAGTCAACGACAATGGCTACGTGGTGGACCAGGACGGCAACAAGCTCGGAGAGTGTACATTGATCGAAAACATTCCCGAGCCCGAGGAAGAAGATGAGACGACACCAGAGCAACTCAAGGAGGAGGAGGAACGAGAGATTGCCAAGAAGATTGGCAACATCATTAACCAGACGATTGACCAGATGAAGCCAATCTGTGATCAGATCACCGATGTAAGTTGGGAGGCCATTGAAACAGAAGTACATGCTGACCGAGAATTGCAGAAAATCGAAAAGGCCGATCGCACGCCTCGTGAAGAGCTCGACGAAGAGAAACTCGTGCAGGATGTCAAGCCTCTCATCGAAGAAGGCAGTCGTATCTTGGGCGAGTGCAATGGTGCCATCCGCGGCCTAGACCCCGACGGACGCATTGCTGCTCAGGCCAAGGCTCGCGCTGCTTCCGGCGAGGCTACCCCCGAAGAACATCGTGTCGCCGAAGGGTTGAAGGAACTCACCTCGACCATTGTCAAGTGCATTGACAATGCCAAGAAGAGAATCTCCGACATGCCTCACGCGAAGAAGAAGTTGAACCCACTCTGGGGTCTCCTCACGGAGCCACTGTTCCAGATCATCGCCGCCGTCGGCTTGCTCTTGTCTGGTGTCCTTGGTCTCGTGGGCAAGTTACTCAACGGTCTAGGTCTGGGTGGCCTGGTCAACGGTATCCTCGGCGGCCTGGGAGTCGACAAGCTCCTCGGTGGACTGGGACTCGGTAGCATCGCTGAGAGTCTAGGTCTGGGAGGTGGTAAGAAGAAATAGGCCAGACACGGTTGGAACCGAGTATCACGACACTTTGTCTCTATTCAGTGATCTGTTGGTTGTGAGGATGGACACTTTTGATTCCAACGATCAACGAGAATGATACGAAGGTCGTGTTCTGGAGAAAACCTCATTGTACATTAGCTATTTTTCGTCCATGGTCTGGTCATGTTGGGTGGCATGGTGTTAACTTTGGGATCGGTTTTCGGGGATTTCATTTGTTATGTGTGTCTAGGCAGTATGAGTGGTAATAATTTCTTTTGTTGTTGAATAGGTGTGTTGAGGTTATGAAAAATACGGGGTTACCTCTCTTTCCATACTGTTGGCATCCCACGTGCATGTAGTGCGGAATACTTCTCTACTTGTGTACAGTACTTGTCTATTCATATCCCAGGTGTTGAGGCAAGTGTGCCCCTACAACAGCGACCATGTTTGAAACCGAGATGTGCATCCGCAATTCAAGAGGCCTGGACATGATCATCACATGTTTAGTCTTAGTACGGAAGCGACATGAAGGACCCCCGTTGTTTAGTGGCGTTACAGAAGGACCACAAATTCTGCCGGCAGAAACTTGACCGTGTTTTTTTCCCTCGGACCACAAATTTCCTCGAAGTGACACACACCAGCATTTCGCAACCAAATCCCATCGCCGATATAACATTCCCTTCCAAGAGGTTTGTGTCTTCCGTCCTTGCCGTCGTTTTTGCACAAAACTTCAGAGTGACGTGACAATTTTTGATTCTCGAAGCAAATATTCGCATCCTCCCTAATCATGCCTGTTCGTGCTATTTCTGTAGTTCAGTAGGGAGTGCAGAGGACTACGAATAACATGTGCTCAGCGACGTATTTCATTGTCTCGAACGAGAGACACCCAGGAACAAATACGCGGCGAGCACATTCACCGGCTTGCTGCAGCTACGGAACGACTTTTCCACGCGACAGTGGACTGACATTCTAGAGATAGTATGTGTGTTCCCTGTTAATTGCAATGTATCACAAGAGGTTTGCCTCCTACAGTCCACAGAGATACTCATCCATACATACAGTACTGTACTATTTAGTACGGACTAGACCTGTCGATCGTCGATTCCCAGACAAATCAAAGATACGTACGACGCGGCCTAGCGAGTCTAGACACCGCCTATCTCGACCTGATCCACCAATGAGGTTTTTTCGTTGCACCCACCACCGTCGAAATGGCAGGCGGTGAGATTCTCGCCAAGGTTCGCGCATTTCTTCTACGAATACGGAGTAGATAGTCCATAGTGCTGTTTAGAACATCCGTACTTTGATATCCCAAGTACAGTTTCGAACTTGGGGGCGGGAAGGGAAGAGACGGAAGAGAGGTTTGAGTGTTCTACCGTTATCTTGTGAGTCAGCTGGTATGACTACGAATAATCAAAGCATGGGAAAGAGAGAGTTCGGAATATAGTCGGGCTCGCTGGTGCTGCCGCTGGTTACAAGGATGATCTCGGTCTCTGCATCCGCCCCAACAAGGAAAAGTATTTTGTCTGACGGAAAAAATCACTCGGCGACTAGGCTAACCATTTGTCAGTGTTTGCCCAAGTCTTCACTTGTCAGACAACAGATATCTACCTTTTTCCAAGTCATTTGGTCTGCAGAGCCTTGACTTCGACCCTTCTTCGCCTCCACATACGCTACTCGATTCACACGCTCGCTCGCACTGCATTTTCCACTTCCTTCAGTCTCTTTCTCGTTTTCTTCTTCCTTTCTCTCTTCTCCTCCTTCCTCCTCCTTTCTTCTCACACCGTTCTGCTCTTAGTGTTTCTACCATTCTCGCGTTCTAGAAGACATTACCTACGAGAACACCCCATCCTATCGGACCGCCATCTGTCGAGGACATTCTGCTATTGTTGTGCTGCTGCTGCGGGTGGACAACAGGTCGTAAGAGACGAGGGTTTACAAGAGAAAATGAAACTTACACGCAAAAAGTCCAATCCCTGCACCGACGACACGTTCCCAACCACTCAGTTCTTGATCCTAGGTGTGTTTCTTCTTGAGGAAATAGACCGAGTCGACTCAGTTCACTGACAATCCTTGCCAGCAATATGTCGCCTTTCCGAACCGATCGCCATCACCGCCATCTTTCCCTATGCCTGGCTCATGGTCAAGACTTTTGGCCTCGGTGATGCCTCTTTCTACGCCGGCATCCTCATCGCCTCCTTCTCTCTGGCCGAGGCCCTGACCAGCATGTTCTGGGGTGGGCTCTCCGATCGCCTGGGACGAAAGCCCATCCTCCTCACGGGCCTCGCCGGCACGGTCGTATCTCTCCTCGTGGTCGGCTTCTCGACCAACTTTACCGTCGCTTTATGCGGAAGAATCATCGGGGGAGCCCTGAATGGAAACATTGGTATGCACATGAAAATCGAACAAACCATGATGGCAACGCAAGGTTAACAAAAACTTCCAGGGGTCATTCAAACCATGGTGGGAGAATTGGTCACCAAGCCAGAACATGAACCCAAAGCATACGCCGTCATGCCTTTTGTGTGGTCTATTGGGTGTATCATTGGCCCTGCCATCGGTGGGTTGCTTGCAAATCCCGCAAAGTCCTACCCCGACGTCTTTCCCAGTAATGGTTTATTTGGTCACTTTCCGTGGCTTCTACCCAATCTGATCTGTGCCGTGATCATGCTCTTCAGCATCATCGTCGGCTCCTTCTGGCTCCAGGAAACTCATCCCGAGTTTCGTCAAAAAGGTCCTGACGAGGACCCACGTTTCGATGTCACCGAGCGCACCCCGATGATGCTGACCGCTGGCGCAAACGCCGATGCCGGTACGGATTTGAGACGAGACTCGTTCGGAACGTTCAACGAAGTTGAGATCCAGAAAACCCTCCGATGGAAGATCAGCGCTCACGGCAGCTCTCGAAGTTCGTCAATCTCCGACAAAGGATCTCAAAAATGGTTTACCAAAAGGGTGGCCATGCTGACCCTCGCCCTCAGTCTATACACATATCACTCCATGTGTTATGACCATCTCTTGCCCATCTTTTTCGAGGACAAGCCTGTTGATCAGGTCTCGGTTTCCTCTCTGGGCGTCCTTCATATCCCAGGTGGGCTCGGTATGTCGACCAAAGATGTGGGTGTCATTATGTCTGTCAATGGTTTAATTGCCTTGTTCATTCAAGCCGTCATCTTCCCCATTGCCGCTGAGCGCCTTGGGGTTTGGCGAGTCTTCGTCCTGGTGACGATTTTGCATCCCGTGGCATTCTTCATTGTGCCTTACCTTGCTCTCCTCCCGCCGAATCTCCTCTATCCAGGCATTTATTTCTGTCTTACCGTTCGAAACCTTCTCTCCATTCTCGATTACCCGGTTCTCCTGATTCTCCTCAAGCAGGCAAGTCCTTCCCTCTCCACTCTCGGTCGCATCAATGGTTTGGCAGCTGCGGCTGGTGCAGCATGTCGGACGGTAGCACCACCCATTGCAGGTTTGTTGTACGAAAGGGGTTCCCAGATTGGTTTTACAGGTTTAGCATATTTCGGCGCAGGCGTTGTCGCTATCGTTGGCGTCGGTCAATTATGGTTTGTTCCAAGGGAAAAGTATACCTCGACCGTGAAGGCAATCATTCCGTACATGGAGAATACAGAGGAGGCAATTCAAGATGTGGTTGACGTTACTGTTATGGATGGCGTTGAGGAAGAAGAGGAGGTTTGAAATATCAGTCACTGTCGGTCGACAATATATATGGTTGGCTTTCGGGTCATATGAGTTCCACTATGTTTGGTGTCTGGGAAGATGAGGATTTGTTCTTTGTTTGGGGAAGGATACACAAGCATGACTGTACAGTAAGAATTCACGACTCCTTATGATCATGACCTGGGATATTTGCGTTGGGATGGCGTTTTTTCGGTCGAGGGCAGGAATATCAGAAATTGAAGATCACGATTATGATGGGCGTTTTAAACGCCTTGGAGATTTCGAGTATGGCAGTTTGGAGTACAGGATAAGGATTGCGGATAGTGGACCAGGGGCATAATACAGACATGAAAGACGAGGAAGTCTTTGGTACTTTTTTCATTTTGAGGAATAATAAATCTTTTACAAAGAGAAGTAACTCATTCGACTTCTTCCTCTTACAAACTATGACAAGTCATCGAGGAGTTTCCCTAGCTACCTGGGCAGGTAGCATCCGCCATAATATAACGGCCACTCGCAGCGACTCCAAACCGAGCCGCCATATCCCGCCTTATTCGTTAGTCCCAATGGCCGAACCAGGAACCCCTTTGCTGACTCTACACACCTCTACCAAAGGTCGTCCATTCCGGCGACTCCACGTGTCTCATGCATCGCCATCGTCGAGAAAGAAGCAATTTCAGTACAAGCGCCTGGGGTCCCCCCTTGTAAGTTCCAGTCAATCCATGTCTTCACTGCAGATTATTCCATGCAGACCATGCCACCAGCGCCTTTCCAACATCCCAGGCGGGTGTACGATGATAAAGATGGAAGGCCATGCACGCTGTCAGCGGAGGAGTGCCTTCTCTTCCATCTTCCCAGCCTCCGCTCTTCATAGCTGTCCTCTCTTCTGATGGCTTCGAAGCGTGATGTCGTCACCATCTGGAACGATGCGGTGAACAAATACAACGAGAACGCTCCAGCTGGTATGAAGATTGAAGAACCCGAGGCCAGTCAAGTCACGAAAATTCATGACACTCTAAAAGTGCCACAGGGGCCAGACAAAGGCCCCATTTTCAAACGGATCCTCAAGATCCTCGGAGACATCTCAAGGGTGGCTGAAGGGGTAGTGGAAACCGTTGGTAGTCTCGTGAGCATTGCCTATCCGCCTGCAGGGGCCATCTCGCAAGCACTGGCCTATGTATTCAAGACCTGTAACAAGGTTTCGAAAAACCTCGAAGAGATTGCCTCCTTCTTCGAGACCATCAAGTTCTTTTTTGAGAGACTCTCTCTACTGGAGGACAGAATGCCCCCTGAGCATGCGTTTTCGGAACCTTTGACGAGGGTTCTTACCTCCATCCTCCACATCTCCGGCATCGCCAGAAGATATGTGGGCCAAAACCGAGTGCTATCTTTCGCCAAAGGTTTAGTCAACAAGGACGAAGGCCTCGCAGATGCCTACGTCGTTTTGAAGGATCGCATGACCGAGCTTGAATCCAGCGTGCTCATGGCCACCTTAGGCACTGCCACCGAAATCAACATCAACGTTCAGAGGCTGCATGAAGCTGCAAATGTGCAGACAGATATGTTGGCCCAGGTGAGCTTACAAACAGACTATGCGATACAACGCTTGGATGCAATTTTCAGAAAGGAAGGGATAGAGGAACTCGTCCCGGCTCTTGGATCTGCCGAGACCGAGGATTCGGCGCATTGCAAGTTGAGAGCGACTCAGCTTGCCATCCAAAAGCTGAAAGACCGATTATTCACCTCTGTCGAAGATCAGATTGAACTTCAGATCCAAGAGCGACTGAAAGGATTTGAAAGTGCGTACCTCAAAGGCACCTGTGAATGGGTTTTGGATAATGAGACTTGGAAATCATGGTACACTAGCGGCAAGACTAACAGGCAGGAAGCATCACGCCACAATAGCCCATCTGGACAGGTCAACATTGACAGGGACAGAGCATTGCGACTCAATGGCCAATCTGGACAGGGCAAGAGCATGCTAGCGTTCTACCTGTTCCGCTATCTCAAAAGTCGATCTGAATTAGCTGTTGGTCGGAGAATTCTAGTGGCATACTTTGATTTTTGTAACGATGATGGAAGTGTGCGCTCACTCGAAAGCATGCGCTGTTGTTGTGCCCTACAAGCCGCCGAACAAGATCTGGCCTATCAAAAGCGCTTGATGGGAAATGAAGAGGCAGCCAAAGACCCACAGGAGTCGAGGAAATCAAACGAATCCATGAGGAAAGAGGATCCAAAGAAACCAAAGGAGTCAAAGGCTACCTCTGGTCCGGGATCTGACGGCGATCGCACATCCTGGAAATCACTTTTCCCACAGACCCAGTCAAAAGGTCAGAAAGGCGAGACGATATTATATCTGATTCTCGATGGGGAGAATGCATTGGACGAATCAGCCTGCGAGAAACTTGAAAAGGAGCTGAGGGACAGAAGATTGGAATCCCAATATTGGGTTCGAGTCATCTTGACCAGGAACAATGACGAAACGTCCCAGTGCAACGTCCTTGACATTGGACTCGGCCTTGAAACTGATCTCAAGCTTTATGCCGGCGCTGTTCTACCACAGTTCCCGCGTTTGTGGAGGCGCCAACCTAGCCGGTTGAAGATCGTCGATCAGATTTGCAAGGAGGCACAAAGTGCGTGACAGATCTCTACGTTTTCCCTCTTCAATTACTAACAAAGGCCAGGCTATACATACATAAACTATGCTCTGTACCATCTGAATCAGATTCGAAATCGGCCCTCTGATGGGTACAAGCTGGCAGAGCCCAGGAATCTTTTCAGATCAATCTTCGAAGATTGGGGAAAATGGAATCCCAGCCCGGGTACCAAGAGCACCCGGAGCGATATTGCTGTTCGACGGCTTCTCACCTGGCTGATGTTTGGCCAGGCATGCATTACACTACGATGTGCAGATCGACTCCTTAAGCTAGAGAAACAAGATGAGGCCAGCCAACTCAATATTGATGAGATCCTTGACGGTCCCCTTGGCTGGTAAGTTGACACCTGAGCTCAAATCATCTCAAGGACCCATATTGACGTAACAGTATCTTCTCTGTGTCGGTCAGCTCGAAGGTGATTCCAGCAAGTGTAGGAGGGATAACCGAGAAGAGCACTGATGAGGACGACCGCGGCCTCCTTAGACTGTCAACCAACAAGATCAAGCCTTACTATCTGAAGAACTATAAATCGCTGTATTCGAGGGCCAGCACTGACCAATTGCACCCTCGAGTATTGATGTTCGAAATGCTCACGAAATTTCTTACTCAACCCCATGATCAAACGTATGCGTGGAGCGAACTTGTCTCTTATGCGGCTTCGTCATGGTGTAGTCATTTGAGCGATTTGATTAAGGACAACACCCTGCAGGAAGGCGCCAACAAAGAAAAAGTTGTGGACAATATACGAATGATTCTTAACCCAAATGAAACGAGCTCCCGGGGCCTCCGACTGTTGGAGAGTCGCGTTGATGTGGACAACACCGAAAAACATGTCTCGGTCTTCGGGGATCGAGAACTAGCGGATTCTAGGATCACGGAGTTATCAGAGTACCTTGGAAAAGACCTGGAAACCTTCGCCATAGGGGCGAAGATGCGCAGTTCCAAAGCTGACCTGAAAACTGTTTTATTAGCTTACATGGCTGAGCTTCATATCTACCAGTGGTTGAGTGCTAAATATCCACGCGACGCCTACATTTCCTTTCGACTGGCACATCAAGCCCTGGACGATTCGAAGGCTTTTCACAAGAAAATTGAAAGCCGAGCTACCAAAGGCAATGAGACAAACCGTTGCGACTTGTTAAAATACACAGATTGGAAGTCGTTCGAACAAGTCTTGGAGCACTTTGGCATCAAAAAAGCTGATAGCTCGGCTCAACAATTGAAGTGTCTCTCAATGGCTCTGCGGTACGATAAGCACTACCCTCAAGCTCTCACCGAAATCAAGGAGGCCCACAAGAAAGACCACAAGGGCGAGTGGCGCGAGAAGTTTGAATTGCTGGACCGCGAAGCCCGCATCTACTTTGGTCAGTACGAAGATGCAAAAACTCCCGGAGACAAAAAATTAGCGTTAGAAAACGCTGTCAACACTTTTGACGAGGCTCTAAAAACATTTCCTTCGACGGACGCCGAGATCCTGGGCCCAGATCGTTGGGGACGACTGATGATCTACCAGCTAAAGGCGCTGGCCGAAGCAGTGCTACATAAACGGGATGAATGCAAGGCAAGTGTCAAGGAGATCTACAATAATTCGAGTCCAGAGACTCCAGAGACTAGAAAGATTATTCTTTATTTTGACGACATTGTCTCGGAGATGGCTAACGGAAGCCCTTCTGAAAAAAATCCATCAAAAAAGGAGCTGTCGAAAGACGTCGTCGACCTATTGCACTCGGTGCATAAAGATCAACTTTCCACCCTGTGCGCTGAAAAGACACACAGGCATCTCCAGCGTGCGGTCCAACTACAAAAGAAGCCCAAAATGCTCGATAAATTGTATGATGAGGCAGTAGTATCCTCAAAAAATCGCGGTGATCTTTTGGCTGTAAGCCGGCTGTGGGCGTGGCGAGGAACATTCGAGCGACTAAAATCTAAAGACGAGACGGCAAAAGAGTATCTCCAGATCGCACTCGATCTCGCCATCTATGGAGATCTCGTTGCCAGAAGGCAGGCAAGCTGGCAGTTGGCGGACATTCTTCTAGACGACTTTTTGCGGCCAGAGCCTCTTGATGAAGATGCAACACCTGTCCTGGCCTGCCAAGAGACGGCTCGCGATCGACTGGAGCAACTCTTAAAATCAGTCATTCTGCTACAGGAGCCTAGCTTCCAACCCGAACTGTCGCCAACCAGTCTTCCGCTGACCATCATGTACAGGCACCTGGGTCCAATTCGGACGTTCAAGGAGAGGGCAGATGCAACGTTCCGTGCCTGTCTGGCCGCCCTCGAAGACGACACCCAATCGAACGATGCGCCCAGCTTGCGGATGTTAGCAAAGACACTGTTACTTATCCCCGGACTTGAGTGGCATGCAGGTCTCGCCTTCTATTACCAGTTTTATACCGTTACTAAACAAGCCAGCGGAAGAGAACTAAACAGACAGGCGAAAAATTCAATTAAAGCCTTTAATATGGTACAGGGCTCACGAAAGAGGTCTCGCCGACAAAAGGGTGGTGCGACGGGAAATAACGATGAGCAAGACCAAAAGGTCGAGTTGGAAGTTGAATGCAGTAATTGTGCTGCAAATATCGACAAAAGAATGCTCAAGAATGCGTCTGTTCACCTATGCTGCGCTTGTACCCACACTCTGTTGTGTAATACATGTTACAAGAAACGTGATGAAAAGGAGAGTTTGGAAGTGCGGTGCGCCTCCCAGCACCAATACATCAAAGCACCACCCGTAACCGAGAAGACGCAGAAGGAGAAGACGCAGAAGGAGAAGACGCAGAAGGAGAAGATGCAGGAGGAGAAGATGCAGGAGGAGAAGAGGAGGAGGGAGGTAGTTCCAAGCCCGGATAATAATGATGAAGAGATCCAAGATAAATGTCGCACCTGGCTTAAGGATCTGCAGAATACATGGGCCAATCAGTGGAAGGAATATTTGTCGCCGACAGTATCCGTCTAGGTTCATCCGGAAACTGAAGAAGCACATGATGGTGAGACGTAGAAAAGGAAGAGATGTGATCATTCTGCCAAATAACAGTGTTTTTCTGGTGTGAAACCTCACATACGTTCTATCTCAATACCCCAAGACGCTCACCAAGATCGGTCATATCTTTGCTGGACGTAGGGCATCATAGATCATTTTCTCAACTTCATCGGCCAGACGCACTACGTGCTTGTCTACGACACGAGACAATCAAATTAGGGACCGAGTCAAGGAAGGTGTATTTTAAATGCTCACCTCCGTAGGGAAGAACCTGAGCGGCAACGATGCCTCCTATCCCACTCGCACGATCGGCAAACCAGTAGAGATTCGGCAAGCCTTCCCACCAAGCTGTACCCGTGGCTCGACCGGTGGCGCCGGGCCGCAACGTCAAGGCAAAGGAAAGACCCCAACCCATCGTGTCGTCCCGAGAGAGTTCGGAGCCTTCTTTGGGTGTCGGTGGTGGCGGTGGAAAGATGGGGGTCGGGTTTGCGAGGAGAGGTTTGGCAGACTGCCATGGTTCATCGGTGTGGATGGGTTTGTCCGGAATTTGGTCCTTGAACATCACTGCTTTTTTCAATGAGAAGTTTGCTGCGAAGAGTAGTCATCAGCTGTAGTACTTACAAGCTACCGTTTCCGGCTTCAAGAGTTGTAGATTGGCCCGCTCGTTGAAACCGTTGTTCAGAAGAGAAGCTATAATTTCTGTGGCAGAATGATGAGCCGAGCGTTCACCCTCTTTTTTTTTGGTCCTGTTCGACGGTGTATGCGCGGATGACCAACTCAAGGCAAACTTACGAAAATATTGATCGGGTCTGGCAAACAAGCCACACCCACCCATGTGGAAAAGTCGTTCTTTGTCCTCGGCCGTTTGAGCCAGCAGTGGTCGTCGGTTGATGTGTTCGGTGTGGCGCAAAGATGTGCCATCTGGGCCCCTCTGGTGCATGTAAGCCAGCCGAGACTTCATAGATTCGGTGGGCAAAAATGTGATTTCTTCGAGCCCGAGGGGTCGAACGATGTGTCCCTGTACGTAATCGTCGAGGGTCATGTCGGTGACTCGTTGTACAATCAATCCGGCCCAGTCCAAGCCGACACCGTATTGGAAAGCCTCACCCGGTTGATTCACCAGTTGATGCCGGAGCAGCTCAGAAAAGTCGGCGTTGAAGTCGTCTATCCCGGTCGGCAAAGACCATCGTCGTAGCTTGACATCGTCAAACGCATACCCAAAGCCGGCTTTTTTTCGACAACGCCGTCATCGGGCCGTCCCCGTCAGTTCAGGTACAGGTAAATGTTTCCGGATCTCTGATTGAAAAGTTTTCACCGCCGAGTGCACTCACCCGTATGACTGAGAAGCATCCTTAGAGTGATTGGTTTCCGTTGTTCTTCCAACCTTAGGTTTCCTGTACCATCGTCCTCGACAATCACCTTGAACTTGGACAGCTCCGGAGCCAGCGAAGCCACTTGCTCGGCGTCATCCAAGGCCAACGCTCCCTTTTCCACCAGCTGCATGCAAGCTATGGTGGTGACGAGCTTCGTCCAAGATGCGACCCAGAACACAGTGTCCCGGGTCATGGGCTCATCCGACTCTACCCCCCTCGTTCCCGACACGTGAGAGAAGAAAACGTCCCCTTCATGATCGAAAGCCAGGTAAAGGAGAGGCGGAACAGTCCCTGACTGCACTTTCTGGTCAATGGTGCTCTGTATGCGCGACCTCGTCTCCGGGTCAATGAGCCTTCCCATCTTACTCTAGGCGTCTTTGGGTGTCGAAGATTTGCGTCTTTGCATTGGAAGCAGTGCTTCCAAGGAGCACAAAAGTCAACGTCAAAAGTGAAGGAAAATAAGGAGGGCGAAATTCCGTAAGTGAAATGGAGCTTTTTTATATGTTGGGTTCGGGAGAAGGCATCAGCGTCGTTCCAATGAAAGAGCTGCTTCAGTGGCAATAAAAGTAGAAGGCTTGGGAGTTGCTCGTTGAAAAGGCTTTCATGACGATTTTCATACGTGAATACAACAGACTATATGGCAAAAACGAAGCTAAAATGAGACTTTGACGAATTGCGTACGTCGGGGGCAATTGAGTAAGCAGTTCGTATGAAGATGAGGTCCTGTCCTATTCTCACAAATTTGCAGAGACTTTTCAAATGATTTCCTCCTGGTCGAGTATCGTTGGAAATGTACCTAATTAGGAAATTCGGCCAACACGCGGAGTGCAGATCTCGAAAGTGGGTCTCAGTGGGCAGAGATGGCAACTGGGGAAAACGAACGCATGCATGTCCCAGATTTCCCTCGGCAAGCTAGAAAAGGTAGGGTCATCATCCTCTCAGAAATTAAAAAAGTTCAAACATACCCTCCGGATCAACTCTAGAATCCTCGACCCTTCATTTCACCCAAACAACTCCCCAGTCAACAACCTGTGTCCTTTACCAAAAAAAGGGGGCAAAAGTGTGTTCGTTGCGATGCCTGATTTCGAAGGGCTCTCTTTGAAGGGCAAGACTGCCATCGTCACTGGCGCATCCAGGTAAGAGGATACAAAACAGAGCGTTGCATACATAACGAGATGGGACAAAAAGACTGATTCTGTGTCGTCAGAGGTATCGGCGCTGGTATCGCACTATTACTCGGGAAGCGAGGTGCCAACGTCGTCGTCAACTACGCAGGTGCCGCAGATCGAGCCGAGAAAGTTGTCAAGGCCATTGAGGAAGCTGGCTCGAAAGCGGTGGCCGTGCAAGCCGATGTCAGCAAACCCACGGGACACCAGAAGCTGGTGAAGGCGGCACTCGATATCAGTGCAACCGGGAAGATTGAAATCATCGTCCACAAGTAACAAGATTCTCCCATCCTATCACTTGGTCGCCAAGACGACCATTTTTTTCAAAATACTGACAGGTCCTTGTACAGTGCGGCTCTAGGAGAAGAGGCGAACCTTCCAGACATCACCGAAGAATTTTACGACAAACACCTCGACTGCAATCTTCGAGGTCCCATCTTTCTGACCCAAGCGGCCTTGCCACACATCCCTAGAGGGGGGAAGATCGTCTTCTTATCCTCGGCCGCCGCTCGCCTGGGAGTCGGTGGACAAAGTGTTTACGCCGCGACCAAGGCGGCGAATGAAGCACTCGTCCGGGTTTGGGCCAAAGAGTTGGGCCAAAGCCATGGAATTACGGTGAACGCAGTCAATCCGGGTCCAGTAGCGACGGGTGAGTTTTCATTTTCTCGTTTGGATTATATCTCACTCTCCCTGAGACGATGATGGAAGGCTAATGATGTTTTTTAAACGCAAAAATCAGATCAATGGTACGCCAGTGACGAACAATTCTTCAAAGACATGCAACCTTTGATCGACTCTACCCCCGCAGCCGCAAGGGTGGCCGAGGTGGATGATATCGCTCCTCTCGTGGCTTTCTTATGTACAGACGATTCTAGGTGGTCTACAGGCGGAGTGCTATGTGCGAACGGAGGTTTATACAACTAGGGAATATCTAGATATATAATACACGTCAAAGTGGTTGGTTAGACTGTTCCTCTTCGACACATTTTTTGGCTTGCAAATGGGATTCATCCTTTTTCCAACTCACCATCGTGACTTACTACAGGAAGGAAGATTTTTCTATCTGAATCACGCTTTCAAGGTCAAAGGGTCGGACAAATTTGTGTCTAGTAAAGCTTTTAACCATCTAAGCTTTGTAAGATGAGCATCCTACAACTTTTATGATCTAAGAAGGTTCGGTACTGCCAGCGTGGTGCACATACATAGAGATAGACAGGCCTCGAACTGCTTTTTGTATTTTGACCATTTACACGACACCGGTCTCCTGGAATCCTACCCAGAGCGTGGGGCCGTTTGTTGTGCTGCGGTCGAATAGTAGGAGAGCCGAGTTTTATTGAGGATGCACAAGGAACAGGGTCGACTGCTCGTTTCCATCTTGCTTGAGAGGATGGAAGCGCTATTCCTTATGCGATCAAGGCTTCCGCTTGCATTTCTATGTGCATGCCTGGGACGGCCAGGGCGGCAACTCCGACCGTGATCCATGTTGGTTTGTGTCCAGGGACTCTCCTGCGCCAAACTTCCATCATCTCACCCTCGAGCCTGACGTCCAATAAGAAACTGGTCATCTTGAAGATGGCGGCGAGACCATTCTTCACTCCAGCCGAAAGGAGCGCCGCCTCGACGCAATTGAAGCAAGCTTCGATTTCTTCCCGTACGGACGAGGTGACGAGCTTGCCGGTCTCGAGGTTGAAGCCTGGCTGTCCAGACGTGATCACGATAGAAGTTTGTGCCGGTATCGTGACGGTGTGCGAAGTGCCATTTTCTGCGAAAAGTGTTCCTAAGGGGCCGGGGGTTTGAGTGTAGGTTAGGCCGGACATGTTTGGGGGTGGCTGGGTTCCCGTAAGGAGGCAAAGGTAGGTACTTAGGGGTGAAGACAATAGGATAGAAGGTGTGCGATATTCATTATATACTCACACCAAAAAATCCCAGATGACAATGTGAGAGAATCATACTCCATACTTACCACAAAATTGGGCTCATACCTAACCTTCCTCCAACAAATCGAACCGGGGTTAGAAATATGGAGTCACTCTAACCGTTCAAGGCAGGTATCCCCCCCTTCCCCACCAATCTTCGAGCGGCGGCTACGTCTCCTTACTCGCAGTTTATCCGCCATGTGGAAATCGTGCCGGACCGGCAACGCCTGATCAGGTAGATTTCTCAACCTCGCCGAGAGAGGGACTTGGGGGGCCCTTATCTGGCAAAACTTTCAACTTCTAGCGGGCCGTTGTTTTGCTACCCTTAGTCCAGAGGATTTGTGGGATCGCTGAAGGTTAAACATCGTATCTGGCTTACCGTGGTTTATCATGGTTTATTATAATTAGGGCTTCAACTTGGAGCTTTTCGCGCCTGTCATCTCCTCAGTAATCATTGACTGTTCTATCCCACCAAAGACCATTTCCAACTGTAATGTCTCCTTATCAAGCAAATCTCTCGCACGACGGTCAGAAATGGACCGCAAAGGATGGGCTTACCCGGGGCCTCCCGACTTATGGTGTCATCAAACCCGAGAGTCACATTCGACAGCAGAGCAACAACGACAAAATATGGGAGGTAATAGTCATCGGCGCTGGTTACACCGGTTTAATTGCTGCTCGTGACCTCGTCAAGGCTGGTGAGTCCGAACAGAAAAAGAAAGAAAACATGGCCGATTGGTGATGGCATGGGAAAAAAAAAACACCACCACTGACATTTTCGAAATACTTAGGCAAGAAAGCGCTTCTCCTCGAAGCCCGCGATCGTGTCGGTGGCCGTACCTGGAGTGCTCAGGTCGACGGTACCACGTACGAGATGGGCGGCACTTGGGTGTCGCACGTCCACGGCCGTCTGTTTGCCGAGATGCAAAGATATGGTCTGAAGGACGAGGTGCAGATGACGCGTACGGACGACGGCGGTTGCTCTTATTTCACCCTCGATACAGGGTCGGGCTCGCGGAAGCTCTCACTCAAAGAGGCCAGCGATATGACCATGCGGGCGTGGAGGATCTTTGTCAACTTTGACGGCAACGACGGTCGGTCCATCTGTCCACTGCCATACTCGACCCTGGGCAATTCACGGGTCACGTTTGAACAGGTCAAGGCCGTCGATCAACTGTCGTGCCGTGACCGCATCGAACAGATCCGGGACCAATTGAGCGCCGATGAACTTGCCCTCCTCGAGTCCCTCGTCCCTCACATTTGCGCGGGAGCCGTCGAGGACGTCGGTTTCCTAGAGATGCTTCGCGCCCAGGCTCTACAAGGTTTCACCCCCGAGACGTTCGAAGAGGTTTGGACGTTGTACAAGATCCGAGAGGGCCAGTCGACACTCGCCCGCCGCGTTTTCGACGATGCGGTTAGATTGGGTCTCCAGTATTCCTTCAAAACCCCCGTGAAATCCATCGTTCAAGACAAACAGGGCATCGTCTCGATCACGACGACAGCCACCGGCGGCGAAACCACAACCTACCGGGCCAAGCGCGTCATCAATACCATCCCTCTCACCGTCCTTTCCACGATCCACTTTGATCCTCCCCTCTCGCCTCTCCGCCAGGAGGCCATCAAAATTGGTCACCTCAATCACCTCACCAAGATTCACGCCGAAGTCGAAGGTGACCTTCGTGGTCTCCGAGGATGTACGTGGCCCGGCGACCTCCTCTATGTCTACGGAGACGGCTTCTGCGCCGGAGAAAAGTCGACCCGGATCACCTCGTTCGCCGGCGACAATCGAGGTAAACTCGATCCACTAAAAGAGCCCGAGAGGCTCGCCACCGCGCTACAACGATTTCATCCCATGAACATAAAAAAGATCGTGTTTCACGATTGGCTGTCGGATCCTTATTCGATGGCAGGTCCGGCCTGGTACCGGACTGGATATCTCACCAAGTATCTGGCCGAACTTCAGAAACGCCACGGCAATGTGCTGATGGCAAACTCCGACTGGGCGTCCGGATGGAGAGCTTTCATCGAGGGAGCGATGGAACAGGGCGCTCTCGCCGCCGATACCGCCATGGACGAGGTGGGCATTCTTGGTGCCAACACACCTCCCTTGTCAGCTCAGTCCATGCTGTAAGGTCACGATATAGAAGAAGGAATAATAACAGGGAGGCCAGAAAACAATTTGAGAAGTTGACCTCCTTGAACAGAATCTGGAACAATTCAACTCTACAATATATACGTACCAAAAACCCCTGGCGCCCATCCCATGCTGTTGTTATAATCTTGCATCTGAACGGGGGTAAGGAGCCTGGCGAACTTTAACTGAGTTTACAAAAAGCGCTTCCGTTCTAGTTGACTTTTGTGAACATCAACTCTCATGTATACGCGTAGCTTGTTCCGGACATGGAAGTATTTATGCCATACCACCAATGCACGCGTCTATAATAGTCACTGATGTAGGAATTGGTCTCATCATCAATCTTGGTCTCTGGAGTTGTCCACTGCCGTTGTGGCGAATTCAACGTCTTTTCCTTGACGATAAAGCCTGCAAACGTATGGGAAACTCCAATCCCAGCCATCGCGAATGAGAAAAGCCGAGGGAACAGAAGCCTTCAGCACACTGTGACTTTCTTGATCACCCTGGCAGGACTACCCACCGCAACTGAAAAAGGGGGGATATCATGGGTCACCACGCTTCCTGCACCGATGGTGCAACCGTCCCCGATGGTCACGCCGGGGAGGATCAAGGCACAACCACCGATCCAACAGTCGTTGCCGATCTTGACTTCCTTTGCAAACTCGATGTCCTGGCGACGGGATTGGACCTCGGTCTCGTGAGTCGCCGTGTAAATGTTGACACCGGGGCCGAACATGACTCGATCTCCAATGGTGACTAGACCACAATCGATGATGACTAGGCTGTTCAATTTCAAACTTGTCGTTAGCCGCCACAAGTCGAAACAAACAGCGGGGTTCCTTAGGGTTTGTGATCCGATACTCACTTTGAGTTGCCATAAAATCGGTCCCCGATGGAAATGTTACAACCATAGTCGAAGAAAAAGGTAGGCTCGATCCAACAGTCCTTGCCGACCTTTCCCAACAGTTGACCGAGAGCACCCTCCCGAAACACGGTCAATGATTCCACCGTTGCATCTTCAGGAAGATGGTCATTGTACTTCTTTGTCAATTTTCGCGCACGGAGACGGGCCTCCTTCAGTTCAGGGACAAAAGAATCATATCTAAGAAAAAATCCACCAGTCAATTCAAAAACATCAGAAAACTTCTCCCGAAAGAAGAGATATTGCGTTTTCAATTCCCTTCCACGCGAAAGAAAGAGATGGGGATGCCACTTGCAGTAGACCCGATAACATCCTCTCATACTGTTCGCACCAGGGAACATGATTCAACTCTCGTGCCCGTTTGATGATTTCTTGGTTTTTGTCTTGTCCATTCGGCAAAGCTGCCTTAGCATTTGTATGATGGCTCATTCTTTCCCTTTCAGAGACTCTGTCGGCTAAATATCTCCCTGCTCGGTACGTGTTGATTGGCAACTTCGGGTTTCAATAGATGTCCGTATCTTTATATTGAGGATGACGACGTCTTATCTTCACAATAACACACGGTACGTTTTTATCATCCTCCTGTGGCAAGGAGGAAGGATCTAAACAAAACATGGCTTGCGTCCAAGTTGATGAGTGAGACGGGTGGCTGCTCATGAAATTGCCGTCTTTGGTAATTTCCCCAACTTCAGGTAGCGTGGGACCCACAAGCTTTAACGAGAAGCCCTCGCAAAGGGGGGTACACCCGCCCTTCTACGTTGTCTCTGTCGAGGGTTACTTGGCTCTCGCTGAGGCTTGAACAGCCCAGGCAAGAAAAGAAGTAATCATGTTCCGAAAATCCGGGTAGATTGTAGCGTTCTAGGTTATGATTGTAAGAGATTCCACAAGTTGTTTTGTCTGTCGGACAACGCCAAACGGCAGTCTCAGCTCCTGTCTGATATAGTAGTGACGGGGCAGTTACCAGCCTCTCTTCCGGAGGAGTATATAGATACTCTTACCTGCCCCAGGTCTTTCTAGGGATGCAAATACAGATTCCTTTCGCCCTTCTTTTTGGCCCACAGAACTTTGATGGTCTGCATGGAACTACACAGGGTTGATTTTTCCGTAAATTATGAATAGGCGAGCCATGCATAAAGATATCTCACAGGGGTTCCTGGGTTCGTTAAGGGCTGTATTGACTTTCGCAATATACGGTAGAATAAAGAAAAAGATTGAGAGTTGTCCAAAATCTTGATATAGCAATCTTCATCCCTGGAGTACGACAGTAAGAGTCTTAAAATACTTTCACGAGAAAGACGCATGATTCTTTCGTAATGATTACAATGCGATACAATCACACAATTCTCCTTGAAGTTTAACGTGCAATCTAGGCGGCGTGGTTGTCGATAGGGGACACTTCGGCGAGCCCAGCCTAGTGTACGACTCACTTTCTGCCTTCCCCGAGGTTGGACTCCCCCAGTCCCCCAAGTCTTAGGCGTCTCCCGGCAACCATCACCTAACACACAGGGGGCGTCGTGATGACATGACAGACAAGATCTCTGAGCTTTATATCATTGACGGGCGTCGAATTGACTCGCTAAATACCTACCCGTAGTTGGAAAAGGTTTAGTTGAGTAAGTTGGCGGGTAACCGATTTTACTACCCCGCACTCTTTCTTGAATCAACGTCCACCTTATCTCTACATCAAAAGCTGATGATGATAACGTACTGTTCTCACTGCTGGCCATATCACAAAGTGCAAAGAAGTCCATTTGTTTTGTGCACCCCCAGCCGTTTGGCGTCCAGTCAGGAGCATTTGCATCATCAACCAGCCATGCCAGCGACATCCACATCCCGGGCACCAGGTACGTTGACGACATGGGTCATTTGGGAACTGATCACACTGTCTGACGTCTGACCGATCAATCACAGGACCAGCTTGTGAAACCTGTCGCAGGAGAAGCCGGAAGTGTGATAGAGAGCGTCCGCAATGTAGCAGATGCTTGACCAAAGGATTGGTCTGTGAGGGCTACCCGACACAGTTTAAGATTCTCGGCCTAGATACGGGGCCCAAGGCTTTTAAAAGCAACAACACCCAGAAACGAAAGCGAGCGCCGCCCAAGCCGAAGAAGCGGAGTTCGAATTCGAATTCGAATACAGAAAGCGGCTCAAAACTTCCTCCATCCAAAAAATTCAACGTTGCCCCCATTCCACCACCAGCCTCCGGGAGCAGCCCGCACCAGGGTGGTCCTTCCATATTTCAGACGACGACGACACCGCCAATCACGAGCTTCTCATCACCTCCAGCCAACTCCCAATGTTCCAGCAGCAGCCCTTCTTCCGCCTCCTTTGCGTCGTTTACGCGGTCGACCCAACTTGACCATATCCTAGCACAAGAACAGACGTGGACCCGTCTCAACCATTTCGAGAATTCATTGTGCGAGATCCTCAGCGTCCATACCACCATGACCACCAATCCTTTCCGGGATCACATCATTCCACTTGCCAACCAGCACTCTGGTCTTTTGCACGCCGTGCTTGGACTATCAGCCTGCCATATGATCAATTCAGGTATTGACAATACACCAAAAGCTCACACGGCGGCTCTGGAGCATAGGCTATCGGCGATCCAGGAACTAGGCGCCCTCCTCCTCAAGGAAGAGTGTTTTGGGTTGGAGGACACGGAGGAGGTGCTTTCGTTGGCGATCGTCCTGATCTTGGTGCTGCACGACATTTGCGAATCCGGAAAGTCGTTTCACGGAGCTCACCTGAACGGCGTCGCGTTTCTTTGCGCCAGAATCGTTGCGGGACCGACGACCCCGTCTCCGACCAAAACCTTTTTGTTGGCCGCCCTTTCATGGTTGGATATCCTTCGAGGATTCACCGGCGCCGAGAAGCTGGCATTCGCCCCTAGTGTCCGCGACTTTGTCTACTTTGCGGACGGCTTCCCGCTCGAGACGGCCGTCGGTTGTCCAGCCGAGCTGTTTCGAACCGTCGGTCTGGTTCTTGAGTCTGGGAAGGCTTACCGTGCACAGGAACTGAGCACCGATGATTTCGTGGCGGATCTCGAAGATGCCGAGGAGAGGATGCGGAAGTGGGACGTCGACCAGAACGTTTACCCTACCCAGGATCCCGAGTGGAAATTGCTCGCCGACGCCTATCGCCACGTCTGCCTTTTACGCATCTTGAGATTTCCAAACCCGTTCCAGACACCTTGTACCGATACCAGGATCGTGGAATCCGTGGAAAGCATCCTCGACGACTGTGCCAAGATGCCTTGGTCGTCGTCGATGTACAAGCGGCTTCTGTTCCCCCTGTTCATGGCCGGTGCCGACACCGTTTCGGTCCACCGCCAGCACTACGTCAAGATTTGCATCGCCGAGATCTTGGACAAGACGAAATTCCCGCAGCCCGCGGTGATGGAAATCCTCGACGCCGTCTGGCAAGCGCGGTCGTCCTTGGAGGTGGAGAGCCCCCTCGCCCAGCAAGAGCAAGGGAACGTTCCGTGGATGGAATTTGTAAGTCTTTGCCTTGGCTGGCCATTATCGAACCTCCTCCTTGGTTGGGCTACGATGAGCTGACTCGTTTTACACGCATTTCTACAGACGTGTTCGACGTCGCTCAAGAAGCAGCACGATTACTTGTTCTTTTAGGGACATTTGTTCCTGTATAAATTCGGCCAGTCCCACGTGTTTATTGACCCACTCCTCCTTCCGTCCGAGGAGACCTCTCTCGGTGCTGCTGCTTTTACATACTCAGGAAGAAGCTTATTCCTATTGTTGACGAGATGAAACGTGCTCATGGTTATCATGTAATGCTTGAAGTCTGTGATCTACTTTGAGGGCAACGAATACCCACGAAATCAAAACTCCTCCGAGTAATACCATCACCCCAGATTCTTGCCCCATCTCACTCTTAATTTCTCTCGTGGTTAAATTCAATCTCACTCCCCACCATCAAGACGTGGTTTTCTGTACATCATTCTCCTGCATATTGCATCTTCTTATCTTTGCAGTGAAGCTTTTCCAGTGGTTCTGCATCTACCAAACGGCCCACTTCACCATGTACATGCGCTGTCGCCAAGACCACGGTTCAATGTCGTCGTTGTCTACGCTTCAACTGATGCCCTTCGTGAGGAGGAGGCGGTGGGATTCTTGGCCCTGGAAATTTGATTTGCCACTTGGATCATATCCCATTGAATGTGTGGACCTTCGAAATTCCTTCCGATGGTGAACCAGAAGATGATGAATATGGTGAAGAGACCAACGAGAATGACGCTGGTGTAATTCATCGTGGCGGTGGATGTCGGGATGCTCGGTGGGAAGCAAACCATGACACCAAGAATCACAATCCAGAGACAGGAAAAGGCGTTGCAGAAGTATCCGAGCCAGCCAAGGTTGAGATACCTCGGGGGGAGCTTTTTGCGGCCCTGGAACAGAGCGATCCCTTGAGGGACGGCGTAGGTGATGTTGAGGTACAGTACGGCACCGGTGACGATCGAGTTGAATGCGGTGGTCGACGCCAGATACAAAAGGCCATAACAGCAAACGAAAACGAAGGCGGCCACGGTTGTTCGGACGGGGAACTTGAAGTATGGATCGATGCGTGCGAAGTAATTGGAAAATGGAACACCGTGCTATAAAATCGAATTGGAGATTGTTAGTGCCAAAGAACAGGAAGAAAACAAACCTTGTGGATCGGCAAGAATCGGGATAGGCACTTACATCACGAGCAAATGCCCAGGCAATTCTACCTGCAGTAACCCATTGTGCAGTGAGACAGACTATAGCGATCTCTGTTAGTGTCTCCAGGAACTCTTCTGCAAGAAACATGATCATGATGAATCCCCAGTGGGAGCACACTTACTGACGTAAATAACGGCGAGCCAGATGATGGTGAACGAGGTTGCTGCTTTGCTACCTGTGCTGAAGATACCAATGTCAGTCATCGCGGGTCAGCGATATTCTGGGAGGGCGACATCACCCACGCTTGATAGACAATCTCCAAGCTGGGCAAGGGAGAATTGATGACAGCGTCGAGATCGTTCATGCAAAACATGAGGGCCAGCATGATAGGTAGCGCCGTCAAAATGCCCACGAGCATGGTAGCACCCATGACTTGAGGAACTCTCCGGCCCGGTTGTGACATTTCCTCGCTGATGTGGATGGCTCCGTCCGTACCGCCGAACGTGTACATGGCATTCGTGATGCCGAGGAGCCACGCCGTTCCGTCGTTCCATCCACTGGTACCCAGACCACCTTGAGTGATCCATGATGCCGGCTGGACTTGTTGACGCATGGCGAGGACGATGATGAACATCAAAACCATTCCAATCAAGGATAGGAACAACGTCACTTGAACCGTCACCGAGACCTTGGACGGGGCCAGAAAGAGTGGGACGACTTTGTGGGCAGGACATTAGCACCGTTCGGTTCACCTCTTAAGCTCGCGTGGACGTCAACTTACTTGTGATAAAGGCACATCCGACGTAGACCAGCCAAATTTGATAAGCATGGATCACAAAATCCGGGTGGAAGAAGCGAGCGAGCCCGCAGATGGAAACGGCGGCCAGTGAGAGACCCGAGGATGTGACAACCCACCATGCGACGACGGACATCCAACCAATTATAAAGGCCGCAAATCTCTTGTGTTTCTTGGGGGCAAGGATGTAGCAAAAGTGATATTGACCGCCGGAGCTAGGGAATGCCGAAGCCAGCTCACTCAGCCCCAAGGTGACGGCGAACTGTACGAAGAAGGCCAGTACCAGACCGAATATGACCATCCGTGGGCCGTTGTAAATGAGGTTCTGGCCAAAGTTGCTCTAGAAACAAGTAAAAATATCGAATTAGTCTTGTCCCCAGTATTACCATCTCGCAACAATCACACAAGAGTTGCTTAAAAGTGCAACAGCGGTGAGAGAGAAGTCCCAAAGGCACACACATACCAGATATCCAACCCATGAGTTGGTGATGGAAAAGGCTAGACCCAAGGCCGAAAGCCACTTGAACTGTCTCTGCATGGCCGGATCATGGCCGTTGGCTCGCAGGACGACGTCGTCGGCATCCTCAACGCTATTGATAGAGCCAACAACGATCAAATCCTCTTTGTTTAGAGGAGTCTCGGCCGCCGAGTTATTCTTGGTCTCATCTTTCAAGCTCCGGACAGAAGAAGCGTTGATGGCTGTTTCGTCCATGATACTCCCGGTAGGTATAGAAAGGGGGCTTCAGGCAATAATAACGTTTTTTTCGGAGTGTGTGTTGGAAGAACGCCAGCAGGCTGCGGTTCAGATTGCAAGAGGCAGGTCACTGTCAGAAGGAAGAAGATGCCAGCTGCGGTCGGCCCAGGGCATCATTTATGTAGCGCTTCGCCTGTTCAAACTGACCTCTATCAAGGTCTGAAGCCGAGCTTGTGCAAACTTTCCGAAAGGGGTATAGAGAGGTTCGTCGTTATCATAACCTCCATGTTCTTGATTAATCAGGGCGAAGGAGATTGAACCAAAAATCCTGGAGAGACACACACTTCGTATCTCGGGGGAAGAGGCGTTTTCTCAGTTGGCAGAATTACCATTTCTGGCCTAGTTCGAGTGGTGGGGCCGTGTCTCCCAGGCTAGTTCCATTCCGGGGGGCGTTATAAGGGAAGCGGCCGTCAACTTACAGTTGGTGACTGGCCGAATTTCCTCTCATGGTCAGGCGCTTCTTCTGGCATATGGTGATAGTTCGAAAACCCGAATTCTTGAGGTTCCAAAAGTATGAACGAGGATACCCTGATTTGGAAGTTTTCCCAACTAAACATGGGACATGCTGGATTAGTTCACATTACGCAGCGACTATCGTGGGCGAATGGGACTCTTCCCTCGTTTCTTGCTTCGATCGATGCAGGGTATCTTGATTCAAGGATGCTCCGCTCCGGAATGGACGAATTGCTATATCAAGATGATAGTTGAAAAAGAATGAATCTGGAAAGTCGAGCCAGTTGCCAAGATAGAGTGTGGAAATTTCCCCAAACCTGAGTTCTGATAGAGTATATATATCCTACGAGACAGCGAATATTTCACCTGGGGATACTACTTTGTACACCCTTGCCACAACTTTCGATGGTAGAAGAAGAGTAAAAGCTCGCTCAACAGCCAACATGTCTTCCACCTATGCTCCCCAGCACCCCCTCGACCCGATCTCGCCGGAGGAGATCAGAGTCGCGACCAGGTGCCTGCAGAAACACCTACAGACAAACAAGATTCATTTCAAAGTGATCGATCTGATTGAAACACCAAAAGTTGCTGTCCTTGCGTGGCTTGAGCAGCGACAACAGAGACTGCCGGAGCGGAGGTCCCGAATTTATTTCCACGCCAATGGCTCACATGTCCTTGGAAAAGCAGAGGTCAATCTGACCAAGGGAATTGTCGACAGCGTCATAGAACTACCCGACGCCCAGGGCCCTGCCGACCCTCTTGAGATCGAGCGTGTGCACGATGCCTGTGATGCACACCCACTGGTCAAGGCCGAAATTGCAAAGTTGAACCTCCCCAAGGGCGCGCGAGTGATCAATGACCCTTGGTGTTACGGTACAGATGACGCGAAAGAACGTCGACGCTTGTACCAGTGTTATATGTACATCGCCCTCAACGATGACAAGGAGGCAAATCATTACTCACTTCCCGCTTCCTTCTCCCCGGTGTTCGACGCCCATACCCTCGAACTTCTCCGGATCGATCAGCTCCCCATGGGATCGGGCAAAGACATCGGAACTGATACCCGACCCTGGGACCCTGTCCCGGCGGTCGAGTACTCTGCCAGCGTACTGGGAGATGACTGTTTCCGCAAGGACGTCAAGCCCCTTCAGGTCAAGCAACCGGAAGGCGCATCGTTCACCGTTGCAGGACGGACCGTCTCGTGGCAGAAGTGGAATTTTCAACTCGGATGGAACTACAGGGAAGGACCAGTGTTGCACAATGTCACGTACGATGGCCGTTCTCTGTTTTACCGGATCGCCATGAGTGAGATGACCGTGCCCTACGGTGATCCGCGGTCACCCTTCCACCGAAAGCAAGCGTTCGACCTGGGAGACACCGGTCTGGGGACAAACTCAAACGCCCTCACGCTGGGTTGTGACTGTCTGGGTCACATCCGCTATTTTGACGGGTACCGCGCCGCAGCGGATGGAACTCCTGTCATCATGAAAAACGTTGTCTGTATGCACGAGGTCGACCAGGGCATCGGCTGGAAGCATACCAATTGGCGAAACGAGCAGGCATCCGTGGTGCGCGATCGCCAGTTGGTCATTCAGTGCACCGCGACCGTGGCGAATTACGAGTACATATTGGCCTTCATCCTAGACCAGGCAGCCAACGTCCACGTCGAAACGAAAGCCACGGGAATTGTTTCCACCATGCCCATCCGACAGGGGGTTCTCGATACCAAATGGGGCACGGTGGTTGCTCCAGGCGTGATGGCGACCAACCATCAACACATTTTCAGTGTCCGGATCGATCCAGCATTGGACGGACACAACAATACCATCGTGTACGATGACTGTGTTCCTCCTGTCGAGGAGGGCGATGACCCGTACGGGTGCGCCTTTGAGGTCAGGACGACAAAGATCCAGAAGCCCGGCGGTTACGATCTGGACACCGACAAGTCCAGGGTCTACAAGATCATCAACCCTTCGATCAAAAATCCTGTTTCGGGGAAACCGATCGGGTACAAACTTCACGCGATCCCTTCTCAGATGATGATAATGAAGCCCCGAACGTTCAACTGGAAGCGTGGCGTCTTTGCATCCAAACCCATCTGGGTCACAAAGTATCGTGATGAGGAACTTTGGGCCGCCGGCGAGTTCACCAACCAGAGTCGCGAAGATACCGGTCTCGCCATCTGGGCCAACCGTGAAGAACAGGTGGAAGATTCCGACGTAGTCCTTTGGCACACATTTGCCATTACTCACGTCACAAGACCAGAAGGTAAGTTACCTCTCTCTCTCTCTCTCTCTCCAAGATTTTCTTGTATGGTGGATGAAAGTGAGACCCAAAAGACTGACATTTCTCGCAGATTTCCCCGTCATGCCGACAGAAAAGATGATGCTGTCGCTGAAGCCTACCAATTTCTTCAATATCAACCCATCCAACGATGTCCCAAGGTCCAATCAGAAGATTAACAAATCGACTTTGGAAAACCTCTCGGATGCAACGCCGTTAGCTTGTCATTCACGACTCTAAGGCGTGACTTAAAGAGTTGGCGCATTATCTTGACACCAAATACGGAGTAATAGTGGTCACTGGTCATAATATACCTTTGTCCGAGTGCAGTACGTCTGGGAAAAGGTGCTATGATGTTGGGTTTCATGTTTGAGGAATGGTATGTTTTATAGACCATCTATACTCATCATATCTTTAAAAACAATAAGCACCGGAACAAACAAAGCTCATAGTCGTTCAGCACCCGATGCTCGATACTCAATATTTAGATCACTCGGTGACCTTGGATTTTGGAGATATATGATAATCATGGGGACGCACTTGGCCGCTCGGGATGACAAACCACGGTGAGCGTTATGCTCCATGTCAGCCAAGCAGGTGCCTTGTTCCGCTTCCACCCCAAGGTACCTAAGATTTTGCATCCGTCCGGTAATGGGGATGGTGGTACGCTGTCGATAGAGCCCGCTTTTTTTTTCATCAAGATATTCGGGCGCATTTTAATGACTATAACATCTCGCAATCCTCGGTGCATGAAGGCGGTGCGGTCGACAAAATGGCTGGCGGCAGTACAACACGCAGTCCACGCGACCTGGCTTTCCGGATTCTCGATCAATGTTTGGAGGAGCGCGGGAAGACAGATTCCTCGAGGGGGTCGATAATGGATATTTCAGATGCGGATGTGACTACACAAATCCGCGAGGATCTTGCGATACCTGGCCGCTCACCGGTGGACATCGACACACTTTTGGACGCTGCCCGTGTCGTTTTCAAGCACCGTGTGAGAATGGACCATCCGCGCTTCTTCGGATTCATCCCGTCCCCCGCGAGCGACGCCTCATGGCTGGGCGAGATCTTGAACTCGGCCTACAACACCCACGCCGGGAGCTGGATGCAGTCTTCCGGCCCCAGCGCCGTGGAAATGCAATTGCTCAAGTGGATGGCGAGTGACATTGTGGGATTCCCTTCTCCCACCGCCGGCGGATGTTTTGTGAGTGGCGGATCCATGGCGAACTTGACGGCATTGACGGTCGCACGAGATCAGAAGCTACCACGTTTCGAGGATAGACCATTGGCGGTCATCTATCTTTCTCAACAGACGCATTCAAGTGTCGCGAAGGGGCTGAAGGTGTTGGGCTTCCACGACAACCAGATCCGGAGGGTCGCCTGCGATTCGTCCTTCCGCCTCGACGTGGGCGAGTTGCAAAATGCCATTGCAGAGGATCGTAAAAGTAATAAGATCCCTTTCCTGGTGGTCGGCAGCTGTGGTACCACCAACACGGGAGCCATCGATCCGCTGACAAAGCTTGCGGACCTCGCCGACAAGGAGGGTCTGTGGCTTCACGTGGACGGGGCATATGGAGCGTCGGCACTGTTGTCCAGATCACGGCGGTCACTTTTTGAAGGGCTCGAGCGGTGTGACAGTCTCTCGTGGGACGCCCACAAATGGCTGTTCCAGACATACGGATGTGGCATGGTCCTGGTTCGTGATCGCAAGACTCTAACCAGCAGTTTCAGCGTGAGCGCCGAGTATGTGCAAGATGCGATGGAGACTGAAGAGACGCTTCCCAACTTCTGGAACTACGGCATCGAGCTGACCCGGCCCGCGCGAGCCATGAAGTTGTGGTTCTCCTTGCAGCTGGAAGGGTTGGACAAGATCGAACGAGACATCGAACACGGCATTCGGCTGGCTGAAGTTGCGGAACAGGCGCTGGGAGATCTCCCCGACTGGGAGGTGTCGTCTCCTGCGCAGTTGGGCATTCTTTGCTTCCGGTATCGACCCACCCAGGAGTCTGAACCGGCGGATCTAGATGCAGTGAACCAGAGGATCTCTCGGACGGCAATCGAGGAGAACCTGGCTGCCCCTCTGACGACCCGGCTGAAGGGTGCTCTGGTGCTTAGAATCTGCTCCATACACCCCAGCCTGGAGGAGGACGAGATGCGGAGGGTGATTCGAGGCTTAGACAGGATAGCCAGATCTCAGTCTTTGCCAGCCAGCAGAAATCCAAGTCAAGTATGATGGCACTCGCTTATATTCAGATAACGGCTTGAAGTATATAGCAACTGGCTGGTCGATTATTTGTGGGTTGATCGTTTTCTCGTTGCTAGTACCACCTGGCGCTGCTTGCCTTTTTATGCAGACGTGATACTCTGGTTAGCACAATCTGGTTGAGCCATCCCACGACACGACGGACGTCAACAATTCGGGGAGAACACTCTCCTGCAAGCTCAGGTCAGGGCTGTCTGGAGAGAAGGGGCGAGTGGGCGAGGTCGATCATAGCAGAAGAGAGTAGAGCAGTGTTGGATTAGTCAGCCGAATGAGGGAATCATATAGGCATCGATAAAATAATGTAAAGGCTTCACATTTAGCCGCACGACGACTTTTGTTGCAGAGGGAACTGCGGTTACTGAGACGTCGACACTACTCAGAATATTGACCCTGTTACTCCGTACAGTAGAGTACTAAGCTCCCAACAGCACTGCAGGCGAACACAGCCAGACGATGACTGCTGAGTAAACGGACCCTGGCTACATGATACAAGCCGGGCCGAACTATGAAATCGAACCGTCCATCTTGGCTGTTGATACGGAGTACAGCAAAAGAGGCGTTTCTGGACACTACTGGAGTTTTTTGAGCATTGAACTAATACGCGAAACAAATCAACCTTCTGACTTCCAAGGAGCGATGTGACCGTTGTCTCAAGCTATGAAGCCCCTAGGCTGGGACGCCTGATCTCTTTTTTTATTTCTTTGCAACGACTCCATCAACAGTCAGCCCATAATTAATTCCACGCCAAACCCCCGACAGGCGCAAAACTTTCGATAAAAGATGGCAATTCCATCGATCTCTAATGGTTGTTGAGTGTGACTGATGACAGGGTGAATTATCACGGAGGTATACGGCGTGTAGATATATACGGAGTATACATATCCTCATCATCATCGTCAATAATGCTATTATTATCCTTCGGTCTGGGTTTATTAGCAACCACCGGGATCATTACTGCGACGGTAGAAGCAAAGTCAACAACGGTCTCAACGACAGGCAACTGTGGTGTACAGTCTGACGACACCGTCCTCACATGTTTGGGTTCTACTTTCGGTAACTGTTGCTCGACTCACGGCTTTTGTGGTTCCAACGCCACCTATTGCGGAGGAGGATGCCAGACGGCATACGGGTCTTGCACTCCCAACTCGGGTCTCATCAGCGTCGACGGTCGATGTGGGGGCTCGTCCGACCCCGGCGATCAAATATGCCTAGGAAGTGAGTTCGGCAATTGTTGTAGCCAGAACGGATTCTGCGGTGGCAACAGTACCTATTGCGGAACCGGGTGCCAGGAGGAATTTGGGACCTGTGGTGACGACGATGACTCTACTGGAGTAGCGGCCAACAAAAATACCACCGACACGGTCGGGTTCAAGGTCGGAATGGCAATCATGGCCGTTGCGATTGTCGGTATCATCGGACTGGTTGCCTTCTTTGTCGTGCGTCGGAGAAGAAGGGCCGCTACAGCTGTCGTGTCAGCGAAGCAACAAACTGATACAAGTACGAGTACAATCTTTTTGGAAAAAGGACCGGATGATCACAAGTCCACCAATGCCGGTTTGGGTTCTCCAACATCAACCACGAGGAGCAAGTTTCAAGAATTAGATGCCGACAGTACGACCATTCAAGAATTGTCAACATCCTACAATGAGTCGACGGACGACAAGAAAAAGTCAATGGCTAATCATACTGTTGAACTGGAATAGAAAAGTTCCATGTGGGCAAGGGTGGGTGGGAATTTTCAAGATGATTTTGTGATCGCCGGAAGAAGCACAGTACAACTTTCCGGATCTAAGCCATATAGAACAGATAAAACTTGTCAGATACTTCATTATTCTATTACTCCGCATATCTCTTCTAAAGACGTCCTTGATGGGTATCATTATCAATACTAAGAAGACGACACAACTTCACCCAACTTTGGGGCGCGGTCTTTCAACCAATCTCTAGCCTTGGCCACATCGTTGCGCTCCTCTTCCAAAGCCTTGACACACCATTCAACCTCGTATTCGCCTTCGCAGGCCATCATCGCTCCCAAACTCCGCCGACTTTGACTGCCCTCGTCGACGCAAAAGACCAGCCCAGAGGTAACCCCTTGGGCGAGCTGATCCATTATCGGTTTGAGCATAGGCAGACCGTCCTTGGCCGAGATCGCGTTGGTAACGCCAGTAACATTCGTGTGTCCGGTCTTGCACCACTCGCTATTGCGGCACCAAGACTTGCCACAGCCTCCAATCAGCTGCTGCAACAATCGACGTTCAATCCTCCGTCTCAACATCTTACCTTCGGGGTCGTAAGACGTCACATAGAGAGGGCCAAAACATTCGTTACATAAACCGAGCTGTTCCTTCTGTGTCCTCGCTTCGTCTTCAGGTCTGATAATCCGACCACAGATCTGGTTGGAACAAAGTCGAGGCCGAGGACGGGAAAACCGTTCTCGGTCGTGCAACCGAAGATGTGTCTTCATGTCCCGCAATCGAACAATCTTATTACAAAGGTGACATTCCGTGGTTCGTGCGCCGTCCGCGAGCTCATGCGGAGTAAGTCCAGACAACAGGACTTCTGGGTCGGTGAAAGACGGGTCGTCAGGGCCTTGTTGGGGGACCACAAGATGACAGAACTGGCACAAGATTTCTTTTCCAGGACATGTCGTCGTGCGGTGGTGGGCCAAGATAGGGAGGTCGAATGCTTCGAAGTCACAGCTGGCACACCGCAAAGGCTCCTTGGGATGGAAGATGGAGTCATGCTTGTGATGAGAAGTTGGGTCGTTTCCGTGGTCATCGTCATGAGGACAGTGCCAATGATTTTTCCACGTATCCGAGTTCTTGAGAAATACATCAGAGCATTTTGGGCATAAGATGTTATTTCGATAACAGAATGCCTCATGAAGAGGAAGTGTGCGTTTGGGTACAATCTGGCGACAGTTCTTGCATATCACCTCATCATCAGAAAGCTCTTGGGAAGCATCATTGCTCGAACCGTCTTCTGAGGTGGAGATCGAAAGCTTAAGAGTGTACGGGATAGGCTTGTTCTCATCTGCTGTGTCTGAACCCGGATCGTGCCACGCGTAGACGGCCACACTGAGAGATTCGGCCACTTCGAGATCGACATTGGTATGGGAGAGCTTAATTCGCTTTGTTGGTCGTCCACTGAGCTCGCCGAAAACAAATTCATCTTGTCGTGGTTTTGATCTTTGTCGCGCAGAAAACGGACTGACCACAAGATCCAAGTTGCTATTCTCATCAGATGCCTGCAGAACCACCTCCAAATCCTGGCTTCGGTCCCAAGTCTTCAACTCATAATCGACGTACTCCCCAGATAGCACTTTGCCATGGACTTCTGTATCCAGAAGTAAACCACCCCCAGAAGAAGAACCTTCTGGCAACTCCTGTTGGCGCCTCTTCCTAGCGAGTTGCTTGCTCAGTGTCTCCTTGGCCTGGTCTTCATTCAACGGCTCAATGTCCACCTCAAGGTCTGTGTCCACAATGCAAATTCCATCTCCTTCAGGCTCGAACTTGTCCACTAAGAAGCGAAATCTCTCGTGACGTGCACCTGGGACAACAAGGAGTTCGCCGCTGGTTAGAGTTGTGTAGTTGTCTCGTAGATATCGTTCCAACAAAGACTTCCAATCCTCAGGATCGTAGCCAGCCTCAAGAGGCCTCAGCTTGACATATGTTCCTTTTGGCAGACTCTTCGCATGTATTGCGACCGTCTGTCCTTTTTCTTTGGCAGGGTCCTGTGCATTTGACATGGCTACATCCCCGCCAGGTGTGCTTTCTCGCGACGTTCGAGACGACGAATCGTTGGATAAACCGAGTGCTTCTCTCAAGCCACTGCTTAAGCCTACAGTGCCTTCTATGGCTGAGAACTCTCTGATTCCAGCGTACACTGCTCGTCCATTGAGGGGGTTCACGAGGCGGAAAGTCAGAGGGTGCGGTAATTGCTGTTGACGGTCTTCGACAGCGGCGCGGGCATGGCGCTCGGCAGCGAAGGTATAGGGATTGAAAGGATCGAAGGTCGAGGTTAGATTTCTAGAGGAGCCCTGAACTGAGACGACAGGCGCAGCTGCGAGAAGGGCTTCAAGAGCTGACTGCGGCAAAGTGATCTTGTCTCCCACCAGCCTTCGGTTCGAGGGCGCAACCTCTAGTTGGGTCGACCATTTCAGGCCATCGGGTGACAAGGCCATAGTATTCGAGTATGTAGAAAAGGAAGAAGGCAGATCATTGAAGGTCTGGAGTTGTGTTCCGCCATCTTGACAATCAGATCAGGCACAGATGTGACGCGCAGTTTTCGAGAAGCGTCGATGATGATTGTTGACAAATTCGGAGTATACGAGCTTGTCTTTCTTAAGCACTCGGTGGCGTCTATGACGGCGTCTCTATCAAAATGGGCTCTTCCTAGTAGGATAAATACAGTCTATTTCTTATACCGTGTATGTTGTTCATATTATATTCGATTCTAGATGGTTTTGACTATGGCTTCCCATTCAACGAATCCCGCCACCTACAGTACCAGGAACTTCCTGACCTTGCTGTATGAGAGAGCGTTCTCAATTCATTAGCCCAGTCTCTGATGACACCAGTCCGCCCATTCTGGGGGGGTTTCATGTCCAAGACTGAGTATGTCAATATCGCTGAATGTTTCAGGCTGCTTGGGAAGCGATGTATGGATTATGTAAGCCTTTGACTTGGGCAAAAGACTCTTTCCAGCGGCTCGACGCGGATGTTGACATTGCATTAACATCTCGCGATGCATCAGTCATCACCTCTTTCGACTTGTCTGTAATTCTCCGGAAGAATCCTTTGTCCAATCGAATCATGTTCAACGAGTGTCAAATGTGATACACATCCTGCGTGATCCGCGGCTTTCCACAAAACGTCAATGGTTATTAAATAGCAAGAAAGTGCTTCTGGAAGGAGCTGAAGCACTCAACAGATGTGTCAAATTTGCCACAGCGAAACTTGAGCAGAATCAGCTACCCTCTGTGTTGAAACTTTCGAATCCAGATGGCAGAAGTCGCTCCCAGGAAGAAATCTTTTGGGTTTCTAAACCCATTCAAGACCAAAAATGACAGCAGTCGTTCTGGTTCAAAGGCAAATTCAATCTCAGACCTATCAGTCGAAGAGCTCAAAGTCCCAGTAAAACTGAAATCTACCAACAAACTGCGCAAAAAATCTTCCCCAGCAGTGCCTGCCCACAGCTCTGCGGCAAATGCAACCAAGAACAGCATCAAACAGTCTCGACAGACGCGAAACGCTTCATTCCCAGCAATTTCCGTCGCAGATGAATGGGAAAGGGACGAGCAAACTGGTGAACGCAAAGATCACACAGACCTGCTGCATAGCCTGGCTCATCGAGAGTCCGACGAGTCCCTTGCAGAGAGGACTGAACTGCTATTTCGAAATATACCCTCGGTGCCGGGGTCAAGATTCTTATCAAGACTTCCTTCATACGTATGGAAACAAATAGTGGAATCCCTGCCACTCGCTGATGCTGCAAGTCTGGCTCTGTCTTGCAAGGCCTTTTGCAATCTGATCGGTACTTCCGTCTGGACTGCTCTGAATAATGGCGACAATTTCCATGCCAAAACCGATTTCCTCGGTCGTCTTGACAAAGATCTCCCTGACCACCTTCTGTGTTTTTCATGTGCCATTTACCACGTTAGGAGTCAAAAGGGAAACGAAACGTTGCGACCGACCAACATTGCAAATCCTTTATTTAATTGTCCCAACGCATTCAATCTAGAGAAACGCATTTCTCGAAACCGATTGACGGTCGGCCGCACATTACCATTTCCATTCTTACAGCTTGTGCTGAGAGCGCACAAGTACTCCGCAGATCACGGCGTTGCGATAGACTCGTTGGCGCGCAGATACACAGACCGAGATGGAGGATGGACGCATCAGACACGTTTTGTTGTCGTGAACAATCACCTATTGGTGCGCGTCATCAGTTCATCGTTCGCTACACCTGCACTTCCCCCGGCAGGCCTAAGGAAGCTTCTCTACTCTCACAACGATAATTTCAACCCATACTTTTCTGTTTGTGCGCACTGGAGAGACGGTAATCTCATGCCAGCCGTTAAATGCGCCCTCAGCCATATTCCGAAGCCTCCGGATAGCGGAGGAGTGGTGGGCGTTGCAGAAAAGGTCAAGCTTCATTTACACCCTCAAAACCCCCTGATCACACTTTGTCCGGAATGTCGACCAATGCGTAGATGTCCAGAATGTCCGTCTGAATATCTCATCGAATTAAGGATGCAGGAAGATAAAAGCGACCCGCGCAAGCTCTTCAAGTATGCCATCGTTGTCACTCGATGGTGCGATCTGGGCGATGGATCTTCGCCGCAGAGTCCTGAATGGTCAGCTTGTAATGGAGAGGGTACCTTTGATTCATTTACGGCCCTGGGAAGGAGAGCAATATCAGGGGTTTTCGAGTCGCAATTCACTGTGGACCAAATTCCCGGTCAGAAGATTGTGTCGATGAATCCAAGCAAGGAGAAGCGCGGCGAAGCAGGACATGACTGGTACTGAAAACGTACCGAACAATAGTAAAGTGTATGCAGCTCCAAGGGATATCAAGACATGTGCCGCTATCCGGGAAATGCTACCAGGAGGAAATCCGCACCAACGTGCACTTTGATCGTCGTCATATTTACCCGCCGGCATCACCAACATGTCACTCAAACATCTTTGTGCCCAGCGACGTCACTTGAATGCTTAATTCATAAACAACATGTGCGCAGAATCTCGAATTCCGCCATGAGATGGAAACTGATCTGCCATCCAGCCTGACGCATTCTCCTGGATGGCTGCATGAAGTACATGTTGCGACGAATTCCTGTGGCTATGCCAAGAGTACTACGAGTTCAGGGTCGCTTGACGAAGTTGGTCAAGTGGATACAAACTCCGCCGGTGGCCTTGCAATGATACTCTCTGCACTGCCTCAGGAAACATCGCACGCGACTAGCCAGACGAGAGATCCCCGGTCCAAACATCCTGTTCACGGCATCACGCAAGAGTACGAGTACACCAGTAAATTACGCTTAGAACAACACGTATCTTTATCCCTTACATCATTGTTCATATCGCTGATTGCAGACGTCCAACTATCAAGCATTCCCGACCCGGAAAGCCTTGCGAGTCGGGCAGCAAATCTCGAGGAGTATTCGTATACGAGTTCGTCTCGTATTATCCATAGATCTCCATTACAGATATCAACAATGCCTTGGTCCATGCCCGCCTCGTGGTGGTCCCCCACACTACCCACCTGGTTGACTTGTCCCTGGATGAGTCGTTTACCGGTAGAATATTGGAAAATTACGGTTCCAGCGTGGCGTTGTTGCGAGGATGTGCTGCTTCAGCCGTACTCTGGCTAGTCGTTTATATATGCTTGATCCAAAGCAGGTCTTGCCTCAACAAGACTTAAAATGCAAAAAAACTATCAAGCATGCCGCTATCTCACATATGAACCAACTGCGGTACTTTTGCGCAAGTACAAACTCTCGCTTCAGAAGCTCACCTCTACCTAGATCGGCATATCATAATACCATCCGATCACCGAGTCCGAGAGCGCAATGAGGTCGGGACATGGATTGTTTTTAAGTGTTTCATCCTTGCTCTTTTGTATTCTTCCAGCCGACGTTCAAGCATTTTCACCCAAAAACGGCAGACTATCATCGACACTGTACGACTGGGGCATATATGGCCCTTCCCCGAGACAGTCTTACCACTCATCCGAACTTCAACCACCGCTTCTGAACTATGCTAGGTGGGATAGTCGATGCGATGATAGTTATACAGTGTTAGGACCCCGTGGCCGAATGGTCTCACAACCTGGACCAATGATCTTTGATGCAGAAGGCGAGTTGGTTTGGATGGAGGACACATATGGGCAGGCGTTGGATGTAAAGGTGCAGTCGTACAGAGGTGAACAGTATTTGACCTTCTGGACTGGGGTAGATTCTGGGACGTTCGGCACTGGAAGATATATCATGCTTGATCCGAGCTATCAGGTCTACAAGACAGTCACCCCAGCAAATGATCTTGAAGGAGACCTGCACGAGTTTGAGTTCACAGACAACGGAACAGCACTGGTGACCAGCTACCATGCCACGACCGCCGACTTGACACCTTTTGGGATCGCATCACCGGGCTGGGTATACGACAGTATATTTCAAGAAATCGATGTTGAGACCGGGGTCTTGATATTCGAGTGGCGTGCTTCCGAGCACTATGACATAATGGATACATTCGCGAGACGGCCAGACTCGTCGGATAGGGATGACAGGGCCATCGGGAGGGAGCGAAAGTCAGCATGGGATTTCTTCCACATCAATAGCATCGACAAGGATTCACAGGGAAACTACTATGTCTCCTCACGTTACATGCATTCCATTACGTGCATTGGACCCGCCGGCGACATCCTCTGGGTCCTTGGTGGCAAACGGAATCAGTTCAGGGACACATCGGACGGCAAGGCTACTGACTTCAAATTCCAGCATCACGCAAGGATTCATGAGAACAACACATTGACCATCTTCGACAATGGGAAATATGACTCAAAGTCGGACAATGCTGAGTATAGTCGTGGGATCCAAGTCCAACTCGACCTTGAAAAGATGACGGCAACACTGGTGGGCGAGTATGTCCACCCCAGCAAGATACTAGTCGGCAGCCAGGGGTCTGTACAGCTGCTTCCAGATTCTGGTCATGCCGTGGTCGGATGGGGATATGTACCGGCTTTCACCGAATTCGACTCGGACGGATCGGTGCTGTGCGACGTTCATATTGCACCTTCCATAACCTGGAAGCTTGGCTGGGTGAAGAACTACCGTGCGTCCCGCACTTCGTCCTGGGTCGGGAAGCCCGCGACTCAGCCGGACGTCTATCTGCGGCCCCGAGAGGGCAAGGTGTATGTTAGCTGGAACGGCGCCACCGAGGTGAGCCGGTGGCTACTTCAAGGACGTGAGGGACAGGGAATTCATGTCGACTTGGTTTCGGTGCAGAAAAAAGGCTTCGAGTCGCACATTGAAATCACCAATGACATGCCAACGTTTGTGCGTGTGGTCGCACTCGACAAGCAAGGCAATTCCCTTGGTCTCAGTGAAGAGTTGGACCGCACGGTCGGCAATGCTCCTTCTGAAGTCTTCAAGATCGTTGGCGTCGGCGTCTTTATTGTCAGTACTGTCTTTTTGGCCTGGGTGCTGAGAAGGTGGATCCCAGGCTACGAAAGAGTTCGAGAAGTGGTGCATGACATACAAAACAAAAGATTCAAGGGCGGCATGCTTGTACCCAAACGGCTTTCTATTGCGAAGAACGGAATTCAGGAGTCGGATGAGGACAATATGCAAGATGAGGAGGACTTCCATGATGACGTCGAGAGGGGATTGCTTTCTGGTCGAAGCGGTGCGACCAGTGTAGAAGAGCTTCAACCGTTGTATCGTCAAGACGAGGCGTGATGTGACTTGTTATTGGAGGACACGTTTCGGCAAGATACAGATATCGAGTGCACATTTGAGAGTATATTGAACCCACATACTTGGTGTCCTCATACGAATGAACCCGTAAGATTCTGTTCTTTTTCGGGGGGAACACAAATCTATCTACCACTCCACATCTTTCAGCAAAGCCATGCACGGATTTTGCTGGCCATTGACTCCGTGATCATCGTCGACACCTCCGGTTCCTCGTCGAGGAGTGGTCGGCTTTGCGGCCCATAATTCTTTTCCGATGGTTTTCTCTAGCTCGACGTGTTCGTCGAGCACGCCCAGAACCATCTTCTGGAAAGCGTGCACGCCTTCTTCGTGGAAAGGGTGCAGCGTCCCCGTCTCGAACACTCCTCGTTCGAGGTTCTCCTGCACCCGTTCGCACAACTCCAGATCCTCGTCGACGACCTTCCTGTAAAACTTGACCATGCGTTCGTAAGACTCGGGGGTCGAACGTGGCGTGTCGAGTTTGTAAACGTCGTACTCTTGTCGGGTGGTCGTGGGGGAGGTCGGCACCGAACGCATCAGGTGCATGAATCCCGTCCCCGGGTTGGGCGAGAAGTGGCCGGCCGGGAAAACGTGGGTTTGAGAACGACCGGCGAAACGTGACGAGTCGAACTTGTTGCTACTCAACACCGAAGCTTTGGGTTCGCTAAAGTGGGATATGTAGGTGTGTTGGTCCTGGCCGGGGGAGACGTGGTAGGTGTCGAGGTCGGTGGTCTTTGCCACGTCCGGGTGCGCGGTCAGACAGTGGTAGCACTTGCAGGTTTCCATATCAGTATACTTGCGATTTCAAGACCCATGAGAGTAGGGGGGAGATCGTTTCTTATACCAACACACACCCACACACACACCCACATACCTCGTTGTAATTGTCTTGCATCACCTTCCAATTAAAGGCTCCGTCATTGGTCCACGTAAAGTCATACTCGACCTTGTCCCAATCGATGCCGGAGTTCAAGAGGACTTGTTGTCGATCGAGATCCCCATACTGAGACCCCCAGGAGATGGCGGGGTCGGGATTCGCGTCGAGATTGACGTACACAAAACCGTTGCGGTCGACGTGGACATGGACCGGGAAGAGGTGGATGGCAGATGGATCAAAGGTCGGCACTGACTCTGGCGTGAACCGGGGTGCTTTGGTCAATTTACCGTTCAAGTCGTAGGACCATCCGTGATACTTGCACGAAAAGATGCGAGCCGTGCCTTGTGGTTCTCGAACGACAGGAAACGCTCGATGTCTAGATAGTTGGGGGGGTTGTTGGGTCAGGAATGGGGAGTTTTTCTTCATGGCTGTAGATTGCCGTTTCACATTGCTGCTATACGGGATCACACACCTGCATATGTTGTGGAAGCCGACTAAATCCCCTTCTTTGTTCTTGACCACCACGAAATTGAACCCTGCCATCTCATATTGTACAAAGTCACCCGTGTTGCGATATCGAGCCTTGTGAGAGACGAGGAACCATCGTCTGGAGAAGATAGCTCTCTTTTCTAATTGATATATGGAGTGTGAATGGTAAAAGGCAGCAGGGACTGAGATGTTCAAATCAGTTGATATGGACTTGATTGAGAGTCGTTGGACCATGACCTCGTGTATCTCAGAGACGGGATCATGATTGTTGTTGACGACACGCGTGCTGGACATTATGGGGCTCGGTTTTCGCTCCTCAGCTGGGTAGTTAATTCAACTTGCATATCCAATTGGAGAGGATCAGGGTCATGTATATATATATATATACATATACGTGAATGCTGGTCATTGAGCATCTATACCTTGATGAACGAAATGTCTCCATGGACCTTCTTGGTTGGGACATTTAGTCCGGTTGGACGATGTGTGGTGAGCCAATGGAGATGCTTCTTTTCGAGGGATTGCATATCTACAGTGCGCAATGGGCTCGAGACCTGACAAAGCCCGGTGTGTTCACCTCGCGACGTATTTGATTGCCGTTCAGCTTGGAGATGGATGGATTGTAAGTCTTATATTCGTATGGTGTGTGGACGGAGTACCTGGTCAAACCAAAGGAGGAAGTCGACGGATGCCGAGGCCAAAGCGTGCAAAACCCTCTAATATAGGTGGTTAATGTTCCGATCCATCCGGTGCTTTCAATCTCTATTCCGGAGCAGCGTTATCGTTTATCCGTCGTTATCCTTATCTCGCTTCCCCCCGCCTTCCTTTGTTACTGCTGCTCTTCTCTCTCTCTTCTTTTGTTTCTTCTAAACATCGAGTCCATTCCATTCCAACTCACCTTTTTCTGATACAAACACCATCATCCAGACCACCAAGAAACATCAGAAATGCAGAAATGATTTCCATTCGTAACCTCAAGCTGCGCATGACGCATGTTTGATATTTCTGTTACCCCATATTTTCTCAGCAGCGTGACATTGCTTCCATCACATGAGTCCCATTCTTCGCTTACCCTCGGAATCCGTGCCACCATCGAGATTGTTTTCATTACTTTCATTATTTCCGCTCCGCCTTACCACATGCGCCCTATTCCATCCCTAGACTAAACCCCTTTTTGACTCTTCAATCTTCACAAAACATCCAAGTATTCCTCAAGACCTTTTCTTACCACCATTTCTACCGAGTCTCTCCTTGTAACCAGCCCTTTATACCAAGCGTGATTGATAGCGTCGAATCAGGAGAATCAGCCATGTCATCCTCAATGTCCTCACAGCCACAACCTTACAAATTCATACCATCCGACTCCAAGGATGACTTGGACCACTTCATCGACATCATCACCGATTCCTTTGCAGCCACCGCACTCACAACATCGTTCATAGTGGACAACGATAAGACGCCGCCACCCTATCCTTCAGCACTGATCGACAAGGAACGTCGACGTAGACATTTCGCCGCAGGGATCCTTGACAGCGCTTCGTCTGGTGCTGAACTGGTCCAGGCAGGGAGCTGGTCCGCCGTAGCGTTATGGGAGCCGCCACAATTTCAAGGCAAGGCATTCATCGACTCGAAAGCTGACCCAGGAGCCCTTCTCACTGAATGGCGAGGGAAAGTCAGAGCTGCAAAGGCCAGATGTCTTGCGCTACCTTCGAACTCGAGTCCGTCGACAGACTCGGAATCTAACTCGACATCGGACTCAGATAAGGGGACCGAAGTACAACTCCGACCATTTTATCATTTATCGTTCCTGGCTCGAAATAAATCCGTCTCCAAGGTTGAGGGTAGCATAAATGCCGTCATGACTCCTTTCTTGAATCGAGCCAAAGATGAGAACGTTCCTGCTTGGCTTGAGGCTACTACTCCCCAGGCCGCGAAAATATATGAACATTTCGGTTTTCGCGTCGTCGAGAAGATCACCATTGGGAAGGGAAAGATTGATCCTGAGGGATGGCCAAGTTTAGATGGTCAAGGAGAAGGTGTGACGGCGTGGGCGATGGTATATGATCAGCATTTGAGGGATTGAGTGCTTCGACCTTGACTTTTCATCTTGGTACGACAATGTCTTGAGCTTCGGTCTTGCGCGAGATCGCACTCGGGTGGCCATAGGTTTGTCACCTGCAAAGACAGTCAAGCAAGGGAGGGGACGTTGACTCACATCACGCTCTTCCAAACAACGGGTATCTCCTGCTCGGGGGTCTCCTAGCCTACGCTGGAAAACGCGACTCATGACGAAAGGACGACTTGCTCGAAAAGAAACATTTTGGCTTCAGCATGGCCAAGGATTCTTCCCGTGGCTGGTTGTCAAGTCGAGGTGGCGCAACTCGGTGATGTTTCACCTTTGTCAAATGGCACAAGACCATGAGGGAAGTCGCATGAGGCGAAGAATTCGGGATCTTGGCGAAGCTGTGTTGTATGGTCGATACTGAGTAGGTGACAAGGCTTCTTTGGACCATCCATCGCCTTGGTCACCGCCTCAGAAATTATCACTACGCGTCCGCGAGGACTGCCTACCTAATTGATCCTTCACCTTTTCCATCACCGCCCTCGCGCGCGCGCGAAAATAATTCGGTCCCTATTTGTTTTTGATACCTCGATTTTTGCCTCCAACGGCAGACTTCTCAGGGGCCTCACCCATACAGGGTCATTCTTCGGCCTCCGTGTCCCAGTGGCACGGACTCAGGTCGTCGAGTTGAACCGTGGAGGGTCGATCCTTCTGAGGAGCAGTCTGTTTGATACCAAAAAAATTCTGGAGAGTCCTGTCTCCCCTTCAACTCCTGAAGGGGAACTCGGGGTCCGAATCCTTAGAACCTGGGGCCTGGGACCTGGTTCAGAGGACGCATCTTGAAGTGGCTCGAAGGAGGTTTTCTGACTCCGAAGGAGGGTTTCCCCTCCGGGTGTGGTTAGTTTTTGCCGGTCTCGGTGAATTCTCTTTTTTCTTTTTTTTTCTTTCTTGCGCTTGCAGAGACCACCTACAGAATGTTATGGAGTGGCCCTTGAGGTTGTTTGTTCCTGTTCTCTCAATGACCACTACTCCGTGTTCGATCCTCGGCTTGGGCCTCTTTTTTTCCCCATCTCGTATCAGTAGAGAAACCCCTCGAGGGTGAAGTACTTCAGGGACAAGTCCAAAAGACAAAGACACTGTTCTCCATCGCCCTTGAATGGAGAGATATTGAATAGTGATACGGTGACGGCCGACGACCATCCCCTGTTCTGCGGATGGGGGATGAATGGGACTAGAAAAAACAATCATGTCAGAGTAGCAAGGTGAGATATTGTGTGGTCCAATGCAGATTTGATAGCCCAAGTCACGGGCCTACCAAGAACCCATCTTTTGCTCTTTTTGATATCTCTACATGGCAGAAGAAAACGAAGGACGCCAATGAATCTGCACCCCCGAATACCTATCGGGCACATACCCCCAGATAGCTCGTATCGAAGAGAGGAAAGAAAAATTCATCCATGATAAGCCCGACTGAATGTAGGTCATCATCTCTCGTCCTCATCCCCCGCCCAGTGTGTTTGTATTCATATACACCCTTCTTCCCTCTCTGTTTCCCACACCTCCCGTACGAGTACGGAGACCGACTCATTTCACATTCCTCACTACATCATCCAACGCCTCTGCAAAGTACTTGACATTGCCGGTGTTGAGACCCGCCATACTGATTCTTCCATTCTTGGTCATGTAGACGTGCCACTTTTCGCGGATCGCCAGAACCTGCGGTTCGCTGAGACCCGTGAAGCTGAACATGCCGATCTGACTCGTGATGTGATCCCAGTTACCGGGTGTGCCGAGTCTGTCCAGTTCCGCCTTCAGGCTCTTTCGCATCTCGATGATCCGTCCAGACATGGTCCGCAGATCGTCCTCCCACTGGCCGAAAAGTCCAGCGTCGTTGAGGACCGTGCTGGCGATTCGTGCACCGTAGGCAGGGGGGTTGCTGATTTCACTCCGTTGTAGGATGGCCAGCTGACTCGACACGCGCTTGGTGATGTCCTGCGCTTTGGCGCTCGGCGCGGCAACAAAGTGGAACGCACCGGCACGCTCACCGTAGAGACCAAAGTTTTTGGCAAACGACTGGGCGATGACCAACTCAAACCCTTGTTCCACAAAGTGTCGGATCGCCCAGTTGTCCTTGGCCAGGTTGCCCGAGGCAAAGCCTTGGTAGGCACAGTCGAAGAAGGGGAAGAGCGAACGCTCACGGCACACCTGCGCCACCTGTTTCCACTGCTCTTGCGTCGGGTCCACACCGGTAGGGTTGTGTGCGCAGGCGTGCAGGAGCACGATGCTGCCCTTGTCCGCCGCTTTCAGCGTACTGAGCATACCGTCTAGGTCGAGCATCTTTGTCTTTGCGGAGAAGTATGGGTATTGTTTGATGGGGAGGTGGACGTTTGTGAAAATTTGATTGTGGTTGGCCCATGTCGGGTTCGACACGTAGATCGTCGGTGACTGGAGGAATTTCGAAAGGAACAGACCACCTAGATGGACGGCTCCGGTGCCAGAGATGGTTTGCAGTGAGCATACCTGTGTGTGTGTGTGAAAGACTGATTAGCATTCGAACGGACCAGTTGGGAGTATCACACAAAGTGGGTGTGAGGGAGGCTGCTGCGCATACCCGTCCTTCTTTGATGGCAGGGCTGTCTGATCCAAGGATCAACTTTTGCGCCGCCGATGTAAAGTCTGCAAGACCGGCGATCGGGAGGTATTCGTGGTTCAGATTGGGGTCATTTCGAAGAATCTCATCGGCCTGTGTCCATTGCCATGTCTTGATTAGTCTTGGTGCATTCCTTGAACGTTGCTGGCGGAGTGACCACCCACCTTCTTCACAACTGGCAAGACCCATGGTTTTGCATTGTTGTCTCTGTATGCGCCGATGCCCAAGTCAACCTTCTTTTCATATGTATCTCTGCGGTATGCTGCCATCAGACCAAACAACGGGTCTTCTGGAGCCTGTGGCACCACATTGTCGCTGAAGCGAGTGACCGCAGCAGCCGATTCTCCCGTAGAACCCATGGTATGTTGATTGACCTGAGAGAGACGAGAAGCGGCGTTATTAGATTGAGACGAAAGAGAGTGGGAGGAAGATTTGAGCGGTGAGGACATGTTGTTTGTGGAAACCAGACAAAGTGGCGTGGTGGTCACCTCCGGTTTCACGATTCGTGCCGGGGAAGGGAAAAAAAGTGTCGAGAGGGACGGATGGAACTTGTACGTACCTGTGTGGACTGTGGGCGGACGGAATGAACGTAATTAAGCTTGCGATGCTGGCAAGTCTTCGGTAAAGCGGTGGAAAGGTAGCGAGGTTAAGTCTCAGCACTGAATACAAGTATTTAGATGATGCTTCGGAGCGCAGATATGCTTGTGATATCCTGACTTGGCCAATCTATCCGTACGAAGGACTCTCAGTACGGAGTAATGAGGTACTTATTCAATGGCCATCAGCAATTGGGATTATATGGCACAAGGCGCGCGTTGCTGCAGCTGAGGCATTCAACAGCCCAATGCTCTCTCCACCCACCCCGAATGTGTTGGAGAAAAAGTGGTCTTAGGTACCCGTGAGCACCTAGAAAAAGCCAATAAGGCGCGCCTAAATATCGTCTGACCGAGCAGTACTTTGGTGGAATTAGGATAGGCCATCTTATGCCTACAGGTCCCTACCAGATACAGCCGTTTACGTCTCTTGTAAGTTGGAAGGTAGGTACTCGGGCTTCATATATCTTCATGACTTTTGATTTTGATGGCAGAGTAGCTATTTCTCACATCTTTGATTTCAATGGATCCCTCTACTACTGCACTCCGTACCCCTCCATGACTCCACCGTCGTTTCTCGGGCGTCACCGGGGCAAAGGAGCATCCGGGGAATACCATCCTTTGAAGGTACTGTAAAGCGGATGTATACGGGGTTGGACGCCACCAGCGGTACCAAATCTCGGCGACTTGCCCGTTGACTTCGGAAGTATCGTATGTGTAGGCAAATATATGTGTACATGAATGGTAGATGTCGATTCACACGCCTTGGTGAGATGTTCAATGGGTACCGTTGTATAGCCACTCTCGACCTTAGCTTAGAATATCAAGTCCCAAACCACCAAGAACGAACAGAAGCCAGCGGTGGCATAAAACACCAACCGTGCTGTGCTCCCTCTCTCACTTGCCTTCTTCAACTCGCGGTTCCCCTTGCGCACATTCTCATCTGTATTCGCGGCATCTGTAACAAGACCCCCAATCATCTCTCCCTGAACACTCAGATGTCCGACCAAGGTCTGCTGTAAACTGCTGATCTCCATCAGACTCTTTTCCACCTGCGTAACTTTGGCCAGTTGATTGTTGAAATGCTCAAAGATCCCCTTGTTCTCTTCTTCGAAGAGTTGTAGCTGTTCTGCAGATAAATCTTGCTGCCCAGACTGAGCTGGGTCGTTCCAAGGCTTGTACTCGTCGTGTCCTCGCAGATCTTGATTGCCATATATTTCCGTAGGAGATGCAGTCAACGTGGCATCTCGACTTGTGTTCACACCCTTGTTTCTCGGATCGTAAAGTACGCTCATCTGCTTCTGGCGCTCGCGATCCAACCGTTTCTCGACCATCTCTTGCTGCATGGTGATAGCATCCTTCAGCCTCTTGCCTAGGTACCACAGCACGCCATCTCGAAACGTCTTTGTCGTCCAGGCTCGTCCTTCATCTTCCAGCTGCGCACTCGACTTCCCGGCGTCCGTGTTATCGCCGTCGCCAGCTGCCCAGCGCCATAAGATCCCGTTTGGTCGCCCATATCGTTTCTCTAAAACCCTTTTCGCGGTGTCGTGCTGTAGGTCAACGGCGGAAGAGAGATCACTGATCCTGCCATTGATTTCCCGAAGAACTGAGGATGTTTCCGAGTCGATCGCTTCTCTCTGCGAGTCGTTGAGGTGCTCAGGGATTTCCCACTCTTGTGCAGAGGACAGAGATGATGGAGGCTCGGTCCGACGGGAATGGCGAGGTGGCTGTGCCGTTGATAGATAGGGTGTTCGGAGGGCTCGTAGGTACCTAAGAAGTGACAAGATGGATTGATTCTGCAAGAGTGAGCATTTAAAACACCGCCAGAAGGGCATCGAGGGGGCGTACTATCTGATATGCCTCCTTCAGAAAAGCGTCAAGGTTGGACGTAAGGTCTCTGGTTCGGCCGATCACAGATTTTGACGAGTGCTTCTCGACCAGAATGGAGGATAATGTCACAGAGAGATCTGTCATGGCACAAAGTACTTTGGGAAGAACAAATTTACAAACATGAGCACCCACAGGAAAGATTCAAACCTTTGCGTCGATAATGCTGTTCATTGAACACGTCGCGTCACTTTTTGTGGCTTCTCCAACTCGGCGGAACCGCGAAAGCCTCGTTAAAAGTGACAACCTCGCCATGTCTAAGGCACCACTACACTACCTCAGGTACTCTGTACGTCTTAAACCAGAGGACTCTAGAGTGGTTTAAAGCACCTACTGCTTAACTCTATTCTAGGAGCTTTAATCTTGAAACACCATCTTGTCCGAATGATTTCTATTTGGGTGTCGTCGCTGTTACGCAGCAGTCATGGAAAATACTCTAGCCGACCCATTCAATAAATATACAAGCGCCTTGTCAGGACCGTTTCCCCAACCCCAGAGAGCCATCCCATACTGTATCATCGTCGTAGGCTATTCCTCCTGAAATTTGTCTCCCGAGAAAAATTCCAGCGGCTGTAGTAAACACAGCGAGCATGAAGAAGCCGTCAAACCATCTTTGTACCCAGGCGGGCTCTAACAGTCCAGCCCCGAGCGCACTGTTGATCACACTGCCCACTTCCTTGGGCATCATACCCCTGAGCATAATGGCGGAGCTAATGACGTACATCCCACTGATTTGACTGATCAATAGAGCAAAATTAGTCTTTGTGGCATGAAGCACACCCGGCATGAAGCGAGCAAAGAGGTGGAACGTTTGCGTGACTGCCGTGAACGATGCCAGCAACATAGCCCCAGAGAGGAGGAATGAGATCTGCTGGGCCCAAGAGACCTGGTCGAGTGAGGGATACACGTGCCGCGCAAACAATGCAATTGTATACGTGACCGGATCTGTGTCGGAGGTTGTGGAAGTCCATGAGGACATGCGCCGGATTATATTGACGGTGGTTGTACAAATTCGGCAGACGCAGTACAGCGCAAAGATATAGGAGAATGTGAGAGACAACCGGCCCATGGTTGTAGTCGCCTTCAATTGGGTAGCACGCCGGGCGCGCATGATAGAGAGTGATGTCTCGAGTTCAGAAGACATGGTTTCCAAACCTGACAACTCGAGTTCCAGAAGGTTTCTTTCCTGCGTTTGTTGGTCTCCTCTGAACGAGTTGATCGTTCGTCCCCAGAAGTTGGTAGTAGGACTTTCCAAGGTCCTCTGTTCTAAAGCTCTCAGCTTCTCTCTCTTCTCTGCAGCCATGTCTAGCGTTGCGTCCAGTCCAGCCTGCTTCCGAGTGATGTCGTTTTCGGCAACCGGTCTCACTCTAGGCCCAAAACATTGCCAAATGGCACTGACAGAGGCGAAGCCGGACAGTAATGCCATTAACGAGACACCCGTGATTCCCAGTCTATCTAGACATGCTTGGAACAAACCTTCATGTCGGCTGAGACTCTCGGTGATGCTGGCTGATGAGGGCAGTAAAGCCCCAATGGCCCAGAATCCTACTAAGAACGCGGCGTAACCAGCAAACTCCATGACCCAAGCGAGGCGAACTTGGTGTCTTTTTTGTCCTCGAAATTTATAACCAGATTTCGTTACAACTGAAGATATTCCCAACAGCGGAATCGCGACCACCAGGAGACCTAAAAGGCTGACCACGGTGATCTGAAGTGCAACACTTCTCGCAGTGGGATTGAACGAATTGGATATTTCACAGAGTAGTAGTTCTGTCAGGACGGCCGACAAGGCTATAGTAGAGGCGAATGTGCTCGCTGCGATACGGCGTGCAAGCTGCTGAGTGGCAGGTTCGATGGATGACGTCGCCGGCCGGGGGAGTCCTTTGTAACCATCGTGGGCCTGAGGGTAGGATGAGAGGAGAGGGTAGACTTTGCGATAGGCGACAAAAGTCAGCACTGCGAATGTCGCAATGAATGGAAGAGTCGAAAAGGCTGCCTTGGTGCCAAATTGTTTCGAAGGGTTGAGGTAGTCGGGGGTGCATTCGTCACAGTCCTCGACTGGGCTTGTGGGCAGCATTGTTGGTAGTCTGCTCTGGTCGGCGCAGAGGCGTAGTATTGCAGAGCATAACTCAGTCACTCAGTTCATCGAGGAGGAATGGTGATCGAGGGCAGAGGCCATCAAGGGGTTTGGAGAGTCGCACGCCGTTGTTGGTACACGTACGCTGTACCACCATTATATGTAGTATTTAGCGACAAGGGTTGAACGGGCGCAGGGGACGAAATACAGTCCCTGCCTAATGATATGCCCTGAGGAGTGCCCGGCCACTAAAAGAATATCTCCGGAGCTGCAGAAAGATGAACGCGCTATCGATCCGGAGCACCAGTGATAGCCGCCGATAACACGATAACCCTGCACACCCGAGCATCTGGTCAGTCTAGATGCACGCACTAATCAAATGGCTTGTTTACGATGTAGCTGAGGACCGGAATTGAGAGAAAAGTTATCTTGGAACCTTCAGCGGTCATATTGAGATGTCTTTGTATTTAAATGTGTTTGGTAGTACCCAAAGTAGTCTACTACCACTGTCTTCTATGGCCACCCTCCTGTTGCTTGAATACCTTACAATCGATGCAGACAAAGCTAAATGCCGTGGTGGTTTGCGTTGAGCAGCTGTGTCTATATTTCACACCAGCATAAGCCACCAGGGGTCGTAATCTGACAAGGATAGCACCCAATATCCCAGGGATCTGATGCTTGCTCGGTAGAGTGGGCCGGCTTCTCAAGATGAAGTAGTGGTATACATATGTCCATTTGCAAGGAGAATCGATGTCTTCCGCAAAAGATGAGATTCTGCGCAGTGGGATCAGGGCTGCTCCAACAGTGCGCTTTGCATGAGCTGTTCTAGTTGACTTCCGGAAACCCAGATGGGCGTTGACCATGGAAGAGTAGGAATTATCGTGGCCAGAGGATACATCCGAAAGTGTTATCGAGAAGGCGACCGACCATGGCTCGGTGACCTTCTTTGTGGCTTGTCTCGCAGTATATCCGCCAACCAGGGCGTCGTCTCTCTTACAGACGGCCGTCGTTCCTCCACGATCCTGGGCACCAACAGGTGAATATCCTCTTCATCAGAGATAGCCGCCTCGCTGTCTGCTTTCTTCGCGCCATGCCTAGGTGATTTGGGCGGTTTTTCGTCCCAGTCTTCCGCAAGAGCAGCAATACTCGGGCTTTTCATGGCCAGGTCTGCTCGTGGGGCACTTTCTGTGCTCAGATATCCTATGGGCAACGCAAAACTTCTTTCGGGAGAATCTTCGTCGGAGGTTATGTCGCTTTTGGCTGAGGTGACCCGCGTGAGTGGTCCACCATACGTGCCCTTCAGAATACCCCGTTTAGGTTGACCGATCGCCTTTACGACGGCATCGGCCTCTTTTTGAGTTGCTTCCATCGATATTGAAGTGCTGTTGGCCTGAGCGTACAGATGATTACCTCCAGCCGACTGGGCATGCTCAAGCATACTGCTATAGAGACTTCGACCCGTGTCCATTTGCCGTTTCTGTTTCTTCTTCATCCTCTTCGATGTGGGTCGGACAACAATGACGGGGACAGGAGAGTGTTGTAGGCAATATTTGGAAACCGAACCAGGGAGAAGCCCTTGCATGCCTCCCAGGTTTCTCCCTCGCGTGCCGACAACCAGTACTTGGGGTCCGTATAGCTCAATCTAAATTACTGTCAGTCAAGGCATAAAGCATCCTATTTTCCAAGCTCACCATGCGCTGAAAGATCTCTTGAACCTTTCCAACAGCCAACTCCATGATGATGCTAATAGCCTTCTCCTCCGAACTGTTTTTTTTGACAACGCTATCCAGTAGCTTTTGTGCCTCTAATCTATACTTGCCATGGTCGTATGATGTTTCCCCTGGTCGTGCATCTTTCTCAATCACCCGAAGGCAAACGATCATGTCCCCATCGTCGACTAACTCGTCTAGCATCCACTCTAGCGCATACTCGGAATAGTCTTTTGCATCTGTCCCGCACAGAAAAGTCCTACTTTGACGGTTGTGTGTATAGTCGCGATGCTTGTAGTTCAGGGTAAAGGATTCTGTTGATGCATCTCGATTGTCGAAGGTGTCGAACGAGACACCACGTTGGTAGTTTATGGGAGGAGGGGGCGACGATAGTCTTCTGGGCACATTGGAGGACATTCTAGCCGTGCCCTGTGCGACACTCTCCCTTCTAATGATATCCTCTGCATCCGCAGTGTGGAAGTGTATCAGCGATTGGCGCCGTCCTGTCTCGGGCTGATCACTTGGTTGTTGAGGTCGAGGAGGAGGATTGCCTGCGTTCTTCCAGAGCTGTCCAAACTTCAAGTCTTTGCCATCTTCCGGCGACACAGGTCGTTCCGATCTGGATGGCTCCGATGGCTCGTGCGCCTTGGGGGGAGCCATCTTTTGAAGACAGGCTACGCGCGGGGTAGGACTGGACTGTATTCCAGCAAATAAGGATTGGGGTGGGTTAGCGACGGTTATGACCTAAAGGCAGGGGGCCTGGGAGAGACCAAGTGTGGATGAAGGGACTACCACGCTCGTCACTGAGGAACCGTCTAGGCCTTCAGGGTTGTCAGCACGGGGAAAGAACTGCTCTCCTTCTGAGAGACAAGCGGCGTGGCGATGGAGGGCGCTCCGAAGATGTCCTGGCCTGGCCGGCGTGAAGCTGCATCAGGTCAGAGGTCAGAGAAGAGCCAGAACACAACATGGCCGGCAATCTGAGGCTTTTCAGGTCATGACCAGCTCGACGGGCAGGCTTGGCTTTCGAGCTATATCTGACTCAAGTGTTCAATTTGAGGCGAGGCCTGCGGGGCGCGAATGCTGTCGGAAGATGGTGGAGAGACAAGCGGGAGGGAGGATTTGTTGTCGGGAGACGATTTTTAGGACGAGACAGAAGTGAAAGCTGCCATATTGCCATCATTGTTGCCCACAATGCCATTTTCTAGGAGGCGCAGGCTCATTACGACTTATTTTCTCTAAGATAGGCACTTCAAGCCGGGTGGGTTCCCTGGCACTCTACGTGGTTCGGATAGGCGGTCCCAAACAGCTAGTTGTGGCTTTTGGGGCTGTCGCCACAGCATGTGCTTTCTCGGCCTCTCCGAGCATGCTTATGCTGACTCTTATTAGGATATGCCATCGTTATATACCTAGCTACAGCCCATGAAAAACGGAACAATGCTATATGCTGATCACGGTGGTCCTATGAGATTTTAAGACCCGTGATGCCTTTCCACGCTTCGGGGTCAGTATCCTAGTATTTTTATATTGACATGGCCGAGTTTATGTGAGAGACGACCTCGAGATATTCAATACAGGATGTGTACACAATCAACTCGGACAGCACCTTCAGCCTCGGTTGCAAAGCCTTGAATAGATCATGCAATCAGGCAAGCCATGTGCTCTTCACTCTGCCAACGAGATGAGATATGCGAGGGAGCTGCTCTTCTAGAAAGAGGCCCTATAGAGTAGAGAGATGCCATGGTTCTGAATCCCACAGCACTAACGGACTGATATCACTTGCCGACTCTTGATTGGAGATCCTTGGTTATACTGTCGGAGATTGCAAGGGTGATATAGCATCTCCCATTTGGCGATCCCACCATCGCTGGTGGTGTTGGTAGTGAAAGGGGCGCAATGCCTCTCGCATCTAGAGGCTGTTTTATTCTCGTAGCAAATGCAAGACTAAATAGACCTTGGTATCTGAGGGAAGTTTGCTGTGACCACCATCATCTCTTGATCTCTGCATACGGATACGAAATTGGGTCGCCCTGAAAATACATCGTGGTCAATACCGGTTGGAATGTGCAGATCCGGAGGGGAAGGATAGCTTACCTTGCGCAACCATATCTTTGTCCGCTTCTTCGTCCCTTGGTGTTCTACAAAGACGTCCCTGGCATATTCTGCCTTCCACTTTCGGATGAATCGCGGATCCCAGAGTTCACTCGCAACCCCCAAATCTTTGCAACACCGCATCATCGCATTGGATTTGCACCCTTCAGAAGCAGTCGGTATGCCATCCTTGTTGAAGTAGTCTTGCTCTCCTCGCGCTATAGATACCAGTCTGGTGTGGTGTCAGCTACTGCAGCAGCTTAAACCTTGCGTATGTCTGTCTCACCTGCCGTGCGCCAGTAATGCATATTCTCTTGTGACAGCCTTATCAGTCACGATGGTGTCTCCCCTGGGCGCGAGACCCCATCCTCCTGGCCCAAATGCTCTATTCAGGATGCGTCTATATTTTATTTCTGGCAGGTATATGATGCCGTCTGGTTTGATCTCCACATCGTCTGGACTCAGCGGCGCCATAAGCACGTCTGCCGCTTCTTTAGAAAATGGCTCAGCAGAGAGCCCATGAAACGACTTCGACCAATCGACATGCGCAGGATCCTCCTCTTGTATCTTGAGAGGCTGTGCGTCTGGCTGGTCAGGGGATTGGTCGTTTGGAGGTGCATTGGGACTAGCAGTGGTCTTCGTAGGTTGAGTTGCGGTGGCCTGGGCTCTCCGAGATAAAGAGCTCGTGAAGATGGCGCGGGAAGGATGGTGGAGTCGTCTCGAACGTCGGACGAAAAGATAGGAGGACGAACTTGAAAGATCTGGTTGCAGTGAGGGAAGAGTTGCAGCACGTACACCCGACAACTTGAACGGTAGTCGAGGCAATTGCAACATGATTAAACAACGAACAAAGACAGTCTCCAATTGCTCTAAAAAAGGAATGACCGAGATAGCTTGGAGACGAGCGTGAGATTATCGTAGTAGTACAATCGAAGAAATGAATGGAGTTTCTGAAAGAAGTTGGTCAACAACTGGAGAATCGCGACGCCATCAGTGATGCAGTGACGACCAAAAACACCAGATCCCGTGACTTATGTTCGTCGAACGAGCAGAATCAGTTTCTCTGCGCACTGTCTCCAGAAAGATTCTATTTCTCTGACAGAGCAGTGTCTTTACTCCGAGTGCGTTCCTCGTTTCCCTTGCGCTTCCAACACTGTCTAAAAGCCTCCATCTGTGGTTGTTCATCAGTATCTAGAAATCTGGGGTTGCCGAGGACCACCGGAGAGCGAGCAGAAAACTCACTTCATTCCGACAAAGTCTCCAATCCTTCTTGTCGTAGTAACAATCGTTCATTCGGAGCTGTTCCTCTGCGGCACTGCATTAGATTTACATTGCCACAGTCGGCGGATGGAGGCTTCGGCATACCAGCACAGCCCGTACTGAAAATCCTTTGGTCCCTGTCGACGATATAATCAGCGTCGCCGTATTCAAGCTCATCTAACGACATACCACTCATCAAGTTCATCATCGTCATCGACCTGAGTCTTTTCTACCTTTTGTTCGCCGGACATCGCGACTTGTTGTTGTGACTTGGGATAGAAATACAAAGGAGGAAGAAAGGTTCAAGTTCTTTTCGAAAGGTCGAGTGCCGAGCTCCTCATCTTCTTTTCTCACCACATTACGACTGACAAACCCGCCACCCACCATGGCTACGAAACGGATGAACGTTCTTGTCTACTCTGGTGCGCTCACTCAGGAAGCATGGCGAACCAATCAAAATCTAATGCTCTCAGGAAACGGAAGCACCGTTGAATCAGTTCGACATTGCCTCTATACCCTTCGAAGGCTGTTGTCACCCAACTACGCTGTTATTCCAGTCACTGGCGATATGATCATCAAGGAGCCTTGGACAGCAACATGCGCCGCTCTGGTCTTTCCTGGTGGTGCCGATCAGGGGTATTGTAATACCCTTAATGGCGAAGGCAATAGGCGAATTCGTCAATTTGTTGAGCGCGGTGGCAAGTACATCGGATTTTGTGCTGGTGGCTATTATGGTAGCAGTCGATGTGAATTCGAGGTAGGCGACAAGCTGATGGAAGTAATTGGCGACCGAGAACTTAGATTCTTCCCTGGTGTTGCCCGGGGTTGTGCATTTCCAGGTTTTGTCTATCATAGCGAGAAGGGTGCTCGAGCTGCGGATCTGAAGGTCGACAAGACTGTCATATCAGCTGGAACTGTGCCCAATGTCTTCAAGTCCTACTACAATGGAGGCTGTGTTTTTGTGGACGCACCAAAGTTCAAAAACCAGGGTGTCGAAGTCCTTGCGAGCTACACAGAACCTATAGCCGTGGACTCAGGTGAAGGTTCTGCTGCGGTGGTATATTGCAAGGTCGGTCAAGGTGCAGCATTACTGACGGGTCCACATCCAGAGTTCGTCTTTCTGGGGAAGCCAGCTGATGACTGGTCACTGACGAAGCCTAGATTCGCATCAGCCAACCTGGAACCCAAACCAGAGGTTCCAGGGTTCTCAGAGGTGATCAAGACTCTAGCAGCCGATGAAAAACATCGAATGGATTTTGTTAAAGCATGTTTGACCAAACTCGGTCTTACAGTGAGCGACGAACAAAATGTACCCTCCCTCTCTTATATGCACCTTTCCTCTTCCAGGCCGTCCGACACGAGACAGTTATTGTCTTCATTACAGCATCTCATCGAGAAAGACGAACAGCAGGAAAACTTTCTAAGGGACGAAAACGATACATTTCACATCATTAAACCTTCGTCCTGGAAGATGGAAGACTTAGCGGCGGCGTTGCCATTGCAGGCTGATAGCAAGAAATCTGCTGACCAGCTCGATGGCAGCTCCGATCGAATAGTCGACTATAATACGGTTACCAAACATATAGTTATTCACGATGACACACAGCCAGAGTCCAAGTCAACGCCATATTTTAACCACCGTGCATTTTATGCAAACCTTGAACATTACCAAAGCCAGCTTCCTGGCAGTTCAACGTTTGGCGCACATTTGCTTTACGGCGAAGTGGTGACTTCGACAAACACATTACTCGAAAAGAACACCAAATTACTCCGGAACCTCCCCCAAGGCTTCACAGCTACAGCCACAGTACAAGTTGCTGGTAGAGGCCGAGGATCCAATGTGTGGGTATCGCCTGCCGGTAGCCTTATGTTCAGCACTGTCATCCGTCATCCCATGGCCCAGATGCAGACTGCGCCCGTCGTATTTGTTCAGTACCTGGCAGCGATGGCGATAGTGCAAGGAATCAAATCTTACGATGGCGTGCGTTACAAAGATATGCCGATCAAGCTGAAATGGCCCAATGACATTTTTGCGTTGGATCTCGAGAAAGCCAAGGAGAATGGAGGTGATAGAAACGGAAACTACACCAAAATTGGCGGCATCCTTGTGAACAGTCACTACAACACCAAGGAGTATATTGCAGTTTGCGGAATTGGGCTGAATACTGCCAACGCTGCTCCTACCATTTCCTTGAATCAGCTCGTACAACTTCTTCCGCGCAAAGTCGAGCCATTTACACTGGAAAAGCTTCTGGCCAGGATTCTGACGGTTTTTGATGATCTCTATGCACGTTTCCTGGTCACAGGCTTTGACGAAACCATGGAAAAGATCTACTACGAGCATTGGCTGCATATGGATCAAATTGTCACGCTCGAAGCCGAAGGTGGCCAGCGGGCACGCATCAAAGGGATTACGCGAGATTATGGCTTGCTTATTGCCGAAGAGCTTGGTTGGGAAGACCGAGAGACTGGTAGAAGGTGGACGTTACAAAGCGACGCCAATAGTTTCGACTTTTTCAAGGGCCTCGTGAAGGTATGTGACAGTTCCAGCGAAAATCATTGGTTCGAAGCCGAATCCGCGGAAATGCATGCTCATCATCCCTGCCGTCGAAGAGGACAAGTGCTAACAAACTTATACCCTTTGCAGAGAAAGCTCTAAGTAGAGTCCGAGTCCAAACAACATCGTCCAAGGAGGGAAAGCAAGTCTATCTTGTGCTCAGCTCCAAAAGTCAGCATTCATTTCGACGAAGACGCTCCTCCGTCAAAATATGCTGACTGGACTCGGTGTTGGCGCACTAACACGGAGCACGAACACCCGAGGGTCGCTTATCCCGAAAATCGCCCAAGGTGGAATTCGTTCTGTAGCACATAGGCATGGCAAAAGTGGACTCTTGGATCACTCTGAGCAACTACGAAAGCCAGAGTCGCTGGAGGCGCGTTATTCAAGAGCGTGTTTGCCTTTTCCTCTTTCATCACATTGACAACTTGTCACCTTGGCCCACTACGTGCCCAGAGAAAGAGTATGCAAGACAAACCTTTGGTGAGGCTGGTCGCGTGCACTACTCTACACCGCAAGACTCCGAGCTCTGCAAAGGTTGAGACCATGCATGAAAGGGCCTCGTGTTGGAGGGTCTCGACCAGGGACAACTTCTCCTTAAATTCAGTTGGTTACGGCACGTCAAACCAACTTCGGCTCGGCATGGTATCAAATGCAGGGCATCGGCGATCTCGTTACTACGCTCAGCTGGAGATATGTTCCGACACGAGACAGCCTCATGGTGGTGCCAGCATGTGTCTTGTATCATCCAGGAGAGAGGCACCAGAAGAGGCAGGTTGCATATGCTGTCAAACGATACTTTTTCTCACCACAGCCAAGGTGGACCGTTGATGTGTTGCCGCAGTCAATGAATGTCGAAGCCAACCCTTGTTGCCCTTTTTGGCGGATGCTGGTTACCACGCTCGTTCCCAGCACGTTTGCAACATGATCACCGCCATTTCCCCGCCCAGAACAGTACAAGGAAGAGCAATCACCGTTGCAGAATGTGTCGGAGTCTGTCAGTGCCATGTGCTTCGTCAATGCCTGTAGCCTCCTGAGTTTCCCTGACTCTGTCGAGCTATTGGGCCCGCGGAGGGGTGAGGTCTAAACATGCTTGTAAAGGTTTCACTGTTAACTTGATCGGCGACGCTCTGTGACCTTCGGGTGACTGAGAAGTGGGTGCTACCCGTCCTCCGACTGGGCATTGCTCTTTGCACGCCGCCGAATTCCACTGGAATTGGTCAAATTACTGGAATTCTTCAACCCCTGTCAAATTTTGCCCGAGGCATGCAGGCTCACTAGTCGCCAGGCTGGGGTTGCAAGGACGAGGTGGTAGCATGGCGTGATGCCTCGTTGCACTGCCCGTACCATTATTTTCCCTGCCGTCCGCGCCAGTGGGAGGCTGTTGAAAGGCCCAGGGTCTTGAGTGACAGACAGCCATGGGTCGAGTAGCGTACCGGCTTCCACTATTCTTGCCAGGATGGTGATCTGCCCATCCTCCCCCCAACGGTCTTGTGAGGCACACCGTATGGATGACTGCAGCGTCGAAGTTCGGTACTCTCGTGCACACTGTGACTAATGCTGTGTAACACAAAGGACCATCAACGGGATTCTTGTGTTACATGTCGAGACGTCCTTGCAATTCTTTCCGCCGCAGACCTCGCAACCAAAGCTACTCCGATGCACTTTGAATGCCCAGTAATTGCAGCCGACAAGGGTCCAAGTCCGGGCGTGGCTTTGTATGTATAGTACAGTACATATAGAGAGGGTCACCTAGGCGAACAATGCACTAATGCACACCAAGCGAGCGTCTGATGGTAAAAGCTGCACCTGCATGTTTGCTTCTGGAGCGCTTCATTTACGTGTCCACCATGAGAGTTGTCTTGACGTAATTCTAAGCCAGGATCAAGCTTTGCAAGTGAACATGCATCTTTATCTCTATCTCTCTCTCTCTCAATCACGGCGTCGAGTGTAAGGCTTGTAGATATTTACCAGAAAAATGTCGCTAGGCAGAGTCCCACTTCTCACAACACGAGTAAAAAGGCACGAGACAACTTTGGATAGGGTGGAATACGGCTGTATGGCATCGGCCGATGTCCTCGTATTGTTATGTATATTCAGCCACTGAACGAATTGCCCTTCAACGAATCACCCGAACACTGTAGAATCCACCCCGACATGAAGGTGGCGAGGCGGGAGGATATCCCCGTCGACACATCGCATCATCTTCTCCACCAGCCTGAGATCTCGCTCACTACGAGTAGAATTTTACTGTACCCTCTCCATGAGTTACCAGTCGTCAGTCGTACCTTCTCACGGACCATCGAGCCGCGCACCTTGGTATTACCATCTCAGATCGCGATTGTTCACTTGTACAGCTTGTACAGGTTCTAACAGACCACCATATCTCAACGTGGTCTTATACTTGCGTCATTCGAGGAGTGCCTCCTCCCAGACCTCGTCCCTGCAGCATCTTTAGCCGCAACGAAGCGAGTCCAATCGCCTCCAGCCTCGTCTAGCACCCTTAGCCACGGTAATCCTACTGTATCTTACACCAGTGCTCCAAACAGTCCTGCAGTGATTGTCAACCACTCCATTTCGAGCTTAGACCTCTTCCACCACGACAGTACGAGTACAGATACCCTGGCCCTTGGTCAGTCCTGACCTCCGCGCATTCACGTCGTGCGAACTGGGAAGCAGACCGCCTTGGTCCAGCTACATCATACGCTCCTGGTCTCATTCTGGTCACTTTCCACTTTTCCCGCCTTGGAGGGGTCTCGCTGTCGGAGGTAACTCCACGGAAGGAGCCATTGTAGAAGTACTAAAGGATCCCCTGCCTCCATGATCTGGCAGAACACCAGCGTCTTTTAGGGCTGCTCGGTGCACATTGGCCTTTTGCCTTTGTGACTCTACTTGATCTGCCGTCATCATGGAGACCGTTTTCATCACAATCCACGGTGTGTAGTGTACAAGCGCCTCTCTTCTCTTTCCACAAAGCTAACAGTGGTAGACCTCTCCCGTGATGCTCGCATCAAGTATTGCTCAGACTCTATTGAGGACATCTTGGGGTACCTGCCTAATGAGGTTATTGGCAAGGCCTGTTGGGAATACTTCCATCCTGATGAGATCCCATTTGCGCGCGAGATTCATGACCGTGGCATTGAGCTCGACAAGGCATCTGTTATGAACTACGCTAGAATCAAGCACAAGAATGGCGAATGGATTGGGTGTGAATGTGTGTTTACTGTTGTACACGATGTTCTCGTGGCGAGCACTGCCATCTATCGAAGGGGTCCAAAGGCGCAACGTAAGTCAGAGCATCATTCTTCGAGACACCATGGACTGACTTGGGTGTAGTGAGAGCTCTAGCCGGAGCCGGGATACGCCGCATATTCTCTTCATCTCCTCGAGACCCTCGCTATCACATGTTGTCGTACTTGTCCAACAAGTTCAATGAGCAACCAAGCGCCCACCTACCAGAGCCCAGAGCTGCATTGTTCCTCAATCGCTTCACTCGCACCTCCACCATCATGTATGCTACCAGCAGTGTATCAACCATCCTTGGTCTGGACCCAGAACAGATCATCGGCAAGAGCTTCTACTATTGCGTGCAAGAAAACTGTCTTCAAGACGCAGTCAAATGTCTCGAAAGCGCGAAGGCTAACGACTCAATCGCCTACTTGAGATTTTGGTATCGCGACCCGTTGCAACGAGAGAGCCGAGCACATTCGGAAGCCTTGCCGGATGACGAGAGTGATGAAGACGAGGGAGGTGTTCCACTTAGAGGCTCTGAGACATCCAGCTCAAGTGTCTCGATGGCTGATGCCTCGACGCCACGTCCCATTCCCGCAGCAGCGGTCAACGGCTCCGGGCCAGCCATAATGGATCAGCAAGGCACAAGCACTTCCTCAACCTCGGGTACCACTGAAGGCAATGTGCGCGGCCTCTTCGATAGCCCGAACCTAGGCCGCAGAGGCTCATCCCAGACACCTCCGGAAGATCTTCAAGCAGGACCGTTAGAGATTGAAGCTGTGGTCTCTTGCACGTCCGATGGACTCGTTGTGGTTCTGCGCAAGGCAAGCCCTCTCGTGCCGCACACCCTGGAGCCCACAGACACTCCGTATTACGCTAACGGTCTATTTGCTTCTCCCTGGGCCCCGGAACCAATTATGCCCTCTATTGCTGGGCAGACTCCTTTGTCCCCATCTACCTTGGACTCCGGAGTCGGGGCGCAAGACTTGGTCAATACAGGCTTCATGGCTGCTATCAAAGAGGTGGCCGTGTTCGCCTGGTCCCTTACCGGTATCAATGGCTCGCTGGCGCAGTATGCACGTGGGAATGCAAGTGGTGAAGCCCTGCCCCCTGACGGTCTACCAGTCTGGGATCCAAATGCTGAGGTTGATGAACGACACAACGAAGAATACAATGGCTTCCTTGGAAGTACGCACCGGCCTACCCAAGGTGAAGGTAGTCTCGGTGGACCCAAAAAAGATGAGGAATCAACCAGTAGTGAGGACGAGGTGGTTTGGAAGCGAACTCCAATACTACCACCCTGGCGACGACCGAAGAGGAGAGCACATCAAGATGCTTTCGGCGGTGATTTGCATGATGGTATGGATGGCGGTGCTGAAGATGGCGGCAGGAAGAAACATGCCAGGTCGCATGATAGTTCTGGCACAGGCTCCGGATCTGCTGGTTCAGGGTCAGGTTCAGGTTCAACTTCCGGTACAGGGTCTGGAGCTGGCTCTGCTACAGGATCAGTCTGAGCCATAAATGCTCGAAGCGCTTTTCAAACAAATAATCTTTGAGGAGAAACGATAGCTACATACCTTCATTTTCATTGATAGGAACGCTTCATTGACTTCAGTCGCATCTTCCTGTGAAGCATTCATCCATCGGGTCTCACGTGATCTCGCGTCGTCTTGGAGTAAATGTTCGCGTTTAATCTGTTTCGTGTTGGAGAATCCGCAGTCACTCCATGCCATGTTATACCTTGATCCTTGATCAAGCATACTCCGTACCGACTGCTCACGTCGCCTCTACCGGAATCTAACCTCTCGCTCTTTATACGCCCAATATGCCTCTGAATACATTACCAAGTAGAGGTCCTACAGGTGTCGATCGCTATCTGCACAGCCGTGAACCCGGGGCCATTCGACCGGAGAGCCGTTCTCTAACACCACAACCTCGACGAGAGAGGTCAAAGCAACGTGCGAACGGCGCCGCAACACGCGGAGCGCGGCCTAACAGTAGCAATGGCCATGCCTCACATACACCCAAGTTTAACAGGCAAGATTTCGCACAGAGTATGAAACTCCCCGTGCCCGATACCCTCGCCAAAGCCAAAGCACGTCCGACACACTCGCTCCATCAAGATCTTTCTACGACGAAGCCAGTACCGATCGTTTCGCAGTTCCAATTGCCAGCTGAGGTGAAACAAATCCCTCGTACTTCAAAGTACACAAGCTGACCATTCACTAGTCGAAACTAAATGCCTTTGATGACACACAAAGCATTCACTTTGACGACTCAACGAGCTTTGCGGACGGCCCCGAAAATCAACGGAATGCAACCTTTGGTGGTTTCAATAATCCCCAAGACGAACAGCCCTCGTCCAATCCTTTCGGGCGGGAAAAGCAACACTTCAAAGCCCAAAGATTTACACAACCACAAGGGCCCAACTGGCAAAAGCAGATTGATGGTAGAATACGGCCCGGAGAGCTTCCAAAGTATGGAAACACACACGACCGCGGGCCACAACCCAGTGTCCCACCGAGTGAAGAGGCATACGACGATGGTTACGAGCCAGACGGGGAATATGCCGACAACGACCCCAACACTTGGGACACGCCCTCGCGGGCACGGATGCCGCCCCCTGAAAACGAGCCCACCAAATCGAAACCTCAACCACCAGACATGGAGGAGCGGTCTCGGAGCCCCCACTTACACCATCACCGCGACCAACAACAGCAACACAAGAGTCGTTTTCAGGTTCACAAGCAAACCGTCGTGGACAACAACGCACCAGAAGGGTCAGCTACGATCGATCAACACCCCCCCCCTCACGCGGCGGCACAGGCGCGTCAAGATATTCAACCGGCAGCACCACCATTCTCCTCGAAAATATCCTCCTACCATGAATCGTCCTCGGAGGAGGAGGAGGAAGAGATGGCGCGGCCGACCGTGCGGGCCCCCTCTTCGCCTTTGCCTCCATCAACAACGACAAACAACAAGCGTCCACGGACAGAGGAAGCTCTGGATTTTAGTCCCGCCGACATCACGGCTAAAACGATGGCGGACGTGGACGCCGTACCTTTTACGACCGACCCGTCCTGCCCGCCGCCCGTCGAGCCTGCTCTCGACTCTCATGGGACTCCGATGAGTCTCGCCGCCAGATTGACGAATCTCACAAAGATGCGCCACGAGGACCAGAGACATTTGTTCAGGTCCCTGACGGACGCCGAGCGAGAGCAGACGGCCGCCTGGTTCCTCGAGAGGTTTCGGGTCGACGTCCAGAGGTTGATGGACGTGCGGTTCGAGAGGAGGAGGACGGCGCTGAAGTACGAGCTGGAGGTCAAGAAGCGGGACGCCCGGGTCGAGGCCAAGCAACAGGACGTGGACGAGGAGCTGGCTGGTCTCAGAAAGGGTGGAGGCGCACTCATCGCCGGGAAGGGTGCCGCCGCCGCCGCCGCCGTGGGAAGGACGGGCTGAGGGACTGATGAAGTGACTGGACCTCATCGTCGGCGTCGTTGTATCTGGAGTCTAGGGCACGGCAGTGGAACCGGGGATGTGGGGAGAGCTTGTTATACGAATGTCATGACGATCACGAAGTCGAGACGAGACGAGTACGTTGTTAGCATGCTCTATTTGCAGACGATGAACAGATGATGAAATTCACGAATCGCCAGACATGAAAACTCGAGTCAATAAGATGTGGAAATGGAAATGGAAATGGAACTCTACAGAGCAACTGATCACTCAGACACGGCGACGGCAACATGCGCCGTGTGCTTTTATTTGGTACATCTAATAAACAAACCATGTCCTTCACCTGTACTCTCTTTGTCTCTTGTAGAAATGTGGACATGCACCCCTCCCGGATCGAACGGTTGATCCGTTCGAACACAACCTCTCTCAGTACTCCGCAGGCAGAGCTATTCGCCTAGAGCTCTGCGAATCGACGGCAAACCCTGTAATAGTTGTTGTAGTATGATCGGAACTCTCGAAACATGATGCCGGTATAGGACTCCCAGCCAACGGTATCCCGCCATCCTCGGCGCAGAAAGCAAGGCATAGTAGACCATGTCTTCCATAAACCCCGATTTGAGTCTGCGGGAAAGGCTCCCTCATTCACAGAGTCACTGCCATACCAAGCGTTGCCTTCTCAATGACTCATGGACCGAAATATCGTGCCTTGACGGTGCCCGGACAGCGGTCGTCATCAATGTTTCGCGAACAAAGCTGACTCAAACCCCCCCGAGTCTTTTGTATTTCAAGTCTTTTCATGATCACTGCCAGCAGCAGACTCCTCAGTCTCGACATCGGCGTGGTCTGTATCGACTTCGTCCTCCGCCTTCTGGACCAGCTTGCCCAACACTTTGGCCAACCGTTGATAATCCATGAGCAAGTCTTGTACCTCTCGGATCTTCAATTCACTGGCATCCGTTATCGACATGAAACGTGACATGGGCGGAGCCGCCATAATACTCGGGAGTTCTTTCCGATATGGCGCACGGAGGGGAACAGTCCCAGCTCCGTCTGCTTTGCTCTCCGTTTTCGACCCGTGTTCATCGGTCGTGGCACCTTTGTCAACGACAATTGTCGGAGCAGGAGGTGTAGGAACAGCAGGTGGAGAGGCAGATACACTCGTCCTACCTCCAAATCGTCCAAATGCACCTCCTATGGCCGAACCGATATGACCAATAGGGTTCAGACTCGTCCCAAAGCTCCTTACAGAGTCAAGGGGATTGCTGCTGGCTGTTTGCATTGCTGAGGCTGCGGGCTTTTGCAAACTCGCCAGTCCATTCGGTGGGGAATTGGTCGCTGGTGCACCAAAACCTCCTCTTCTCCCGCTTCCGCTACTTGTCATGCTGTCCACACTGCGCTCACGCACAGTAGTTCTGCGGCCTCCAAATAAACTCAGCATTTTATCTTCGGTCTTGGTCAGATTTGGGGGTATCTGTGCATGTTGACCATCACAAAGTGAGCTTGATTCACTCAAAGCGTGATCGTCTTCATCTGGTGTGAGAGGTCGGTTGACGAGCTGCCTGGCTTCATCAAGCGTTTTGGGGACAACGACTTCAGCATTAGCGTCCCCGCTACTTCGCTCTTTTAGCTTACCCATCAAGAACTTGAAGCTATTGTCTAGTGTGCTGGAAATATTTTTGAATCCTTCCTCAGCAGTAGAGCGCACGGCTTCGTTCGCATTGCTTATAGGCTGTAGGAGATCGGAAAAGGTGCGTTGATGGCGGGTAGCTGGTGCCGGAGCCGACCTTTCCGGGAGTGGTTTGATGATCGATGATGCAGGGCTTGCTTCAACATTGGTGCCCGTAGCACTGGACATCGAAGTGGCTGTGGTTGGGGTAGAAGGAGTAGGTGCAGTGCCTGCTAGAGGAGGAAACGCTTCGAGTCGGGTGGGACTTTCTGATCCTGTCTGTGAGAGCACCTTCTTTGGTCCCTCAGGTAGCTCGTCTGCTCTCAGACTTGCAAGGTCGACATTCTCCAGAAAACTGATGGCAGCCTCAAGATTCGTCAAGCAATAGGCAGCTTCGCCGTCCATCTTCGGTGCAGCCCTGAATCGTTGGATGAAGTAGAGATTACTGATGATGTTGATGCCTTCGACAGGTGATGTGATCAAGGTATAGATCAGAGTCGGCAGAATTTCGTCGGCAGATGATGAAGACGGGTGTATTGAATACAAGGTGTCCACGATGGCTTTATGTGCGGCGGTCAAATGTTGCAACTTTCCAAGAGGGTAGTGTTCGTCGTTCATCTTCGCAAGCCCTTCCCTTGCCGGTATCAAGGAGACCTGTATGTCCTCCACAGTCTTTTCCGTATCTGCATTCCATTCAATTCCCAGGTCCTTCAAGCCGATGCCTACCAGGGACAGTGCTGCGGTCTTTGATCGCAACTTCTCGTCCCTTACCTCATCTAGCGTGCTCTTATGTCTCCAAATCTTGTCGTAGATCTTCTCGCAGACTCTTCTCTCCACCGCCTCCTCCAACAGTATCCTCTTGTACTCTAAGAGTTTTCTCTGTTTCCGTTTCTCTGTTACCTCAGACGCTGTCAACATCTGTTGAGAGCCTACGGACTTGGTATTGGGAGTCAAACTTGACCCTTTCGCAGGGGCGGGTGATGCATCTCTGTTGAGCCGAGATCTGAGGGCAGAAATATGTATGGAGATAGCACCACTTGCTCTTGCATAAAATTCTTGAAACAAGTCCGATAATTGATCGATCGATGGAGGCTCATTGTAGATTTTGGCACCCAGAGAATCCACAAATCTGTCCGCCAGACTCGCCAGTTCTATCGGCAATTCATCGAATCGGTCTGGCAGAGTCTGCGATCGTCCCATGTCGGGAGAGGGAGGCTCATTCTCTTCATTGATGGGTTTAACGAAGACATCATCCCTCCTGGGTGACTTTGGGGATGTGACAGACTGTACTGTACTGGCTCGACTTCTGTTGGGAGGGGGAGAGGGATTGTCGGGTTCGTAACGGGTGAATGACTTGGTAGATATGGCAGAAGGTCTCGACTTCAGCGACCCTGTGGACGCAGTTCTAGACATCACGAATATGATGCATTCGCAGTGAGATGTGTAGACAACTGGCGGATCGTATCGGATTGTGTTTGGACAGTCGAAGTCGGACCGTTCAACATGAAACGCAGGTCCGCGACAGTTGGCGACCGTGCGGTGGCATACTCGTCAGTCTTCTAGGGGCAGTCGTGACACGCCTAACATAGCATTCTGACTGCTCATGAATGATCAGTGTCTGACACCTGAGTCATCTGTACGAGTAAAGGATTCGTTGTTGATGCCTCGAAGGCAAAAAAGCATGTGATTGGAGTTGAATTGATGCTCCGCAGTTCCGATCACCATCGACGACGTCAACGCCTCAATGCGCTATTCACTCACTAGGTAACCATCATCCTCAACCCACCGACATCTTCCATCATTTATCAACACATCCCACACAATATGAAGACACGGAAATCACTTCATCCAACATGCAACTCCAGAAGGAGAGTCACGGCAGGCATGCTCCTCTCGTTTCTTTCCCTTACCTCCATCGTCGACGCGGCGAAAGCCCCCGCCATTGACCCTTGGTATCCGTTGCCTGCGCCCAAACAACACAACACCCACGACTTCACACTACGACACATCTTTCATCGAGGCACATACCAGGACCCGAACTTACACAAACGATATGACTTTCGCCCTCAAGAGCCTCTGCTTCTCTCCGAAGAGGAAGATGGGTTACGACGCCCCCTCGCCGAAACGCCACACTTTACAGCGAGATCCGATTCCATGGAGATTGAAAGATTAGTGGACAGAGAACCATACAACATCGAGCGGTATCTAGAATATGCTCGCTATACTGGCTCTCCTGCTATCCTGGACGCCTCGGACTGGTCGATGGACGAGGTCAAGGGCCCCAACATTTCTGACAAAGAGACCGTTCTCAACCTCGCTATAATGGCAGCCGATGCTTATGCAGAAATACCAGGCGAAGGAGACTGGCAAGATGTTGGTCAGGGATACAACAGATCCACTGGGTTTGGCTGGCAAGGTGATGGTCTTCGGGGGCACATCTTCGCTGATAAAGGCAATGAGACCGTCATCATCAGTTTGAAAGGCACGTCCCCGGCCGTGTTTGATGGAGATGGAACGACAGCCCGAGACAAGCTCAACGACAATTTATTCTTTAGTTGTTGCTGCGCCCAAGGCGGACAGTACTTCTGGCGACAAGTGTGTGATTGCTACGACAGTACCTATACATGCAATCAGACGTGTCTGATAAAGGCCCTGCGAAGAGAAAACCGCTACTACCGAGCAGCAATCGACCTATACACTAACGTCACCGAACTCTACCAAGACTCGAATGTATGGCTTGTCGGGCATTCCTTGGGTGGAGCAGTGACCAGCCTTCTCGGCCTTACGTTTGGTCTTCCAACAGTGACATTCGAGGCACCAGGCGATGATCTTGCAGCTAAGCGTCTTGGTCTACCCAGACCACCATCTTCCGACCCTCATCGACCTCGTACCAAGTATACCGGCGCTTATCACTTTGGGAATACAGGTGATCCGGTCTTCATGGGCACCTGCAATGGAGCCACAGCAACATGCACACTTGGTGGCTACGCCATGGAATCACAATGTCATACGGGAAAGCAATGTGTATACGATACAGTGAGTGACTACGGCTGGCGGGTTGGTATCGGGAATCACAAGATCCGCAATGTCATCGACAGCGTGATCAAGAAATATGACAAAGTACCCAAGTGCATACCTGACGACGAATGCGTTGACTGTTACAACTGGAATTTCTTCGAGAGCAATGGTTCTGATTCCACGACTACGAGCTCAACATCGACAACGACGTCTACACGGACGAGAACGACAACTTGCAAAACACCAGGCTGGTGGGGATGTTTGGACGAATCATCCACCACGACCCAGACAACACCTGTCACTTCCACAACTTATACAACGACTACGTGTCTGACTCCAGGTTGGTTTGGGTGTAAAGAAAGTGCCAACTTGACAGTGACTACGACAACAGCGGTGCCAACAACACCTGCTACTCTCACGAGCGGTCCTATTTCAGCAACTTCCACGTCGGCCACATGTGAACATCCAGGATGGTGGGGATGTCGAGACCCGACGACATCTCCAAAAGCCACACCTTCACCAACGGTGTCACAAACTCGAGCCACCAAGACGGACGGACCACGTACTTGCGAGACACCAGGAATCTTCTTTGGTTGTCACGATCGCCCGCATCACACGAGTGCAGATGTTTCCTCAACCACACGGACGGGAGTGGTCACTGATAGCCTTAGTGCGACAGGAAGCAGCACACGGCCGACGAGTACGAAGCCAGGACATGGTGGGAAGAAGAAACACAAAAAGTGCAAACATCCTGCCTTTTTTGGTTTGATCTGCCTCGACGAGTATGAGGAAGTTGAGGTTTTGGAGCTGTAGAGTCCAAGTTTTTTGCGACGAGAATGATGATGGTTCTTTCTTTGCGTGTTTCTGGGGCTGTGTATTTGTGGGATATTGAGCGATTGTTTGCACGAGGCGGCCAGGGACTTGGATGGTTTAGGAGTTGTGGTTGGTTTATGTAGCATCGAAGCATCATTTGTTGATACGCCATTCATGAGATGTCTGTGTTCGGTTCGAATTTGGTTGTCTGTGTTGGGTTTTGTTTTGGGGCGCCATGATCACGTCAAGATATTGACTTGGTTTCGATATACGAGAATTACTTTACAGAAGTATTCAATAACAACTACCCTGACGTTGTCAGTCAACAATACTTCCGAGGTATAAACTTGGTTTCCAATCAAATTCATCGCTGCATATGAAGTAGTGACTTTCAAAAGTATAGAATCTATTGAAGAGGTTCATGCCCTAAAGGTTCGCATGCTAGGTAGGTTTCATAAAAACAAGTCATACTTGAGAAAACGATCCCACACTTGACAAGTTCCCCCCCTGATTACTCCTTCCGAGGCAGGTATCGATCGTTTAACCCCCCTTACAAGGGGGAGAGTCATACCTACCGACCCAAGGTAGGTACGTATCCTTTTACAATCCCAATGGATTCTCGGCGGTTTGTTTCTTCCCACCGATTGAATCGGTCGTACCTTTTGCGGTGTCACCTACTGCCTTTGTTGTATTTCCGAGCTATGCAAGACACAAAACGGACAAGTGTCAGCGAATGCCACTATTTACTGGGGTGAGTATGATGAACGTACACCTTCAGTTGCACCTCCGACAGTTTTACCTACACCCTGACCGACACCAGAGACGGTATTACCGACCGTGTCCTGTTGGGAGAAAGGGAAAGTCATCAGTACCTGTCTGTACAGAGGTAAAGGGGTAAGTGTTGAAGTAGCATGTCATGGACATACAGTAACACCACCTACGGTATTTCCAACCGTATCGGTGACACCTCCGAGGATACCACCTAGGCCACCTTTGGGATTAGTATTGATAGCGGAGTGTTGATTCACGATCCCAAAATAAAAAGATAAAAGACGCAAGGGGAGAGAGTGGGGGGGTTGGAAAGGAAGACAGTGCTGTGTGATGTAGATGCCACTCCGTGTAAGGGGTATACGAGTACCTCACTTGGGCCGGTGAGGTAGATGGGAAGGTAAAGTCGATAAGTCAGAGACATACCTTGTCCACCTTGCTTTTGTTGTTCTTGAGACATTGTTAAACAGTGGGGGGGGGGATCGTTTTTGTATGCTTTTGTAATGATTTTATGTCACGTAGTAAGGTTGGTACAGGTGATGATGTTCAGGTGTAAATGGGGATCTAGGACAAGTTGACGGGATGGGAGGAAGAATATATATACATACACACTGTAACGAGTGTTTTGTTCCCAACGCCACTTTCCCCCATGACCTTACTTACCATAGCCCAAGCCATGCAATGAAAATGCAAGGCAGACACCGATGATCCTTTCTGCGAGGCGAGGGCGGGAACAACAAAGGGACAATTCCATCATCGGCATCACAAATTCCCCATGCTTGCATCTCATATGGAGAAAGGTTGACGTCAGAAGAGCATCGAGCGAATGAATCTGACCCATCTGAACAGTTTAGGGGGTCTGGGAAATCCAGGGATCCCTTGGCCACGTTTCACACGGCCACAGTTGGGTGGCTTGAGTCCAAGAGGATGGGGGGTTGGAAGTGTGTGGGCTACGAGTACGAGGGGAGGAAGTATTGTGATCCAGACATCCCTGGAAAACAATGACGATCACTTTGACTGTGATCGAGTCGAATCGACAAGTAAAAGACATCATACTCGTAGTTCGTACAGAGGAAAAAGAAAGAAAAGGAGGGGGAAAGATCAAAAAGCAGGGATCCTTGTCTCGAATTACGTAGTTGCTTGACGAGTGAGACTGAAAGGCTGTGTGTGGGAAAAAGAGAAATGCTGGGCCAACTTGGAACAACACAACTGCAAGTTTACTGCAGGTCGTGAACACATGGTACACAAGGTCAGAATAAAAGTCTGGATCTATGATTGACAGGTACGGACTAACAAGATCAAATCAACCATAATGAACCACAGAGTCGGAGTTGGATGGTTGTAGTAGTATCAAAGCATGAACAAAATACATTCTCAGTGACGACCTCATCGGCTGCATATACGTCAAATGCTCAAAGTCGTCATCACAACCATTAAACTCCTGTTTATCCAAGAGACATGGCAATGTCTTCTTGAACGCTGAATGCTCGATGTCCTCCGGTATTGTCTCTCCACCGATCGTGAACATCATCTTCCGGCCCATCACGACTTCGATCACTTCTAGTACTGAGCTGCCCTGTATTCTTCCCACTACTACTCTTGGAATCACTTCGCTCACGCTTCGAGAACCAACCTCCACTCTTCTTGCTTGTTGTGGACTTGGTAATACTGGCAGCGTCGTCGCCAGCCTTTGATACTCCAGTTACCTGATCGGCGGAAGAGATTGGTGGCTTCTCAGGGGCATCGGCAGATGCACCAATACCTTTCGCAAAGTCCTTTGCTTTCTTGACCTTCTCCTCTTCAGTATCAGAAAGCTGCCGTTTCGGGGTCCCCGTGGGACTAGGGTCAATGCTGGGTATGGCTTCTACCAGTTCGGCATCTCTGAACCATTTTCGTCGTCGGGTATATCTTCCCCAACCATCCTCTTTTCTTCCGTCTTCCCATCTATTATCGTAATATATCCACCCCCCACCGTCTTCGACCGTGTCTTTGCTGGCATTTCCTGCTGAACCAGTCTTAGTTTGACTGGTAGCCCTCTTATGCTGCTTGCTATCACCATGTTCGATCCTCCATTCAGATCCCTCAACCCACCGCCACCTCGAGTGTCCGCCGTCCACCTCCGGCAGTTCAAACTCGTCTTTCGATGGTGCTGGGTTGAGGTGTTCATCCGTCCACGGACCACGCTCATAAGCGAACAGTGAGGTCGTCCAGCCAAGACCGATCCATCGTCGCTGGTTTTCGTATAGAATGAATGTGAAACGAACGCCTGATGAGTCTGGTCTCTTTTTGGTGGCAGCTTCTGATGCTAAGCCAGCTTGAGATTTTGACCTGGCCCCAACAATAGACCGCAGCAATGAGTCGTCTTTTGATGGAGCAGAGGTATCGAATTGAAGTCCTGTGATGAATGCTGCAGTCTTCCGTAAAAACACAGAGCGCCAGAGGATTACCCGTGCTACCCTTGCTGGCTTGGAGTGCCATGTTAAGATTATAGTGCCAAATGTAAGTATGACTCGACGGGTCGTAAGAATGTAGAAAGGGGGTAAGGTCAGGAAGATCCATAGAGGAGTGACCAAAAGAACTCGAATGAAAAGAGTCGTCAGTGCGGGTCGGGTGGTTGCAGCAGTTGGTGTCGTTTGCGTAGAGAGGAAGTCGGTCAAGGCAAGAAAAGGATTCAGTAATATGTTACAACGGGCTGTGAGCTCCTGAAGGTTATCAACGATCTCGTCCAAAGTCTTGTGTTGCGAGCTGGCTTCCGACGCTTCTCTCTTGTGGCCTTTGACATGTTTGTCGCCAGTCTTGCTCGTGGAGGATAAAGGGGAGTATCTCCTCGAATACATTCCCAATATCAACCCGACCACAACTATTATCGGGCTCGCAAAGCGGATAATCTCACTTCCATAAAGTGTAATAGCCCAGAAAGCGGCAACGAGGAGAAAGGACTCCCAAGGGTCTGGTGTACTCCATGATAGTAGTCCAGCAAGTTTGTTCAGTGGCAGCAAGAAAGGATGAGAGTGTGCTAACGCTCGAGTGATTTGCGGCGGTGTCGCTACCAAGAGAGGTGATTTCTTGTGGACTATGATGGTGGAGCGTTGCTTCGAGGTGGCGGAGTACCCAGAGGTGGTGGTAGGAGAAAACGCTGCGAAGGTAGGCGGGTTTGAATCCCAGGTTTGCTGGGTGGTGGAGGGTTCAGCGGTAGATGCATATGGACCTGGTCTGGACATTGAGGACATCCAGGGTGTATCTGAGCTTGTAGTCAGTGTCTGAGTGAGCTGGGTGTAGGGCAAGAGTCCTGTACCAAATGCGGCCATACACTACGGATCATCCAGACTGTCGGTGCGAGAAGTAGTGGTGATGACGTGCGTGGACAGCCTGATCAAGGATAATATACATCGTCTGTCTGAACGAGTGGTGGAAGGATGAGAATTGCAGAAGTAACAATGTAGGTCTTCAAGGAGAGAGGCATGTGGCATATGGCATGTGCGTAGGGCCAGGCAGAGACGTGACATTCTCGGACTGCGGAAAGCCGCGGTCTGTCGACATCGTCATCGCAGTCCCTTCGACTGTAAGATCGGGTCACATGATGGGCGCGGTTTAGCCGAAGTATGGCCGCCCGCATCAAAAGATTTCCTGCAGCTTCCATGGCGAGATGAATGCATTTGAATCTATTGTCGCCATCTTCGTTGTTCACTTCAGCCAGTCTTTCCCTTCTCTTTCGAGCCACCCAGATGGTGAGTATAGATCTAGTGACTTCCCCGGTCTTCAATTGACAAGACTAACTCGGCACAGGCGCATCGAATTATCGCCCAGATTGTCCTTACGGGCGGCCGAGTCTTCGGGAGAGCCTTTGCAGAAGCCTATAAACAAGCCCAGGCCTCCTCTCAGTATGCTAGAGCTGCTTCAAAGAACGATCCCGGCGCACTGAATACTGCAGCTTCATCCGGAATGACTCTGGATGAAGCTTGTAAGATTCTCAATGTCAAACCTCCCCAAGGCGGTCGCATGAATATGGAACAAGTGATGGAGCGCTTCAAAAAGTTATATGATTTGAATGAACCGAAGAAAGGTGGTGGCGGTGGATCCTTTTACATCCAGAGCAAAGTTTTACGAGCGAGAGAACGGATAGAGGCTGAGGCGCGATCAGCCGAACGGAAAGCGCAAATGGAAAAAGAGATCAAAGAAGGTTGGAAGCCCAAAATGTACAGAGAATGATGTCCTGTGCTAACCGTCAACAAGGACGGTGACCACATACCTCTGCGCCGATCACCAACTCGATTTCGACCGACCACTGAATCTACTCCTCTACTCATCCTTGACATATTTGCATAGCGCATGGCGTTGGGCTGGACACATTATTTTCAAGAATTGTACAATTAAAAATCGATTACAAGGATCATTCTACAAGCGACCCAATTGGCAGAAACACTTGGGTGATTGGTTTCTTGGACCAAGCAGATGCGAGGTTGATTGTGCAGACTGAGGCCCGAGAGTTTGTGACAGAAGAAGGCCTAATGGGACGGAATTGCGGGTATGCGTATCCTTCAGGCGCTCGATTACAGCCGTTTCGGTCCCATACATGCGATGTATAAGGGATGGACTAAAAGGAGATGGTATCCGAGGGTCTCTAAAGACGCATCATGAGGGCACGAAAGTTTCAAGCCCCGCGAATACCTGCCTCATTGTGGGCAATATGCTGGGAGAATTGCTGAAAGAGTAAGGGTTTGTACTCTCTTCTCATGGTCAATCTCCCTCGCTCCTAAGATCAGTTATATTATCTATCTCAGATACTCAGGGTGAAAGGAAATTGGTAATCCGGCCTGACCACACAATCAGAAGTCATATATCAAGTACAATCGAAAGATCATACGGCCAAAGAAACCGAAATCACTTCTGTCTGTGTCCTCAGGTGATCAGGAAGTTGGTGTCGGCATGTCGCTCATGCAAGTCGAGAGCAAGGAACATCATTTAGTGATTGTCAATATCAGGTGCTCTCTACTTCACATCTGCTGTATTTCTGCTTTTGAACTTGACAAATTGTCTACGTACCTAGAGATTGAAGTCTTGACATTTACCGACCCCAATCCTCGAGTACCTACATCAGGTAGATTAATGGTGATATGGCGACATGTGGTACCGAAAAAGCGTAGATATTAGCGGCATGTACTGTATATGTATGTATCATGCATGCAAAGAAAGACCAGATCGTCAACCAATGTGAGAGCGTCATGGATCTTGGTGGCGCCTCCCTCGATTCTCCTTCTCCATCGGCGTCGAGGCTGCATTATCTCTACCATCTCTTGTGTAACCGTCCACGTACTGGTCTGACAATTCTAGTACAGTGCATCGGATCTGTCGAAGTTCCGCTTCCTCCATCTCCCACCTCCTATCCAACCTTCTGTACTCCGTAGAAAACTATGAAGTTCTAGGCCAATGCAACTCTTATCCTGCTTCTCCCTAGCTTCCGTTCCCTTGGTTGTATTGGCTGGCGGTTTGTGCTCAGGTACGCCCCACCGGCATTTCGCAATCGCCCGAGGACCAAAAAAAAAGGCGGTTGACCCATTAATTGTTGAATGGTTTGTCCGCCAACACCAAGAGAAATATGTATATCTCATAGAGTGTTCTCTTCTGTCTGTTTCATTTTCCTTTTCCTTGTTGACTCCTTCTCACAGCCTGGAAACCCCAACGCGCAACGTGAGGGACTGATAAACCATGCCTAGGCCACAGTCGCCGCTCTCGGAGTCGCTGCCCCCGTTGATCTTCGGAACCGCCACTTTTAACTATCAGGTACGATTGATAAGCCGATAACACCAAGACTGTGTTTTGACTGACATTCTTTGGAGTATAATCTCGACCCTTATGCCCTAGGGCCAACACCCCTGGTCCAGAAGGCTCTTGCTCTGGGAGTGCGTGCTTTCGACACTTCTCCATACTATGGCCCAGCCGAAGAAATCCTCGGGGCCGCTCTCGACACTGATCTAGTTCGGAAATACTATCCACGAGAGAGTTTTTTCATTCTCACCAAAGTCGGCCGTGTCGCCTCAGATGCCTTCGACTATTCGCCGGAATGGGTACGGAAGAGTGTACAGCGCAGTTGTATGCGATTGAAAACCTCTTATCTTGATGTTGTATACTGCCATGACTGTGAGTTTGTCTCACCACGGGAGGTCCTTGGTGCAGTCCGCGAGCTTCGGCGCATCCGAGACGAAGAGGGCACTCTCAAATACGTCGGCATTTCGGGATATCCTGTGCATGTCCTTTGTGAGCTGGCCGAAATGATCCTCCGCGAGACCGGGGAGCCTCTTGATATCGTCCAGTCATATGCCAACTTCACTCTGCAAAACACTCGTCTCCTCACCGAGGGACTCCAGCGACTTGTCAACGCTGGTGTCGACATTGTGCCGAATGCCAGCCCTCTCGGCATGGGTTTGCTGAGAAGGAACGGGACCCCTTTGGGAGCCATGGGTAACTGGCATCCTGCCCCAGATGGTCTTCGTCAAGCTTGCATTGATGCTGCCAAATGGGCGGATTCTCAGGGTGAGAAGCTCGAAGTGGTCGCAGTTCGTTTTGCACTCGAAAATTGGCTGCGTGAAGGTGCCAAAGTGGGAGCTCTAGGAGACCCACTCGGCGGCAATGAGGCGACCTATGGTCACGTACTCAGCCTCCCCAACGAAAAGCTTGGAGTGTCTGTCATGGGAGTCAGCAAGATTGAGGAACTCGACGAGACAATGCGAATCTGGAGAAGTGTCCTCGATGGCCTTGCGGACGATCTTGATGCTGAACCGGGAACCATCACCCCTTCAGACGCTGTCACTGATCATGAATGGTCCCTATGGCGGCGACAGAACATTCGTGTCCTTGCAAAAGGAATACGCACAGTGATTAGCCAGCCATGGGTCGATTATACCTGGCCATCACCTGATCCTGGTTTCGTGAATCGGTTGTCGACGACAATAACTCACGTGCCTCAGTCGCCCAAACTGCCTGTTGCTTCACCAGAAGGAGCAATGCCCACACCGCCCTCGGAAGCAGCAGACGACGGACACGGCAGTGATGTCCCTGGATTGGCCTGTGAAGAGTGAAGAGTAATCGCCAAGGTCACCACACTGCCATTCCTAACTATTTCGTTCAAACCAAGTTATTGCTGGAACTCCTCGTTATTGTGATCATAACTCGAATACGTGGACTCAACGTGCGAGAACCATGGCTACAAGCTCGAATAACGCGTACCTTGGATTTCTCATTGCTGGAAAGTACACTGACTTCATCATCCAATGTCAAAATGTCGAGTTCAAAGTCCACCGGATCATAGTATGCACCCATTCCGTTATGTTGGATAAAGCTTGTGGAGGGCTTTTCCAAATGTGCCACTATCGACAACTTTTTGATGTCCTCTACTGATCTTGATTCAGACCGCCGAAAGTGGTAGAATCACGTTTCCGGAGATAAAGCCAGACATCATGGCTCGGGTCATCCTTTTTATGTACTCCAGAGATTACAACTCTTACCATCTCCCAACTTTCTACATGACATTTGTCGGTGACGACACGAAGGACATGAAGGACCCGAAGGACACTGAGGATACGAGGTCCGATACAGAAGAAGAGGACGGCTACCGGGGCGAGAATGGAGATATCCAAGCGGGCGGCCTAAGAACTGCTCTGAATGTGAATGCCCTGATGTACCAGTGTGCCGACATGCTAGATTTCGAAGATCTGAAGCAGGTTGCATGCAGGCGATTCATAGATCACGCAAAACTTGTCTACGGGATGGATGGATTTGAAGAGCCCTTGCGCGTCGTTTACGAGTCTACAAGGGAAGATGACAAGGATCTCAGATTCCAAGTCACTTGCTTGTGCATTGAGAATTGTGGTCTCCTTGCTCGGCGAGAAAAGACGGCAGCTGTCGTTGAAGAGTACAATCCCCACCTTTGGGCTGTCTCGGTGGAGGTCAATAAGCGGAAGATGAGCATCACGAGAGCCGTTGACGACCTCAATGACGAGCTGCACTTGAGAGGTTGTAAGCATCTGGTTCCAATGAAGCGGATGAGCCTGAAGGTATCCACGCAGGACGACGTACACTCCATCACAATGAAGTGTCAGCTATGCTCGGGCTGACTCATGCCATACTGATGTGTTTAAATATTGGATAGACTGGTGTTTCAACGTTGCCATGACATCTGGTGCAGGGAGAAGACAGTGCTCGTCATGAGATGAGAAATGCGACACTGATACTCATGGCTCCACCGTCTTCAGCAGCGAAAGCGAAGACACGCTCTGTTTTGTTGAGACTCGGATAAGTCGTCAGTGGGAGTTTTTCTCCCGTCTTGACTTCGAGATTCATATTTCGAGATGAAGATCTGAGATGGAAGAAGTGAGATCAATCAAGAATGATCGTGACCTTGAACTTGCTCTTTGTTTTGACGGCGTGCTTTCGATCACACTGGTGCCATCATTCGTCGACCTTGGTTGAGGCAGATGCCTGTCTCTGACGGCCTCGTTATTTCCACGGATTGACATACCCAAATGTTGGAAGGATGGAAGGGGAAGGCGCAGTGTGTATGATCAATCAAACGGCTCATAATGCATTTCTTCTTCTTCATCCGTACTAAAGCAAACTTGCCACCTGGGTATCAAAAGGGTTCCAGTTCCTATCCCATGTCTACTATCACCTTTGCCGTCATTTTTGGAAACCACCAACATAAAAACACACCACACAAACACACATCCTTTGCCAAAGCGCGCCTCATTTGTTTGCTTGCAAAACGCTCAGAGGTTCATTCGATATCGACGAAAACACATTGCTCGACCGCGGCGTCGACGGCGCCTTGGATCGTCCACCTCCCGTCCCAGAAGCGTCGCCAGATCGTGTCTTCGCCTGCGACGTTGCCGACGGCGTCCTCGAGACCCCTGACTCCGACCATGCCCTCCCTTTCTCTCCACTGCCGCTCCGCCTCCTCGCCGGCGCTCTTGACCTGCGCGTCCTCGTCCTCGGCCCGGTACAGATCGCACTTGTCACACTCGCTGCACTTCATGCCCGGCGTCGGGCGGAAGTGCTCGCAGAAATGCCGGTAACCCTCACCCCCTTCCGTGTTGTCCCCCGACTTGCCAATGTTCTTCCGACACAGGTAGCACATGCTGTACCCGCACACGCACGTCAACTTGTTGCAGCCGGAGGACTTGACGAAGCTCGTCCCGCAACGGGGGCAGGTCCGCTTCACCGCCGCGGTGCGGGCGGCCTCGACCGTCTTCCGCAGAGAGAGGATCAACGGTTCGTGGCACACGTGCGGATCGTGCCAGGGTTTGAGACATTTCAAACACGATTTCCGTGAACAGGACGGTCGTCGACATATGAACCGTGAAGTACGTCTCCTAGACGCAGCGTGCCCCAAGGCGGTGTAGAACAGCGCGAGGAAGTAGCACGGAAATATGATTAAGAAGGGGAGGACAATGCAGATGATGGAGGGCATGAGCTCGAGGAGCATGATAAAGACAAAGATGTTGATCCCCGTGGGTCTGCGGAAGTGCCACGTCAGGTCCGCAGCAGAGTTGCGGTCGTAGACCTGCATGGCTTCGGCGTAGGAACAGAAAGGACAGCGGATGATGGGCAAAGCTGACTTTTGTAAATTGTCTTCGATCAGACGATCTTCAAACCTGGTCCAGGTTTCCTTGCCGGATTTCCCGCGTAGAATGGCTCGCTCAACAAGTTCCTGAGGGATATAACCGTCACATGAGTCAGTTGCTAGACACTTTAGCGTGCCTCGCTCCACTTCGACCGATTTAGCCCAGCCTTGTCCAAAGATCGCTTCATGGAGAGTTCTTCGAACACAATCGAGACAGATAGTATGGCCGGAATCTGTGCACGCCGAGACGTCCTCGAAAGGAACATCGTTGTAGCAGACCTGGCATTCATAGATGGCACCAGCCTCCTCGGCCTCTTTCAGATTAAGCGCCTGCGCAAGTTCGAGGTCGATAGTCTGCTGATGGGTCTTCTCAGCCGCCTGCACGCCGCCTGTGAATAGAGCGGAAAGTTCTTGGTCAAGCTCTTGACTCCCAGTGCTTAACAACTTCCCCGGGCTCGTGGCCGTTTTTGCTCTTTCTAGCAAAATCGACGGGGCCTCGTTCTGAGGCTTTTTCTTCTTGAACAGACTTGCAAATGTATTCCGCCATGACCTGCTCGCGATCGCTTGTAGTGTCGGCCGTGCCAGTGTATAAGAGCAGTTGACCTCGGCCAGAACCGCGTCGATGGCACTTCTGCTCAAGCCGCTGAACTCGCGCCCTAGCGTCAATTTGACGGCGTCCACATAGTCCCTCGACCTGAACTGTTCTTCAACGGAGATGGAATCCTCAGACGTTCTCGGTGGGATATTCATTCGTCCTCTGGTCCACTCCACTTTATACTTGATCATTTGCTCCGTGCATATCGGCAACCTACTGTCCCCGTCAAAACGGACGAGCAATTCGCGGAGCACTTCGAGCTTGACATCGGGGAAGAAGTCGGCGAGGACGGCCAAGTCACGATTTAGGGCGATGGAAGGGTCGTCTTCATCCTGACGAGGGAGTGACTCTCGAGAGCCGGCACGGAAGGGGTTCTTGCGCAGTACTTCGGCGAGCGTAGACCCGGGGGACGTCGATGTTGTCTGAGAGGTATTGGCGGAGGTTCGACGTGGTGAAGAAGGAGAAGAGTTAGCGGATCGTTTCGGTGACCTGGAAGAAAGCCACATCACACCGATTGCAGTACGCAGACATGGTCATTGGGAATTCTCTGGCATGTAGAAAGGATATGTTACGAGTTCGCCAGGCAGTGATTATCAATAATGATCGAGCCTTTGGAAATGCAATACGGAGTACGAAGTACGGCGTATGAGACAGTGTGCCACAGTTTATTATTATTATCCAGTGACAAGGCCGTGGCAAGCCGGGCTTTGCCTTGGTGGGCTTATAGTGACTCCCCCATTTACTACCGCCACTTCCTGCCTATTCTCGCCGCCATGTTCAGATATTTACGCAAGCAAAAAAAATTGTCAACATCAACACCACATTCCGCGAATGTGAAATGATATCAAAAACAAAACGAGACCAAAAAAAGGGCTCAATCGGGATTCGAACCCGAGGCCTGTCACAGTTCACAGTTTTCAAAACCACGAGGGGGTAACCCGAAGCGACAATCATACCACTAGACCATTGAGCCGCGTTGCAATCTGGAGCGGAATTTTACCCGCAAAATTCGGATATTCAATATATATCCCTGCTTATCATTCGCGAAGATCGTCTTGACACTATGAGGAAACATGCACATTTGTTCTGGATCAGTTTTCCTACAACAACTATCTTATGCAGTCTACGTGAAAACCTTTTCCGTCGCCGCCTCTGTCGAGAACTTTCAAGCACACCTCACTGCCCTTTCGTTGGCTTCATAAATGCATTCGCTACCGACGTGAATTTCGTCCGGCCTCCATCGGTCTCTCGCAGTCTTCCGGATTCCGGTAGAGTTCCCCTAAATCAGTGGAGCTCACTTTCAACTCGAATATGCAGACTAGTCAAGCTATGATGCTTGGTCCTCCGAGATCTAGGATATATTTATTCACTTTAACTTGACTCGGAACGACTATCAGACCAATCTCATTCATTCAGACCTGCAGTTAGAGGTCCTTTTTTTGCGATATTATTTACAATGTCTGGCTACGATTCAAGTCACTTATCACAGGCCGATTCTGGAAAGACATCCCGAACGCGGAACTTCATCGAGACCTTGTTCTCCAGAAAGGACGACTGGGATAATGCTTTCCCGGAGGCGCTGGCGGATGATCTAGTCTGGATCACGAACGGCTCGTCTCCGATATCTGGACGTTATGAAAGCAAGCAGGCCTATGCCGACAGGGTTCTCAAGCCGATGCATGAAATTGTGGAAAGGATCCCGGCCCCGACTGTCAAACATATCTTTGCCGATGGGCTCTGGGCCGTGGTTCATTGGAGATGTGAAGGTGTCAAGGCTAAGAATGGTGCGAGCTACGAACAGGACTATTGTTGGCTCATCAGGACCAACGGTCATCCGGAAAACAAGATAGTCGAGATCATATCCTGGTTCGATCCAGCCAAGCTGTCCCTGGCAATGGAAGGGACGAGTGTGACGTTTCCGGGTGCACAGTCCAAGATTGAGTAAGATCTGGGGGCTGGATTGTGGTCTGCATAGACTCTTTTGGAATTGGGGGACAGAGTACGAAGTATGTAGGGATTCAGAACGTGTTAGGACTGTTACATGGAGCCATTGGATAAGCGTTTGTACGCGGCTTTAATATTTGCTGCTATACCTCACTCCGGACTGGTATAAATCAATATTCACATATCCTTCTTCCCCGAATAGTACTCCGGATAGGTTGTCTCATAACCCAGTATCCATCGTCCCCAGAAAGCCATCACTATCAAAAAGATGCGACTCGCGATGACTCCGGGCCATGTTTCCGAAATCGGCAGAGCCAGCGGTGTATCGGCACTGTGAAGGAACACCAGTAACTGGAAAAGGCTCGGGGCCACTTTGGCGGATCTGCAATCGTCGAGGTATCCAAAGAAATTCCGGAAGAAGCGCTGTTCAGTCTCGTACTCCTCCGGGGCGAGATTTACGTCCAGCACGAGCGGCTCGGTGGAGCTTGCGTTCTCGATCCGGTGGTAGATTTGTTTTTGGATCGCTGCCGTCTTTTCGAATCCTTCTTGGTCCGACAAGACCTTCCAAGGCTTTGGGTTGAGCCCCTTGTATACGTTGACGCTGCCGGAAACGATCCGGAAATGTTCCGATTGATTGATATGGTAATGGTGAGGTGGAACCATGATGGATTGAGGTTCGTCGCCCTTTACGTGCGGAGGGTGGACATTTCTCAGCGTGTATTCGGCACCGGCGTCCCTGAACTCCAGAGATGACCTCCCATCTTCGTAGACGATGGGATTTTGATCTGCCCGGTTGGTCCGTGGGGGCAACGATGGCCTAAGAAAGGCAAACATATTGCTGAGCAAAGCTATTCGGGTGATAGTAAGCGAATGAATCAGAGATAACACTCAGGTGAGGAAGGCTATGGGAGAGAAGGAGTACCAGTTTAGAAGTTGCCACGGGGATCCGGTGCGCTTTATCAAAGTCCGGATGGAAGGGGTGCGGCCCGCCACTACGGTGGCTGGATTCCTCCCAGAGTCTTGATCCGTGTAGATATTTATTGAGGGTAACTGATTGAGACCGTCAAATACGACTGTCATGCCGGTTCGAGTGATTCGGCTCTTGATACTACCTTCTGTTTACATTTGCTGGAATACTGGCCAGTAGAGCCTTTATATTGACAGATATAACTATCATCAAATTGTACAACTTTACGTTATGAAGAACCCTTAAGTACGCGCCACATTCGTAAAAGGGGTATTTGCAAAGATGACCACAGAAGTGACTGTGGCAGTGTACCGGTATTCCGGCACGGACGTCAGGATATAAACTACTCCTTGAGAAGATTACGTCTTGCAAGTATCAGGTATATGGATGATGAAAGTCACTGATCTCCCAGATCAAAAAAGTCCAACGAAGGTTGTGCACAAAAGAGCTCCCAATCTAGATCGTCGTCAAAGTGATATTTGCCTTGGGAATAGTCCTTTACAGCAAACATCGGCTGCTCCTGAGTGATGTGGCCACCAAAGGAGTGATTCTGTAAAGGAGTAGCACGCCCTCCAGAATTGTGTGCAACGTTTTTCGGACGGCTCTGCTGTCGGGGGCCTTCACGTTCTGGGACGTGACCAGGAGCAGGCCCCATGAGTCCGAATTGTGATGGATGGATGGTCTGGGACGCCTCGGTATTTTTGAAGAAAGTAGCACAAAGTTCAATCAGGGAACTGCATAGTTTGTGCACCGCCTTCATTGAGGCGTGGTTCTGCGCCAATGAATCAAGGCCATTGGCTGTGTCCTGAAGGAGTTTAAGATCGAGAGGATCTGACGTCGCAACAATATTACTGAAAACACTGTAAATCGGCCGCAGGGGATACAGCGGAACAAGCCTAGAAACGATTAGACGAAGCTTATCGTCCGGAACGTGTAGAGAGACGAAGCCTACCATGCCAGGGAGCTCATCGACATTTCCCGAAACGAGCAAGGCTGGGAAACGAGACGGAGTAGAAGGTTTAGAGATGACAAGGAGTTTCGTGCGTGCCGCAGACATTCGTAATCGGAACGTGCATCATCGGCTCTTGATGTCAAGCGAGTCAAACTCGTCATCATAGATGAATAGATGAAATCAATATTCATCCATTCAAAGTTTAAGAATTCGTCTTGGCTAGAAGGTGGTTTGGCTCGAAACTGGGCAATGATTAGGCCAAAAGTTCAAGCGTGATAGAGAGGTTAAACAAACCTCTTGAGTCTGGGCGAATATTTGATTCATTCGTCCCTGGCAAGCCCTCAATTTCTCATGGCCGGGCAGATTCTCCATACTCGTTCCAGCTTGTCGGCTGGAAGCTAGCATGGCAGTGGTCTCGCGGACCATGACCTCTTGAACCTTCGAAAGCTCTAGGAGAATGAACAGCATGGCATGAGAAGGCGTAGTGACATCTAGCCTGGAAGTATCCAATCGCATATCTACCAAGCACGATGGTTGATACATGTTGGCAGATAAGGACTTGTCAAAAATATAACATTTCAAAAACACCAGCCGGGTGTTCATGGCTTCCTCGGGCGATGCAATAGTATTGAGCTCACTCAGTGTCCTACCTCCAAGGCTGGAACAAATACGACAAGCGTTGGTGTTGAGTCGCCAGCAGCGGCGCATGTTGCCAATGTCTTGTGAAAGCATTGCCTTCAAACAGAAAGATGAGCGAATTATTTAACGTTAAAATTCAGCGGGGGCCACTTACACCTGACAAAAGTGCCTGTAACATGGGAATATCTGGAGACGAAGTGAGGTCCATTGCGTCCAGAGCTGCCATGGCATTTGCGCAATATCTGCGTTTCGAGACTTGAAGATTCTCCATCATGGCAGCACTTTGCCCTTCCGATCCAATGGCCACTAAATACGAATATGAAATGTAGTTGACGCAGACAACGTAGTGAAGCCTCATTTGTCCGTGGACTTCATGATTAATCAGAGCGAAGGCCATATCTTCAAATGCTGAGTTTGATACATTGGTGTTGATGTCGAGATAATATGTCATGGAGACACTATGGCGCTTTCCTGGGAGCACAGTGTCAGTCAAAATCTCCCGGTATTGAAGTTAAACGCCTACTATCCATAATGGTATGCACAAACTCAGCGGAGGGGTATGTGGCTGGATCGTAAAAATTGCTCCTCGGAGTTAGATGTAGAGATTCGGCTTTTGGTTGCATGATGGCGACCTTTTTGGCAACTTGGATAGCAGCTTCAAGAGCTCGACGCCTGTCGGCATCGCCGTGACCTGGTTGATGCCGCTGTTGTGACGGTGTAAGGTATCTTTGCAAATCGATAGTTCCCAATTCCTCATCTCGAGGGTCAGGGCCGTCTCTGGATTGGTCAGGTGAGTTGCCAACCTCAGCATCTGTGTCTTCTACCGACGGAGAGCGTGGCGCCTGGCTTTCTTCGCGAGCCTCATGCCCCTGGCTTGCACGTGAAGTTACTTCCTCCGAAGCATGAGTTCGCCTTCTCTTTGCTGGATGTGTCGTGGTAGAAGAGCCTCCATCATGTATTGATGTCCATCCGGGATCATTCATCTGAGAATCACCTGATTGAGGTCTGGACGTTCTTCGTGGAAGTGAATCTACAAGTCTACTGATGCCTTCGAGGACCATATTGAGTCGGTCATCCTCATTCTTGTTCTGCTTGGCGCTTGATTGCTTGGGTCGCTGCCGAAGACAATCGGCGCGTGCCACGAGGCAGTTGGCGCATGGACTTTGTCGGTTACATCTGATCTGATAGTCGTCAGCCTCATTTGAACGACAAGTCCTGTTAGGTCTGGGCTGCGATGCCTATTGACCTTTTTGTAGTGACAAAGATCACACTTTGATGCAAGAGTCAGCTCTGGACGACATTGATGTACTGCTTTTGAGACTCACCGCCGAGGGCAGCCGTTGATCTTTGTGAGGATTCATTGTGGCCTGATGAGAGTAATGTCAGCCCGGCGATCCGGGCCAGAAGGATAACACCAAGTCAAGGCAGCGCACTCTTGCCCACAGTATTTACCTCGTACGTTGACTTCCTGGTAGAGGTTGCGATTGTTCCGGAATTTCGGGTTCCGGATTTCCAGAATGTCCCGCTTAACAGCCCCAGATAGCGATTAGTCAATGGACGAGGCATACATAGTGCGCCCCACAAGTGACCCACTAAAGGAGGGGTTTCATTCAGACACACGGACTCTTCTTTCTCCCGGATCTTCACTGCCAAACTCTCTCCATGCCCCAGATATCAGGCCTTGGAGGCAATCAATAGAACTACGTTGACTTGTAGCCAAAACGGAGTCATATCACGAGAATGACTGTCGTTGCAATTGCTGGAGGTACAGGCGACCTCGGCCGTACCATAGTCGAAGCTATCGCTAAGACTGGCAAGCACACAGTCTATGTCTTGAGTAGAAATGTTCGGTACATTGCCTGAAAAGACATGATCGGCTTACTGATGTGAAAGTCTAGGCCGATGCCACACATCCAATAGCAGCCGTCGCAAAGCTTGTTGCCCTGGACTATGGCAGTCCTTCCCAAATCAGCGATGTCTTGCAGCAACTTCATGTTGAGACGGTCATCTCAACTTTGAATCTGAACTGGCCAGGGTCTCCTCAGGCACAGCTCAATCTCATCCAGGGCGCGGCACAGTCAGGAGTTGTAAAGAGATTTATCCCAAGCGAGTTCAATATTGATTACAATGTGTCCGAAGAGTAAGTACTCCGCTTTCGAGACACGAGACGCCAGAACCTCCAACGGATTCTACTTGCAATATGGATTGACATTGTATACAGTCGAATGCCTTATCCTCCACGTATTGATCAACTCAAAGCTATACAAGAACTCGAACAGTATCCTCAGTTGACATACACTCTCATAAGAAATGGAAATTTCATGGATTACCTCGGGCTTCCGTTCGCCGATACGTTTTTGAAACCCCTCTATATGGTCGTGGATCTTCCAGCTGCAGAAGCTGCAATCCCGGGCGATGGAACAGCAATGGTGACCTTCACCCACACTACAGATGTAGGCAAATTCGTGGCGGCACTTCTTGATGTTCCTGCTTCTCGATGGCCACTTGAATCAACTGTTATTGGGGAAAAGATTGTACTGAATGACTTGATTTCTTTGGCAGAGAAGGTCACAGGTACGTATCTCGCTCCTGAAATTGTCTATGTTGTCCGCTAATATCATCATTGCAGGCCAGCAGTTCAAAAAGACATTCGACTCCCTTGAGCGCTTACGGAAAATGGAAACCACGGAGTTGCCGTCAAACAGGCCATCCTATCCATTCTTTCCAGGAGGAAAGGCTGAGCTTGACATGGTTGTCAGTACTATGATGGTTGGTATGGCTACAGGTGTGTTCGATATCTCAGGAACAAACCTACAGACACTCGCCCCAGACATCGAGACCATGAAAATCGAGCCGTTCTTGAAAACGTGCTGGGCAAAGGCACAAAAGCAAGAAACTGGGTGACAAGGTCAGGGCCTAGTTGAGATGGCTCTTTTCTGCCTGTCGCGTAATTTGGATTCGAACAGTTCCTAGAGACGTATATACAAGAGCGTAGTCACTAATATCCATTGCCTCTGACTGTTCACTGCTCAGTGCGAGACTATGTTATTGGGTCAGAGTTTCAAATACTGTCTTCACCGCTATGGCGCAGTCAAGCGCTCAATGGGAGCCACGTGGCCATCATGTAGGATGGATCTTAGTTCCTCACTACTGTCCCTGCAGTAGGACGCTCGTTGCTCTAGTGGGTCGTGTCAGTGATTTGTACTCCACACAAGCGACTTGCGGCCTCCGGTACTTGTTCGCCTCTATCACGGAAATCCGAGGCCGATTTCCTTCCGGGGCCCAAAACTAGACTCTTCGATATAGTCGGTCATTACACATCCTACAAGCAGGGCACTTGAATGCCATTGACCAAGCATCCCCGAATCATTCGAAGATAACTCGGAACCCGAGAAGCCGAAGAAGGAAGCTGAGGATCTCGGCCAAGAGATCCAGACTACGGGATGCTTGGTCAATGGCCAGACAATATTGCTACGTGTTTAGTAGGTTCCGGAATTTGGTAAGTCTCGGAAATGTAAGTGCAGAGTCGATACACTATCTCATGATCGAGAGAGTAAGCTTCGGGCAACTCTAATAGACCATCAAAACACACCGGTTGAGAACATCAAGATTGAAGATCATCTCTGAAGACGGTCACTCATAAAATAGTTATCGACAATTGACGTCTTTGCTTGCATCCAAGCCAGAAAGAACAACATTACGCTTTCAAGCCATTCATAGCTCTCATTCACCCCACGAAGATGGGGAAAGAGGAGCCAGAGATCAAGCGCATCTTCTGTGCCATTGTCGGTGGTGGCCTGTGTGGTGTGTCCTTGGGATTTCAGATTATTAGCACAAACACTTTACACCACGACGAATTCCGAATTTTTGACAGGAATGAAGACTTTGGAGGAGTATGGGAAAGCAACAAGTACCCTGGAGCTGCATGTGATATCGCTAGTCATGCCTATCAGATGAGACTTTACTTGAACCCTGGTATGTCTTTGTTTCATGTCGCCCTCAATGTTGCATGAAATCTTGGGCTAACAACATTCAAGACTGGTCTAAAAAGCTAGCGGATGGGAGAGAAATTCAGCAATACTACTCCCGAATGGCTGACTCTCGGGGAATACGCCAAAGTACAATCTTTGGTGTGGAAGTTCTTCATGCAAGATGGAATGAGGATATACTGCTTTGGGAGGTTCTCGTGAAAGATAGAAAAAGTCAAAAGCAGACGAAATGGCTGGCAAACGTCCTTTTCGATAACGGAGGAGGTTTTCATCGACCAAAGTATGCCAACATTCCTGGGAGAGACGTGTTCAAAGGAGAACAAGTCCACACCGCAATATGGCGGGATGATATCGACCTCAAAGACAAACGAGTCGCTCTAATTGGCACTGGACCTAGTGCTGCACAGGTCGCGCCTCGAATCCAACCTCTGGTCAAACAGCTCTACATCTTTCAACGTAGTTCAGGCCATGTCTTGCCCAGAGACAACTACTCTGTCCCGGCGTGGATGAAGTTACTCTTCAAATGGTGCTACCCGGTCCTTTGGCTTTACCATGTGTGGTGGTTCTTATTTGTGAGTTGATCTCTTTTTGTTGAATGTCTCCTCTGATACTGAGCTGACTTTTGCTTTAGTTCGATCAGACAAAGCCGATGTGGCTAGTGGGAACTCCGGAAAACCAAGCAATGCACGACGCAAGTATGGCATTCCTAGACAGAGAAGTTAAAGATCCGGCGGTACGAGAAAAGTTACGGCCCAGAGCAGCATTCGGCTGTAAACGGGTGCTGTTCCTGGATGACTGGTACTCATTGTTCAACAACCCAAATGTCGAATTGATCACGGATAAGCCGGTCAGACTCACCGAGACCGGGGTAGTATCGAAGCCTACTGACGACATGACCCTGGAAGAACGAGCAGAACTGCCTACAGGTAGCTACTTGAAACGAACTGACACCGTTGATCACGGCGAGACCACCAGAGACGTTGACGTTGTCATCTGGGGAACAGGCTTCGACATGAATGACTCGGGCGGCCATTTCCAAGTCTACGGGGTTGACGGAATCAATCTGTCACAGACGTGGAAAGACTATCCTCAGACGTATTGGGGTATCGCGGTGACCAAATTTCCCAACTTCTTCCTGGTCCTGGGCCCCAACTCGGTCAACTACTGGTCGAACGTGACAACCGTTGCGGAAATTCAGCTCAATTGGCACTGCAAAATGCTCAGACACATCAAGCAACAGTGTCAAACCAAGCTCTATGCTCTCTATCCTCGAACGGATGTCCAAGAGGAATACAACCACTGGCTCAAGAACAACCGAGGCACCCCTACCTTTCTGGCACCAGGATGTGCGACGTACCATGTCACTCCATCAGGAGCCACGCCGATGTACAATCATTACAGGATATTCCATACTTGGTGGAAGCTTCTATGGCCAACATACAGCGAGTTTACTCAAATAAGCAGGCCACGCACTCAAATAGCGTAAAGTGAGCAGGTTGATACTGTCGAATGCCTAAAGCAGCTAGACAAAATCTCATATATAGTTTCGGGTTTCTGCTCAACCTCTGAAATACATAAACTATTTCGCTTCAACTTTTGACAAAATGCATTCATTGAGAAAACTTAATTGTTTTGTGGCAAGATCGATGGAGTACTTAGTATTTCTTTTGACTAATTGGTATATTTTGACCATGAAGCTACTATGATGCAGTGATCTCAAGCACAGCTTTGCCAACATTCTCCCCTTTGAAGAGAGTCACAAGTCCTTCCGCAGCGTTGTCGATACCTTTCGTCACGCTCAAGACAGGCTTGATGGATCCTTCCTTGATCCATTCCTGCACATTCTTCTGGTGTTCCTCGCCGTATTTATTCCAAAAGCCGTCGTCGAACACCGTAAACCCACGCCACGTGATCCGCTTGGACACGATGACCCCCGTGTTTCTTATGCCATACTGTTTGTCATATGGGATGCTGTACTGAGAAGCGGCGCCACAAGCGACTATGAAATTCTGTAAGAACAACTGTGTATACTCTGACACGAATGATTTGGCTTACCTATCCTTCCCCAGTCCTTCAAGACCGTAATAGCCGCTTCTAGCTGTTCACCGCCGACATTGTCGTAATAAACTGTTTTCTTTTGTTAGACACTAGAAGAGAGAATGGTGTGTGGATAAGGGAGTTTAGTTAGTCGTACTGTCAATGCCTCGAGGAGCGAGACTCTTCAGTTCCTCAACGATGTTGGCCTTTTTGTAGTTGAAACCACCTTGAAACCCGAACTTGTTCTTGATGATTTCTAGTTTCTCATCACTCCCAACGCTTCCTATCACCGTGAGACCTTCCCGGAGCGCCAATTGTCCGACCATCTGACCAACGGCACCGCTGGCCGCTGAGATGAAAATGGTCTCGCCTTTCTTGGGCTTTGCGACTTCATACAGGGCAGAATACGCCGTGATACCAGGTAACCCCAAAGGGCCCAAGAACAGCTTCAAGTCCAAGTTGTACGGATTGCGAATCAACTGGAACTGCTTTGATGCTTCCTCGTCGACCGTTGCGTACTCGGCAATCGGTGTCATGCCGACCAACTTGTCACCTGTCTTGAAGGTGGATGACTTGTCGGCTCTGAGAACCTCCACCACAGCGCCATTGACTATAGGTGCACCGATATCAAAGGGCTCGAATTCCCTGGCTTCATGCGGTTCGACCAATTTGTGTCTGAGGTACGGGTCGAAGGATGAGTACAAGATGCGAGCTACAAAGCCGCCGGAAGGTATATGATCGATGTCCAATGGCCGATCGACCAGTTTGATGTTCTCGCCCGGCACTGGAAGGCCTACAGGGGATTTTGCGAAAACGAGTGTCTTATTGGAGACCATGCTTGGGACTGAGAGCCAGTATTTGTGATCGTGGGCTGCTTCGGAGAACCGATCTAAGACGAAGATTCTAGACCAAAGCAGATGGCATAGTAGACAGAAGAGCCAGAACACTTATCGCTTCATCCAACCCCGAGGGATCTTTGCTGAGAAAGCAAGGGAAACTTTCTTTTTTGGGTTAGCGTGTTCCATTTGTGGATCCTCATCCTGAGTGTTCGGACTATTCACGCAGAGCGTTTCCGTCGAGGCCGGTAGATTACTTTTGCTAGCCCTTGATTTCCGGAGAGCCTCCATGTGCAATCCATAGTATCCGGACGGCCTTTTCGACTCTGATTAGAGCGCGAGCGGTGGAGCGAAGCGCTACAATGCCCCCCGGCGGTGGACAGTGCATCCTGGATGCTCTCGGAATGCTTTCCAGTATGTTTTTATATTCCTGAATGCTCGTCCGCGTCAATCAGACTAGCTAACAAGGATGAAACCGCACTTCCGAAGACCACACGATGCAGCAATCTCTCAACCCATCAGAAAACGGGAAACAACATTCAACAAAACATCCATTCCCCCAGCTTCCTCGGCTAGTCTGAATAGGGCTGTTCTTCTAGCAGTGATTCCTTCGTCTTCCATATGGCCGAAGCATGAGCTGAAACCTTGACTACTAGGTCCGTAGACTGTCACTCGTTGATCAGGCATGAACGATGGTACCACTTCCTGGCCTGCTGTAAAACTGATGATGTGATCCGCAAACACTCTAGCGACAGCCTTTTGAGGTTCTGCAAGGGTGTGGTTGAAGTTTTGCCAAAGGTATGCAATGTCCAGCATGTGATTTGCGCGATCTTGGTAAAGGCCTGGCCACGGGTTACCTTCGTTGAAGTGACAAAGGTAGGACTTTTCCCATGTTTGAGACAATGCCACAGAAGGCGCATAAAACATTATGTCCGTCACGAATGATATTATCCGAAGAAGTGCGTCTTGGTCGGAGGTGCTATCTTTGATGTGGTAGAATTCGAGGATTTTCTCGCAAGTGGCTGTGTGTTGTTGCAATTGTGGATGTGACCTGACAGATTCTTGGAACGCTGCACGAATTCCTTTCTCTCGTGCGTTGAGGTTGACCAGTGCCATAATAGTACCCTAGAAGAACAGTGTTAGGCTACTACAAAGTTGACTTTGCTTGGTGTGGGTATGGTATTGGCCTCACATCAAATTCTGAATCAACAGACATCAACCGGGAGCACCATTTCCTGCCGGGAAGGGGAAACTGATCTGTATCTCTTATATTGGAGAAACTCGCAACCTCGGGAATTATATCATGATCAACCACAGGGCCCAGAAGCATTGTTGGAGTGACTTTTTGCAAGAAGTCAGACGGATTCATCTCCAGGAGCGACTTGATCTGTTCAGATGCCGGCAATTGATCCAGTCCTAGATCTTTGATGACGCCTTTATACACCTTTTCAGCCACTTGAAAATCACCAGCCCTCATCATGAGAAAAGTCCCGCCGAGCAGGATGCATTGCTCAAACAGAGGTTCACGTGAATGCAAGTGATAAGTTAACGAGGCTAGCACTGTGTCAGTAACTTCAGAGGTTCGAGCCAATGACCACTTACCTGCCCCAGCGCTTTGTCCGATGGCGGTGATTGCATCGGGATTGCCACCAAATCCTGCAATGTACTTTTTAATCCATTTGAAAGCTGTCTGTTGGTCCCGTAGACCATTATTAGTCCCAAAATGGCCCCGTTTCCGGAGTTCTTCAGATGTTAGAAATCCAGGGATACCCAAGCGATAACTATATCAGTCAGAAACTCTGATAACGTGGCTGAGATCACCACCTACTTGATGTTGATGGCTATTAGTGGTTGTCCACTCTCGACAGCCATTTCCACAATGTGAGACTGGTCGTAGTGTGGATAAGAACTGGACCCAAAAGTAAAGCCTCCTCCATGAACGTAAACAAGAATGGGTAACTTGGAATCTTTTGGAGGCAGCACTTCACCCTTGAACAGGGGGACAGTGATATTCATGTTCAACCCTTCAAGATCTGAGGGAGGAGGTACCACTGGCTTGTCCAGACTTTGTTGTATGAATGACATCTCCATCTCGCACGACTCTGGTGGATAAATAACCGGAGGACTGTAAGGGTATTCAGCATACCACTGCAGAAATTGTATACCATACATACCCATATCTAGTAGCGTCGATATCTTGCTCTTGTGAAGCCAAGTTGATCTCTGGTACTGCGAATCGATGTTTCAAGACTCCGTATTTGAGTCCCAGAAATTGTACTGCTCCATTTGTTCGGCGTCCCTTCAGAATCCCAAGTTGTGGATGCCGCAAATGAGCCACTGAGTCTGACATCTCGGTGTTGATACACTGTTCTGGATGTGCTGGCTGTGAAACTTGCAGTGCTGACCTGGTAACTTTTAGCAGAAAAGTCGTGAAACCAAAGTGGGTATGGTTTATGAAGTATCGATGTACGACTCCACCAACCCCGGCACCCACGCGGTCCGGTCTACCTTGCAGAGTTCGTACCGGCATACTGCACTGAGATAGGGACCTTGATTCACGTTGCATTACTGCCACGATATCCGACGGCCTGTTCAGATTAGCCATCACAATCGTACATTGATGCAGGCTTGTCGTACCATACCAGACCCAGGTTGCTAATTTGGCTATATAATTCTCTTATTGTGTTGTACCAGAGTAAGTCTGATGCCCACGATCGAAAACCTTGATCATTACAAGATGGCCTCGATAGATGATCCTACAACTTGGTTGGCGTATGGCAAGATAGATCCAGAGCTCGGTGAGGTATGTGGATCGGATGTATCATATACGGAGAAGCACGACTGACAGAAGTCCTCCAGATACTACGGCAAGGAGGTAAGCCCAGGTTCGACAAAGACAACCGTATAGAGGGCATACCTGCTGTTCGAGAAGCCTGGACACCACTGTACAAGCAGTTTGCAGAGGCAGCACTACTCCAAGCCCAGCCAGATGTTTACAGCGAAGAGGTCCTTGTTCGATGCAGGGACGGACACCTCGCTCGTTGCTTGATTTACAAGCCGACGGACCCTCCTCCCAATGGGAGCCCTGTAGTTGTCCTTTTCCATGGCGGAGGATGGTGTTTTGGGTGTCCTGAAATGGATGCAATCAATTGCATCAAAGCTGTTCAAAGGTACGGCGCAGTGGCACTCAGTGTTGACTATCGACTTGCTCCTGAATTTCCTTTCCCTGCAGCAGTGAATGACAGTTGGGATGTTTTGCAATGGGTGAGTGACCAGACCAACGTCCTTGTAATGATTTCCCGAGCCCTTACCCTCAACTCCTTAGGTTGCTAGAAATTCATGTCAACTAGGCGGGAACCCTTCACTCGGCTTCATCATTGGGGGCACTTCTGCCGGAGGCAACATATCAGCAGCATTATCTCACCTTGCGAGAGATACGGGAATGTCACCGGGCATAACAGGTGTCTGGCTCAGTATCCCTGCTCTTCTCAGTCATGATGCTGTACCAGAACAATATCTGCCCCTATATCTCAGCCGTGAGCAAAACAGAGATGCCCCCATACTCCCCAAGTCTGCAATGGATATGTATGAGGAAGCGTACAGACCGGAGCTCTCGTCAGAACTCTGGAATCCATTCAATTGGAGCTCTGGGCATATGAAGCTCCCAACTCATTACTTCCAGATATGCGGCATGGACGTCTTGAGGGACGAGGGTTTGCTCTATGAACGTGTCCTGAAAAAAGAATATGGGGTCATGACAAAGGTGGACATCTATCCCGGTCTGCCTCATGTGTATTGGGCAAATTTTCCAACTCACTCAAGAAGTAAAGACTACGCAGAGGACACAAACAAAGGATTTGGCTGGTTATTGGATATATCAGCTTCTGGGAGGCTTTAATGACACTATATAACAGATGTTGCAGATTTCATTGAAGTAAATAGAGGTTTTCGAAGTTACAGTTTTGTTATCCACAGAAAGATTCATTAAGTACTATACGCCTTCTTCATGAAGCAATCTATACACTTGTTTTACCTGACTTAATCTTATGACAGTCGCGTAATCTGTACTGCATACTTATTTCCGATCCACAATTCATTGAAAGAGGAGGCATTGACCACTGTCTCAGTGTCCATATGCCTCATACACTTCAGCTACATGACGCTTCATGTCGTACCTAGACACAAAGTTAGCCTAGGGTATCTGGCATTGTCAGGGAATCTTACAGGTTCATCTCATCGATTGTGAGCTTTTGCTTCTCATCCGCAACGCTGTACTTGAGGTTGTTGGTATTACTTGAGAAGCCAATGCGTTCGGTGATGTTTAGCCGTGCTCTTGCACTCGCGGCCTGCACCTTAGAAGCACGAGGCTTTCGAACTGCTTCAAAGATCTCGAAGGCTTCACGCACATCCCCACGGAAGTGCCTTTTTGAGAATACGAGGCCGAGTGCCGCCGCGTCCTCGATGGCCTGGCATGCACCCTGGCTTTGATCGGGCATCATGGGGTGGGCCGCATCTCCCATCAATGAGCACAAGCCCTTGGCCCAAAATGGATACTCTTGATGAATCCAAAGTCTCCAAGGTCGAATGTCAGTCGAGATCTTGAGGTGTTCGATCACATTTGGATCGAGCTCTGGGTACGGATCAAGAAGCTCTTTCAAGGAGGCCACGTAGTTCCATCCTTCGTCCCCAATCTTGCCTTTCCCTCGGGGGAAGAAACAATAAAAGGAGAGGATTTGGCTGTCATGACATGGCGAAAATACAATTTTGTCGTCTCCATATCCTCCCCAATATTCGATCGCATCATTAGTGGCATAGTCGGGCAATCCAAGTGCCTGAGCTTGCTTTCTGTCCACATTTGCGTGAAGGCAAGTAGACGTGCAAGGCTTTTTGTCCGGAACAATCCCCATACGAGCCCGTGCGGTAGACTAGATGCATGGCTGTTGTAAGTTCATCTTCTCGAGCAAGTGACCACGTTCTCACAGATCATACATACCCCGACCCCGTCTGCAGCGACGATGGCATCATGTTGCACCTCTGTGCCATTCTCAAACTTGACAAGACCGTTTTCAAAGTCAATATCTGTCAACTTGTGGTCGAGTTTCAACTCTGGACGGATGCCCTCGCCCTCGCCCAGAGCAGTCTCCATGAGCATCTTATGCATGTCTTGTCGGTGGAACATGTAATAAACCTTGCAAGACCAGTAAGCAGTCATTGAAAGATGTCTGAAATCACAGCCGAGACACTTACATAACCCCACCGTTCCTTATAATCTCCCAAGTCGTAAACATTCTGCTCATTGCCGGTGTCCCAGTCCCGAGATATCAAATTCCGCAGAATGACAGGTTTGCCAATTGAAACATCAACATTCCAATCTTCCAGCCATCTCGTACCATTGGCTGCGCAGCTAATTGAGGCTCCGACCTCTCCAGCAAAATGTGCGCGCTCATACACCGTAACTTTGTGACCAGCTCGACGCAGAGATATGGCAGCAGCAAACCCACCAAGACCACCGCCGATCACTCCAATATCGAGTTGCTTCCACTTGGCTTCACCAGCAGAACCCATCTTCTTTCAATGGTTATCACCTTTTTGACGTTGAAGAAATACACCGGGTTGAGTTGACACCGTTCTTCGTCTCCAAACAGCAAAGTATTCCACTAGTTCGGCCGAGAAAGGATAACAGCGAATGGCTCTATGATGGTTTGAATTGCCCGTTTTTGATCTCCAATCGGCGTCTTATTGAGGTTCCGGATAGAATGCAAGAAGCTGTTATCGATGTACGATAATCTCGAACAAACACTTCGTACCAACAAGCCAGACACATTCAGTTAGTGTGGCGTACGCCAAACCGGAATCCGGTATACCGGACCCTCAACAAAGACGGAACTTCAACATCCAAGGGCCATCATAGCATAGGAAAGGCATACGGAATGCCATTTCCGATAGTTTGTACTTGTACCAAAGCATAGGCCAAAGTCAGTGGCGAAGATGGACAGACTGGCACAGAGGACTTTGCCATTCCTTCACGGCAAAAGTGCTCAAACTCATTCAACTCCAGGACAGCTTGAGAGTTTAATCTAGTACCAGTCAACACAGCACAATGTCGATACCTCGTGTCAATCGGCCTCTTACCGATGGCGGTAGCTACATCTTGCCTCAACTGGAGGGCGAGATCTTCACCATCCCAGGGTTCAAGAGCGTGTTCCGGATGTTCGCCTCCCAAGCACAAACTGATAATGGCATGGCCGTTTTCGCTTGGGACGGTGTGAAGAATGACACTGCACCCTTCCACCATCACAGATATTCACACGATATTTTTCTGGTGGCTGAGGGTACCATGTTATGCTGGAATGGTGATGAATGCCGCCTACTTGGACCCGGAGATTTTGCCTCGGTTCCTCCTGTAGGTGACTTCTCATGTATTCGTTGGGGACTGTAAGCTCACAGCTCGTGAAATGTTAGGGAACCATCCATAAACCATATCCACAAGGACCTGTAACCAAGGCAATTGATCTCATTACGCCAGGAGACTGGGTCAACTTCTTTCGTCATGTTTCCGACAAATTCGAAGGCTTGATATTCCCAGAATGGGATGACCGGCAACAAGGCATGTTCCCGAATCTTGTTGGAAATTGGGAAGAGGAGTTCGACGTTTTCGCTCACCCTGACCACGTTGGATGTGAAGTTTCCGACTGGTCAGAGAAGGACGAAATCTTGCCTGATGGAGAGGTTCCCTACTTTTTGAAAGCGAACAAAGGTCCTCGATGGCTGCTGGGTGGTGTCATGTCTCGGCCATTCATGACCACAAAGCAGAGTGGTGGCAGGTCAGCCATCAGCATCATTGAGTCTTCCAACGCGTACAGATCCAGCGTGTTCCAAAAGAGGCTTTCGTTCTCCTCTCACCACTGCCTTGTCATGTTCGACGGCGAGCTCAAGGTCACCATCGGGGATGGAACTGCGAGTAGTGTTCATCCTGGGGAAGTGTGCTTTTTACCAGCCAACGTTGCTTTTAAACTGGAGTTCGCATCGAAATATGTTCGCTTCTGGAGCTTTGCAAGTGGAAATGGTATGGAAGCCCTCGTTGGAGAGGCTGGTGAGAGATTTCCCGGGCAGGCACTTCCCGACCAGGAGCAGCTATGGGACGAAGGGAAACTCAAGCAAGCATGTGAAAAACTCAAGATCACTATATCATGATCTGTCTTGTTTTAGGACAGAGTTTGGTCCATACATAATGGAGCGATATGTCAAAGTCCGAATACAAGTGTGTGTACTTTGAGGATTGAGTAGATGCTTTCTTCATCAAATTGTGTAGTCAGCTATAGTCTAGTACAATGGTTACATTCTAATTCTAAGGATTTTCTTCAAGTGAGTATTCATTCATATCTGTGCCTAATCTGGTCTCCTGGTCATCCTGTCATACTATCGTGTGTCCTCCATTCACATTGATGTACTCTCCATTGATCCATTTTGATCGAGGTTCGGCCAGAAAAGCGACAGTCCATGCAATATCATCCTCGTCTGCGAGGCTGCCTTCGCACGGAGTGGCCTCAGAAAAGGCTACCTTGACCTCGTCCAGCTCATGTGCAAAACTCTTTCGGAATGTCTCCGTATTGACAGGGCCCGGTGCTACTCCATTGACAGTGCAGCCATATACTGGAGGTAATTCCTTGGCCCAATTCTTGATCATGGACTCCAACGCTCCCTTGGTTGCAGCGTAGGCAATCAATCCAGGCTGTGGGAGTCTCCCGGCTCCAGATCCTATGCAAATAATTCGGGAGCCTCCCAAGACGCCAGAGTCTGCTGCTGGAGATGAAAGTTTGTATGGTGTAAGATGCGGAAGGGCGGCCTTCGTCAGGAAGAAAGTACCCCTGGCATTGAGATTCATGGCTCTGTCCCATTTCGTTGCATCAATCTCCCAGGTCGGACCGTGAGGGACAATTGCCGCATTGTTGACCAGAATATGTATGTGATCAAAACGCTTAACAGCAGCATCGACCAGAACCTGCGGGCCTTCCATTGTAGAAAGATCCGCACATACTGCAATCCAAGACGTAAGGAGTGTGTTGCCAACAGCTTCGCAATCTGCCCTCAGGTCGGGAAATGGGTAGTTGAGAACAATATTGGCACCCCTGGCTGATAATTCACGAGCTATAGCAGCACCGATCCCGGTAGATGAACCAGAGATTACTGCTGTTTTTCCAAGGAGCGTCTTGGGCTGTTGAAAAGTTGATGTTGGAGTTGCGTCTGCCATTTTTTTCGGTTTGAGAGGTTTGGGTAATTGTGCCGTCGTCGAAGCTCGCACTAGTTGTAGAGCTCCAGCGATGTGCTCTTGTTCATCCAATTTGAGAAATGACAGATACAATACCTACTGGATCGTCTTAGTCATTGCCATCTCGGCATGAGCTCGGCGTCACTTGGCTGGACATTGGTGATGAGTCGAACCTGGTCTGGAATACTTGATTGACGATGCTTTGTGGGGTCGATAAAGGGGATCCGGAATCCGCAGTCCGGAAGCCGACCTTCGCACACCCCCCGGACTCTACATCGTCAGTTCCACACTGTTGGTAAGTCAACCCCATCCTTGCCTTATCTGAAATTCGCGTCTCCGGATGGGTAAGTCCTACGTCGTTTCCGAGCGCGGCCATGATCCGACCAGATCCTAAGGAGGTTGCGAGACAACTGTCGGCTTGCACATTCCTTTCAGGCAAGAATTAAGACTCGATATTGGCCGATCTGACAGCAGAGTGGCTGACCCACCTAGTTCGATAAGCCTAGTCCAACTGCAGAGGCAAGCAGTAGACTGTAACTACGGTGTGGGCCAGATCGATGGACAGAAATCGAAAGATTCCAGTTGACTTCAGGTGTTTGGAAAAGAGAGCATCAACAGAGGGTCAGCTTGATCATATCATTTCGGCTTGATAACATCGTCTACTGTTGATAATGGCACAGTCAAGCTTTCCAATTGATACAATGTTTCTTGGACATTTCTCCAGAGCGTCACAGCTATCGATCTTCGGCGGCACAGCAGTCACGTTTAGTGCTATTGGTATAGCCATACTATGTGCTCTGCTCATCATCATTATCCCCTACCAATTACGTCCAAGATTAAAGGTTCCAATACTCCTTCAGGAAGAAGTGAGAACTGCAAGAGATCGTCGACTGGCATATTGCTATAGGTCAAGGGAATTGATGCAGAAGGGTTACGACCAGGTCAGAGTCTTCAAGGCCATTATATGTATCGAGCCGCTTACAAATTATCAGTATCACGACGAAATATATGGTTTGGATACCAATGATGGTAATAGTGATTCACAGGCGAAGGAAGCGCACACTGACATAATGTCACAGGCATCAAGCTCGTTCTGCCAGTCCGATATCTGGATGAGCTTAAAAGCAACCCGCATCTTAGCTTCCAAGTATCAATTGACAATGTCGGTAGTTTCTTCAAGTGGCCCTGATCTTTGACTAACAATAGACCAAAACCAGGATATGCAAAAGGATTACACATTCTTTGGTGGAGCTCCAGATAATGTGATCAACGCTATCAAGGGCAAGTTCAATCCATCTCTAGGTAAGCCGTGCCAATATTGTAGAAACATGGCCAAAGCAGTAACTGACGTTCAATCAGGTGCTCTTACTCCGGTCATGCATGATATTGTCATTCAAAACAGGGAACAAACAATTGGTGTATTTCAAGGTACGATTCACTATTAGAATTACTGGTGAGATAGTCCATGCTTAAATATCAAGCAGATTGGACTCCGGTCAAAATTCACGATCGGATTCTGAAACTTGTTGGCTACACCAATGCCCGAGTCTTTCATGGCACAGCAGCGAGTCGAAGTGAAGAATGGGTGGACTCATCCACTGGATATGTGTTATCAACATTCGATTGCATAAGGGCTTTAAAAGCATGGCCACCTTACCTGCGACCTTTTGTTCATCGCTTCATACCAGAACGTGCTGCCATCAATGATCAATGGCGGAGAGCACGCCCTTTCGTTGTTGATTCACTGAACCGGAAAAAAGCTTCCGGTGGCAAGTTTCTGGAACAGCCTGGTTCGATGCTAGACTACATGACCAGCGGCAAAAACGAGGACATTGCTTACGATGTAGAGAAGCAGCTGTTGTACCAGATGACGCTTGTTGCAGTTGGCACCGTGACGACGTTTGCATCGATTGTTCAAGTCTTGTATGATCTTGCCGACCATCCAGAATATATTCCTATCCTTCGAGAAGAGGTCCAAAATGCCGAACGGGACAAAGATGGATTCTTAACCAGAGACGCGGTCTTTGAGATGAAAAAGCTTGATAGCTTTATCAAGGAAAGTCAAAGGCTTCATGCCCCAGATCTTTGTATGTCTTCGCTTTCCATCCATTTTATAACTTGTTTATGATGCCGAGGAGAAGATACACGCGATTAACGAACTGACTTCATGCAGCTACATTCCAACGCGCCGCTACCTCTGACATCACTCTTTCGAACGGCCTGTTTATTCCAAAAGGAACAAAGCTCGAAGCTCCTACTGCTGCGATACAGGTCGATGAAAAGATTTATTCCAGCCCCGAGGAGTTCGATGGTCTTCGCTTCTATCGTGATCGGCAGAATCCAGGAGAAGAGAACAAACACCTCTACGTCAGTGTCGGCCTCAATGATCTGTCGTTTGGTTTCGGTCGTCACGCGTGCCCAGGGAGATTCTTAGGACATATCAATATCAAGCTCATAGTTTCAGAGATCCTCTTACACTATGATGTCAAACTGGGAGAAGGGCATAAACGACCAGCGGATCAAGAGTTCGAAGCAATCGTAAGTTCTCTACTTGCTCCTTTACTACTACTGATAAGTAAACGTTGCTCGCGAACCACCACTGACTGACTTCTACACAATTTAGATTTCTCCAGCTCCAGATGGGGAGATAATGATGAGGTCTCGGCCACTGTAACGAAGTAATCTAGAATTCTATGACGAACTACTAGCCATGCATGGCCTCAGAGGGATGTAATAGGGGTGAAAATCATTTGGATGAGTCATCCTCTGTAATCTGTTCAATCTTTCTACATAGTAGTACGAGGAACAGACAGCTACGGGTCTCTTCTCTGACAACAACGCTTTACGGAAAACCGGGCTTTGAATTCCAGAACAAGTCACATTACATCTTTGGTAGGAAAGCTTCTTGTCTACTTCCCGTGTTTCTCAAAGACGATGTCGAGGAGCACGGGCCGCCCCCATGTTCAGCCCGCGTCTTTAAAATCTAGCACCCTCGACTTCGAGGCTTCGGGGTCAACGGGTTTCCATGCCCCCAGACTCTTCCCCGGAGCGGAGAAGCAAGCTTGTGGCAAAATTATCTCTACATGGCCATTTCGCTAGAGAATCTCGGATTCGCTGTCGCAGAGAGTATGGTAAATTGGGAATCAGTGCGGTTTTAGTGAACGTTGCCTCATTTCCTCTTCAGCAACGTCCGGGCTGTCCGTAAGAGATCCCTATCATTGTCATCTTATCGGGGTTGTCTGAAGACAGGCTCCTATACCAAGGGGGCTGATAAGTTATCTCTGGTGCCCGGAACTCGGTGGCCGGTCTTTCCTGAGCTCTATTTTGGGCAGTTTGGTGGCGCTTCGTATACAACCATTAGCTTTTAGCTAGTCTGCCCCTCCTTGGACCTCGTCAAAATCATTTATATTAGAGACAATGCTTCACACGACCAGAACAATGGTTCAGAATCGTTTCCTGTGCAGTTGTGCTGTTCCACAGTTGCAGAGTTCAAAAAACAAATACAACCAAACTGCTTCTGCACATCCTTTCTATCCAACATGGACACTGCAGAGTCTACAGCTTCTGATCTTCAGAAAAGCGGGTCCAACGTGAAGAGCAGTAAGTAACATCCACCCTTTCCTGCCTGCTGGTTTCCGTTTCTGAGCAGACTCCTACAGATGTCGAGTCTAACATATCCATAGCCGGAGAGACTGGCACATGGGATGACCTTGGAGCGTCTCGATCTCTTCCTCTGAAAAAGGATCTATCTTTCTACGGTATTCTGTCCGCCGGATACAGCATCAGCAACAGTTGGTTGGTGGTCGCTGCCAACCTGTCAATCTCGCTCTTCTACGGTCCGGCGAATACAATCTGGGGTCTCATCGCGACAACCATCATTTACGCTTGCGTCGGTCTGACTCTTTGTGAGCTGGTGTCCGCGTATCCGACTACTGGTGGCCAGTATCATTGGACGTCTATTCTGGCCCCGGCAAGCGTCAACCGCGCTTCTGTAAGTCTTTTGAGGGGAATGGGAAAACTTCTGTCGTATCTGGTTCTGACTTATATCACACATAGAGCTATTTCTGTGGCTTCCTCAGTTGGTTTTCATGGCTTATGATGTGTGCTTCGAGCATGGGAGCTGTCGCCAACAGTATCAATGCTCTTGCAATCAATGCCAACCCCGACTACTTCATGAAGCCTTGGACTATGTTCTTGATCTACGAGGCTATCAATGTCCTAGCACTTCTGTTCAACCTCTTCTTGCACAGAGGCCTAGGCAAATTCTATGAATTTGGCTGTAAGTAACTTTAATTTGTGTTTTACTTCTACAAACGAAAAGTATCTGACTTTCATAGTCATATTAAGCTTGGTGTCTTTTGTGGTCATCACGGTAACATGCCTGGTCATGCAACACGACAAGCAACCATCTTCATACGTCTGGTTGTCTACATCGGAAGGATCTGGCTGGTCTCTTGGAACACAATTCATGATCGCATTGGCTGGTCCGGTCATTGCTTTCATGCCACTTGACGGAGCTGCTCACTTGGTCGCAGAGGTCAACCGACCGGCTGTCGTGGTTCCCAGGACAATTTTGGCCTCTCTGATCATTTCGTTTCTTTCGTCCCTCGTTTTTGCGCTCGCGGTCCTCTACTCGATTTCGGATGTAACATCAGTCCTCACGACACCTTCTGGCTTCGTCCTCTTCGAACTCTGGATACAAGCCACAGGGTTAACGGCACCTGCGATCGCCTTCACAGTTGCAATCATCGTGATGCTTCCTATCGGAAGCGTTGCCTGCCAGCAGGTTGCTTCCATGATGGCACTTAGTCTTGGGTTAGATCAGGCTTTGGTCTTTCCTGGAACCTGGGCAACCGTGAATAAAAAACTCAATACTCCTGTCAACGCTTTGTTGTTGAACTTCAGCTTGATGTTCCTCGTGGGTATTCTGTTCTTGGTATCCACGCTAGGTATGTCCCTCACTCCGCTCATCCCATCACTGTCATCAATCATCAGGGGCTGATTTTGAAACCTCGATAGCATACAACGCCTTGGTAGGAACGGCCATCGTCCTGCAGCAGACCACTTTGGCCATACCCATAGTGTGTTTGTTGTATAATCGCCGTTCAGAGCTTGCCCTACCACGAACGCGTCCATTCAGGCTTCCAAAAATAGTAGGCTGGGTTGCGAATATCGTATCAGTGCTTGCGTTATCAGTCACGACAGTTTTCTTCTTCCTCCCGGCAAGTCGACCAGTGACGGCCAAATCCATGAGTAAGTTGGACCCTGGACATCCCCTCATGCGTGTTTCGAAATGTTCAACTCAGGCTAACACCATTTTGTGTGTTTTAGATTACGCCAGTGTCGTTGTGGTTGGATTCGTGACAATCGCTGTCGTCAATTGGTTCGTTCATGCTAAAAAACATTATCATGGGCCACGGTCCATTCTGCTTCATCACTAGAGCTTTCAGGCCTACTCGGGGGTATGCTTGATTTTTCTCTCAAGCCCAAGGGGCGGTGTATCTTTGTACCTTATGATTGGAAGAACAGGTGTACTCATGCAAGGTTCATATGAGTTCCTTTGATAGGACGGTAAAATGGACAAACCACAATTGATCGATACCTACCTAAATATGGTGCTTGTGAGATGTTTGTCCCAGGCAGGCAGCAACGTAGGCCGAGTAATCTAACAACGGAATACTCGAACTCATAGTGTCAGTGTTGCCATTGATGTCCTCACGGACCGAAATCCCCGATGAAATCGCAGTGACCCATGGGATGGAGTGCTGTACTTGTAGTTGTCGGTTCATGACTAAGGAAATCCGATAGCGGGAGAGAGAGCAAACGAAGGTAATGAATGATGGATGACCTGGACTATTTCCCACGCCCTCCCAGCGACAAGGTTGCATGGGAAAAGGTGCCTGAAAAAGGGTTGAGGATCCATTGGAGAAGCCGGTCTCTTTACATTAGGTAAGCAGGCTATGATTGGCGGGTCACAGGGCGGCCACAAGTCCGCCGAACAAGCGTCCGAACAGCATCTTTTTTATCGCGTGTAAAGCATTTGGAGGGTCACATATCCGTACTATCGCTCGCTCTCAAGGCCACTTGCGCCGCCAGTTTCTCAATTGCTTTCCGATTTTCTTTCCTCCTTCCAACTTCTTTTGAGGAGCAGGGTTGATGTGGTCGTGTATCGTCAAATCCACCTATCTCTCACCATGGCTTCTGCTCTTGTAGCCTTACCGCGAGCCTCCCTGCCGGCCAGGCGATTGCTGCTGCGGCCTCGTTCCAAACCAATCGACCTATCCCATATCTGCGTGCGATGCCTATCTCAGCAGCAACACCTTCGCCAGCGAGTCGCGCCCGAGCGTCAGACCACTGAAGGGCTGAGTTTCCTGGAAAGAGATGTTTTGTTCAGCGATAGACACATCGGCCCTTCTCGAAAGGATGAGGTGCAGATGGTCAAGGCACTCGATCCGCCGGCCAAGGATCTCGACGACTTCATCAGTCAGACACTGCCTGCAGATATCCGTGCTAAGAAGCCTCTGGTCGTGCAGAACATGTTTGGGAAGGAAAACGGCGAGGGCCTGCATGAACAAGGGATCGAAAGAGAACTCCATAGCCTGCAAAACGCTAACAATGCGTGGCGGTCTTTCATCGGAGCAGGATACTACGATACGAACACACCTACTGTGATTCAGAGAAATGTCCTCGAGAACCCTGCATGGTACACCAGTTACACGCCTTATCAAGCTGAGATCAGCCAAGGCCGTCTCGAGTCGCTGTTGAACTTTCAGACTCTTGTGACTGACCTCACGGGTCTCGCCATTGCCAATGCCTCAGTCCTAGACGAGGGCACTGCTGCAGCAGAAGCCATGACCCTCTCAATGAACGCTCTCCCAATGTCTCGACAGAGAAAGCCTGGCAAGGTATTTGTGGTATCGGATCGTGTCCACCCTCAAACAATCGCAGTGCTCGAATCCAGAGCGACGGGATTCGGCATCAACATTGTGGTGGGAGATGTGCTGAAGGATGACTGCAAGCTTGTCAAAGATCAGGGTGCCAACCTGATTGGTGTGCTAGCACAGTATCCTGACACAACGGGAGGTGTCTTCGACTTTCAACATCTGTCAGATGTCGTCCACACTGCTGAGGCAACGTTCAGTGTAGCCACCGATCTTCTGGCTCTGACTCGTCTCAAGGCTCCAGGAGAATTTGGCGCCGATGTTGCTTTTGGAAACTCCCAACGATTCGGTGTTCCTCTGGGATATGGAGGCCCTCACGCGGCTTTCTTCGCCTGCAACGAGAAGCACAAACGTAAGATCCCGGGTCGGCTTGTTGGTGTTTCCAAAGATCGTCTTGGAAACTCAGCTCTGCGTCTAGCTCTTCAGACTCGCGAGCAGCATATCAGAAGAGAGAAGGCCACCAGTAACATTTGCACCGCTCAGGCTCTCCTCGCAAATATGAGCGCTTTTTACGCCATCTACCATGGTCCACAAGGTCTCAAAAAGATTGCGGAGAGAATATCAGCCATGACCAGGTTTGCTCAACACATGCTCAAATCTAAAGGATATGAAATTGTCACGGAGGGCTTAGGAAAAGATGGATCGGTTCTGTTTGATACAATCACTGTACGTGCAAAGGACCAGAATGATTATCAAAAGGTCTTAGCGGCCGCACAAAAAAAGGAGATCATGTTACGTCGTCTTACACTTTCGGGTAACGACAATCTTCTCGGTCTTTCCATTGACGAGACCACTTCAAGCAGAGATCTGGGCCATCTTCTTGAATGTTTTGGCGTCCCGAACTCTGAGTACATGGCCGCATTCAAGAAGCCAGACTTTGTCGCAGCCTCGAACACTGACCCAATTCCACCCGCACTAAAGAGACAAACACCTTATTTGACGCATCCCGTTTTCAACTCGTACCATTCTGAGACCGAGTTGCTCAGATACATCTATCATTTACAGTCAAAAGATCTATCGCTTGTCCATTCCATGATCCCGCTTGGATCCTGCACCATGAAGCTTAATGCGACCACCGAGATGCTGCCAGTATCCTTCTATGGATTCTCGAAACTTCATCCTTTTGCTCCCATTGAAAACGCTCAGGGATATGTACAACTGTTCAAAAGATTGTCCGATGCTCTTACTGCGATCACTGGCATGCAAGATGTCAGCCTCCAACCCAACTCTGGCGCTCAGGGAGAGTTTGCTGGCTTGCGAGTGATCAAGAAGTATCTTGACAGCAAGGAGACGACCAAGAAGAGAAACATCTGTCTGATCCCTGTCTCTGCGCACGGTACTAATCCTGCATCAGCTGCCATGGCAGGAATGAAGGTCGTTCCTCTCAAATGTGATACGAAAACCGGCAACTTGGATGTGGAAGATCTTAAAGCGAAATGTGAGAAGCATAAGGACGAGCTGGCTGCTATCATGGTCACCTACCCAAGTACATTCGGTGTGTTTGAGCCTGCGATCAAGGAGGTCTGCCAAATTGTACACGACCATGGAGGACAGGTATACATGGACGGTGCCAATCTCAACGCTCAGATTGGTCTGTGTAACCCCGGCGAGATCGGTGCTGATGTCTGCCATCTCAATCTGCACAAGACTTTTTGTATTCCTCACGGCGGAGGTGGCCCTGGTGTTGGACCCATCGCCGTCAAAGAGCACCTCCAGCCATTCCTGCCATTCCACCCTCACGTCGACCCTCACCAGGGTACCAATCGGGCAACGACAGCCATTTCTCCGGTCAGCTCTGCTCCATGGGGTAGTGCTTCAATCCTACCAATCAGCTATGCCTATATTCAACTTATGGGTGGCAATGGTCTCAAGCATGGAACGGAGATGGCATTGTTGAATGCCAATTACATCATGTCTCGTCTCCGACCTCATTACCCAATTGTCTACACGAATGCGAACGGTCGCTGTGCACACGAGTTCATTCTGGATGCTCGTGGTTTCAAGGAGACCGCCGGTGTCGAAGCCATCGATATCGCCAAACGTCTCCAAGATTATGGGTTCCACGCACCAACAATGAGTTGGCCGGTCGCAAACACTTTGATGATCGAACCGACCGAGTCGGAGTCGAAGGAAGAGCTTGATCGGTTCTGCGACGCATTGATTGAAATCCGAAAGGAGATCAAGGCGGTTGAAGATGGTCAGGTTCCACGAGAAGGCAATGTCCTAAAGATGGCACCCCACCCTCAAGCCGATCTGTTGGGCAAGGATTGGGATCGCCCGTACACCCGAGAACAAGCAGCGTATCCACTGCCATGGCTTCGAGAGAAGAAGTTCTGGCCCACGGTGGCTCGTGTTGACGATGCCTTTGGCGACACCAATCTTTTCTGTACCTGCACGCCAGTCGAGAGATATGAAGAGGAAGGATTCACTGGACTTCAGGCCCCCATGCCGACGTAATTCCTAAATCGTCGTTTCGGGTTAGCCCAAATATATTGTATCTGAATGGGGATTTTTTTTCTACTACTACTACTGCATGATCGGAGTTTTCAACATCTCGGGTCCGAGGCACAGCACAGCACAGCACAGCACAGGCAGGCTTGGTACTTTTTTGCTTTGGTAGCGTCGGTTGGGTATGAATCAGGATCGGTGTCGTGTTTATGGCAAAAACAAAAACAACAACAACAAAGCTGTGGTGAATAGATGATGTTTGACTTTCAACGAGTAATGAGCAAAAGCGTATGCGGAAGTTTGTGTTTCTTCTCCTCTTGAACTCGGAATTGCTACGGGGTGTCTCTTTGCATGTGTTATCTTCCACAGGGATCACACTTGAATTTCAACATGAGCTGACGGTAACGGGTGTACACAGATTGAGAAGTTGTTGTGTTCCGACAAAGAAAATAACGGGGAGGTGGAGTACTTGAGTATCTGAATACTTGAGTGCTTGAGTGCTTGGTGCGGAAGAAAGTTCAAATTGAATTGAATTGAATTTCTCAATGGTGCTATTCATACAGTTTTGATGATGATGAAAAACGATCGTCCCATCTTTGTCATGACCGTTACTCGTCCTTCGGGGGGGCGGGGGCTATTAATGCTCTTTTCTTCTTCTTCTTTCCACCATCACATCAACAGAGACATGGTACATTTCTTTCAATATCCGAGTCGTTGTTGGTGGTTTTCTTGCACGACTCAGATTCTCTTTGCGCCACTCTTCCACTCCCCGGCGTCCTCCACACCCTGAGCGACCTTGCGAGTGCCATTCTCGAGTCCTGTGGCCGCATTGTTCAACCCGTCACCCAGAGGTTTGCCGAGGCTCCCTGTCGCGCCAGTTATGGTATCACCGACTCCTATGAGAGAAGTTGGTTCGTGTGTCGATCGATAGGTGTGATCTCGAGTGAGATTCGAGATTGATTCTTTAGAGAGAGGGAGAGAAGAAGAAAAAAGGGAATGCAAAATGGACATTGGTATTGGTATCGAGGACACTGGAGATCGTGACTTACCCCTACCAGCTGCACCGGTGACACCTCCGACTGTACGAGCTACACCTCCAACGGTGTTCTGTTGTGGACATGTACAAAAAGTAATTAGCCAAATCTGATTTGGATCTGTGTGGATATCATCATGATGATGATGATGATGATGGAGGGGGGGGAGGTATGAGGGCAGAGGGTTGTGTGAAACAGGACATGCATACACCAATGGTGGAAGTGACGAATTTCGCCGCACCGGTGACTCCCTCGTCGGAAGATGAAGTATTGATTGGCATTTTGTTTTTGTCTTTGGTTTTGGTTTTTGGTTTTCGGATCTGTGCTGACTTGTGTAGAGTAGGGTAGAGTTGACGATTTGAAAACTCGTAGTCACGTATACCTAGACAGGCAATGTCGTTGGTTTGTTTGGTGGTGATGGGAAGGAGACCCTTGTGTGTGTGGGTGAAATGTAAATTCCAGTTCCAAAGGCAGGCTATATACCCAGACTCGGTCAGGTAGTCAAGAAAAGACTTGCGCGACGCACTCGAAGTATGTGTGTGAAGAAACAAGATATTCCACGCGAAAAATCACCAATTGGCGGTTCACAGTGGTTTGTTCAACGGCAACAACACCCCCGTACCAGTTTTTGTATTGCAGCGAAAGTTGAAAGGATTCCCAAGATATGACGTCAAACGGCGGGTGGGATTCATCATCCTTTTGGAGAAAAGTAGGGAGGGAGAGAGTAGGGAAGAGGCGTAATCAAACCTCAGCATGATGTTGGTCACGCCTGATATCCTTGATCCCTGATCCTTGTACGTACACGTAGAAGAGAGAGAGAGAGAGAGAGAGAGAAAACAGGCATACCGTACGAAATAATCTACTGATCACGCGAATAGGAGTAGGAATACCGACACTGAGGGGCGGTCCGATAGCCGCACCATACACACCCCACAAACGGCTGTGAAGGTGCAACGAGAACAAGTTCCCTACAACGAGATCCGATTGTCATAAAATTACTCCCGGTGGTAATCCGTAGGTAGACAAGTCAATGCTCAAGGGGATGGAACAAGCCGAATCTACTTGACAGTTAAAACGGCCCCTGATTAATGGGGATGTTTCTACTCCGTACCGCCCAGGAGTCCGAATTGTCATGTATAAACAAGAACAAATAACAAGAACAAATATTCTCGTCCAAGTCTCGAGGCGCAGAAGGTCAAAGTTATAAAGTGTGACTGTAGCAATTCATTCATAGGTATCAAATCGTAGACAACGTTATCTGTTTTGTATAATTCTCACATTTGAAAAAAAAAACAACCCCGCCACGCTCGCTAAAACAAGGACATGCGAAATATAGTATAGTACTACTCGTACATGGATGGTGGTACAGTGGGAAGATTTGTTGTTTGCAGCTTCGACGGGAAAAGGAAAAAGCTTTGGCGGCAAACAAGACAAGATAGATGTCGGTGTTATTGCTGAGTCCCATCATTTCCCTTAAAAAACAAATACAGGCGTGTAATGTGTCCTGTTGAGGTGACGACTTGCAAAGCGTATCCAGCCGCTACGGCTCTGTGGTATATCGTGTGGGTGTGTGTATCTAGTAATGGTCATGTCCTATATGCATCCCCACCAGCGTCAGTGTCGTTATCTCCCAAAGCTCGACAATATAGGAAAAGTCCAGAGGGTATAACTCACGTCCAAGAGGCTTTGCTCTCTTTCCAATATCCTTGGCACTTTGTTGTTTGATCTTTGCCAGACGAGCCCTATCGTGTAGATGCACGTTAGTGACCGTCTCATTCGTTTTTCAATCCACAAAATACAATCAAGGTCAAGGTCATGGTCAAAGGTCAAAGGTCAGGGTAGGGATGTATGACTTACTCCTCGGCGGCTTCCCTCTCCAACATCTTGACGTGTTCCCTGGCCTCCCTGACTGCTGTACGAGCCTGCATCAACGCACGGTCGGCGTCACGTTCGGCGGCCTCTGCACTGGCGACTCTCTCACGGGCACCGATGATGCTGGGGTCCTCGTTGTTGTGGCGGTTGAACAGGCCACCGCCGGAACTGCGAGAGGTAGAGCCCGAGTGCGACAGGCGGTTACCACGGCCGTCGCTGTTGTACTCGGGGGACGACTCGCGACGTTTGTTGAAGAAGCCTACGCGTCTGGGAGATCCGTCGGAGGAAGAAGACGAGTGTCGAGGATGACGGGTGTTGGTGTTGGTGGTGGTGTTGGGTGCAGCCGGGGTTGGCTCAGTGGTAGACTTGTGTCCGAAGAGACCCATTTTGGTTGATCAAGAAAGAGGATGTGATTGAAGAGGGATATTGATACAATGAGGATATGAATAAGCTTGTTGCTGTTAGGGTTGATGGAGAACTGAAGCTTGGTGTTGAAGATGTTGGAAGATTGGAATATCTGGTATCAAGCAGGACGAACAAGCTTGATTTTATAAATTTTGGAATTGCATCGACAGTCTCATTTCGCAAGTACAGACACAATCCCGTCCTGCCTTATCGAACCCCTTCTGGACCCCCTTGTCGTGTGCATTGAATCCGGTTTTTCTGATCTTCACAAGGGTGGTGGGTGGGTGACGTAGAGAAAAGGACTCTTCGTATCAAAGCTTGGGACCAGGGATCCCTGGAGATCGTCAGCCTCGTTGGCCCAAACAGAGTCAAGATGACGCCAACATCTCGGCTGTTTTGGTACGAGTGTAATGTTAATGGTGTGATTTGATGCCTGACACGACGACGGGAGATATCTGGGATTGAAACATGGGACGGGGAAATATTATGCATGACGGCATTTTGCATGATGGGGAGATTACAAGCAATCGCCCCCATAAGCTTGATTGGTTCGCCTCGTTTGACACATCTGGGGGGCATTGTGGCTGAGAGACCAGGCCAGGTCTGTTCTCGGAGCATCGAGCACATACGAGTACTGAACACACAAGGTAAAAACCCTGCATGCAAAGTGAAGAAGTATTGACAGTTGACGGGCGACAAGAGAGTTGCAAATGTGTACGTTCCTCATAGTTCATAGTGGCGGATCGCGCCAGCAGCCATGGCAACATCCGCCTGGTTGCGTGGATCTTTATTGGTATCTACATCATACATGCATTAATCGTGGTTTGGCTGGATAAAATCCATCGTTCCTCTGCTTGATTCTCCAGCTCAGACCTTCTCAAACTCGGAGCACTTCTGGATCTCGTAGGCGAGTTAATCGTGCCTTCACACTGACCATGTTGTGACAGCAGTGGCAGCCTCGTGATGACGTAGGAGGTCTGACAGATTGGGCCTTTGTCACGTGTGAGGCTCGACTTTTGGCCATGGGCTTTCTTCAAGTAGCCATGGATCGCTCGAGAATCGACCCCAGTCTCCCGTCGTTTTGCTCAAACATTGCAGTGGTGACTTATACTCTCACAGAAGTATTGGAGTAAATCCATGTCTTCGGGCTTGGGTCGAGGGTCGTCATGCGAAGGTGTGTGGTCAATTGGTGGCAAATGTTCATTGAACATCAGTGCCCGTTTGACAGGAATTTCACGCTTTGGCAATCCATCCGCTGTGAATCATAAAGTCAAAAATACGATTGGCCTTATTGACGTCAATCTGGGAAAAAGGTTAGCATGACATCAAGGGCTCTGTGCGTTCTCACTTACTCTGCAGACTCCACGAGCCTCTTTCTTCTTCATGTGGCCGCCTTGCTTCATGGCTTCCTTGAGTAATCCTTCCTTCAGTGCCAAATATGGCTTAGGGCGGATATGAAGAGCGTTGCATAGTTGAATCTCCTCCTCGCTGAGCAACTGCAGATCTGGTGCGAGGCTCTTATCCTTCTCCAGATTCCACGGAGTCACACCGGTCAGTGGCGGGACCTCATATCGGACTTTGGCTTTAGGACCTGATGAACTGTCGGGGCCATTGGCTTCAGCGAACAATTTGTCAAAGTCGTTTTCTACCGCAGGCTGACTATCAGTGAATTGAGGAATGGTCTTTGGCTTGCGTTGGAATCGAAGTGGCAATTCAGGTGTGGTCAATTTGGAGGCTTCGGTCGGTAGATCGGGTTGTTGCAACTGACTGCCTTTTTTGGGTATCTGAGGCATTCGGTCGAATTGTCCCTGAGGTTGATTTCGTGCTGCCCGAGCCTGTTTGTCGCTTTCGTACTTTTCTCCGCCTTTCAGATCGCTAATACCCATCTGCTTCCACTCTTGGAGTTGGAGAATGGCAATACGCAGATTGTGTTCCAGGAGCAGATCTCTATTCAGCGCCTCGAAATCTTCGTGATTCATCATTCTGGCAAATGGTTTAGCCTTGTGTAGCAGGTCTTTCTCTTCCTTGGTCCGTTTCTTGTCAAGAAGTTGATTCTTCTTGTACTCGAGGAGACTGTGTTCGAAAATGATCTTCTTCCTATCTGTGCGGGCTCTCAGCCGAGAGTTGTAGATGTCAAAGACAGTCATCTTAAGAGTAGTCTCTTCGTCCATCTGGCCAGTTGTCGGATCTAAGCCATTACCAGGTTCAAATGACATGTGTTGGACAGCCTCCTCGGCATCATTGGCGAATTCGGTTTCAAACTCCAAACGGCCAGGCATGAAACCTTGGACTTCGTGGCATGCCGGAACAGAGGCCGTGGGTTTCTGTTTGGGTGTTGCCGGTGGTGCATGTTTGGCAGTCTCTTTGCGCTCTTCGATGCGTCTCTTCTTACGAGCCTGGAATTCGTCTTTTGGGATGCGCTCAAAGAGTTCGGTGTTAGCGGGATCGGCTAACTCCGGTAGAGGAAACAATGGACTGTCAACGTAGGTGTTGATGTAGTGGTCGCGAACTTCATCCTTTTCCCGATAACCTCCAATATGCTCAGCGACATCGGCCCAGGAACCAAGCCCATAGCGTTCCGAGCCTTCTAGCAGGAGGAGTTCTTCGTCGGCACCCCAGTCTTCGGTGTAAATGGGGATCGAGTTTTGCTCGACGACATGGTATTCGTGTGTACGTGGATCATGACCTTTGCTATGTTCACCCCGTGCGAAACAAGGAACACAAAGATCGTATTCGCGACAGGCAGGATTGGCGCAGGATATGCGAACGGTAGAGGTTATGTCAATCGAACAGACGTCGCAATGGTATTTGGTGCCGCCGTCGCCCCCTCTAAGGGCTGCATTCTTGCGTATGACACCCATACTCCTCTCTATGCGTGCATCCTCTTCTATGTCCGAGTCGGGAGACAGATATCGCGCGTAGTCATCAGGTATCGTCGCGTCGCAGGCAGCGGAATTGAGTGGGTCGCCTGGGCTAAAAGTGGCAAGATGAGGTGTAGACGGTTCTGAATCGTCGTCAACGTCGTCAACAGTGTAGCAGACGAGTTTCCGTGTAGATCGAACCGGTCTGGAACGACGTTCGGGGACGGGTAGAGAAGGTGTTGTGGTGATAGGCAGGGGTGATGGTCGTACTCTGGAACGGCTGACGTCCTTCACCTCGAACCGCCCCCCAGATGCCAAGCGCGAGGGTCGCACGTGACTCATGATCGGCGTTTGGCCAGTCGCAGGCCGAGTGAGGGCTTGGTAAGTGTTGGTGAGTGTCGGTATCTGTGTCTCCTACTGACTAAGTCGTTGTAACAAAACACTCATCAGCTTCGACAACACAGCGGTTGTAGGACTGGCTCCTTCAAACACACCTGTGCAACACCTTTCACATCTCTAGACGGTCCCTTCTTTGACGCTGTTGTCGTCCCCTGCCTTGCTTTCAAATCAGATCAGCTGCGGGCTTCAACTCACTGTTCCCTCACCTTTGCCTTCTCTCGTCGGTCCTTACCCCTCCTCGGCCGTTCACAGCCACAATCCTGAAATATCGTCAATCGTACTGAATATTGCTGCCTGTGGCTTTCAGTCTCTCACCTTCAATTGTAAACGTATCCAAAATTTATCCAAGGTTGTTAGCGTATCAACGCAGGCAGGGTCAAAAGCGTCAAGATGTCGTGGAAATTGACAAAGAGTATGTGATCACAAATATGAGAAGGATCCGCGGATCTAAAATATGTTCTTGGGTTGTGAGTCCTCAGCGCTGACAGAATCTTAGAACTGAAGGAGACACACCTTGCGCCGTTGATGAGCGGGTCGAGTCGGTCGACATCAACTTCCACAGTCAAGCCTGATGAAGCTGCGCCGTCGGTAGATGCCAACGATCTGACAACGACTCAAAGCAACGTGAGCACTTCTTCGGCTACAACAAATGGCATTGGTATGTCTGGAGAACTCGGTACCCGTCTAGCAGTCTCTAATCATGTATAGCCGCTTCTGAGGCACTCACCTCACCGCCGGTGCAAAATACAAAGCCGGGTATCTTGATAGTCACGCTCCACGAAGGAAAGCAGTTCTCTCTGCCACAACAATACCAGTCAGTCTTCAACAGCTTCTATGGATCAGGCGGGTCAGGCTCCGTTAGACCAAGCTCTTCATATGCAGCTGGATCGTTAACATCGGGGTCGTATGCGCCTTCGAACCGACCGGTATCTACTCATGGTGGCATCAACGCTGCGCCAACTGTTCACGGTAGATACAATAGTAAATATCTACCATACGCACTGCTTGACTTCGACAAGTTGCAAGTGTTTGTCGATGCAGTATCTGGCAACCCGGAGAATCCACTCTGGGCGGGTGACAACACCTCATTCAAATTCGATGTCTCGCGTGTCTGCGAACTTAGCATTCAGCTTTATCTTAGGAACCCAGCTGCAAGACCAGGAGTCGGCAGAAGTGAGGATATCTTCCTTGGCGGTGCCAGGGTCACTCCGAGATTTGAGGAAGCTAAGAATTTTGTTCCGGACCCCAAGAAGAGCAAGAAGGAGAACGAGAAGGCCGAAGCCGCTTGGAATAGTCAGGAGAAGCAAGCAGGCCAACTGGGCACCGAATGGATAGATATTCAGTTCGGCACAGGTGCAATCAAAGTCGGCGTCAATTATGTCGAAAACCGCCAGGGCAGTCTCAAGATCGACGACTTTGAGTTGTTGAAGGTGGTCGGTCGAGGTAGTTTCGGCAAGGTCATGCAGGTCATGAAGAAGGATACCGGTCGAATCTACGCCCTCAAGACAATCCGCAAAGCTCACATCATCTCCCGGTCTGAAGTCGCACATACTCTTGCAGAGAGGTCAGTTCTTGCACAAATTAACAATCCGTTTATCACGCCACTCAAGTTCTCCTTCCAATCACCAGACAAACTTTACTTCGTGCTGGCTTTTGTCAACGGTGGTGAACTCTTCCATCATCTCCAAAAGGAACAGCGATTCGACATCAACCGATCCAGATTCTACACTGCAGAGTTGTTGTGCGCTTTGGAATGTTTGCACGGTTTCAAGGTCATTTATCGAGATCTTAAGCCTGAGAACATTCTTCTCGACTACACTGGTCATATTGCTCTTTGTGACTTTGGATTGTGCAAGTTGGACATGAAGGATGAGGATCGTACCAATACCTTCTGCGGGACCCCTGAGTACCTTGCACCAGAGCTCCTACTCGGCCACGGCTACACAAAGACTGTCGACTGGTGGACATTGGGTGTGCTTCTCTACGAAATGTTGACTGGACTTCCGCCTTTCTACGATGAAAACACCAACGAAATGTACCGCAAGATTCTACAAGAACCGTTGCACTTCCCTGGTCCCGAGATTGTCCCTGCAGCAGCCAAAGATCTTCTTCAGAAGTTGCTTGATCGCAACCCCGAGCGTCGACTTGGTGCCGGTGGTGCAGCTGAAATCAAGGCCCATCATTTCTTTGCGGGCATTGACTGGAGAAAGTTGTTGCAGCGCAAGTACGAGCCTAGCTTCAAGCCCAACGTGGTAAGTTCAGTTCAGGCATGGCAAATATTGAATCCTCTAACATGGAGTAGGTCGACGCTAGGGACACCGCAAATTTCGACAAGGAGTTCACATCCGAGGTGCCTAAAGATTCGTATGTCGAAGGACCTGTTCTTTCTCAGACAATGCAACAACAATTCGCTGGCTGGTCATACAACCGTCCTGTCGCTGGTCTAGGAGATGCTGGCGGAAGTGTCAAGGATCCTTCTTTCGATCGTATTCAGTAAGGTTGAGCGTGGTTTTATCTAGTGTCTGCGATGAGACATGACACGACACGAAGAATGATTATTGAGCTGTTGGACTTTCAAGATTTGGGCCCGGGTATGTTTCATTGCCAGCCATGGAGAGCTTGGTCGAAAAGGATTTTCGGTTCAGCTAGTCACTCGTACATAGCTTGAGCCTTGGTTTCACACGGGCTCAAGCAAGCATGTTGTGTGTTAGATTTCGATTTGCATGGCGTCGCAAGGCCGTCTGCTCTTCGGCGGTAAATAAATAAAATTGATGGGAACAGCTGACACGGCCTGCGGATATGTACGTGGTCATTCGTAGAGAAGTTCACGGAGCACTTGCGAACGTTCTGAAGCCGACATATACACAGAGCTGGCCCTGCACTGAGTAGTCCGTATAATACACTACGACACCTCGGACTGGCACGATGAATTTACTCGTGGAGTTTCTTGATGCTGAATTTCTCCACATTGTTGAGAGCCGAAATTCGGTCCTGTTTTCCCCGCATCTTGAACTGTTCCGAGATCAATCGACATTTGCGAGAGAGGGACAACAATCTCGCAACATGACCGGTGCAGCTATAAGAAGGGGCCTGAGGTGAAAAGCCCCCAGCTGGTGAAACTGAGCGTCTTCTTCTCCTGTCGTCTTTTGATGTTTTGGAAGTAGTAGGCGGCGCTCTCTACTTTTATTGTTAGACACAGCTCTCGATCGAGGTCTGGGGAAACGCTTGTACCGTCAGTCATGGCTGCGAAGAACGTCCTACGCCGGGCGATTCTATATGGTATGTTGAATGCCCTCCTGATTGTGGCGTACGTGATCATCTAATTGAGCATTATTATCATCATTTCAGTCCCTGGCTCGTCCCAGAGATTCCTCGACAAGTCCCGGTCCTTGACGGCCGACTGCGTCGCGTACGACCTCGAAGACAGCGTGACTCCCGGCCTCAAAGCCGAAGCACGCACCGCCGTCCGTCGAAGCCTGGACCAAAACTTGCCCGGGGGGATCAAAGAGCGCGCCGTGAGGATCAACAGTGTAGGGTCGGGCCTGGCGCTGGCCGATCTACAAGAGGTGGTGAAGTCGAAGAACCTGACGACGTTGGTGGTGCCCAAGGTCGAAGGGCCGGGGGATCTGACGTTCATACGTGATGTGCTGGAACACAGTCGCGCCGAGCAGAAGAGGTCGGGTCAGGGCCAGCAAGAGGAGGGCGCGGACAGCACGAACAACGTCAGCGTGCTCGCTTTGATCGAGAGCGCAAAGAGTCTACTGAGTTTGAACGACATCTGCCGCGCCGCACCGGGCCTGTTGCAGGGCCTCGTGTTCGCGGCCGAGGACTACGCCCTGGACATGAGCATCACGCGGACGCCGGACCTGACCGAGTTTCTGTACGCGAGGCAGGCCATCGCCACGGCGGCGCGGGCCTACAACCTTCCCAGCACCATCGACTTGGTGACCACGAGTTTCAAGTCCGAGGCCGACCACGAGTTGCTGAGGGCGGAAGCCGAACAAGGGAAAGGGATGGGTTACAATGGGAAACAGTGCATCCACCCGAGCCAGGTCGACACGGTGCAGGGGATCTTCAGTCCCAGTGAGCGCGAGGTCGAGTGGGCCGTCAGGATCGTGATCGCTCAGAAACGAGCCGAGGAACTTGGGAAGGGGGCGTGGGCGATGGACGGAAAAATGATCGACGCTCCCGTGGAAGGCAAGGCGAGGGCCATAGTGGCAAAGGCAGGGTTATGTGGTTTCGACGTCGACAGCCTCAGGGAAAAGTGGAAGGATCAGCAGCCGGAATGAGGGATGGAAAAGGGAAAATAGATCATAAAATCAAAAATCCAATATTGATGAAAAGCTGAAAGAGAGGAAAAGGCACGCCTGCTGTCCTGATGCTAATCTCTTCTCAATTAAACAGTAACTCCTATATCTGTGGTGGCTCATATTTTGAGTGTGTATCCAAAAAACCGTCTGCTGCTGCTGCTCCTGCACACGCCTTTCTGGATGTGCATTTTTGATACTCTTGCTAAAATTAGAATTCTGGTGTGATTTTGGAACTTTCTGGAAGTCGAGTAGTAATGAATCTTCTCGATTGGTCTTTGGGGGGGAAAAGGATTTTCTTTTCTATAGCTTCTTCATCGTCTTGCGCAAGCTGCCGTTTGAAGTGGCGCTGTTTGAATGGTCCGAGAAGGATTGCGCCTCTTTGTGATCCGCCTCCTTTCGCTTGATGGTCAGACAGTTGATGTCGAGAACGTCGCAGATGCGATTGATGACTCGCACTGCCCACGTAAAGTACAACGCCATAGCGTACAGCAGGTAGGCGTAGAGGTACAGGCGCTCGAAAGTGGGCGACATCTGCTTATAGCCGAACAGGGGAAGCCAGGCCAGTACGGCACCACCGATCAATGGCGCCATCGATGATGTCCAGTACGGAAAAGGTCGACGAGTCAAATGATGCAGGATGATCTTGGTTGTAAGTCTACCGAAGACGAATGACATGGTCAGAGAGAAGATCAAAAGGTGGTTGTTTGCCAACAGAGTCGAGTAAGGAGAGCCGAGCCACGCCATGCAGCTTCCTATAAAAATAATGATCGGCGCCCACTCCAGAAAGACCGGCAGTAACGGTAAGTCTGCCTGGTGCCGGGCTTTTGCGACGTGGTAGACGCAAGCTGGGAGGTGAGCCGTGAAGAAGGCCACCAGAATTATCGGCACCCAGAGGTCGCGGAAGGTCAGGTCGGAGGGAATGTCGATGGGCAGACCCTCCGGGAGCGAGACAAATTCTGCCATGCGGTGTGACCAGATCTGAGGGCCCAAGTAGCCCGAGAGAACCATCACAGCGCAGGCGAGTATCAACCCTTCAGTCGGCCCGTTGAATGCACCCAGATACAGTGTATGGGTGTGGTACGTTTCCCAGGTGGAAAAGAACATGGGCAGACAAGGAACCAGAGCTGTAAAAGCACCCGTCTTGCTTGGGCCCAGTCCCATGGCGGCCGTCTCACAGAGGCTCGCCAGTGTGCAGTTGAGTGAGTCGATGCCATGGTCGAACAGCTCGCCAAGAGGACTCGAAGTTCCTGTCCGTCGAGCTTGTTTGCCATCGATATTGTCCATGGTTGAATACCTCGAATTCAAGTCAGACTCACACTCAACCGTCCCCGTCGGGACAGCTTCAAATCACTTACAACCACAACCCAGCGGCGAAGCTGTAATAGACCCATGTTGGGCCTGGTCCGACAAGATCAGGTATGAAGATCTGAATAAAGACAACATTGACTAGAATGCAGACGAAACCCAGCAAAGTGACCATGTTCGGGGCGAGCCACATGGGTAACAGCTTGACCGCGCCATTCCACTAGATAGGGGGAATTAGCCTGAATTGTCAGTCTACTGTTGCTGAGAAAGTAGTATTTACATAGTGCCGCAATATATAGTTTGAAATGAACGATTTGTCCACGCTCTGGTACTTGTAGGTCATCAGATGGACCATGGCCTGGTCAGAGAGAGGGTCTACTATGCAGAATTGCGTGTCAGCCAAAGCTGCCAGCATCCGGAGGTGCGTATGGGCTGATAGGCTTCTACCTACCTGACTCGGCCATTGTTGTTGCGTCGGGGTCTTGAAGCAAGATCGTAAAGGTGTCTAGACGTCTATGCCGCTGAGAATATCCGGCAGAATCGAAGAAAAAAGGGAGATTCACGAGAAGAGGTTTCCAACCACTACCTGTACATGGCGCATAGGGGATTTTCTTTGAAAGAATGGCAGTGATTGACAAGCAGAAGCTTCCTCTAGGTGAGGAAGAGAACAGAAGAATTTCTCCAACAGATTGAGAGAGGGAAAGAGACGGAGAGAGTGAAGTTCTGAAATTTTAGGGAGTGGATGCGTATGTAACATGTTCGCTTGTTATTGTCCAACGAAGCAGCATGAAGTCGGCGCGTGAACCAAGCTGGTTTGGTCTGACTGAAGGATATTTCAAGTGTCCAGGCCCAAGGAGCCGCCTGAGAGATTCGCATGGGTCGCTCGGGTGGTCAAAAAGAGCAGTCAGACAGAGTATGCTAGTGCCAAGACCATATTTTAGGCTGTGGAATTTAGTGAGGTACTACAGGCAGAGAGTGGGTGACTTTGCGGGAATGCCTTGTCATTCAATGTCATTTGATATCTTTAGGTGCCTATTAACGCTATCCTCGGCGTCATTTAGCGTCATTTGTTCTCCATATCATTTTCGTTTCTCACGTGCCGTCGCGTCGCCATCGGCTTCGCTCATCGAACATCGAACATCGAATATCAAACAATAACCTTCATGGTATTGATCGTTCTTGCTATCCAACCTCACAACAATTGATAGGCAGCCTCGTTGGGATTTCTATTTGACGCCTTCTCACGCTGATACTTTCTACGTGGCTGGTTGCGCTGGTCACATGACTACCTTCTCTTACCTTTGATCACTATGATTCTTAGACGGTGTCACTTCGCCATCGCATAGCTGAAACTCGACTTAGCATGCTTATGATGCAGATTCATTATCAAGACAGGATCTCCAACTAAATCTCGTCGCAATGGATTCTGCGGGCTTTCAGCAGCCGTCGCTGGCGCCTCCATTGCCAGTACCAATCCCGTCTTTCACCGTTGCACATCAGAAGGTCGACATTGATGTCAATTTCAATCAACAAATTGCGGGGAGAACAGAGATCACCATTTATCCCGATTCTCAAGACCTGCGAGAAATCAGACTTCACGGCCGCATATGTGTTGTCAAGAAGGTTTTGGTGAACAACCTACCTCCTCCTTCAGTGCGCCACGAAGATCCTTGTGAACAACTTGCCCTCCATTCCAATAGTACCGCTCATCAGCACCATCTTCTGTTCGAAAAGATCGCTCGATCGGTTGGTCCTGACCCAGATCCGGATCTTATCGTCACTCTACCTAAAAAGCTGAAGATCCTCCCCGTTGAAGTGGCTGAAGTTCACACGCAAGCCTCGGGCTCCATCAAAATCTCAGACCCTGCTATAGCAGGTCCTTCTGCTGCAGAGACCACGCAGGCCTTGACAGACACGACTGTTGCCAAATTCACACCCCTCACTTTAGTGATAGAATTTGAGACCTGCCACGCTCGAGAAACTCTTCACTTCGTGGCAGGGAAACGTGGCAGCGGTCGCTGGCCTCATGCCTACACTCGATCGAAGCTTGGGCGCGGGGGTGCGTCATCACTTTTCCCGTGTGTTGATCTTATCAACAGTCGATGCACCTGGGATATATCCATCAGATGTCCACGGACTGTGGGTGATGCTTTAAATCAAGCCCTGTCCGTTGATCTTTCTTCTCTCGACATTGACCCGTCTTCCCAAGACGCTCGGCACGGCTTTGAAAGCAAAGAGATGACCGTAGTATGCTCCGGTGAGCTGACCGACGAAATTCTGGACAAGAGCGATAACACCCAGAAAACGGTGTCCTTCTCCTGCTCACAACAATTAGCCCCACAGCAGATTGGATTTGCTATCGGCCCCTTTGAACGCGTCAACCTAGGCGAGCTTCGCGATGCTCAAGAAGTGGAAGAACTTGGTCGCAACGCTGTTGAAATGCTGGCATTTTGCTTGCCGGGCCGTGCAGAAGAGACTAAAAATACCTGCCTCCCCCTGACGGAAGCCATCGACTTTGTTGTACACAAGTACATCTCTTGCCCCTTTCGGTCATATTCGATGTGCTTCATCGAAGACATACCCACAGACGTATCCATTTTTGCCGGCATATCGATGTGCAGCACGAGGTTACTTTACCCCGAGGACGTTATTGATCCTGCTCAAGAGGTGACAAGACAACTGGCACATGCTATTGTAGCGCAATGGATTGGCATCAATGTCATTGCAGAAGAGCCACGAGACAATTGGGTCATTATTGGTGGCGCCTACTTCATCACGAATCTCTTCATGAGAGAACTGTGCGGTAACAACGAGTATCGGTACCACATGAAACAATTAGCCGACCGTGTCTATGAGCTCGACCACGAGCGCCCGTCAATATACGAAATGGGTGCTTTGCTCCATGTTGATCCAGCTGAATATGAGTTCATTGCTATCAAAGCACCTGTTGTCCTTTTCATCCTGGACCGTCGCATCGCGAAGACCCAAGGAACTTCAAAAATGCCAGCCATACTTGCAAAGATCCTTACCCGAGCCCGAACTGGCGATCTAGTTAACAACGCCCTTTCGACCGACCTGTTTCAGAAGACGGCAGAGCGGTTTGGTCATACCAAATATGACGACTTTCTGGCACAATGGGTCAAAGGTGCGGGCTGTCCAAGATTCTCTGCGTTCCAGAGGTTCAACAAGAAGAAGCTCGTTGTGGAGATGCTCATCAAGCAAACCCAAGGTACTACAACAACGGACCGAGAGCTTGATGTCGAGTCATTCATTCGCGATGCTCGTGAAGACTTCCAGACTGTGTATGCGGCTCCTGCACAACCTGTTTTCACAGGGCCTATGACGATTAGAATTCACGAGGCTGATGGAACGCCATACGAACACATTGTGGAAATCAAGGATGTCCAGACTACATTCGATATCCCTTACAACACAAAATACAAACGACTCAAGAGAAGCAAGAAGCAGCGAGCAAGAGCCAGCACCAAAGCCGCTGCCGAGGTCGGAGAGGAGGAGGGTGAAGCTCTGGTCTACTGTCTCGGCGACGTTCTGCAGAGCGAAGAAGATGTTGCCAATTGGAAGATCACTGAATGGAGTGCCGACGACGAAGAGCGGATGAATTCTGAGTCGTACGAATGGATACGACTAGACGCTGACTTTGAATGGATCTGCCAGATCAATCTCCAGATGCCAGGGTACATGTTCACTTCACAGCTTCAGCAGGATAGAGATGTCGTCGCGCAGCTCGAAGCGTTGAGGCATATCTCAAGTTACCCTGCGTCGCCACTTGTGTCATCCATCTTCATCCGAACGTTGATGGACAGACGATACTTCCATGGGGTGCGTTCGCTAGCAGCGCAAGGCCTTGTAAAACATGCAAGAGACGAAAATGATGCAAAGAACATTGGCTTATTCCATCTCAAAAAAGCATTTGAAGAATTGTATTGTATCACCGAACAGGGTCTAGCCATGACAAGGCCAAACAACTTCTCAGATCAACTGGCATACCTTTTACAATGCGAGATCATCGAAGCGATCTCCAGAGTGCGAGACAGCCGCGGGCATACACCAAAGGAAGTCAAAGAATTTCTGTTGGACAAGCTCAAGTTCAACGACAATTCTGCCAACGATTACTCGGACGCTTTCTATGTAGCTCGACTCATGAAGGCGCTCACGACCGCGATTATTGCCCGCCCGCAGCACCATCTCGGCGTAGATGACATGGACCTTGACCTCGAGGATGAGATGCATGAGATGAGCCAACTCGAGAACCAATTCGTCGAAGAAATTGATCGATATCGTCGTATGGACGAATGGACCAGCTCGTTTCAAAACTTGTATTCGCGAACAGCACTTGAGTGTCAATCAGTCCTTGCTGCCGCCGGTATCAGTCAATATTCACCTCTGCATTTCTTGCAGTATACGCGTCCGGGAAACCACGACATGCTCCGGCAAGCTGCATACAATGTCCTCATAACGCCGAAAGCCCTCGATGAGCCGTCAGTACTTCGTTATGTGTTATACTGTATGGTTGCGGACTCCTCCCCATGGCTTCGACAGAGTCTACAAAGAGCTTTTGGTAGAGTCCTGGCAAAGCGTGCCATTGGTGACAAGAGCGCTACTGTCCAGCCTGCGGGCGACGGACTTGTGATTGAGGATACAGCTGCGGCCGACGCTCGACAGGCCGATCTAGCTAGGCGGCAGACGATGGAAGGCGCAATGGCTGCCCTTAAAAGGGAGCTGGGAGGCCATGAAGCTCTCAAGTCTGCTCTCTGGAACGCTGTGTGCTATGACCAGATTACCCTAGACGATTTGCAGACCATGCTGGAATTCTGCCGACTACTCTACGAACCAAAGAATGAAATGAAAGTCAGTCTACGGATGCCACGGTACTGGCGGGTCGAGAATCTCGGGAAGGTAAAATATCCTTTTTACTCTGGATTTAAATCTCAGCTAACGCGGTGTTGTTTAGGGCAAGCTCAGATTCGTGCCTACTCAAAAAGTCAGGGCGAAGGCCGTACCGAAATGGCAACCTCCTCCTCCTCCTCCGCCGGTGGCTCGTCCAGAGATGTCTTCTCGACCCAGTGTTGGTGGCAGTGGAGGCTTGAAATTGACGTTCAAGATGGGTTCGCAGTCGTCTCGTCCCACACCCACTCCTCCCCCGCCACAGCCGTCGCCAAAACAACCAGCAGCGCGACCACAGAGTGCTGCGCCTGGTCGTGTCGTGCTCAAATTGAAGCCTCCTCCGAAGGACTAATCGGTGGCAAAGGGTGTCGATTCGATCACAACTCGAGTATTCGTTTGCAGCGAAAATTGCGCATTGTCATCAACACTTCACTCCCGGACGCAACCCGAAATCTTAGACTTTCCACCATAGAGGCTTGTTCGCCGTCGATACCCAGATAGCATGTTTTGTATAACAGTGTAGCATTCGTAATGCATTCAAACCAAACACATCTTTTGGAAAAGCCCAGAGCCTTGTACCCGATTTTCATGAATCTTTAGGAGAACATGATTTTTTGAGCCTGCGCCTCGCGTCCATGCCAATCAACATTTATCGTGGTAATTCCAATGCGCCGTCAATTTTGATACTTTGAAGGATTCGTTTGGTGATCATCGTCGGTCATCGCCCATGCGCTCCAGGGCTTCGAGCATAACAACGCTGTTTCCACGGATGACTACCATTCCTAGACGTTCGCGTTCACCGCCTGGCTTCTCTTCGACGGCGTCGTCCAAGACTATATTGAGAAAGACCTGTGTTTGGTCAGTCACTCGTTCTTGAGTGCGGCAACTCAGGAAAGAAAACGAAAACATACATCGTAACCTCTCAGGATACCAATGACTTTTCGATTGGCGTTGAGTTGGACAAACAGGCGCTTTTCCATGTACTATTGTTTGTAACGCGGGCAGGTGTCAGCAAAAGTACCGTCATCACATATACGGGAGGGACATTTTATCTCCAGCGAGCAGGAGTAGGTGGGTGGGTAGGTACAATACCTTCCTGAGTTCTGGTTGTGCTTGAGGCATGGCGGCGGCTGGGAAGGGTGCTGTGGGTGTACTGGGTTGAAGGTGGTCTCGAGGAGAATATTTGCGCGAGAATAAGAGTCGGGCTCAACGTGTTCGATCGCGGAGAGAGGATTTGCGACAATTGTTGTATGTTTCTTTTCGGAATCGAAGGCGCAGGTCAAACACTTTTTGGCATTGCAATGCTGGGTTCGAGTTTGCGGAGAAATTATGCCAAGGTTTGAAGATTGACTCTAATCGGGTGTTGTGCCATTGCCGCTTTATCACTCACTGGGTTGTTCTCAATCTGAGGACACTCTTACAGTGTAAGGAGATATTGAAAGCGGCAACTAGAGACAGGCTACAGCTTATGTGCTTGCACTCCTTGCACCTTCTATTCCTCGAGGGCTTCGACATGGTTTTCTCTAGTTTTCTGACAAAGCCTAAGAACAAGGCATACTGGAGGAATGGGTCCATTCAATCTGGTCAAGTGACCATCACGAAGACAGAGCCCGAATCTACGGATAATGCAGACCCAAAAATGAGGTCCACGATAAGGATACTTTTATGCGACTCAGGGGCAGGCAAAAGGGTAGCTTGCAAGTTCAGCGACGGCCTCAGTGGAAGGTGCCTTGCTTTGTGAACTGGATGTACATGTGATGCTCAACAATGGAGGCTATCCCTATGCTTTTGTTCGATACGACCACATCTCATCACATCACACCAACGACATACAACGTACAACATATCCCCAGTACCAGCCAGCTCGATCGATATAAAGGTAATGGGAACTTTCTGTTTCCGAACAGCATCACTTTGGGTCTTGATACGTGAGGTCACCGTCAACGCACTAAAATGACACCATGACTCGAAAAGTGTGGCCGGATAACTGTTGGTGGAATTCACGAAGTGGTAAGTCATAGGGTGATACCACCTCAGTGCAAACGACGGATGACTGCAAAGGACCGTTTGTGGAACTACTACAGAACAGTATAAATTTGATTCTTTTGCGCCAGACTCCTACTCACCCCAGACTCATCATCTTTTTGGGTCTCGTCACAGTGTCTACAAGGAACCATCACGATCTTCAAACCTGAGGGAGGGTATACATACTTACGTTACACTCGTCTGCCAAACTTGTCTGTCATACCACTATCGAGTGTCGGCCACCGACGAATATCACGCAGCCTCGGAAGGAGGGACAGATATATTGAAACCACGATCCGGTTCATCAACGGGGAGGTTGTTGTCACACGTACAACACTCGGCCTGTTTCCCCCTTCAATGGTTCTTCCAGCGTCACCTTCGCTCGAATCTCAAAACAGTACGACGATAGACCCGATATCGCCAATGGCTGAACGAGTATATGCCCCACCTGGACGGGTATCGATTGCTTCACAGGCTCCGGAACCCGAACCTGACATAGATGTCACAACGACCACGACCACGGCCACGACCACGACGACAACTCAGGCCTGCACAATTCAACCACAAGAGCCAGCCACGGTCGTCACTGCTCCACCCCCGGCACACGTCAGGACGAACTTGAGAGGAGGATGTGATGACATGGATGACGGATGTTTTTGGTGCTTATTTTGCACGGGAATGATGGCCTGTTTCACGTGCTGTGAGGAGTACGATATTTAGGAGCTATTGACATGTTGAACCATTCAACGAATAGATGCAATAAACGAGATCTTCGACGCTAGGGCAATGGTTCATATGCGCACAGGAGTCAGTTCTACGTTAGGAAGGAGGCTGAAAACGTCACAGTAGTTTGGTACGACAACGACCATTGGCACTGTTTATCCAACATTTAGTGGCGTGGGATGGACAGCAGCAAAATCAAATGTCATGAGGGTAGATTGAACGACTTCATGGCTTCATCTTGCCGATGGCCTGCTCTCAGGCGTGAGCTCCAGCCAGAGGAATAACACCTGACGGAGGACTTCCTGCACCCACAAAGGTATCCACACGTCCTTTGGTCGCGGCCAAGACGCCCTGAAGCTGCTGGCCGGAAGCTCGACTTGAGAGAACCATCTCCCGACCTCTGGGCAAGATGTTGCTAGCATACTCCTGCAACAGATCCTCGGGCGCCTGGGGGACACCACCTGCCTTGATCAACAACCTACCCAGGTCACAGGCATCACGGATGGCGGTGTTTGCCCCCTGCCCACGAAATGGGACCATCGTGTGAACAGCATCGCCGAGGAGGGTGACTCGGCCACGAGGGAGCTGTCTGGGTGACACGTACTCGATGAATCGAGGTGGCCGGGTGAGCATACCTTCGACTCCCGTGTAGTCGATTATCTTGGTCAGAAACGGTGCAAAGTTCTCGGTCAGTTTCTTGCTCCTGTCGAACAATTCCTGTCTGGTTGCATTCTGAACCCACTCCGCTTCTGCTGCCCATTCGCTCTGAGTTTCGCCCTGGCTGGCATAGGCTCCCGCCCAGTAGTAAGAGGCAGAAGATCTATCGGCTTGGATCTCCCTGGGTCCAATCATCTTTGATTTCGTCAGCAAGGTGTGGTAGGTAGACTTCGTATGTATCCAAACAAGAACTGGCTAGGATTGCTTACATATCGTATCGTTGGTCCAGCGGCCAAAATACCTGCAGAGGAGAAGTCGTGTATTGGTTCAAATTGCTCTCGCGACAACTCGCATTGTCCGAATATGGGAATCCATTGGCTCGGCTCGAGTTTGGCGGCGTCGGGTTCGGTGTAGCCTGCCAAAAGTTGTTCTCGGACTTTGGAACGAAGTCCATCACCGCCAACAAGCATACAGCCTCGGGCGGAAGTACCGTCGGTGAAAAACGCCGTGACCCCTTCCGCGTCCTCCTCGTAGTGTGAGAAGATCTTGCCGACCTGCAGGTCAAGATGCTGAGAAAAGTACTCACGCAAACGTTGACGATCGCCCCTGATGAGATGTCCCGGTTCGTCGGGGAGGCGATTCCCCAGAACAGCCATGATCTGGCCAGACGCTGCTTGGACGATCGTCATGGTGTCTTTGTTGACTCCAATGTTGTGATTTACGCTCGTCGTGTGAATGTCACCGAGATCATCTGAGATCAGCGGCGGTAGCTCGTGCAGCGCTCTGAGGTAGATAGCATTGTCAGCAAACCATGTCCCAATAGATGCAAGTCCTGCTTACTCAATCAAGGCAAATGACCATCCTTGACGGCGAGGATCAATCTTATCATCACGCTCAAAGATTTGGAATGGAATGTCATGTTTCCTCAGGATTTGTGCCAGTGCAAGATTCCCAGGGCCAGCCCCGATGACAAGGACATCCTTCTGGTTGGTCGCAGCGGAATTACTGCTCATTGTTGGCTTCTCGCGCTGTGGTGCAGGTACACTCGATTGGTCTTTGAGAAGGCGATAAAAAAATGAAGAACTGAAGTTGAGAGAAGTTGAGAGGAAGTCGATATATCACTCTTGTCGCTTCAAGCATGGGAAAGTATGAGAACTTATAGCATGTAAAACGTAAAGCTTCAGACAAGGAGCCTTACCCCAGATAAGTTGTCGGCGTCACAACAACCCCAGGTCCGACTTGGACTGAGTAAAAGAAGTGTCCACCCGGCTGGAAAAAATCCTTGTTTGACCCGAGCTCGTTCATCTTGGTATCTCTATCACGTTGAGAAGGCATAAAGGTGCTGAAAGTCCAAAATCATCCTATGCAGATCACAAGGGACGGAGGTTCGGTAGGACCGTCAAAGATACCGACCTTTCGATGATAGTCTGGGTCATGACTGAAGTGGTAGTTGGGACAGGGACTTCTGATTCTTATTTCGACTCCGAGCAGCACTTGAGGACATCGAGATGGTGCGTATATAAGAACAAGGTATGGAGTGGCTGCCATACTCGTTTCCAGAACCAATGAGCACTCTGGCGCAGTGACTTTCCCGCACGAGGACATGGTTTAGCGCACTTTATGTCAGGTACTCGGCCTCTGTCGCTTCCCGGCCGAAAACAGGTAACGTAGAATAAGCTAGGATTCGTGGTAGCAAATCCTAGATGTGGTAGTTGTTCCAATGGTACTCCGTAACGTTACCACTATCAAAATCCTTATATCGCCTCCAGGGCTATTTGGCTTCATAACTCGGGGCAATTGGGACGCAGAGATACCGATTCGAGACATGAGAGTCTCGTCAAAGCGGAAGGAACACGCGCGGCTGAAAACGTCTACAAAAGGTCTGCATAACTACTACAAAACTACTACCAATCTCCGTGTCGGTGCATGAAATAAAAATGAGTTGGCCCTATTAGGCAACTTCCTTACCATATAAAGAAAGTCTCACAAAGATGACTTCGGGTTGACTTCCGGGCGAGGGCCCAGATTCCTGAGAGAAGCGAGAGGACGTAACTTTCATCTCGTGGATAAACTCCCTATACTCAAGCAATACTTTATGGTGGCTCACACGTTCAGCCTCGAGGGTCGACAATACGGCGTAGCGCACTTTGATTGTTTTGTGGCTAATGCCTAGGATGTTCTTTGGTTGAAGAAGTGCGCGAAATGCTACAGCTTTGAGCCGTGTGTACCCTGTAACTGCCTGGATAGGAATAGCGTGTCGTGAAGGCGGCATGCACAATAGTCAGTCGGCTTACTTAAGCACGGCTTAGGCTTGCTGGGCAATGCTTCGAACCAGCCTCGATCTACCTGCAACGCAGCGATCTGTATTTTAATGTCGCTTGGTCTTGGATCTGTCTCAATATCTGATGTGGTATCGAGACATGATCAAAAATACTGGACTTTGACCTACCGTTGGGTCAGGCTCACGAGGCGGCACTATTCGGCGGTATGACGATGTAGTTGACGAGCTCGCTGGAAGAACCTCTCAACCTCGCGAGGCACTCATGGTTGCATAGGATCTTCAATATTCAAAGCAAGAAGATGATGGAACCATCGATCGTAGAAAAAAATCAAAACGACAGCTCAACAACTCATCTCTGACAATGCCGAGCCGTAAGAAAATAAAGCCTCCATCAAAGTTCTATTTCGTCACATTGCAATCCGAATCCGACGGATCAGGATGGCGAATGAAGAGGTCCCACGCGGCAAGGAGCCATGCGGCATATTGGGGCGGGCCTGCTCAGCAACAACACGAAGCCAACAAGGACGCCTTGAGACAGGAAAAGAACATCGACTCCATCAATGATGCCGCTGACAAAATCCCCAGTGTGCTGAGCGACAGCAAAGTTGGAGCGTTTCCTTTGGGACCGATGACTATGCAGCGCCGAAGGTCAGCGAGAGCTGAGAAGATCAAGGACACCTATGCCAAACCCATGGGGACCTCCAGATGTCCGAAGCATATTCAACCGAACTACCTACAATACCTAGTTCCGGCACCTCTTGATCTTCAGAAGACTGTCTCTTTGTCGACGGCATTCTTGCCAATGTTTAAGTTTTTCGGACAGCAATTTGTTCAGAAATTCATAACGAGTGACCACGAAGACTATTTGATCATGTTAAGTGGATACCTTTTACTCAGTTACGCACATACCATGGCCTTGACGGGACAGGGAAACAAAACCAAGCTCCTGCAACTCAAGAGTCAGGTTATCCAGAGGATCAGCGCAAAGATCAAATCTTCAGGCAACTCACTCAGTCCTCGATCTTTGACGGGAATTCTAGCTCTTGGTGCACCAATCGTCTGCCTAACTTCCCAGGATTTGCCTCAATCTTTGAGTATGTGGGAGTATATCAATGCATCCCAACAAGGAGACTTTTTGTGCTGCAGAGATTCCGCCGAAACGGCAAAACGCGCTCTCGATGAACGACTTGTTCATCGCCAGGCAATGCGCAATCTCTTCTCAAGAAGCAGCGCCACGTTCCAGGATGTGGACAGCATTCATCTACTGGGCTTTGTCTCCAATTATATGAATGTGTATGTCTCCACCGGACCGTTTGTGCATTATAAGACTCTGCTGACAGGAATGTGGTAGATCATTAGCCATCGATGCTGCGGATCACATGGATACTCCACTAGCCAATATCGAAGACCTCTTTCCGACTCTTGACGACCTCAAAGATACTCCTCTGCCTGCCCAGTGGACTTCTCCATTAACTCACCAGTGGCATTGTCCCAAGCCTATAACGCAACCCGATTCAGAGATGGTGACACTGGCCGACTTGATTCATTGCTGGTTGGCAACCTTTGTTGACGGAGACGGCAACAGCTTGTCACCCACTGACGAACTATTAATGAAACGGGCGGAATTGCGTCGTAAAGCTGAAATTCACACAGCCGCAGCGCGACCGCCCAGAACCGAATTGGAAGCTATGTATGAGTGTTGTCGATGGGCAAGTTTGATGCTGTTGACAGTCGACAAGTTAGCTGTCCCTATGTATGTCGCCGCAAGGCATGTCAAAATCAAACCAAGACTTATACGTTGTCTTCGTATGACTGATTTGACAAACCTTTGGGGTTTCCACAGAGGCCTGCTCTTCTGGGTGGCGGCTATTTGCCAGTTCTCGACGGTGGGCCAGTGTTTTCCTCTGCTCTGCACCACCCTTTTTGCGCGTTTTGCGCAAGAGCTTGCAATGTCGGAAGATTGTGCTCAGATCGCGGTCAAGCCTTTGAAGGGGCTGAAACAGTTCGAAGGTCTCTGTTGTCAAGCCAGGCGCTGAATTCGATGGTTAAAGCGCCAAAGTGCCGCACGAATGGACCGCCGGGATGGGATCGCACCCGGGGTAGCGAGTGACGCTTGTTCGCATCATCCCTTTCAGAAGGTCCAGGCAAAAAGATTACAGGACAAATAGATTGCCCAGGACTGACTCAGCCAGTACGAACGAGGTTGGTCCCAAAACCGCGTGTTTATACAGGTAATGAGGACAATATAATGGCACGAAATACCTCTGATTTCTTGACCATGGGCCGACTAAGGACTTAGCAATGAGCGTTAGTAGGCATCAATGGTGTGAGAAGCAGACGCCGCGAGTCTCCCAAGAACAGTTCATTTGGGTGTCCAGATAGACTTGTGCTTCCGAGTAAGTGATGTATTGATGTCCAAGAAAAGATGGGTCTGTCCACGAGATTGCAAAATCTCTGGATGTGACAGACGTTGATTGAGCTTCAAGAGATACACGTAACACATAAATTGACAAGTATTAATAGCAGCAAATATGATTTTGGCACATGTCCCTGTCAAGGGGACCTTCATCAAAAGCTCGCAAAGTCTATCCCTACCGCGTCTGTGTGTCGACATGAAAATGCAGCTTCAAAAGAGCAAAAGAAGGATGATCAAGCCCAGGATTTGAACAGGAGGCTGCCGGAAGTGTCGCAGCAGTAAGAGATCGACAGGGATCTCGGGATTAATTGCTTGGTGATCGATTGGATCGCCAAAGCCTTGAGATTACTGGACGATCCGGCTCTCGCCTTCGCTTGTGGGCAGCTGCAATACTCGCCGTAGAGTACTCCAGCGGTACGTGTTACGTGGCCGACAGGGAGTCGGGTGTCTCGTCAAACATTAGGGCTGATCGTCCTCGGTAGGAGGAAATTCGGTACGTGTAATTGGCGATACTCTGAGCAGTACAATACTTCTTCGTGCTATCAGGTGTTCGTGCTCGTCCGTCCATCAGGATACTTTGCACAGCCCCTTATACTCCATAGATGTTGTGAGACCTGCATGCCAGCATGTGATATGTTGAAAAGGTCGAGAATACTGTTGTAGTGATCTATGTCCCATCAATTAGCAATAAAAATTGAGGTGCGTCGAGACATCTGGGGCTTATGGGAGAGCAATGCCTGGCGGTGTTTCAGACTAGGTATCAGTCGTAACCATGGTGGACGCCACAACCGTGGACACCCATGCTCCGGGCCTCACAGTGCCCCAGCACTGGATGGGCGAAGGATGATTGACAGGCGTGACATGCCAGGATGTTTTTACCCAAGACCAGCAAGCGTGGGTAACAAAGGGCGCAGGCGGATTGAACTGAGGCTGTGAGTGGCCACGATGCCTGCGGTTCCTGAATTCCCTCGTCCAAACAATCATCATTTCTTCCCTGTCGCTCCAGTTTTTCCAGTTCCACCAACTTCCCCCCTTCGTCATCTCGATTCCATCGCCAGCGAAAATATCATCACACTGCAGACGCATTGGGAATTCGGTCACGGAATCCGCCGCAGGCTTCAGGGTCAAGGGAGGGAGAAAAAAACGTGAGCAAGAGAGAGCATTCGAGAGACATACGACCTCATTTCATATCTCCTTTCACGTTCAACATATTTCTTTGTGCTCGTTCCCTCTATTTTCATTATTGTTCACATACAGCATCACGATCTAGCTGCGGCTACTGACACTTCTTTTGTCTCCGCAACTTCATCTCCATCGTCCTACATACGTAAACCACCACTTTCGTTGATCGTCGCCATCGTTTTCTACTGTACATTCATCTGCGAACACCCGTTTGACCGAATACATTCGCTTGAACCTCAAACAGAACAACACAGCTCTCTGGGAGACTGCTTCAATTCATCAGTCGCACCTCCGTCTCTCTGGCAGAGCGTCCTCGACTTCCCGATCGGCTACTGAGCAGATCATTTCACTGGGGCTTCACTGCCCACAATCTTTTCTTCACTTGCTCCGCTCGGTGACATCACCCGCACAGACATGTCACATAAGGGCTATAACAGATTTTCAAGAGAAGGATTTCAACCACTTACTCACAAGACATCCAGAGACAGAACCATGAGCAATCCCAACGATATCACCATCGATATCCCCATGACCCGGGTCACCACCGCCGGCAGTGCCACTGGTGCCCGGAAGCAAGGCCTCTCTCCTAGCCGTGCGGACCAAAATACAGACTCGAGCGAAGGGCTTAATGAAAAGACCGAAGAGCACCACTATTTCAACAGAGGTCCGGAGGGAAGACGGAGAAGATACAAAGATCAAGGGCTGGAGAACAAGACGCGTGACGATGGCAAATTGAACGCTGCTGGCAGAATTTACATGAAAATCTACAATTCCTCGGTCATCACTCGCTACTTCATCTACGTCGCGCCGCTGGCATTGGCAATCGCCATTCCCATCGTCATTGGTGCCACTGCTGCTCCCAATGCACGCATTGGAGGGGTCAAGATTGTATGGTTCTTCTCTTGGATCGAGGTATTATGGGCGTCTTTGTGGGGTTCAAAGCTGCTGGCCAGATTTTTGCCTTACTTGTTCCAATTCTTCAGCGGCGTCGTCAGTTCTGGCACACGGAAGTATGCTTTGGTCCTGACCGCCCTCGAAATTCCCCTGTCTCTGGTAGGATGGGCAGTCGTCTCATTGACCACTTTTGTTCCGATCATGACCCTGAATCCCGACCAGAGAGCGCGCGGAGAAACGGGTCTCAAGGATTGGGAATCCATCGTCAAGAACATCCTCTTCGCCTGCTTGTTCTCAACTTTGATCTTCTTAGGCGAGAAATTGCTTATCCAGCTTCTCTCAATCAGCTATCACCGAAAGACTTTCGATGACAGAATCAAGGAATCCAAATACAATATACACCTTATCACAATCCTCTACGATGCGTCGCGGAAGATGTTTCCCATGTATTCGCGAGAGTTCCTAGAGGAAGATTACCTAATCAACGACATCCTGGATCTCGCCGACGCCAGCAAACGGACAAGTCTTCTGAAAGGTCACAAGAGATCTGGCTCTGCAACTCCCATGAGACTTATTCAGAACGTTGCTCGTGTGGGTGACAAGGTAACATCAGCCTTTGGGAATGTCGCCCAAGAGATCACCGGAAAGAAGGTCTTCAACCCAACAGCGTCACATTCTATCGTTGTGCAAGCACTCGAGCGAAAGCACTCGGCAGAGGCTCTAGCTAGGCGTATCTGGATGTCCTTTGTTCTTGAAGGCAAAGACGCGCTCGGAATTGACGATCTAGTCGACGTTCTTGGCTCGGAACAGGAGAATGAAGCTCACGAAGCCTTCGAAGTTCTCGACGTGGATGGCAACGGTGACATTTCACTGGACGAGATGATTCTTCGTGTCACAGAGTTTGGCCGACAACGTCAATCCATCGCAAGCAGCATGCACGACGTTGATCAAGCCATTCATGTGCTTGACAACCTGCTATGCACGGTTGTCTTTGTGGCTGTAATTTTCATCTTCGTTGCCTGGCTGAACAAAAACTTCACAACAACGTTGGCGACTGCAGGTACCGCGTTGCTCTCAATGTCTTTCGTCTTCGCGGTCAGCGCCCAGGAGATTCTCGGTTCTTGCATCTTTCTATTTGTCAAGCATCCATTCGACGTGGGTGACAGAGTAGACATTACCGATAATCAGTATGTGGTGGAACGCATGTCGCTATTGTACACAGTCTTCCGACGTGTCAAAGACCAGAGACGAACACAGGTTCCCAACATTGTCCTCAACGCTCTATGGATTGACAACATTTCCCGCAGCAAAGCGATGCGAGAGCAGATCAGCATTTTTGTCAGCTTTGACACCACTTTCGAAGACATTGATCTTCTAAAGAAAGAAATGACCCTCTTCGTCCGCGACAAGGACAACGCCCGTGACTTCCAGCCGGACATCGATATTGAAGTGCTAGATGTGTCTGACCAGAGTAAGATGGAGCTGAGGCTCGAGATTCGTCACAAGTCCAACTGGGCCAATGAATCAGTGCGGGCGGCTAGGCGAAGCAAGTTCATGTGTGCGCTTACTCTGGCCTTGCGGAAGATCCCTCTCTACGGTCCTGGTGGCTTTTTCCCTCCTGCTGGTGACAAAGCGAATCCAACATACTCTGTCACCATCACCGATGATATTGCGAAGAAGAATGCGGTAGAGTTCGATGACGCCAAGGACAAGAGCAGATTGGTACCTTTAAAGTCCCCAGAACGGGATCAGAACAACCTGGAAAAGACAGAATCTCAGAAGACTGATTTTCTGGGTATGTCAACCGGTGTTGAAGCTTCAGAAGCTGCCGCGCTCAGTCACTTGATCCAGCGAGACGTTGCGGTCGATCCTGCAGAACCACTCGATCAGCACCAAGAGCTTGTTCTGAACAAGCAGCGGTCGCAGGATGTGGAGGAAGTCAAGAACCTCCTGAAACGCGAGTCAACGACTGGCCGCCGTCGTGCAGCCCGTCACAGTGGTCTCTCGGTGTCAGAAAGCAACGACCCTTCTCGATTGGGCTCTCGCACTATCCCGACGGTTCCGGGACTTTCACCACAAGTTCCCGTCGATGCTTCCCAACGCGAGAGAGTTAGTTATTTTGAAGACACAAACCAACAAACGACTCACCCAACAGCGTCTCAGTCGGGATGGTCTAATGTGGCTCCGTTGAACTATGGTCAGCAACAGCAACCTTATCGACCCTCTGGCCCTTCGGCATCAGGGTCCCCGCCCGCAGACACGGCTAGCCCCAGTCGCTATGTGCCTGGCAACGCCTTCTCTCAACAAATGCATTCACCGCCGCAAGTCAGCCGGGTACCGGTGCCGGGGATGCCAGAACTCAAGAAGAACCTAACGCAAAGTCCCCCACGATAGGAGGCAGTTGGATCAACAGAAATGATACAAACGATTTTGAAATAGAATTAGACGAGCTTTGCCCACGTGTGGCGGAACGATGCTATATGGATGCGGGGTTAATATATGGGATCATCGGCGTTGAATTTTCAAAAATAGCACTTCAAAAGAAAGAAAGTCTTGCTCATATGAGTGGAAGATGTCAATTAGTTGGTGGATTGCTAATGTCTGATTTCAATGAAAAGATATTCTGGCTACTCGTACGGGTACAATCCAGATCAACACCGACCTTTCAGTCAGTAAATATTCTTTGAGCGAAAGTCGTATTTTAATCAGACATGAGAATTCTTTCCACCTGATACGGAGTACTCCATAAAGATATATCATATCGAGAGTAGACACTAAAAGTACAAAGTTGTATACATGGACAGTGGTATAAACCCCAGGTGAGGTAGGTAAAAGCTTACAAGAGCAAAGTGGAGGACGGGGATATGTCGACGTTTCGTGTGAAAAGATGTGTGTGTGTGTGTGAGAGAGAGAGAGAGAGAGAGTTTTTGATGCGTGCAAAAATCAAAACTTGTCCTTTCTTCCCCCATGGGCGGCTCACTTTGCGAGTTTTTTTATCATTAATATCTCACAAACACCCCAGAGACCAATCTCGAACGACCACCACTTCCACTTCCACTTCCACTGCCGGACCGTCGTTGTTGTTGTTGTTGTTGTTGTTGTTGTTGATGTTGATCATTCTTATCCTTGCCCTTGTTGGTGGCGGAGGAGGAGGAGGAAGTATTACTTCCGGTGGCAGCATTCGAGGAACGGGAAGTATTACTGTCCCTGGTGGACTGATGAGATTGGTGGTTGTTGTTGTTGTTGTTGTTGCTACTCATCATTTCTCGACCTTTACCTTTGGGACTGGTGGGTTCGATTTCGGCCTCGACGCCTTGCCTCGTCGTCGTCGTCGTTCTTTGAGGACGTTGACTCGTCGACCTGATGGCTGCGTGGTCACTCCAAAAGTCGGTATCAATGTCTTCCAAGGAAAAATCGTCCAAGATGGTTTCTGTCGTTTCTGCTTCTTCTGGGACAAACGAAGTTCTTTGGTGGTGGTGGTGGTGGTGTTGTTGAGAAGATTCCGGTGAGTCGGTAAAGGACGTAGTGGAAGATGGTCTGGATCCTGATGTTCTTTTCCTTTTTGGGTCTTTTCGGCTTGATGTCGATGGCTTGTCGTGTGATGTGCTTCTTTGTCGTGAGGATGATGATCCCTCCTCTTCCATGAGGGAAAACGACAACGGTGATTTTCTTTGTCAGCCGGCAAAAAGATGTCTCGATGTGCTGATATATGTATATCTGGAATGAGAACTTGCTCTCTCCTCAGTTCCCCCTTCCACGCCCTTTTTTTTATACCAGTTCTCGAGGAGTACCTTTGTCTGTCGGAATGACTCTTCACCACAGAAACGAAAACACTGAAGCCTAGCTTTGGTCAAGATTGAATAGGTCTAGGGTCCGAGTTCATCCTCCTCCTCCTTGAACCCCCCCTGGTCCGTTCGCAACACAGCCCCTGCTTTTTTGACTTGTTTTCTTTCCAAACCAAAAGTTCCTTTGGAGGGCACCGGGGGGGTGGCTTTTGTTGTCAGATATGCAAGTCAATAATGACCGGTGGTAACACAACACGCACGCCACCACCGAAGGAGCGTAATATGATACGGTACAACAAGTGACGAATATTTGCCACAAGTTATTCACAAGTCCCCAGATAGGTGGCAACGACAAGATGGGGGCGTAGTGTGGGTGTGTGCAAGCAAAGCAGTGATGCACTCGGGGGAGGTGTGTGTGTCGGGTCAGAATCGTCAAGATATCCCCAAGGGTCTGCCTTGATATACATAGACACGAACAACAAGTCAAACATGGAAAGAGTATTGGTCCGTTCCCAAACCAAAAGGACGCTATACCTATACCAATGGGGGCGGGCAGGGGGGGGGGAGGGAGGAGAAGCCCTTTACCTTGTTCGTACCTTTCGGCGAGAAAGGTGAAAGAAGGCTCAGCCATGTGGCATCATCATCATCATCATCGTCATCCGGCTGGTCCCAAGCGGAGGGTTGATTGACCCATGTGCAAGGGTCCGTGGATCTTCTTGGGAAGAACAAAAAAGAGTACGAGACGAGAAAGAAAAGAGTCATGCTGAACATTCGGCGTTACATCGTTGGTCACATTTCTTGGGAGTAAATTAGATTGGCCATGACTTATGGACGGGGGGGGATCTGTTGTTTGGCTCAAGGATAATACGGAGTATCTGTAGAAGGTAGACAAGTCTTGTACTGTACCGAGTACGGTAGTGCTTTCGACTCATACCCTCGTACATTTGAGGACAAGTCTGAGCGGAATCCCCGAAGCCAGAAAAGAAAGAAGGAAAAAAATTGGATACCCACGGCAAACGCTCAAAAGGAGGGGATTGGACAAACTACCTGGATCGAGGAGTGACTAACTGTACAGATTCAAGCGAGAAGGGACTAGGGAAGTCTGTTCTATCCTTGTGCCTGTCTTTTTCGTTTCCCTTGGGGGTCCCGGCGGCGCCGTGTTGCTGGGAAATGGGAACAAGGCGACGACGTCAGGTTCATGAGTTAATACCCTACAGGGTAGTGGTGGTTCTCCGGTAGCAACTTTACAATATCACCGGCCCGAGATTTCTCGATTTCGCCGATTTTCCCTCAAGGCTGCGAGATTTACCACGTACACGTTGCGAGATATTTTATCTTTGCTGCCTATTTACTGACACGTTCCCATCTCACAAGAAGCCCCCCGGGGGGATGGAGAATTCAGTACTCGTAAACGCGTCAGATGACCCTCGTCGGACCTTCTCGTCTTCTGTCCCCCGTTCTTTTCCTTATCCCCCCCCCTTTGCCCTGCCCTACCACTTGCACCAGGACGGACTCACTAACTTACTCGTAAAGAGAATACATGATCGCGTTTGGACCCCAAATAAACAATTGGCCATGGCAAGTAGTCCAGTCATTCCGTAACCCGGTGTAAACCCACCTTGCTGTGTATCGTAGGGCGACCATATCCGACCCAAAAAGGTTGCCCCATGATGACCTTGCTGAATAATGAACCAAGGCCACTCTTATCGGTCTGGACCTTTGTAGGATGATTAATTGACAAATCCCCGACACCTACGGATTGACTCAGTGAGTATGTAGTCTTGACTGTAATCTACTGTATTCGCTGGACATCATTGATTTCTGCCTGCTCTTTCGACCCTCTTTTTTTTCCACCTCCTTTGGAAGTTCCACCTGCCGAATTGATCTCTCGACTTATTAGGCTTTGATGCTCGTCAAAAGACATGCACAAGGTCGTCATGGCGCCCCGAGTGAGTATACGAGGTACGAGTTAAATTGTTTAAACGAACTACCGTAGTGTACGCTTATAATCTGCCAGGGCAGACTCACACAAGACTCCTTCGCAGACTCACTGGACCTATTATACTACCCGTACAGTATATTCCCCACGTACTCTCGATCCCGCGCCGATTGGATCTTCCCCCTTCCCCTTCCCTGCCTCCATGTAATGTGGCTGAATGTCTGCCTTGCGCCAGGCCTTTTTCCCCCCTAGTAACAAAACCAAAAAAAAAATCCCTCGGCTTTTTCGAAACTACTGTAACTCCCAATTCTTGGAAATACTTCATTCTACCTCGCCAGCGGGGGGGGAGGAGGAGGAGGAGGAGTACAATGGGGTTGAGTGAGTCACATTGACAAGATTGATGCGCCAAAAAAAAAGATGGTAGAAGTGCCGATCATCTTTGGAGACGCTACGAGTAACACACTACTACTGTACTCCGTACGCCTGCACCATCTAAGGTGGTCGGTCCTCGTGGAAAACAAAAGAATCTATATGTACCGAGTAAAGGTCCTGTGCCTTTTTTTGGTCTGGGGATCTATTCTGAGGCTTCAGAGTCCAGAGACCATGTCGGGTCGGTCGATCAATAATGGTTTGTTTTGATGTTTCGTTCATTATCCAAAACAAGTTGACTGTCACTCTGTTAAAGTTCCTTTTCCCCTTTCGGTAGGAACGGAATACGGAGACGGACATGGATACCATTGAGTATCCAACAGTAGTGTAGGTATTATGAGTTCCTACAATGGGTACGGAGTACTGTACTCCGTACATACTATGACAAGGCAGTGGGGGTCCAAATTTAGCCAGGCTAAATCTTCCCTTCCCCCTTCCATCATTGAAACGCGTGACTCAGGCAGCAATTCCAGAAAGGGCCTTGGGCTCGATCTTGGGGCGATCTTGGTACCGAGTAGCACAACAATAGAGTGGAGTGAGGGAATTTACTAACTCGTACTTTTTTTTTACCGTTGGACTCGTACAGAGTTAATACTTTCGTATCCTCACGGACGACTTTTGACATGGACATTCAATTTCTCATCCGTTACGGCTTGATTGAACAACTACGAGTTAGATGTTTACGGAGTACATGGATCCTCCGACAGAACAACGGGTAGTCGGTATGATGATGGGACAGGAACGCCGGATGGTACTGTAAAAGCCATCGTTTGTCCTTGTTGTCCTTGTTGTCCTTGTCCTTGTCCTTGTCCTTGTCGTTCCGGTGTTGGCAACTTTCTCACAATACCTCGCTCGGAATTCCGAAAAATTGATCTGGGTGGTACACTCCGTAATCCGGTATTACAAGTGTTCGATACTGAGATTCCCAATTCTTCTCTATTTTTGGACCATTGTGATATGAACAACAACAACAACGTCATTCACTTTTTCCCAGATCCAAAAGACACAGACGCTAGGCACATCACGCAGACATCCATGTAACCGATCAAGATCAGCCTTGATCATCCATCATGACTCCTGCGCAGTATGCCTCACTGATGATGATCGTACTCGGATCACGTCCCCTCGTACGGAGTACTCCCGTTGGTCATTCGTTTCTGTTCTTTTCTATCTTGAGCCTCGTCACGAGCCGCATATCTACCCGAAGAGCCGATACATGGTCCCACGGGTTGCCTGTGATCCTATTCATCATGGATGTCTGAACGTGTCTAAATATACGGAGTACTGTAACACATTTTGAGGGTCTGCGGAGAACCCGTCATGTTACAAACTTCGACTACTTTGAAAAACTCGTACTGGACCCGTCCGACGGTGTGGACGACGAGAAAGTCCACCGATGATGTTTACTGTACAGACGTTTGTTTCGGTGAGTGGCCCCCTTGAAGCCGGATGAACGAAAAAAAAAGCAAAACAAAACAAAAACCAAGTCAAGCTTCGAATCTTAAATCTTCATCTTCATATCATTCACAAATCTTAATCACATCATATCATTATATCTTCAAAAATCATTACTCCAGATTCTAACGATGCAATGGAAAGTCGTCTCCAGGAACAGCAAACCACAGCAACTCCATTCGTCCAATGTCAATCCCTTCCTTGTACTCCGTTTGATGAGATAAATAGTCTTCGCAATCTAATGCAATCCCCAGAAACTCCTCAAATGCCTAAAAGCCCAAAACCCGAAGCTCTTCCATCGCTATGATGTGATAAGAAACAAGATCAACTCTGTTTCCCCCCTAAAACTTCTCCATGAAACCCTTCCGGACAGTCCACATCCTTGCTCGTTTGCCGTAGATGTACATGGGAATAGTGCTGATGAGACAGATGACCTGAATGGCTCCAATGGCCAAAAAAGTGGTCCGTGGCCCATCATCCTCCAACCATGTCGCAAAGAACAAACTAAACACCAAACCGTGGAAGATATTCTTGCTGAAATTCAAAGTTACGAGTGCTTCACCAGCATATTGTCGATAGCTGTCGACACAAAAGGTGATGGACGTCGTGCTGCCCAGGGAACAACCGAAAGAAATCAGCCCAAAGAAGATGGTTGGAACGATCCAATTGTCACGCTCTTGGGCGGACCAGCCGAATCCCATCAACCCGATCGCCGTAGTGATCGCAATAGGAATGCCCATGACAAGTCGAAATTCGGGTTCGTACACACCACCGTTCTTCCGAGACATGTATCGTACGATGATATCTGACACTTTGCCGGCAACTGCAGTACCAAGCACGCCTCCAACAAATGGAGAAATATAGACAAGGCCGGCCTGTAATGAAGTGAAATTGTAGGCTTCACGATTCTTGTAGATGGAGCTTATCGACTCCGATAGCACAATCAGCCAGCCCACCGACAACGAATACACAAGCGCCGACCAGAGGACGCTAGGATAGGCAAACAGTATAAAAGGCCGGCAAGCCACCAGAAACCAATTAGATTTCGAAAGTCTTCCATTCCACGGCTTGAGGGTTTGAAGGTAAGACTTTGGAGGTGCGTGACGGAGAGTCGTCGTGTACCGCGCGATTTGAGGACTTGGACTAGGGAAGTAATCCTCGGTTGTCCTCGACTTTTCCGAAGCAGTAGGACTCTGAAAGGCAGTCACGGGCACCGAAACCGGATTGGGAGATGTTCCTGGCACGGCACCCTGTTGTTCTATGCCAGCTGCCTGAGCTGGTTGGGTAGTCGGGATGTTGTGGTGACGGAGATAGTCGTTATTCTTCTCCAACTCCAAATAGTAGGGCGAATTGAGGTTGTGTAAATACGGTGCTGGAGATCCTTTGGCTGGTGGACTGGCTTCTGGCTCAATGATAACTGGATTACCTGACGAAGTGCGAGGCCCCTTGGTCGGAGTCTTGTCATCATTGTTTCCATCATTCCACTGTGGTGGCAAACCACGTAGGTCCGGTGGTGGTGGCATGGACAGTCCAGTAGGTTTGGGTCTTCTTCTTCCTGACGTCTCCTTCACTGGTTCATTCGCCTGTACCACCTTGTTGGCTTGTTCCTCCTCTTTCTCGTCATACGATCCATAGGCAGTGCTTCCCTCCGAGATGGGTTGATTAGTTTCCTCAGTGTGACGAGCATGATCAATGGCTTCTGACTTGTCGTTGGTCGACTTTGTACTCTCCGCATCATCTTTGGTCGCGTCGATTACATCTTCGAATCTAGCATGAACGTTTTGCTCATGCAACATGTGCTGTCTGGGTGTCATTGTCTTCTCAATGGCCTCTCGTAAAGCCGCAGGGTCGGCCATGTTCGGCTGTGGTTCGTGTGGCTTCGCATTGGCCAAGGGATGACGGAGGATGCTGGATAGACTTCGTTGGTGAGTTGGCCTCCTGGACTTGGGTCTGGGCGTCCGGTCCCAGAATGTCTCCGGCACGAAAAAGAACAAAAGGCAGAAGCAGAAGCCCACGACCATGGTGACAACCCTGGAAACTGTGAGTATTGGGTTGGCGGGTGATGGCTCAAGGACTTACCAAAAGACCCATCTCCAATCTTTTGCACCGATGATGACAGCACTGACCAGAGGGACTAAATTCTTTCCGCCCAGGAGAAGAAGAGTGTAAATGCCGACTCGGAAGGCACGTTCATGCAAGAAGAAGATCTCTGCAATGGTGGCCGAGGGCAGACATTCCACTGGGCTCACCGAAATGCCCTGGAACACGCGAGCTGTGGCGAGTTGGGCGTAGCTGGGGGCCACGGCGCACCAGACTGAGGTGACAATGAACATGACAGCAGAGCCCAGATAGACGGGACGTTTACCCCAAAGAATGGCGGTAGGGGAAAATATGACACTGCCAACACCGAGGCCCATCATGTACAATCCCGTCGTCAAGGCCACCCTCGAGTAAGACACATCGTAAGTCTCGGCAACGTTGTTGAAACCTGCGGCCAGGATGGGGGTGATACCTCCACCGACCATGCAGTAGAATCCAAGGGACAGCAAGGCAACATCTCTTCTCCAGGCCGGCCAGTTCAGCGGGTCGTTCAAGGAGTCATCTGGCTGCGGGTCCAGGATGAACTGGCCGTCTCTTGTCTTTTTCTTGGTCTGGTGTGAGGGACGTCTCAAGGGAGGAGTGAGAGGCTGCGCGGGCATAGAGGAAGAACTCCTCCGAGCATGTTGATGCTCGAGTCCGAGGGGTTCATTGCGGGTGGAGGACAGGAGGAGGACGGTTCCGGGGACTTCCTCAGTCTCTTTGTCATTCAGGATTCCCAGTGACCATTTCTCGATCTTTGGAGCCATGGGTCGAGCGTGAGGGAGGGAGGGAAATGGCGGCTACTGCTCATAACTAGGTAGGTAGGTGAGAGGGAATGGTAGCAGTGCTGGTATGAATGGGCGAGCATATAAGGATATTTAGGGCCAGTGTAATCAGGGTACGTAGGTTGAGATTTGATCGAGGGTCGTGTTCGGTCATGCGGTGGTGGGTGGTGGATTTGACAATCTGGGGAAATGGCGTTGAAGCCACGAGAAAGAGCCTTGTATGACAGGTGAGATAATCAAGGCTGACGCGGATATGAACGGCCGAAAGCCCCTGTGCGAGTGCTAAAATGGGGACAGGGGGCTAACTTCCAGGCGGGTCGTAGGGGTCTACGGGTAAATTTAGGGCCTGTTTTGTCAACTCTCGCGACGCGTTCTCGGTGGTGAGGCTAGGACACCACGGCTGTGTCCCAGGGACTCCTTAAATCAAGGGTCAGACACCTTTGCTTTTTTCTTTTGCGCCGGCTGATATAGGCACGTTCTTATCACGTCACATTGCATGTCAAGTGGTCTTGGTGCGACGTTGATATCTGTCTCTCTCTCTGTGTGTTGGACCTCGCCTACCCTAACCATCCTCCTCAATGGGCCACCGGGACCCCCTGTGGCGCCCCTAGAACGCTCCGCCCAGGGCAGCCCAGTGGCCGCCGAGCCTCTCGCGTCTTTTCGCCTGCTGCACTCTGTCGATCGGGCCTGTGCCAACTCGACCTTGACCCTGTTCGCTCCACCGTCTTGCACATGCTCGGCCTTCCCACAAGTCAGCTTGAATAATCTCTCTCATTATGCTACCATCGACGACCTGCTGACCAGCGTTGAGCATCTTCATGCAGACCGCCCTTGCACGTCCCCCACACCATCACCAACTACCTTGCTGCAACAACGATCCGTCAGATGACCGAGACGACAGGGCTGACTCAAGACGCCCGAGAGAGAAGCCACCAGGCTGAGGGAGGGACGTGGATGGGGGCACACGGGATGCAAGACACGGGGCACGGGCTACGAGTCCTAGCGGGATTTCTTGGGTGTTGTTGATTCTTCATTCTTTACCGAGAATGCGTCTCATCATCCACAAACCGAATCCCTCTGTCACACGGGAGCGCACTCGTGACAACGAATCTGACAACCACACCCCCTTCAAGTCATCTCTGAAAGTAATCTTCTGCTACATCTTGTCTTTGCAATCAACCGGCCTCCTTTCCTTGTCTGTGGCAATTTGACTCCGGAACTGAAGATGTGAACAAGCCTGTCACCGCGAAGAATAGCACCAAATATTTCGTGAATTCGTAAATTGCCAGACATATAATGTAACGTTGAACTTCCTGGTCTTTCGCTCTAGCAAGAACAACAATGTAGAATTTTCCAAGTCTGTATCAATCCCAAGTTTTCCCTTCAGTCTTCGCTGAGTCTTTCGCGACGGGCACCAAACAGGCCTAATCCCAAAGATGTTTCATTTTCTTTACCACTCCCGTTATCCAAAATCTCCCATACCCGTGGTCTCCATTCTCCTATGATTCCTCTACCCTCTTTCACCATTTGCAGTCCCTGGCCAAGGTCTCGCGACTGTATGGACCCGGTAATGTTGACACTGCCAAAAAGATATTGAAGTCGAACGTCGTGCACCTTGTCTTTGAGCAACTTTGCGCACATCATCTTGACCTCGTCACCAACGTGGTCCACGATCGTGGCAATCACGTCAAGAATGAAGTCATGTACATTTTTGACCCTTTCCTCTTCTTGCTTGTTGTTGACGTGAGCGGTCCCGGCTGCGAGTGTGGGGTGTGTGAAAATGAGTGCTAGACGCACAAGTAGCTGGACTTGCTCACTCTGACCCTGCTTCGTGTTTGGTCCGATTCGTGCGGCAGAGATCACTGCCGACCGTTGTAGACAGACCATGTGAAGGATAGAATTGAGACAGTTGAGGGTCGCCCACGCGCTCGACCCGCCAGTAGCCTCGAAAGAACTAGCATTGGGGCTGGACGTCACCATCTGTGCAGGGCTCACATTGACTGAATTTCCGGGAAGACCGCTCAGTGCCGCGGCATGACTGTTCTGAGATTTGAAAATTTGTGTCAATTTTTCAATCAACTGGGTCATGAAACCAGGCATGGGGCTAGTATTTTTGACGCAAACACGAAATGCTCGGTCCACGATTGCAGAAAGATGTTGGACATCACTCGGAAATACCGCAGATAGAGGGCTCGATGTCTTTCCCGTAGGAAACTTCGGCAAGGCTTCCAGGAACTCACTCTCCACCTTGTGTCGAAGTCGATTAGCAACTTCTGGACCAGCTGTGTGCAGCCACTGGGCAACATTGCCTTGCTGAGCATCTTGGTCCCGAAGTGTCCGTTCCAGGGTCTCAGAGAGGATGTTCACTAACTGACTCTGGCCGTCAGAGGGCTCTTCCGCCCGAGCATGAGACATCAGCCACAGTCGCAGCTGTATGTGTCGTTGGGAGAAGATGTTGATGCCACTAAGGAGTGCTCGCAGATCTACGGTGTCCGTGACTGTGTTCCCAGGATGCAAAAGGCCGTCGACCGTCTGTATTAGTAGTGTTATGACCGAATCAGACAGATGAGCCGAAGTGAGAGGGGGATTGATTGCCAAAGAATGCACGAGCCTGATTCGTGAAGCTGCTTTTGAGTCTTCCTTTCCCAGTTGAATGAGCACCTCCAAAGCGCGCTGAGGTTCTCGTCGACAATACTCGATCCATCGAGTTCGGGTTTGGTAGAGAGCGAGGTTAGAGAGTGATTCCTTGTCCGGTATGTTGACCCGGCGCAGTAAAGTTGCAGCAGAAGGAAGCTTGCGCAGTTGTAGCTTGGTCATATCCAAAGCCTCCAGAAAGCCAGCAAAAGTGACACAGCCAGCTCCAATCAGGTTTTGGAACAAGGAGGGACCGAAAGTGTCATCGAGAAACGGTGCTAAACGCATCAACCATTTCTGAATTAGTTGATCTGCCTGGCCTTTCCGACAGAGCCGCAGTCGGCTGAGCAGTTGACAGAACGAGAACAAGGTCAATGAATCGTCCCCAAACTTCTGCTGTTTTTCAATGCGATCCACAAGAACCGAAAACAATCCGTTCATGGTTTGCTCCGACATGTTTGGCTCGGACTGCAATATTGCTTCAAAGTCTTCGACAAATGTAGCTCCGGCTTGTTGTAACGATTCCGCGATGCCGTCACTATACGGTGAGCACGCTGCCACTGCCCGACCACGGTCGCCTCGGACGAAATCCTGCTGCAACGACTTGACTGTGGGCGTAGCGACAGGGAATGCACTGCAAAGATCGAGCAATAAATTTGTGAATAGTGGCATCGCAGGTTTAGTAGAGCGCCAGGCCATGTAGATCTGACAAAGTCTCCTTTGGAGAACCTCAAAGGCGCCTATTGCTTGGAAGGCCTCGGAGTGGGCTTGAATTGTAGCTGCAAGAGATGCCACCATTGCGTCATCTTGGCTGTTACAGAAGATGCCTACCACATCGGCGAGAACAGGTTCGTCGTCCATACACTCGAGAATGTATCGAATGAAGGAGAATTGTGCACAATCCGTTCTTGTAGAGGACAAGAGGCCGGATGATGTGGAGAGTCCAGGCATATCCCGCATCGCCATCTGCACGGCCTTCGCACGAAGCCACATGGAGATCCTAGACTTGACGCACCATGGCAGGGAAGCAAAGGAGGGCTCTGATATCGTCGGCGTTGATGAGGAGGCGCCTATAAACAGTTGTGATAATTGTTGTTCCATGTAGCGGATATGATGTTGATAAAGCTCCTCCTCCGAACTCAGGTCGAAGCCACAACGTGCCAGGATCGAATTTCTCAAGTGTACGACATGCGTGCCGGTGTTCTGGAGCGACAAGTCAAGGAGAAAATAATTGAATTCCGAAAAATCGCAGATGCTGTTCGTTCCTACACCAGTATCCTGGTCCAAAGTGACTGTTCCCGCCTTAGGAAGACCTCTCACCATAAGCCACTGCAGGTACTTTGCCGTCGGAAAGGAATTAGATCTCGAAAGTTGTGCGATCAAGTGTCTCAAGCATTGAGGATCCGCCGTGGTCTTTCCCTCCCGGCAGGAAGAAAGAAAATTGAGGATAACATTGTCCACCTCGTGACCTGCTCGTTGCCAGCGTCTCAATAAACGTGCAAAGAGATATATGCGGGCGTTGGAGGATCGGAATTGTGTGCACGCCCATTCGATGCAAGTAGATATCACAACGTCAGTATCCGAACAGATAGTAGTGAGATCTACCGCGAGTTTGGCCACATCGAACGGAGGCTTAAGTGTGTCTAGGAGCTCGACGATCTCTTGGATGGGAGAACGTTTGGTGGAAAAGTCCCCTCTGTTGAATCCCATCGTCCTCTCGTTGATGCGGTTTAGTTCTTCCAGAATCTGGGTTTCTTGTTGAATTTTCCCATCCAAGCATTTCTGGACAATCGAGTGGATTTCGGGCCATTTGTCTGGCATCAAAAAATTTCTGGGCCGACTGAGAAGAAGCCCCCGGATGGCATGATGTAGTCGTTGCAGAAGTGGCGCTGCTCCTTGGCCCGCAGTCTTTTGCACCAGTTCGTACTTTTCAATCAAAGTTTCTGCAAGCTTCCTGCCTCGTCGTCGATAGTAGCTAATGTCCTGTCTGTATATATGGCTAATCATCAGCCAAAAAGGAAGTTGTTCTAGCGATGCTGCCGCCAAAGATCGTAGTATCCAATCAAGATAATGATCTCGGTCCAAAAGACTCTCCATGTAGAGACGGGTGCTTATACGAATAGCGTATTGTATATCGGTCCTCCAATCTGGACTTCCAGCCTGTCCGAGATGCGATTCCAGAAATTGCTCGACACTGACGGTCCATTCCCGCAACCACTTTCCTTCGGTACCCATGGCTATGGCGGGAGTGGTGCCCTTTCTCTTCAATGTCCGAATCTCGTTGGCGCAGACACATTTTGCAAACCAGATGGCACGGCTCAAAGGGACACGATTCTGCAAGCACTGGTCGAGCAAGAGTTGGCCTCGGATGCCTTGTGGAATCGTTCTACTCAACCTTCTCAATGGCACATCCGCATTCGCCAGGTCCGCAATCCATGATTTCCGTTTGGCTTCGGTCAAAGTAACACGTGGCGGGGGTTTGAAAGTGGTGGGAACGTTGATGAGGCTCTGCTGGCTCTTTTTATCTAGTATCAGGGAAAATAGGACGGAAAGGCTGTCCACTCCTGATTTGTGCTTGAACGCATTGTACAGCGGCACCCGAGCAGTATTAAGCTCTTTCTCCGTCGGGTTTGGAGGTTTGTCGAAGTATCCCTGTTTGACATTGACGTCGCTCAACACATCCTCCGGGTGCTTGCCATTCCATGGAAAATAGCCCGCAGCTTTTTGAGGAACGAAATGAGGTGCTCGCTCCGGTGATACCAGCGAATCAGGGGTCGTGGGAACAGGGACATATATTCGTGAGCGGTGAGTAGGCAATGGATCTTCGGTTGTTTTGGATTTGCGACCTAAGTCCCAAGGACGGGGAGGCAAGTCTGGTAATCCATTGTCCTCGGTCGCTTCCACCTTTTCCCCATCCTGCGAATAACGAGGGTCAAATAACAAGGCAGATGCCGTCGGCGCTACCAAGCGCAATTGAGAAGTACCATGCTGCGTTGCCGTGGGAGCATTGGCAGTGATGGTAACAGTCGAGGCATTGCCGGCGTTGGAAGCCTGAGTCGAGATTCCATCTCCCTCCACTTTCCTCCGCTTTGTTGGCCGGTCCTGTGTAGGTTCTGTATATTGTCTTTGAGGTCCGGTAGGTCTTCGCCCGAGAGAGGAAGGGATATCGCTTGCGGCTCGATCGAGGGAAGGTCGAGGCACATCGGGAGGATGTCTTGAGGAGGGAGGCCGCGGTTCGGCCAGAGGGTTCGAGGTCATGACCTGACCATCTTGACAGTAGGAGTGAGGGAAGCAAGGCCGCTTGTGCCTTTGCGAAGGACGATGGCTATATTGGCACTGGTGTGGGTGTTGTGTAGAACGAGCACGGTCCGGATCGACGACGACAGATGATGGGTTGGCCAAGGATGTGGAGACAGAGGATCGATGGTTCAGATAAAAAGGGTGTTATAGTCGACAAAGTAGTGGGATAAATGATTGTGTCGATATGAACATTTGGTGGTTGCGAAGGACGACGAGGGTGTGAAGTGAGGGAAGATGGCGAGGGAGAAGTGAGTTGAGTGGAATCTGAAGTCGCAGAACCGACGGCCGGAATTGATGAGATAGGGTCACCGGGTGAATACTGTGTATTACCTGTGAAATGGGGTGGGATCGATCGCAGGAGGAGGCCGAGTAGCACTAAGGAACTACGGAGTAGGGAACCAGGAAACCATCTTACCAGTACCTTGCCTAGGGCTCGGAAGGGTGACTTCGGCAAGAGGCCCCAGCACTATTTGAGGTAGCTTGCATTGAGTTGGTCGCCTACTGGTGGTAGTGCAGTTGCAGCACCAGTCCAGGCTCTCAACAGGCCCAACCGCGGGATTCCCGTAGAGAAGCCTTCGGACGATCACGAATAATAAACAGGCGCCAGGGAATGAGGTGACGGACGGGCCAATGCCCCCATGTCGGAACTTCGTAGGTACACACAATCGTCCAGTCCCGGTAAGGATGGCTCAAGTTATTGGTGGCGATCGGGGCACGAGCTTCGGCATTACTATTTTATTACTGTAAGAGGTTTTGGCGGTGCTTATTATACACCGTACTCGGTACCTAGTAGGGTAGGTACCTTAGGCATTGTGTGCAAAGTGTTTTTACAGCACAATGAATACAACGAAGACCAGTGTGAGAAACATTATTATGGCATATTATCCGACCTGGTGATGTCCTGGCCAGACATACGACAACATCCATTTTCCATGCTTATCCCATCTCAAATACGCATAATCCTTCCAGGTCGGTCGACAAGACATTTGTTGGGTATCGAGTCCACGTACTTGGTCCCCACGCCCTCCTCCGTAGCCGGGTGGCTGAGGAATGACCACGCTGAGGTCCCAAGGTCATGGTGGATGTGCAGATGACTGCGGCGACAGCATCAGCAGGTGATGATTCGGTCGGAGAGGCTGAATGCGCGCTGGCTACGGAAGTATTGGCCCCCCTTGTCACTTGTGTGTTTGTCTCTTTTCTGCCTTGACCAAATCAGCTGCGGTGGTCAGCCTACTCCTCGTAGAAACTCCGGAAGATCATTGACTGTACGGAGTACTTTCGTAGGGGTGTTGTTAGCGATCTTCTCTACCTTGGCCCCCGAAATGTATGCACGAATAAGGACTCGATGCTACCGTGGCGACACCGTGATTGCACATCATGGCTGTATGAGTAAGTCGAGTGATGCGATGCAAAAGGAGTTCTCGTTTCCACCGATTCGAAGCACTTGCCACCCACTCTGTCATAGCACTCATGCATATCTCGTGCTTGGTCCCGAGGGTCCAGGACTTCGGCCGACGGTCGATGGATTGTGCATATTATAAGATGTCAGGTACAGAGTATTCACTGCATCGTATCTACCTAGGTACTCTCGTCAAGAGCCCACCGGCGTTCCAGATTTTCTTTCCGACACTGCCGGAACGGTTTCTTGAGTGACACGTCTCCATCACCGAGACCAACCGGGCACTTATTCGAACTTGCAACAAATTACGAAATGGAATAGTCCGTAGAAACTCTTGCGTGATGATCGTTACGAGGGCATCTCTCTGGGGGCGATCAACACTCTCGTCCGAGGAACCCGTAATCTTGCGCCAACTGCGGAAGACCCCGTAGATATGGGAGTTACTGTACGGAGTACAATAATCTCGGCATCGCCAGCCACCACCACCGCCGCCTCCTCCTCCTCCTCCAACTCCTTATCTATACTCCGTATCGGACATGGGAACAGAGGCATTTGGTTCGAAATTATCAGTGCGGATAATTACCGGCCTCACCTATCTACCAAAGTAGCGAGTACATTCGTTACATAGGGCACAAGCCATGACGGCCACCTCGCACTCGTAACTTTCTCACCACCTCCACCTCTCGGACTGGGTGAATGTGGGGTGACGAACGGCTTGACAATCTCTGACACAAAACACAAACCGGATGTTCTCGTATCGAGGGAGAATTCGCGGAGTAATTGTTTGCAGCACCAAGAAAAGGCCATAGCCAAGGTAAGACAATATCTTCCGCAGTTCGTGCGCCGTGCCGCATCCACTCGGGCACTTGGACGGCAATCTCTCAACCCCATCTTTCCTCATTCATCCCTCATCACAGTCTCGTCACAAAGGAAACGTGCAGAATAGATTTGCCGAGAAGATGCCGTTTGCCTCTGTACAGTATTGTACAATATTCGATAAGCGGAACTACTGATATGCCCTCTAACCTGAAACTATCCCACGATAATGCCAACAACCACTGCTCAGGGGCCATACAAACCACTACCCCAAGACCTGTTCCTGAGCCCGTGCCTATTTCTATCAGTCTTTCGGTTCCGAAACCTTCGAATGGTTCCTCGACACCTAAACCCCCGTCACACACAACCTGGTCTTTGCAAACAGGCTACGCAGTATTCTGTGCGTGGTACGAATAGTCCATCAAAACGTCCCCAAAAGTGGTAGTACGTCGTCAATTGAACGACCTTCTTGATGCCCATGCTGTATCTTGCCGAATCCCTCCATAGCGCTCCGTCTTCGTTCCCTGATGGATAGACCCCTCTCTGGTAGAGCTTGGGGCCACTTTTGGTGCCGGCTCACTCCCATCATGCTGCCAAACCGACTTCGTCGCCTTGTGAGCAAAGACTCCTCGTCAAACTCTAGACTCATCTTTGAACTTCCTGAGAAGGGAGGCGTGCGGTTGGGCTCGTCCATCAAGCTCGACAGAGGATCTAGGTCTATGTTGTTGCGGCCATCGGTCAATGGTGGGAAGATGTTCTCAACTGGGGCCGTCGATGGTTCGCCAAGTAGCTGCTGCTGCGCATCAATTTCATTTGCAAGTGGTGCCGGGATTGCTGGTCTCGTGGAATATCTTGATCGAGGTAAGTTTCGGAAACCCGCCTCTCGCACAATTTTGGCCAGCTTTGGGCTTTCCATCAGAGGGCCGAAACCTCTGGGGAATGTTTCACTACCCTGCCACCAGCTTGTCCGTCGACTCGTGGGCAAGACCGAAGATATTCTTGACTGAGTTAGAACCTTGGAGAGACGCCTTTCCAAAGATGTCGTATCCACCGAAACATTGCCTCCCACCCCAGTATCGCGGTCTGGAGGACTGGGAGTACAGACTTCCGGGCTAGAACCATATGCATCGTCATCCCAAATGATCTCGAATACAGAGGACTCTGAGACGTATTTGGTAGAACAACGCCGCAGCGAATTGAACTCCTCGACATGTTGCCCTGCAAGAGGGAGGCGGGTTGGGATGGGTGTCAACTTTGTGAAAATCGGCGCCGCCACGCTGCTTATCGCCGGACGAGCCTCATTTTTGTCTATCGATGGCGGTGGAGGGGTGTTGGTCTCACTTCGTATAACTTGCAGACCTTCGCTAGGACTGATGCGCTGCTGACCCTGGCTACTGAATGTGGTGAAAAATGACGACAAGAACCCAGAATTCCTCCTGCTAAACCTGGGGGTTGGAAAGTATGTGAGCGACATGCGTTTTGGTGATCCAGTTGCACGACGGAGGGTAATCATCGCCGGACTTTGCGCCATTTTGGTTTTCTTCGACACTCTGCTCGTGGTCTCTGGAATGGGTGCAGTCGTAACGATAGCTCTGGTGGATGTCGCCTTGGACGGAATTGTCCATCTCCGGGATCGCAGAACTGAACGTGCCTGTGATTCCGGCTTTTGTGAGGTCCGGCGAAGCTGAACGGCTGGAAGCGAGATGGTCTTTCGTAGGGTCGGTGAAATGCATGTACCACTCCTTCTCCAGCTACTGGAACCGTCTCGAGATAGTCGGGTCGTCGCAGTACGAGACATGGAGTACGAACTGGCGGAGAAGGGATTGTGCCAGCTCTCCCCATGGCCCTTGCCCTTTTTCATGGTCAAGCTAATGGGGTCGGCGGCATCAGGCTTGAATGGGATGCGTTCAGAGCTGTCATGAGACCGTGGCGGACTCAATAATGGTTCACTTCGCAGAGTCCCTAGGCTGCTCGAGGATCTCGGCACAAAGGAGTAATTGATCGACATGGCTCCAGGTTTTGCTTGGTCCTTTGAACAACAATAACAATATACAATGAGCCAGGTGTAACAATGATGTACTCGATCTAGGGACAGCCCATAAATAATGTCTGGTGCATGTCTGCAACATTGAAGACCGCATTTTTGGGGATTTAATCGTGAAGTCACCTTGTCCGGAACAATTGCAGGTGGTGTCAGGTGCATCGCCTCAGCTTGAGAAGGAACGACCACGGCGAGCCGAGTATCCGAGATCGCATCGCATGTTCAAAGTAGGATGTCTACAATAACCATTAAAATGTCATTAATTCGTTGAGATCCAGGCAGTTGGCCTCAGTCAAAAATCGAGAATTGGTTTCAAGCAACCCTTCGTGCGTCCAAATGTGCAGTGTCCCCAAATACCAAACCCATCTGTCTCCTCGGCCACTCAAGATATGGTGTCCAAATAGGGTCAAGCAGAGCTGAGATGTCAACGACCAGACTGTACGCCCATCCGATGGCCCACCAGTGATGGTCCATACATCGGAAAGCAGCTGCCCAGTGAGCGAAGAGAATCAGAGACGAAGGATTCCCACGTTTGAGAGAATGAATGAACGTGGCAGGTGCCATAATGAACCATGAAAAGATATGTCCATCCCATTCGACAACGGATCGGCAACGTGTGATATCGCGCAGCCGCGCGAGATGCTCAAGAAAAAAGTCCCTGCTTGCTGCAGGATGCTCGCCCCCAAGCAAAGGCATCAGCTTAGGATCATCCGCGACTCCAGCGAGGAGGTTGAAGGCCTCTGCTATGTCGGCAGGGTGTGGGGGCAGATCGCCTGGTAGCGGGTATCGCAACAGCTCTTCGATATCACCTTGGAGCCATGTATCCGTCTCCCTAATGACGGCATATATGCCTCTAAGGATCATGATGATTTCGATGAAGTCGGCGGTAGGCGAGTGCAGTGGCAGTGTGATTCCTGGAGAGTCGCCCTGGTTCAACTCCAGCTTGACGCTATGCAGTCCCTCAGGGAGTCGTTTAGAGGCAAAGGCCCAAATGGTGAGAAAGAGAGACAGACAGAATAGGGCGATACCGTTGTCCTGATTGGGTTTATTGACGGCTGGAATATAGCCGGCCAATGCCGCGTTTTGATGGGCCAAGGCGACTTTTGAATATTCGGCATATGCGTCTGAAGTCTTCGCCTGCATCGTGGCCTTGTGGAGAGCAGCAGTGGCCATCAAGCCATGAAGTAGAAAATCATGGCGTAGGGCTTCTGCAAAGACAGTGTCTCGCCATACAGCGTGTGATGAGATTCTCGACGACATGGTCATATACGTCCGAGTGGAGTAGAACTGGACCAGTTCCAGATCTAGAAGATCAAAGCGCTTGGGTTCCGGGGCCGAATCTCCTTCAGGAGTCTGGTTCATAAGTTGAGATTGCCCAGGAGGCAACAGCGCGTGAGGTGGTAAGTCTGGGTCAGAAGGCTGATAGTCGAGGCTTCTCGGGGTAGCTGTGTCATGTATGGACAAATTTGTCGGCGTGGCTGACAAACCCTCCGGGGCGTCCTCGAGAAAGGAACAGGGGATCTGTCGCTTCAGACAGCGCTGGCATTGCGGACTCGTCTCATCACACTAGCGTTATGTCAGTCGTGATCCAAACAAGACTATTGCTGAGGGTCTTCGTAAGGCTGCACTTGTTTCGAAAGTGTGGCCAACACCGACATGGCACTGACTGACCTTGACTCGCCTGACCTTGCATTGCCTACACCCATGATGGGATTTTGTATGGGACCGACGCGACGGCATGATAGAAGTTGCTATCTCTCGATATCTAGGGTTTGCATCATGGCCATGATGTCGAGTGAAGATGAAACGGACGGTTCGGGGCTGACGTTGAGACTTTGTCCGTCTAAAGGCATCGGACCTTGGCATGCCGCAGCCTTCGCGTTCGGCATGACTCGGAATGCGGCGGACAATAAATGTCGTGCAAGACACAGCGCCATCATGTTAACATTGAGAACTCCAGGACAGCAGGCATACGAGCATTCGTGTCTAGAGCTCGAAAAGTCCTTCTGGAGTAGGCTAGTGGCCAGTGAGCATCAAGCATCAATGATCTTCACGTCTCGTCAAAGGCAAAGAGCGCGATTTTTGGGGGCCAATATGAGTGTGCTCGAACCCCGTACGGAGTGATCATTTTATACTCCGTAGATGTCATTTGAATCTGTAAGGCCTGGTGGAAACCTCGTGCTAAGTACAGAGTATAAAACAGGAGATAGTCCTCCTCCACAAAATTTTCTAATGTCTAATGAATCAAATCCCAAATCGCTAGTATGCCACTGACAAACAACCCTTTTGCGACTCATTTCTTGAATTTTCTCATCGGTTCAAAGAAGAAACCGGGGTGGAAAACGGTCATCAGTACACAGGCAATGCCCACCATCCTAAGATTTCAAGTCAGCACATGGTCAAACCACGGTCATAAACGAGACTGAAGCACTTACATTCCGTCGAGCACCAAGAACTCGGTCTCTTTTCGCATCAGGCTGTTTCCCCAGCCTCCAGCCATCTCAGGCAGACTAGATTCGTGAGTTAGCATTAGTCTGGTCACAGTGTTTTTACAAGGAGCACGAACCGGTAAATGCATCGAATCAGGATAGTGAGAAAGGCAGCACCGATCGCGAAACAGAATATACGCAAGTTTCGATTCGTCTTAGGGTCAGCCGCGTTCTTCTCGTATTCGCTTTCCGAATGTGCCAGGGCGTTGGATTTCTTCGCTTTCTGGAAGCGAATGAAGTAGTCGAGGACGAGAAGCCCACACACACACATGGTGGCGACCTGGAATGCAATGCCGGCCACGATCAATCCATCACCAGCATCTAATAGCTTCTTGTTTCCACCCTGGTCGCCTGCAGCAGCTGCGGTGCCACCACCAATGGCCTGAAGCACAATTGATCCGAAATCGCATCCGATAAAGATCCACGGGTAGAGCCTCGCCTTCAGTCGTGAATGTTCTGGTCCGCAGTAGATCACAAGATGCTTCAGCGTGACGTAGATACCGGCGGCCAGGAAGCTGGGGGCAAGCACCAAGCAACAGATCTGTGTCTTGAATCCTGCGCCAGACCAGGGATTGTTGTGCATAATCACCCGGCCAATATAACCAACAGCTTCACCGAAACAGCCGATGGCTACAACACCAAGAAAGGTCCATGTCCGTCGCCATGTGCCCAGCGCTAATTGGAGAAAGAGGCACAAGCCAAAGAGGGCAATGAAAAACGAGTTGACGCTGAGATTAGGATAGTAGCCATAGGTCGTCAATTCCACTGGACACTGCGGAGTGATCTCTGTGCAATATTTTCCAGCATGATGTGTGACGTTGGAAGACATCCTCGCTATCGCAACAGTGGTGGGAGAAAGGCCCGGCCTCAAGGGCGACTTGAATTCTGGAATAAAACTGTGTTGCTAAAAGTCGGGAACTTCAGTCAAGAGGCATTACTCAAGAACAAATGTGGCGCAAAGAGAGTATCTCTGATCTTCAACAGAATAGCCAATAGTCGAAGCTGAAGGTAAAAGGTGAAACTTGACAATCAGAAAGAACAGTCCCAGACGAGGTAGAAGAATGATTTGGGAGGGTGAGAGGTGGCTGTAACGCTATTTCGCCCGTCTCATTTATCAAGGGCTTTTGTTGACCCATATTGGCGCCCAGATTGCGCTTGGACAGCGTCAAGACTCGTGGCGAAACCGAGGGGTGGAGTGAGCGACGAGACGAAAGTGGCCTCTTGATGGAGGAATGGCTGTAGCCGATGTTCGTTTACACACCCTCTAGGCCCTTTTAGGAATGGTATACGATTCGGATCTTTATAGCTCCGGTCATTTGGTATTCCCACCGTGAGATTGACCTGCCGACTTGTCAGTTAGAAAAGCATAAAATATCAAGTGGAATACGAGTACGAGTACGGAGAATGGATTAGATCCTTGTTCTGACATATGGTATTGTACATATAGAGAGGGGAAATGCCAGCACAACAATGATTTGGTGACTAGTTGAGTGATGATGGTATCTTGTTAGCGATGTTTCTATCAGAATCCCAACCTGTAGCCATTGCCCTTTTCAAGAGCACGTTTCCACGCAGCACGCTCTTGACATCTCTGGTGCCATTTAGCCAACCTAGGGAATTTCGTGAAATCTATGATGTTGTTCTGGACGCAGTTGTCCGCCGGCCACGAGATGATAAAGTCGGCCCTGGAGGGGGATGAACCGCCAAAATACTCCGCAGAACCAAGCTGTTCCTCTAGATAGCTGAAGTTCAGAGCTAACTCGTCTCCAGTGTATCCCTTGTGTATCCCGCTGTGTATCATGGAAACCAGAGGACGAACGAAGAAGGGCGACATGGCTGCCATGGCTATGAAGAGTATCTCCGTCACCATAGGGATGGCTATACTTGTAGCAGCAATGTTGCACAGCTCATCGTCACGAATCCAGTCGCCATCTCCTTTGAATCTACCGTCCTTGTCGAAAGTATCGATCAAGTATTTTGCGATGACGAGCGATTCAACTATCACCCTGCCATCACCTGTAACGAGCTGAGGGCTTTTCCCAAGGAAATGTGTCTTCTTCAGCTCTTCTGGGGCCCTGCGTTTTTTAGGGCCAGACTGGACGCGTTTGTGAAGAACAAGGTCATAAGGTATTTCAAGCTCTTCGAGGAGCCACAGGATTCGTTGAGATTGAGAGTCCTAGTGAAATTCAGTAGTCACGACGCATGTAACCGAATTGAGCTCACACTGAGGTGGTGTAGAGTTGGCTTAGGGCTTGCCATGGTCAATGATCGAGTAACAGAGGATATAGCGACGTAATAAAGAGCGCAGTCAGGTGCAGAGAAACAACACTTAGGTGGGATTCTGGAGGTCGAGCCAAGCTGCTGTGTTAGCAAATTCTGCCACGTACTGTTCACACATCAACATGCGGCGGGATAAGTATGTACAGGCATGGGTAAAGAAGGGATCGATGTCCGTGTCGAATTGGGAATCGTATGTTATTTGAACCCTGGATAGTATATCCTTAGGCTTGCGTAGGCTTGGCGCAGATATACGAGTACGAAGATGAGCAGATCACGGCTGTAGAGTCGTCTTAAAGAGGATGGCCCCCTCGAACAGAGCATTAGAACATGTCCAGGTTCTTATTAGCATATCATGAACACCATGCATACCTCTCCAGATCCGTCGAGTGAAAACAATAACCCAGAGTTATAAGAGTATTACCTGGGGTGTTCCTACTAGAAAGTAGTTAGGTAGCCAAAAGGGGCCAACACGTGAGGGGGCTTGGGGTAAATTGTTCTTAACTGCGCAGCGTAAAGACAGACTGCACCTTCTGGACATGTGTCAACACCGCGAACATTGATATCAGAACCTACAACCTACTGCCTTCATGCGAGCCCCGATGAATTGATGATATGGAATTGTACATGACGATTTTCCTTGGTCTCTACGTCGCTGTTTGCCCATCCTAGACGCACCGCGTGTCCTCGTGCGCGGACGCCCACAATATCTTATTTTCAGTTTGAGGAAGCGAGAACACAATGCGGTTGGACGTTAAGAGACAACTCTTCGCTCGTATGCTGGAGCTTCCCTCTCGCTGGTGCATTTGACTGATTTTGATAGGCTCGGAGCGAGTGAAGGGCATTGATTTCCACAGGTTTGTTACATCCCTAGACCGATACAAGGATTGAGTCGCTGACAATGTTGCAGTACCGAACCATGGGTATTTATACTTACACTCTCGAAGTATTACGAAGCTGACTCGTCAAGATTCTGACCACTTTATACAACGGCCACGCGCACATCTGGTCGTACGAAACACAATCGATCATCAAGACCTTCGAGCTTACAGATGTTCCTGTCCGAGCGGGAAGATTTATTGAGAGGAAAAACTGGATCGTTTGCGGGAGCGATGATTTCCAACTAAGAGTCGTTAACTGGAACACCAGCGAAAAGGTGAAATCGTTCGAGGCGTAAGTGCGGTGACCCGAAGTTGGTCGAGGGTCATGCTGACCGTTCAAATAGTCACCCAGACTACATACGTGCTATTGTGGTTCACCCAGTGCTCAGCGTTGTTTTGACAGCCTCTGATGACATGACGATACGAATGTTCGACTGGGACAAAGACTGGCGTTGCGTGCGGGAGTTCGTGGGACATCAACATTACGTGATGGGGCTTTCGATTGTAAGTCGCAAGTTGATGGGTCGGTGAAGAGTTTATTGACATGCTCGCAGAACCCAAAAGATACCAACGTGTTTGCTTCTGCCTGTTTGGACCGGACCATCAAAATCTGGAGCATTGACAATCCGACAGCGAAACAGACTATTGAAGCCCATGAAAAGGGTGTCAATCACATCGACTACTATCCTCATAGCGATAAACCCTATCTCCTCAGTACCTCCGATGACAAGACTGTCAAAGTGTGGGATTACACAACAAAAGCGCTGATTGCAACATTAGAAGGACACACGAGCAATGTCAGCTTTGCGTGCTATCACCCCGAATTGCCTGTCATAATATCTGGATCAGAAGATGGGACAATCAAGATATGGCATGCCAACACATATCGGCTCGAGCAATCGCTTAGCTATGGTCTGGAGAGGGCATGGTGTGTCTCGTACCAACGAGGAAAACAGGGTGTCGCTATGGGTTTCGATGATGGTGCTGTGGTTGTCAAGATGGGCCGAGAAGAACCAGCTGTTTCCATGGATGGCACTGGTAAACTGGTCTGGGCACGACATAACGAAGTCGTGTCTGCAATTGTCAAAGGAGGCGACCCTTCCATTAAAGACGGCGGTCCCATTGCCCTGCCGAGCAAGGAGATGGGAACAACCGAAATCTACCCTACCACGCTGTCCCACTCCCCCAATGGCAGATTTGTAAGTGTTTGTGGGGATGGGGAGTTCATTATCTATACCGCGCTTGCCTGGAGAAACCAAGCATTCGGTTCAGCCCTCGACTTTGCCTGGGCCTCGCACCAAAACCCCACAGACTACGCCATTCGAGAATCAGCCACGAGCGTGAAACTTTTCAAGAAACTCAAAGAGAGCGGAAGCCTTGATGTTGGCTTTCAAGCAGAAGGTCTCAGCAGTGGCTTCCTCCTAGGTGTGAAAGGCCAAGGCGGCATAGGAATGTTCGATTGGGAGTCGGGAAATCTCGTTCGACGTATTGAAGTTGAGCCAAGAGAGGTAAGTTTGATGATTGGCGATCCTTAACATGCCTGACAGCTTTCTAGGTTTACTGGAGCGAGTCTGGAGAACTCGTGGCCCTTGCTTGCGCTGATGCGACGTACGTCCTTCGTTTTGACCGCGAAGCATATCTCGAAGGTCTCAACAATGGCGACGTTGATGAAGATGGAGTTGAGGCTGCATTCACTGTTGTCACCGATCTACAGGAATCTGTGAAGAGCGGCGAGTGGGTCGGAGATGCATTTCTTTTCACTACGAACACCCGTTTGAGCTACTTGCTTGGTGAACAAGTTGTCCACATCGCACAATTTGATCAACCAATGTATCTGCTACGATACCTGCAACGGGACGAACGTGTTTACCTCTGTGACAAGGACGTCAACGTTGTGAGCTATAGGCTATCAACCGCATTGCTCTCGTACCAAACCCTGGTGCTCAGAGGAGAGGTCGATGCTGCTCAGGAGTTGCTTGCGGAGATTCCAGCGGATCAGATGAACAAGATTGCCAGATTTCTTGAAGCTCAGGGACACAAGGAACTCGCTTTGGAAGTGGCAACGGATCCAGAACATCGCTTCGAGTTGGCCCTTGGCCTCAACAACCTTGCTGTTGCATTGGAGATCGCTCGCGAGTCAGACATACAAGCCAAATGGTCCTCTGTGGCAGACAAGGCGCTTGAATTATGGGATCTTAAGCTTGCAGAAGAGTGCTTCCTGAACGCCAAAGACTTGGGCAGCTTGCTCCTCCTCTACACCAGCTCGGGTAATGCGGATGGTCTATCCAAACTAGCTCAACAGGCGGAGGAGATGGGCAGCAACAATGTGGCATTTGCAAGCTTATGGTCAACCGGAGACATACCTGCCGCGGTCGAGTTACTCAAACGTACCGGCCGGCTCAGCGAGGCGGTCTTGTTCAGCCAGACGTATAAGCCTTCTACGACCAAAGACCTGGTTCTTGATTGGAAGGAGAGTCTGGACAAGCAAGGCAAAAACAAGGTCAGTCGCTTGCTGGGGGTGCCAGGAGAGGATGAAGAATTGTTCCCCGACTGGGAAGAGTATATCAGACTTGAGCAGGAAGGTGGCGTTGCTGAACCGAAAACAGCACTCATCGATGTCAGTGGCGATGAGCCGCCAGCAACGAATGGCACTACGGATGCTGATGAAGAAGAAGACACCGCCGAAGTTGAAGCCTGAATGATGCAAAGAGAAAGTGGCATTCGCGAGGCCTACGTTTTATGATAGAAAGGGAAGCCGGCAAAATGGGAGCCTGGTAGCTTGTTTGATAATTGAGCTTAAGAAACGTTGTTCGAAAAGAGAAGAAAGGAACCTCATTGTCGAGTTCCATTGTGCATGTTGTGAAACTATCCATTTCCAAAACCCCCAAGTAACCTTGAACGCCGCGCACACCACATTGTGCTGTAGTCTGTTGCCTGAAATCATGAACTCCTTGCTGGTACTTTACACAAACCAAACCCCGACCGTAGCAATGCAACTGACGGAAGTCAGAAGAAAGGGAAAAGAGAAGAGAAAATCCTTGGACCCTCAGATTTGGCAAAACATCCTCAATCGTCGTTTTTGCCGCCGTCTCCCTGGCCATTGTCTGATCGAACATTGCCCTTGACCCCTGACACGTGCTTGACTTGGTGCCAGTGTGCGACGCGGCCTTCCAGCGATTCCGGCACCAAGAAGTACAGAGTCTGCGGTTCGTCCAGGCCTTTGAATCTGTGATTGCCCAGGCGCTTGATGGCAAAGGATTGATCCGTCAACTTATCCTGGTCGTTGTGCGACCTCAGCACATTCAGGTCGAGCCTGTTCTGCGTGGTCTTCTTTTCGGGTGGTGATCTGGCCCGACCGTCGGCGCTGTCGCTGTCGACTTTGGTCGAGGTCAACTCTCCTTGCAACTGTAGCAAAAAATCTTCCGACACCACGATCTGACCAGGTTCGGTGACCTCGATGAAGCGGGCGGCGCGGTTGACCATCGGTCCGAGATAGTCCATGCGCTGGATGATTTCGTTCCAGTTGGACACCGGCGTGCCCCAATGAGCGGACATGCGCAGCTTCAGGCCACGGAACAGGACGTGTCCCTGGTCGTCGAGGGTGGTTTGGCCGTTGGGCAGGTCGAGGATGCCAGCAGGCCAGTGTTCGGCGAGGAGATCCTCTTGAACGTCGAGACAGAATTGGACGGCCGACGCCGCGGTGGAAAAGGCGATCATGAAGCCGTCCCCGTTCTGCTTGACCTCGTAGCCCCGGTTGCGCTCGATCAGGGAGCGGATGCTGGCGTCGTGGAGAGACATGGCGCGGGACATGGCCGAGGGGTTCTTTTCCCACATGGCCGTCGACTTGACGATGTCGGTGAAGACGATGCTCAGATTACCTTGTGGAGCCGCAGTGGTAGCTGTTGCGATGTTCCCCTTGGGGCTGACCGATTCTGTTTCAGACTCGGCGTTGCCATTTGTGATGCCCTTGACATGTTTGGGTCCAGTAGAGTCCGAGGCGTAACTGACACTTGTACTCGAGAATGACCGAAATGCAAAACGAGCAGCATGACCGTAGCGGATGATGCCAACGGTTGAGAGGTGTTTTCGCGACAGAACAAAAGTTGCGGCACGACTTGACAGTGGTGGTGGTGTTGTTGTTGTTGTTGGTGTTGGCGCAGCAATCGCTATTGTTGGAGGTGTTGGTGTTGCACTGAAAAGCTGGTACGACCCATGACGCCGCGCCAGGCCCTTCATTCGGACGAGACTTGGCCAGCAATGACCCGAGGAGCCACTGCTGTTGGCCGTCTTGACTGACAGGATCGAGGGTTCGGTCCTGTTGTCAACATGGGTCTGATGAGGTTTCCACGTGCGAGGCAGACGATGACAAAGGCTACGGAAAGCTTCTTCGACTCTTCGAGTTGCAGACATCGCCATGTCGAGACGCCAATACCCCCGTTGGAACGGTGCCCTGAGCTTTTCGATTCGCTAGTGGCTCAACCCTTGGGGAGCGGGCGATCTGGGCCAGGCAGCTCTAGCGGGCAAGTAATCGCGACGAGGCGAGATCTCGGTTTCGCTTGGTGGTTCGAGCAACAGGGATGCGAGCAACTAACGCGCTCATGCAAGGCACGCACTTTCGTTTCTATTTCTTCAATAGAGAAGGTATGAATTGCGGCTTTTTGGACCATGTGAGTCTGGGATTTGTTTGCGCGTCGCACCTCTTGTGACGCCTGCAAACCTTTCTTCATTATAAGAATTATAGAAAGACATTCAGCCTCCGCATACAATAAAGGTAAAGTGTGATGGATTGAATGAAAGGAAGTATTTGCGCAAGATGCACAAAAGGACAAACATCCGCCATAATGGATGCCGTGATTATGTCCTTACCAGACTCAATGATGCAAACATAGGCTTTGTCAAACCCAGCACATCAATTCACAATAAGCAAGGACATGCTTGATGCTTCTGCCCGTACTAGGAAAATGGTTTGGAATACCCCAACAACAAAGTGCGTAAGACTATTGCATTGTGCATAGCATTGCAGCTGCATGGATGAGATGAATCATTCATCGAATTGACAATGCCTTGATTCAGGAGACCGGTGGTGAACATACTGGTGACGGCAATTTGATGCAGTGCCGTCTAAACAAGATCCAAGACCACCGTCTCACTGCCTTCTCAACGCTAGAGAACATCTCGCCCTGGAGAAGGTGTAGGGGTGGACAATGCATTGCAAGTGACATACAAATGTCGATCAGGTAATGGCCATGCTCATGTTGATGCAGAATTGACCACCATCCGAAGAGACATCCCTCCTCGATCTGCGTGGAAATCGATGCACCGCTTATTGCTTACCGTATATCATTTACCGTACATCAGCGTTGAATGCCGGGCTCAGAGGACATACGAGCAAGGCTTTATTGATTGTTTGCAGACAAAATTGTAACATGTTCGACAGGAGCTGGCTGTGCAAAGACCTGCCGCTCATCTCAGAACTGTGTCCTACTGAAATTCCTTGCCATGTTCGAAGCATGGATGGTCTTGACAGAACATAGACGCAGACTCAGAGGGGTGTACGTGGTCCAGAGGGTGTCTGACTCGATGTGATCCACTCACAGATGACTCTTATACTCATATGGGAAGTCGTACTCATATTCCGGATGCCGAATCTCTCGATAACGACATGAGTGACAACGCTTGTGACATGTTAATCCTTGAAGAGGGATGCCTCAAGCCCTCAGTCTCCGTTACAGTCTACAGTGGACGGCGACATGAGGCCGAATGCGAGTGGCTGATTTCAGAGCGGGGAAGCGACCAGCCAATGGCGGCACAGTCAAAAGTCATCCCCTTCTCCGATATCGGTCGCCGCATTCAACCCTCGATTCTGCTTATAACTCGTGCAGTGCAATTCGTAGACAGCCTCTCGACACAAGATCATTCTCAATATTCTATCCCTGACTCTTTTCCAGGTGTAACAGTGCTGAGATTTGTTCCAAGATGCCTTCAGCAGACGCCAGACCCAGAACTCTCTACGACAAGGTCTTTCAAGACCATGTTGTCAATGAACAGCCTGATGGCACTGTTCTCTTGTATATCGGTGAGTGGCCGCTTTGCCCAAACAGACAGGGTATTTCACTCACAAAAAAATTACAGACAGACATCTTGTCCACGAAGTCACCTCTCCACAGGCCTTTGAAGGTCTGAAAAATGCAAAGAGAAAGGTGCGCAGACCAGACTGCACTCTCGCCACAACCGATCACAACGTCCCCACCACTCCTCGCAAGAACTTCAAGAACGTCGCAGACTTTGTGAAAGAGGAAGATTCGCGATTACAATGCACAACCCTCGAGGACAACGTCAAAGACTTCGGCCTGACGTACTTTGGCCTCGGAGACAAGAACCAAGGTATTGTGCACATCATTGGCCCTGAGCAAGGCTTCACTCTACCCGGCACGACTGTAGTGTGCGGGGATAGTCACACCTCTACCCATGGTGCCTTTGGTGCTCTTGCATTTGGTATTGGTACCAGTGAAGTCGAGCATGTCCTTGCGACACAATGTTTGATCACAAGACGCAGCAAGAACATGAGGGTACAAGTCGATGGCAAGCTGGCACCTGGAGTCAGTAGCAAGGATATCATTCTCCATGTCATTGGCGTTATCGGTACTGCTGGAGGTACTGGCGCAGTCATTGAATTCTGCGGCTCAGCCATCCGTGGTCTGAGTATGGAAGCTCGTATGTCCATCTGCAACATGTCCATCGAGGCTGGCGCAAGAGCCGGTATGATTGCTCCAGATCAAATCACATTCGACTACCTCAAGGGACGGCCTTTAGCACCAAAGGTTGACAGCAACGAATGGAAGAAGGCCGTCAACTACTGGTCAAGCTTGAAGTCGGACGAAGGCGCCAAGTATGATGTCGAGGTCTTCATTGACGCAAAGGATATTGCACCTACCGTGTCCTGGGGCACGTCACCGCAGGACGTTGTTCCCATCACGGGCGTCGTCCCAGGCCCAGATGACTTTGAAGACCCCAACCGCAAAGCTAGCTGCAAGCGTGCACTGGAATACATGGGTCTCACCGCGGGCATGAAGATGGAGGATATCGTCCTCGACAAGATCTTTATTGGGTCCTGCACAAACGCACGGATGGAGGATCTTCGGGCTGCTGCAAAGGTCGTAAAGGGCAAGAAGGTTGCGGCCAACATCAAGCGTGCCATGGTGGTGCCTGGCTCAGGCAACGTCAAGGACCAGGCGGAGCGTGAAGGCTTGGACAAGATCTTCATCGACGCCGGCTTTGAGTGGCGTGAAGCTGGTTGTTCCATGTGCCTCGGAATGAACCCAGACATTCTATCTCCCCGAGAACGTTGCGCTAGCACATCAAACCGCAACTTTGAAGGCCGACAAGGTGCTTTGGGTCGCACACATCTCGTGTCTCCCGTCATGGCTGCCGCAGCTGCCATTGTGGGCAAATTGGCCGATGTGCGAAAACATCACGACGATGCTACGCCCGTCAAGGGCTCACCGAAACTGGATCTGATGCCAGAGCACGTCGAGATTGACTCCGAGGAGGAACTCGAGCGTATTCTCGACATCCCTACTGACGTCGGCCCTCACGCGAACGACAGCGCCGCCAGTGCTGGTGGCCTTCCTAAGTTCACTGTCCTGAAGGGCATTGCTGCGCCTCTCGACAAGGCCAACGTCGACACGGATGCCATCATCCCTAAGCAGTTCCTCAAGACCATCAAGCGTACTGGTCTCGGCTCTGCACTGTTCCACCCTCTCCGGTACAACGAGGACGGCAGCGAGAACCCTTCCTTCATTCTCAACCAGGAGCCCTACCGTCAAGCCAAGATCCTCGTCGTCACTGGCCCAAACTTTGGCTGTGGCAGTTCGCGAGAGCACGCTCCCTGGGCACTCTTGGATTTCGGCATCAAGTGTGTGATTGCGCCGAGTTACGCAGACATCTTCTTCAACAACACGTTCAAGAATGGCATGCTGCCGCTAATTATGCCTGACCAGGCGAAGCTCGAGAAAATTGCCGAGCTGGCCCGAGCTGGCAAGGAGATCGAGGTCGATCTACCCAACCAAGTCATCCGTGACGCCGCCGGCAACGAGCTGGCACGGTTCGAGGTCGAGGAGTTCCGGAAGCACTGCCTTGTCGAAGGTCTCGACGACATCGGCTTGACGATGCAGATGGATGACAAGATTGCCAGCTTCGAGCAAAAGCGCACAATGGACACGCCATGGCTCGACGGCAGTGGTTACCTCAAGAAGTGGCGCAAGGGTCCCGTCAAGGTCGAGGCAGCGCCTGTCCCCAAGACGAATCGTGGCGAAGTCAAGACCGACCCTGTCGAATGGTGAAAGGCATTCGGGTACGCTTTGGGTTGTAAGGGACTGTTGTGTGTTCGATTGGTGAGAACGTTTGCGAGATTCACACACGCACATGGCGTTTGAATGGGTTCTAAAATTAAAAGGAGGGAAGAAATGAATCATGGCAGCTGTCCAAGATCAGATACCATGTCTCAAAATGAATATGATGACGACTTTTTGGTTTCCTTTTGGCATTGCTGGGACACCGATTCTAGAACGACACGAGCATGATGATAACGTACAATAATTGTTTCTCCTGCCTTTCTTGAGTACTCGGACCAATGTTCCCATTGTGGTGTTCATGATCTGAGTGTTTACAAACGTTCCTAGCCCGAATGTTATACTGTAGGTACGTACGTGAGATACAAAGTATATGTAGATAGCTACCTTTTGTACGTAGATATATATTGATGTCTCATGTCGTACTGCTCGGTACAGTAATCCGTATCCACAACAACCTCGGGCTCGTAACTACAAGCGCCCTGATGAGACCGTGTACCACGGAAGGAGAAAGAATACTTGTAACGGACACGTTGACCCTTTTCATTTTCATTAGAGTACAATTGAATAAAAACAAACGGATTACACCACACCCATGTCCCCTCTCTGCGCAATACTGGCGATCTGCCCCGGGTACCTAAAGAAGCAAAGGAAAAAAACCAGCTCTCCCTGGCGAAGATTGAGAGGCAAAAGTGTGACTATACTCGACGACCCTTCTTTTTTCGTCGCCACCACCGCACACGCCCGATGCCAGCTGACATGTTTTTTTCACCTTTACCATCGTAGCACCAGCCTCGGTTCTTCCATTCTGGACGGGCTCGAGTCAAGGCCTGTTTCAGAGAACCAGCTTTTGGCGATGACCACCTCAAAGGGAAATCAACAACGGTGTCGTTTTTTTGGGAATTTGCATGGCCAAAAAAGAGAAAACCAAACTCTCTAGCCATGTTCAATCTATCTCTTCGGACGCCTGGAACCGGTTTCCATGGAAGCGAAGCCACAAGAACATTTTCTTCCAGGTGGCATGATTCTTGCATGCAAGATTGGTGGTGGACGAGACTATACGGACACGTTACGCCACATTGAAGCCCCCCTCCAAGGAAAGAAAAGAAGAAATCCAATAAATCTACCCGACCCATGCCTAGGTAAGTACAGTAAGCGCGCCACCTCGTGTGTCAAGCTTCTCAAAGTGGCTCCCCCCTCCCCTCCCTCTCTCGAGCGTGGACAAAGCACCCACAATGATGTCCGAGAAACTCAGTATATTGTTCCCGGGAGTCCACTCTCTCTCATCAAACTACTGTAAGATAGAAACTTCGTAAACGGTCCTTCGTAGTGGAGGTCTGGGGCTGAGTCTGGAAGAGACGAAACCGTCAAGACACGAATTGGCTTGGACGTATGAGACGATACTTTGAAGGAAACTTTGTGTGTGACAGAGACAAAGGTACCGGAATATGGGTAACTAATTCCTTGGTAAGGACCACGGATGGATGTCTCCAGTCAGATAATCGAACAACCCCCTTGTTTTATTATTGTCATTGAAACCTTCATATTGAATAACCTACCTACTTACCTGGGTAATGTTCTGCCGCCATGATTCAATTTCGTGGAACTCGAATTGTCACAAGGTTAGTGACCAGGTGAGGGTGATATGCCCCATACGGTGACTGCGTCAGTGATGCCGCAGGGAGAGGTTATCATAGTCTGGGCACAGATACCATCCATGCACACTCTCTTGTGCTTTGATTTCGCTCTTCGTGTTCAGCCACCCTTGTTGTTCTCGTGTTCGGCGGCTATCGGCCATTCTAGACCACCTTCAACGGGCGCCTCGATGGGGGACTTCGCGTAACCGTGAGTTGGCGCTTCCACATTTTCTCATTCAGTGGAGATATGGCTGACGCAATCTGCCGAGTTGCCACATTGAAGGTGTGTTGTGCGGCTACACAAGAAGAAAAAATGTCGTCGCGTGGCAGCCACAAAACACAGAGACACGTGGAACAAGGTTCGACCACGTGCGGCAGGGAAGACCCATGGTCGCAGATGCAAGAAGCCCAAGCCCTGCAATCTAGGCCTAATCTGTGCCTAACTGGGGGCCAAAGAGCCCGAGAATAATTTTCTTGGGCGTTGACTGGTGAGAGCAGCGGGCTAGTAGCTGAGCAGAGGCATGAATGGTGTCAAGATTTGTGCCGTGTGCCATACCTGTTTAAAAATAATCCCCTTCGTCCCCCGGGACAGATTGTGTGACAGCGGCACCAGGCCCAGATATGGCCGCCTAGCGAAGCAGCGACCTATGACAATTGCATTTGTCCCGCAGGACAGACCATGAGGGTATAAGCACAGTACAGGCAGGTTGGCCACCCGGTAAGAGAGCCGAAAGTGAAGGCCATCTTTAGCAGCTCGCATCGGAACGTCAATGTGGAATTGCTATTGCTGGTGACCGATTGATCTTCCAGTAGGTATCCAGCCATCAAGGGATTCCAGTGCATTATGTACTAAGAAGATAATAGTCACCAATAATTGACCAAATGTCCTGTATATGCAGTGGTCAGTGCTTCTGGAAACGAACGGAACGGCGAGAGGGCGAGGGCGAGGTCCTTTGCGTTGTAGTTTCGTTGCCTTTGACAAAACCCCCTATGCCAGGAAGAGAGCAAAATGTTTCCAACACCTTGCCGGTCAGCGCTTGCCTTTGGCCAGAAAAGGCAGTAAAGATCACAGACTTGACTGGGATCGGCAAATGGAGAGCGAACGCTCGAGCGAATCATCAGTCGAAGGCTCATCAAGGTCAAGTCGCGGGCCTGCGGATTTCAGCGTCTAGCTGCAACACTAGAGAAAAGGTCGGTGGAGATGAAGCTGGCCACGCAAAGGCCATGCTGTAACAAACATGGTAGTAGGTGGGAGGAGCTGGTAGGTACAGAGGATTGTACCTTTTAGCCAGGTCTCCATCCCACATTTATCCCGGCCTCATCGCGTGGAGTTTTTGGTCAAATTGTTTTCGCAGCCCAAGGCTCACTAAATAGCCAAACAATCTTTTTCCTCGGAACGAGTGTGACGGTAACACGCAAACTGGAATCATCTAGAACGAATTAAACTGCTTCCACGGTGGATCTGGAAATCTTCTGGAAGGCCTTCGTGCAAGGAAGGGGGAAATTTGAGGACGGGCTTAGTTTCGGCTGCTGTTGCCGCTGGGCCTGGTAGGGTGGGTGGTGGTGGTAGTGGCGGCGGCGAAGGGAGGACACGGTAGAGCGTGGTCGAAGGCTGTTCTGACTGTGAGACCTCGTACTCGGAATCCTTGTGGAGGCGGCGCAGTGCCGGGATGAGATGGGAATGGGATGGTCAAAGAGAAGTAGTACCGGGCCTGACTTCTTCATCTTTCCACGTGGCCTCCCTGGCTGCAGAATGTGTGGACTAAGAAAGTATTTTCTAGTGTGCCACTAACTGTGCATTAGCGTGACTAATTTGATTATTGGCTATTCCTAATATGGACTAGACACCATGCTGCTTTGCTTCCAGGACCAAGAGCTTTGGCGCCACGCCAGCTTTGAATTTCTGCCATCGTCCAGATGGTGACCAAATTCTACCTCTTAGTTCGTTTCACAATTCTTCCTAGTCTGGTCGATCACAACTGATCGAGTCGAGTCAAATCTGACTGTCGCATCTTGTGTCTTGCCCTCTCGCCGGCTCTGCCTCTTCTCCTCCTCCTCCTCCTCCTCTTCTTCACGCATTCTCCAGATTCATGCTGACCAATGACACCACTAGCCTCTGTCTATCTTTCCATCTTGGGACCTTTTCTCCGAAGGCGACCGTTTTGAGAGCCTTGCCATCATCCTACGAGTACCGTGAACATTTGTCATAGGCGAGTGGCCGCAAGCATTGAGACTCACTTGCCAGGGGCCTTAACATCTCATCTTGCAAGATGGAGCATGCGGACAGTATCAGTGAGTCAACTGGTAATTGGGACACTTCATGCGCAGGCATCATTTTCCGGAAGAGATGTGCCGCAAATTCACATCTGCGAGCGAACGAGTCTGAGGGTATTTCGGATGCATGCATGCATGAGATAATCCCCGACACGCGTGCCCTGAACGTGTCCATTGCCTTACACATTGCCAATGTCGATGAGTGGAGAATACCGTTATGAAGATGTCCTGCGGCCGTCCGAAACAGAAGGGGTTTGTGCCAGCATTAGAGAGCGGATCCTCTGCAGGGAAATGCGCAGTAACATATTCCAGTTCGTTCGCCAGCACTTCAACCTGGTCGGAAGTGGTCAAATTTGATATCTGACTGACTCGTGTTGCAAGTATGAGACGCTCAACAAGAGATGAAGTGCGCTTGTGGACTTTGCAAAGGACGAACCACACCACATGCTCGAAGAATACGAATGACACATGATGCCCGGCGGAGACCTTTTGATAGTCTGCCTCGCTTGCTCATTTCAATGTACTGGTGATGATGATCAACTCCTGGATCACGATCCTACGACTATTTCCCTCCCCACCACGAGAATCATGCGTGCCTGCGGCGAGCGATTCCTGCTCATGACGAATTTGACAGCCATGTGCAGTATTTACTTCGTAAAATTTGTCGTAACGTATCTTACCCGTGGCAGGTAGTTGTGGTCTGTGTCTCGTGCATTCGGCCCAATTCATCGACGCAATGGCCTCTGGCTGCCCTGTCCCCATGACGTCTACCATGTTATGTGATAGAGGATCCGGTTCTTGCTCATCGCGCCAATTGTCTACAGTAGGATCGTTACACTAGTGGTCTGTGGAACTCTACTATGTTGATACTACGAAGGACTATAGGTAGAATACGAGCGAGTATGACATTGCTGCGCAGGGTTCGGGTCGGGGGCCACTAATCCCTTCGACACATCAAGAACCAGGACCAATTATGGGACTGCGCTATGTACTGTACAATATGGAGTCGTTGTCGAGTAATGCAAAAGCTTAGTACCCTATGGGGCTCCGGTGTAGGTGGTAAAAGAGACCTCAGACCGGTACAAGTACGCAGATCCAGGCATCCTAATACGTAGGTCAAATAACGTAGGCGTGGGGAATTGAAGGGCTTGTAGGGACTAATGCAGCCCCTAAAGCCAGGCGAGGTGTAGCGTGCATTGACGTTGGAAACACACGGGTTTGTACAACACACACACTACGGTGGTGCGGACATGGTCCTGGCTGGCTTCTATTCAAGCCACGAGGTGTTCAGATCAATTACTTGTCACCGCATATACAATACTATTGTAGGTATTCCGGACAGACGCCTCATGCCAAAGGAATTACATTGTGCCATCAGAGGGAAATGTCAATGCAACACCGGGTCACCTTGTTGATGTCAGTACATGTCAGGGTACCAATGAAGAATGATCTGTGCCTGCAGCTGTCAATCAGTCATTTCCATCCAGCTGGCACAGGGTGTCTCTTTGTCTCGCATCATCCCTGGTCCCTTACGCTGCTCTAACCATCCCCCTTCGTAGTCCTTTAAATCGCCTATGTAAGATATTGTCTAATTAATTCTCCGCAGGGCCGATTCAGGGACGTGCAGTGGCGTGCACGTTTTTGTACCGCCCATTATTTTCTGCCTCTACCCTGTAAATCGTCACTGCGTCGACCAGACTGATGTCGTTGATGGTATCCTAGTTCTCACATCATCTATTCTCCTCACAATAATATTCTCAAAATAATAGTTTGATCTGTTTGACATCAACCTCAACCAACAAATTCTTTACGAAACCATACGAGTACCTTGGTATCCTCAATTTACGCTACATACCTCACCCTGCGAAAACGAACCCAGACGAAAGAAAAGACCGGATTCACCATCAGATCAGCCCCCAAGTAGATCTCTTCGACAAATCCAACCCTTGCGTTGCCTCATCCCTGCTCCGGCGATCGAAACAATCTCTCACCAGTTCTCTCGCGGCTTCGCTTCCCTCCTTCTGACCGACAACCTGGCCCTTTTTGGGTCGCCTGGCGAAACTGGCCCCCTTTTTCCCTGCCCTACGCATCAGACTGAGTGGAAGGGGAAGGCTTCTCGAAGGTGTAATTTCGCACAATCAAAAGAGTCCACAAATCACTTTGAAGCAAGAGACAGGTGAGACGGTAGCGGCAGAAGATCACTACCCATACCGGTGGTCCCTCAAGGCCTCCAGTTCTTTCGCCAAAACCACGCCTAACTACATCGGACAGGGCGTCCTAGTCAGACAACTCCTGGCCTAACTCGTATCCGACTCGTGCCGCCAGGGTCGGATTCTTCTCGAATTACAGCATTATCCACCGCTGCTACGGACACCCCGGCCTAGTCTGCGGCTTCAACAAACTCCACCTCCTCGTGGTCTCGTGGTGAGGCAATCCCGGCTCTTCGTGGGTTGCGGATTGCGCCCCCATTCGCATTTTTTGGCCCACTCACCGTGCTGGGTGTCGACCGCCAGTCTTTCTGCAATGTGTTGCGGATTCCCTCCAAGTCGTCAACATCTTTACCCGTACGATTCCCAGTTCTCTTTATGCCCGATCCAAGCGATGCGACTGTCGTCGACTCCATGACCTCGCCAACTGACAATTTGCCAGTTCATAATACGCAGTCCGACACCTCTAGATATACTTCCTCGCCTCCAATTCCGCCTGGTCGGGATATCGCTCGCCCGCCACATCACCATCACACGAGTTCGAGCAGTATTACTCAGAGTAAAAGTCGGCGTTCACTTGCCTCACTCGCACGTGAAAAAACTTCGAACGCATTCGCCAATTTGGCTTCAATAGGCACAACATCTACACCTAGCCTTCGATCCGCCACCTCTTCGGGAAGTTTGGGCAGGCATTCCATCGCCAGCGGGTCAGTCCGTCCAAACCTACCACGCTCGCCAACATCGCCAGAAGTTCATTCTGGAACACAACGGAGAACCAGTGGAACTCATCTACCCGGGCAAGATCCTCGAAGTAGTACCTCTGTCCCACCAATGCCGAATCCCGATCGCAACAATGGAAGGATGCATCAGTCTTCCTCCAAGGTCCTGCGAATGACTGACGACGAAAGACCTTTCACCCGAGACTTCAAGGATCTCTTCTCGACGCTGATCACCAGTCTCCCTCTTACTCCCCATCGCGTAAGGTTCTCCAGAGTCGAGGAAACCTTTCTGTCTGAAGAAGCCATCACGAATCTGGGGTCCCTAAAGTTCTCGCAGTCCAATCGCATACCCGACCCCAAGAACCCTTCGCGATGGGTAGTCACCACGACCACGACCACATTCTCCATGGCCAAAGAGATGGCTCGCTCGGTTTGTCAACGCTTTGTAGACGCCCGCCTCATTGAGTCTGCCGAGAACAAGTCGATCACCACGTTCAATACCAAAGGGGGTGTCTGGCAACTAACGCCGAAGGGTCTGTCAATTCTCTCGAGGTTCTGCAGCCGCAACGGTATCAACGCGCGGCACATCGAGCCACTTCTGAAACGAAACCACATGCACATGGTTGCCCTAGAGAGAGACTCGTTGACGGACAAGATTCACCAAGATCGGGCCACCGTCGAGATCATTTTCCGCAGATTCATGGGTTCTGATGGCCCGAACTTGAAGAGTTCCGTATCTTTATCGGACTCGGATTCCATCTCAGACTATGCTACTGGTCTGATCGGTGTCAAGATGGCAAAGGAACGCAGAGTGCTTGATAAAATTGTCCCCTACACCTTTACTGGAAAGGCCGCTTCCGACTGGCTCCTCGACTGCACAACTACTATCGACCGCAGGGAAACCTACGAGATGGCAGAGTTGTTCGTCAAATGGGGCCTCATTCAACCAGTCATTGAAGACAGAGCCTACACTCGTCAACACCCAATGTCAACCTACTTCCAGCCCACAAAGCATGCCGTGTACACTGTAACGGAACGCGGTCAACGTGTATGCGGCTGGATTGCCCGCCCGCCCAGTGTCGAGAGCGAGGATAGCCGCGACGTTAAGGAAAAGGGACGGATGACACGGGATTCTAATGTCGGTCGACTGAACGTTATCCTCCAGGATGCTGCCTTACGTCTGTTATTTAGAGAATTCCTTCGGCAATCACTGTGTGAAGAAAACCTTGGATTCTACCTCGACGTCACAGAGTTTATCTCTGCATATCGTCAACTGGACGAGTCAGGACGACTGAGCAAGCCAGATGTGGTGAGGGAAACCCTGGCAGGAGCATATGGTACGTGCTTGACCTAGCATATGCTTAAATCATTTACTGACAGTATCCTAGGGCTGTACAACTCTTTCCTAGCTTCGGGCGCACCCTCTGAGTTAAACATTGATCATTCCCTGCGAAATCGCCTCGACAGTCGCATGATCCGCACAAACCCTGATGATGAGGCCATGAGAGAATCTCTCGACGAAGTTATCGAACTGTTTGAGCTTGCGCAGGCTGCTGTGTTCAAACTGATGGCAAGCGTAAGAAATTTTATTCATCAATTCGCTAGACTTGTCACTAACTGCGAGTCGTAGGATTCCGTTCCCAAGTTCCTTCGCGATCCCAAAAACGCTACAGTTTTCCGAGATCATGAAATTGATCTAATATCTGGCACAAATCGCACCTTGTCTCCTGCTCCCGAAGGCCTGGTGAGCCGATCGAATACACGATCATAACACCCGCTCCTCTCTCACTCGACAAGTGTCGCAATTGTCCGCAACAGAAGAGCAAGACGGGCTCCTTTGGATCTATTTGCATTGCACATTTAAATGTGATGAATATTACGAACACAACAAAGGTCTGCGTCGTGGATCTTAATGTACAAACAAGGGCACTTGCCCATTTTTTTTGTCAATAATCAAGATTGTTACGACAAGCGTGACCAAGAGTCTATTGACTCATGGTAGGACTTGTCTACTGGTGGGTTTCCCACAATCTCTGCATAGAAACCGCTCGGCGTTCAGCATAGCGTGGTCTGTCTGGGAGGCGTTATAAACGGTTTTAAGGCAAGCATATTTAGCAGCATGGTCTTCCGGTCGGCATTTGCATTGGAAAGATACCCCTGTGGAGGAAAGCAAAGCCGTAGACGGGAAGACGAGGATGTGAGCATCGTTGGACTCTGGTAGTCATAGGCTAGTTTACTGGTGCTTGTTGGGAGTAATGAGGCTGTGTGAGCCGGTGCTTTGGGATAAACTTGACCCAAGAGGGATGGAACATGGAAATACTGCACATTACACAAAGAGTATCCTATTTTCCTCACGTCGTCTGGACTTGAGGCTTTTCCTTCTACCTGAATGCGATCTATCCTGGAACCGTATTCCTACTCGACACATGTTCCCCACCACCGGAGTTGGTCGACGTGACGAAGGAAGAGGCGCAGCATTGTACGCACGCACCATCGTGGACCTGCACATGCGGATTGCATGGTGCCGAAAACCCCCTGGCTTCTTTTCTTGCATGTTTTTTTGAAGCGAAATGACGAGCGGATAACGGTAATTCAGAAATTCTGCTTCCATTTGGGTTCCAAGGTTTCTTATACAAATACTACGCTGATCGGACAGTGCCGTCGCACAACCCACCAACCATTGCATGAGTCCGTGGCAGTGTGCGTCTCATAATCTGCATGGCATCATGAAAAGAGATTATTGGATGCCACTGAAGATTATCTTTACGTGAGAAGGCGAGAAAAGGGTTAGCGAAAGTCGGTTTCGGACTTGACGGGCATAAAGCTGACCAGAAATGGGATGAAACATTCTATACTGAGAGAACCGAGGACGGTTGGTGTGGTCCATGTAAAAGAAAAGTGATCACTACCTTACCTACCTAAGGCGTTCAGGATTGTGCTGTTGGAAAAGAAAAGGTCGGCCGTGAATTTGTAACTCGGTATCTCCTTTTCCTACTGCCTTTCGTCTGCAAGTCACGTACATAGAGAGCGCACTATCGTCGCATTCTGAAGGCAAGGTGCAAGCCGCGTCAATTGCCGTGGTTTTCCCATATCCTGAAACATCATCGCGTTGATTCAATGCCGTTCTTGAGGTAGAATAAAATACCGTGACTGATTGCAAGGTGGGTGTAGTTAAGTTGACGAGGCACCATATGCCTGTGATGCACAAAAATAATATATCTGAACTGGCAGTTCCTCTCTTGGGCAACAGCTATGTCGAGCAGAGGTTGATTGTTCTACTTGATATATATGCGCTTCAACCTCTCGTTTGGCCAGAGATTTCTATTGCACATCATACAGTGGAGGAAGATTTGTACCGACTCTGTGCAGTACTAAGGAAATGTGTGCTTCATCCTGCCACCAATTAGATAGAGGAAGTCTATGAGCCGAGTACTATTCAAGTTAGCGAACTTTTCCATTCCTGCCTTTGCCGGATATTTGATGTTCCATTCCGGCGCGAGACCGACGTCGCGCTTCACGACTTTTGTTGGAGGTTGAAGTGCTAAATGACGGCCTGACGAGTCCAAAGCCACAACACAGCTTGCAACCACTTCGCTTTCCGAGATGTTATAACTTCTAACGTCGCTATTCTCTCATATCATTACAGAGCTCGCCCACCATGGCAAGCAGCGATGCCCTGCAACTCTTGAAATCCTCAATCGCAACCTCCAGAGCCCCAATTCCCACAACATCTTCAGAACCGTCAACGGCAGAAGACAACAAAACCGAATCCCTCGCCGATGCGACCCATCTCTACTTCGCATACCCTTCGCCACAGTGTCTGCCCTTGGATACGAAAACCAGATTTACATCACAAAATCCCGACACCACGCAAGTCGACTTGCGAAGCATTTTTTTCGCGTGGCTACAAAAGGATGTCACTGTGTCCGAGTACTTCGCTTCGGCAGGAGAGCTGGACAAAAAACTACCCGACGGACAGAAGATACGATGCCTGATATTCGTGGAGCGTCTAGACCTCATTACCTGGCTCGAAGGCGCATCTGATGAAAGTGAACACATCAAACCCTTGGAGGGCGCAGCGGCCGATGCAGCCGATGCAGCCGACAGAGCCGCCGATGTTGCAGGCGGTACGGCGGTCCCGACGGTCAGCGGCTCGGGGGTCGGCGTCACGCAGACGACGGGTGGGAGACCCGTGAAGGTCATCGATGCTCGGTTGCAGGCAATCTACAATGGCGAAAGACGAATGGGCGACCATAATAGTGTTTTGAGGGGTATCAAGCCCACGGTAGGATTCACTTAATCTTGAATGACGACGAGAAGACGATTCTAACACGTGTATCTAGGATTTTTCCCATGTTCGCAAGCACGCAGAGACATTCCTTGGACGGCGGAAAGGTATGCCTCATTCGGGGAAGCCTGGACAGGGAGGCAGACCGGCACAATTGGCGACTCGACCTGCCACAGGACCTTCGAAACCTATTCCGTCTGCTGTATCATCGAAGCGGTCTGACCCGATCATCCTTCTCTCGCCCTCCGCTTCGTCGTTGCTAAGAATGTCAAATATCAAGACATTCCTCGATACAGGATTGTATGTGCCACCCGATCACCCAACTCTATCCACCCAGACGACGGCAAATTTGCTGCACATCACGAGAACCTTGCATTCGCTGAGCGAGAAGCCATACCGCTTCATTCTTGTCGATTCGCCGGAGCAGTTCAAGCCAGATTATTGGAGTCGAGTTGTTGCCGTGTTCACCACAGGCCAGGTCTGGCAATTTAGAGGATATAAGTGGCGGACCCCTCAGGAACTGTTCGGCCACGTTGTGGGCGTGTATGTAGGTGAAAAAGGTCTACCCATTCCGCCAGAGGTGAAAGGCTGGGGCAGTAGCGTCAAGACTTTCACAGTGGAAAGATGGGACGAACGAGCCCACGGAGGACACGTCGACCAGGATACGCGAGTTTCGAGACGATGGAGAGATAGAGAAACTGTTGAAGAGGTCTGGAGGGCCATCGAAGGCTACATGAGAGGTCGCGGAGAATGGAGAAGATGATGTTGACTGAAACGAGGATTCAAGCCCACCCGAACGTTCAGCATACGCCGCAGACCTGATACAACATCCGTCTCCCCAGCTTGCGAAACAATTCGACACCGAAGCGAAAGTACATCTCGCAGGAGCGCGTGAACCGTCGGAGCTCAATCTTTTCTGAGTTGATCACGGACCTTTATCGATTCTTCAAAGACCATAGAAGGCTAAGCTCGTGCAGAACTTGGACCCTGAAAGGGATCTCGTTCCTTCCTCGACATTGCTCAAAAGAGCTGTAGTGGACGACCAGTGTTACTTTTTCAGTTCACGGAGTAGAAGCACTGTATAGTCCAAGAGGCATTCGGGCTTTCGAGTGAAGAGCCATGCAGCAAGAGCTTGATGTTCATGATTGAAGAGAATTTTCACGAGCAGCCCAGTGGCACACTCGCCTTTGACAAGTCGATGCGAAAAACGTGGCCATGGTCATCCCATTCAGTTGGCTCTGATGGTCGAGCATCTTCTGAGCGTGAAGCTAATTCGGAACGGCGACTGTAGCTATAGGAAGGGAAGACTGTGGCATGGATCACACAGCGCAGCATTATGCATCTTTTTTGCCCAACATTTTGTAAAAGTTCAATGCCGGCATGCTATTTAGAATGCTCAATAGCGCTACAAGAGAAGCGTACTATAACGGTGTAGAAGAATAGAATCTTGCACAGGTCAGTCCTGTGAAGTCATTATGGTATTACATGAGTTTCACCCGGTGTATCTGGAAAGCTCTGTTGAGCTGTCACCCTCCACGCCCAGTGCAGAGGAGGCTCTAATAGATGGATACACTCGTAGAAAGGAAGACGGCGTATTTCGTAAAAGCAGAAGAATTCCCATAGTCTCTCCGCCGGGCGAGGAGGGGCAACAAGGCTGGGCATGGCAAGGCTGAGCGATATCGCGTCATTCCAAAAAACAAATTGCCGCCGGTTTCTTTGTTCCACCACCACCACCACATGCGCAGGCATTTTCACAATTACTCAACTTCCACCATAGCCAGCGGATTACGGATACTCTTTTATTTTTTTGAACCACATTTGAAGCCACACAGGTTTCTTCCGCTTCTTGTCACACTTTTCCACTCATCGACCCGATACCCATTTCTCCATCTCCCGACAGCCATGGCGACACTCAAAGAGGTAGAGTCCGAAGCCGGATTCGATCAGCTGATCAAGAATGCTTCTCCGTCGACGTTGTTTGTCCTATACTTCCACACTCCCTGGGCCGCGCCATGCGCCCAGATGAACACGATCCTCACCACTCTCGCCTCCACGTACCCCGCCGACGCCGACGTATCGTTCTTGTCGATCAACGCCGAAGACCTCGCTGATATCTCCGAATCCTACGATGTGACGGCCGTGCCGTTTCTCGTGCTCCAGAAGGGTGGCGAGACGCTTCAGACGGTCAGCGGAATAGATCCGGCCAAGGTCAGAGCCGCGGTAGAGAAATACGCCGGGGCAGGCACCGCCGCAGGCAAGAATGGCATCCCGCCGCCGTTGCAGGCCACCCCGCTACAACAGCAACCGCAGACAAACGGCGCCGGCGCCACGAAAGATTTGAGTTCATATGCCCCCAAGGATTCAGACAATCAGACCGCGCCGGCGTACTCGTCAAACCAAGAGTCGCAGGCCGAACTGAATGACAGACTAGGGAAGTTGGTCAAGGCAGCGTAAGTCACCCGCCCCGCGTCCCCCTGCCTCCCTCCTTCCCGGGGGACGGTACGTTGTGTATAATATGGGGGAACCTCTGTGTAGCTGACAAAGTTTCTTGACCTATATATCTAGGCCGGTCATGTTGTTCATGAAAGGAACTCCCAGCGCACCCCAATGCGGCTTCAGCAGACAACTCGTCAGCATTCTCAGAGAGAATCAAGTCAAATACGGGTAGGTTTTGTTTGTTCCACTCTTACGGATTGTGAATGTTGTGAGAGTAAAGATGAAACGGCAATTGCTGACGGAAATGACTTTTAAGATTCTTCAACATTCTAGCAGACAATGATGTTCGAGAAGGATTAAAGGTCTTTTCTGACTGGCCTACATTCCCTCAGTTGTACACAAACGGAGAACTCGTGGGTGGTTTGGACATCGTAAGTGTTGCCCTGATCGCCAGTCTCATGGGGATTTTCTTGCTAACAGTTGATGTTGTAGGTTCGTGAAGAGTTAGAGGCTGATCCGGACTTTTTCAAACCATTTTCGGCAGCACAACCTGCGCCGGTCTAGATTGTCATGAAGAGGGAGTATTTAATGAGCGTATAAATTGATATGATTGTATTTAAAAATAAAGGTTCGATTGTTTGTTTTTTTCAAAATGACCCAAAGGATAGCTTTCTAGTTATTCGTTGTGTATTGTCGTCCATCAAATGGAAGTTCAGGAATGCTACTCGTAGAGGGGGATGTGTTTCCACTTGCTTTCATATTGCAACTGCTATCAACGGAGTAGGTATTCGTAATGTTACAAGAGTAATCGAGAAGTTTAGTCGTCGATTCTGTTCCTCTCAAGGAGGCCAGCAGCTTGTGGACACGACATTGTCGCATTCTGCTTCTGATCTTGCCCCGTGGTTGACCCGATGGTACTTGGGTTATATATGATCTAGGTACTCACAAGAAGATTGGTAGACACGAACGAATGCCATAGGGGGCCAACGAGGAAGCCGGTAGAGCAAGATAGGGGAAGTAGGAGTGGAAGCAGGAGTAGGTTTGAGCATGTGATGTTTTATTTATTCGTTTTCAAATATGTACTTGTAGAAGACCAAAATTTACGCAGGCGAGGTGTCGCTCAGCGGGTAGCGTATCGATCATTCAATCGATGATTCTCGACCGAGTTTCACTTCGGGCGGCATGTCGGCCATGACCGACGCAGCTTTGCTCACAAAGTCCTGGCGATTAAGGTAGGCACCCCTCAACCATCTCTTGCCCGAGTTCTTGTCAAAGGCGTTTCGAGCGTGCACGATGCGCAGGTTGTCAAAGATGACGCACGTGCCGCTGTCCATCTTCTCCTCGACAACGTTCTCGGGCATCTCGAGATGTTGAGAGAGCAACTTGCTCGCGCCGATGAACTTGACCAGCTCGTCTGGAGCCAAGCGGGAAGGGATGTGGCCCACGAAAGGGGGCGACCAGAAACAGTGGGCGACGTTGCTGATCTCCGTGGATTTGGAGTTGAGCACCGGCCGGGAAGGGACGTTGAGGGCGTCGTTGGACTGGACGGTTGGCTTCGCGTCCGAGTAGAAGAAGCCGTCGTTGTCGTACTCGTAGCGGACCAGGTTGTCCCTCAGCATCTCGTAGTACATGGGGTGTTGCTGGAAGATCTGGTCGAGCGCCCGGAAGGTGTCGGCGAAGCGAGACTCTCCCCCCGTCGCGCTGTTGTGCACGCAGTGGAGGAACTGGAACCCCGGAGGGTCCCGCATGTACAGCAGATCCATGTGGAAGCCGAGGTACTTGGACGTGTAGGCGACGTTTTTGGCGTTGGGCACAGAACGCACATCCCACGTCGGACCGTAAAAGGTTTGTTGCAGGGGTCCGATTCGGTTGACGATCTGCGAGACCGACCCTTCGGACTCGGGGACGCCGTCGATGAACAAGAGGCCGTCGCGCCACAGTAGGTGCATGGCTTCCGCGAAGGACTGCTTGTTCGTCATGTAGTCGTTGAAGTCGACGCGGGACGTGGCTTGTGTGTACGTGTCGCGACCCCAGAGCTTCACGGGCCGCTGGTAGAGGTCCCAGTGAGGGTTGCGGAACTTCCTGTTCAGCCTCGAGATGACGTCCTTGCTGAAGACGCTCCGATGTGCTTGACTCTGGGACGGGATGTCGTTCGACCAGGAGATTTGAACCTCTTTGGCGTCATCGTCGTAAGACACCCGGTCGAATCCAATCGTGCGGGGGATGTCGGAATAGGAAAAGTTGCGTTGTCTGTCGGACGGGTCGACGCACTGCTCGCACCGACAGGCATCGCGGACGACGATCGGAGGGAACTTGGAGGTGCATCGTTCACCCTCGAGCCTCGCAGCCTGGGGAGACAGGCGAGGAGGAAAGTCTTTTTGCGGCGGAGGCTTTGTCGCGTCCATCTGCGCAAACCTGACCCTCTTGATGGATCGTCTGTCGATAAGAGATTGTAGTCGGCCGGTCTTGGGCCTCAATTTGGCCGACGGTATGAATCTCATCACGGGAGAGTAAATGTCCCCTGGTCGGGGGCCTGCTCTGCTCATTGTGATACTTGGAAGTAGCTGGCTGAGCTTCTCAGAACCAAGTTGATATAATGTCCGTTTGTCCGAGAAAGAACTTGAAAGGGGAGGATGTTGCTGAGTATGAAGCCGTGAGAATGTATGTGAATAGCTCAGACAAAATTGGGGGATTTTTCTCCAACGCTCATGATGCCGTTTTCTGATCGTCTAGAGAGTGTATAGTATATAACAAAACCATGTGAAATTATGTCGACAGAGTATCAAGTCGCTCGACGAAAACGAGTATTCCCGAGGCTTGCGAGGCTGAAGAGATTCCTCGGAACGGGACAAGGCTGGGCAATCCATCGCCAAGACCGGAGCTTAGTCATGCGAGACTTGGCAACTATGTCATGGCTTTTAGGCATGAATCAGGGCCCGGAAGGGCATCGCGAAAGCAGCTGCGGGCGCTTGTCTAGGCGTACGACTACGGGAGTGGCAGCAAGTCAAGCTCCGGCTGCTGTGCTGTTGTGTGGCTGCTCATCCATCATCCTGTATCTGGCATGACTTGTTGTCCGTTCTTCACAACCACCACCACTTCATCCCTCCCTTGCTGACATCCCATTATTCTTCATCGCTTCCGCATCCTTGGCCCGTTCGACACGGCCTTCTGCTGCCTTTTTTTAATTTTCCCACATCTCTCTCCCCGTCACAGCTTTGTTGCCTGAACGCAACCGCTGACAAAGCCGCGACGAACATCCCAATTCACCTCCCTCACCACTTTCGTCACCACACATCTCTTCCCCGTGTGTACTTTCCCAGCCCCCCACCCACCGGTCTTTCACCACATCAGGCGCCGCAAGCAGCCGCTTCATGCCATCGTCACGGTAAACAGAACAAATTTCGAATTCAGAGATCTGGGCTGCTTGTGACAAAAACGCAGGCACATTGCCGTGCGACAAGACTGATGAAAGATGGTGGAAATTGAACACGGAACTCCCACGTGGAAGTTCACGCAATGTTTTGGCGACAAGGGGGATGTCGAAGATATCACAGAGGCCGACATCATTTCCACGGTCGAGTTTGACCACACAGGAAACTATCTGGCGACTGGTGACAAGGGTGGTCGCGTTGTGTTGTTTGAACGAAATGAGACGGCAAGTCCTAACCCAGAACCCCGCCATTCCGTGGTGTTGTCCCCCTACTTCGGAAAATTTACTGACATCCCTAAAGAAAAAGACTTGCGAGTACAAATTCCACACCGAGTTCCAGTCACACGAACCCGAGTTTGACTATCTCAAGTCCCTGGAGATAGAGGAGAAAATCAACAAGATCAAATGGTGCAAGCGTCAAAATGCCTCCCACTACCTTCTGTCCACCAACGACAAAACCATCAAACTCTGGAAGGTGTTTGAAAAATCCCTGAAAGTGGTGGCAGAGAACAACCTCTCGACGGACTTGACCCCTGGTGGAGTGGGAGGTGGTGGTGCCCCTCGCCCAACCCACACTCACTTCAAGGACGCTTCGCAGTTGAAGCTCCCTAGGTTGACTCATCATGATACCGTCGTAGCGGCTGTGCCTCGACGAACTTATGCCAACGCCCATGCATATCACATCAATAGCATCTCCGTCAACAGCGATGGGGAGACCTTCATTAGCAGTGACGACCTGCGCATCAACTTATGGAACCTCAACATCCAAGACCAAAGCTTTAATATCGTCGACATTAAACCTGCTAACATGGAGGAGCTCACAGAAGTCATCACTGCCGCAGAGTTCCATCCGATAAGCTGCAACTGGTTCATGTATGCCAGCTCCAAAGGCACAATTAAACTCGCCGACATGCGCGAGAGCGCACTTTGTGATCAACACGCAAAGCGTAAGATTTCCTGACCTGTTGTAATTTTGGCTTCGTGTCTGACCGAGAATGCAGAATTCGAGCAAGAAGAAGACCCTTCATCACGATCCTTCTTTTCCGAGATCATCTCCTCAATCTCCGATGTCCGCTTCTCACATGATGGCAGATATATTCTTTCAAGAGACTATTTGACTGTCAAGATCTGGGATGTGAATATGGAAAGACAACCTGTGAAGACGATACCGATCCACGAACATCTGAGACCCCGCCTGTGTGATACCTACGAAAATGACAGCATTTTTGACAAATTCGAAGTGGTCTTCAGCGGCGATGGCAGCAACGTAATGACTGGAAGTTACAACAACAATTTCATGATCTATCCATCTGATCCCGAGCAAGAGACGGAGGTTGTATTGCAGGCCGATAAGTCAGCTTTCAAGGCAAAGAAGGTGGGGGTGCCAACGCCCATCAATTCGTCGGCGAATGGGAACAAGAAAGGATCGTCCAGAGCTGGCAGCCCAGCAGCTGGAACAGGCAGCAGAATGCGCAAGGAAACGGACGCGGATCAGATCGACTTTAACAAGAAGATCCTCCATATGAGCTGGCATCCATTTGAGGATAGCATCGCCATTGCTGCCACAAACAATGTAAGTTTTTGCAAGCATTTTTGCGATATCGTGACTCCTTCTGGGACAACTCGACTGACACACATGCCATTAGTTGTTTGTCTTCTCGGCCCTGTAGTCCAGGTGAAGAACCCGCGAAAGATCTGTGTTGCAGGGTCCTCCAACTCTTGCCCCGGAGGACTCCTGCATTCTCGAGGGCGCACTAGAGGCATTTTTGTTCAGCTTTACTTACATAGGTGCAAGGCTGTCCCAGCTCTGCCACTACCAGCACGATGCAGTGTGTAGTCAGACTAATGGATTCGTCGAACACAACGACGACGATGCAAGCTTTTAGAGTGTCGATACTTTCTTGGTGGTGAAGGTGTCGTTCACATTTGTTTACTGCAAGATAATTGGTGACGAAATGATCAGGGAAGGAGTCCCAAGTCCGATTGCTTGTGAGCAAGCAAACAGTCGACTGGCAAACGCAGGCCAGTCCTTCTTGGATTCTTTCGATCGACTTTGTTCGACAGCATTGCTTGTAATCAGCTTAGACGACACGGACGGTTAGCTGGGAACGAAGCTTGTCAAAATGCTCTCATGGTCCGACACTCTGGATGGATGGGACCAAATGCATGTGTCAAATCTTGGGGAGGGCTTTCCTGCTACGAACTCAAGCTTGGAGCGGCTGTGGCTAGGACAGTGGCTAAATCGACACACTCCGGAATGAAACGCTCGCAGCAGTCCCAGCCATAGAACAGCTGGACTGAGGAAGTGGTTTTAGCTAAGAATTAAAAAAAGCAGATCGAAAAAGGGGTTGACAGATTATTGGGCTGAGAAGTAGAAACACAAATGTGAAATGCTGTGAAAAACTTGTATTGTATACATACACGGATACCCTTTTTGTGAAGATGTACGTGGGACTCGTCACAGTGACTGATGGAGGCCAACGGTGAGCTACCCACCAGAGCTCCCCAAAGACTCCAAGCCTCTCTCCCTGTCTGTGGTCGACAGAGACCCGTTGGCAGGCAGCAGGGTATGACTTTGACTTTGACTTTGAGACTGGCCACCGGAAGCAGAAGAGGAGGCAGCTGCTAGGTGTTCCTTGGTCACGCGTTCGAGCTCCTGGCCGGCCTCCTCGAGGCTGGTCTGGATGTGAGCCTGGCTCTGTCTGATGTCGGCCCTCTCGCGCGCGATGTCGGCGCGGCGTTTCTCGACGCGGGCCCTCTCGAACTCGAGGTGCGAGACCGTGTCCCTCAGCCTGGCGAGCCCGGCGCTCAGCTTCGGGATGGCGGTGGTCTCGCGCGGCTGCCGGGGCCGGTTCGCCTGCCTCGTGTGCGCGGCGTGCGACGACAGGCCGTCCATGCCGCGGTGAGTCTGGGCCGTCTCGTAGTGCCGGTGCCGGTCGTAGTCCGAGTCCGAGTCCGAGCCTCCCTCGCCGCCCGACGACGCGCCGGATCCCTCGGCCTGGTCGATGAGGGCTCGCATGGCCTCGCGCTCGCGGAGCGTCTGCTCGCGCTGGGCCTTGCGCGACAGCGTGACGCGGCCGGGGTCGTCGACGAACTCGTCAAACCCTTCCGCCAGGTCCTCGTCGTCACGAACGAGGCGCGTGTCCTTTTCTCGCGGCGGCGCAGAGTACATTCCCACCTGCATGCGGCGGGGCTTGAACTCGCCGTCCGAATCGTAATCTTCCAGCGATATAAAGTCGGCACCGGCGGTGTGGTCGCCTGGGCCGGACGTGGCGTTGGCCGCCTGTTCCTTCGCCAGCCGCGCTCGCCGTTCCTTCTTCTCGCGGATCTCGGCCGCGGAGGGGATGTGTGACGAGGAGGAGAGTGTCGTCTTGCCGAATTTGGATTCGAGGTCGAGGGCCGTGTTCGAGGTGGACGGGTCGATCAGGTCTAGAGATGGACTTGCGCGGGCGGAAGAGAGGTCGTGAGGTGTCGAAGGTGTCGAGTTTCGCAGCTCGTCGAGGTAGGCTTTACTGTAGGTCGGCCGGTCTCCCTCGAATTTGTCACGCACTCTGTCGTGGTCTTGTCCTTCACCTCGGTCGAGGAGAGACTGTGCGGCGTTGGACAGACCTAGTCTGGATGGCTTTGGTGTGTAGGTGGGCTGGCCGTCATCGTCATCGTCGTCGCCGCCGCCGACCCCTGTCGCTGTTCTTCCTCCTTCTTTCCGAGGGGTTTCGTCTTCGCCTCCTCCGGGGTTGAAGGACATGCGCAGTTTGGATTTTGTCCGTGGCGCATTGCCAGTCGGCCGTCGCACGACGGGACCAGAGTCTGCAAGAAGAGTTTATCAGTGTTGGTCTGATCCATAGCTAAGAAGTAACTTGCGAGCGGAAGAAAGAGTCAGAGAGTGTGCCTGAAACCCAAAAGCAAGTGGTAGGACTTGGACATACCTTCTTCGACGTCGTCTGCCTGCGCTTCGCTCTCGTCGCGCACGATGCGCTTGGGTTTCCGCCTTGCCGTAAAAAGAGAGGACATGTTGAAGCAATCAATACGGGCGACCTCTTCTAGGTGGGGTACGTTTCAATGCTGCCGTTGATTGTGTCTCGTGGATTTATGTAGTTGATGTGACCATGAAAATGTTTGGATTGACATATGGCCGTGATTCAGTTTAGCCGAATATCTGCCAGCAGGATGCAACGAAGTGAGGGACACAAGGCTGAGGAACTCTTCAACCCCCTTGAAGGTACATCTGGATTATGCTTACAGTTTTCCACGTGAGATCTTCCATCGAGGTTGATGTACGGCGAGTGCTGTCACGGGGATGTGTGAGTATGGATATGATTCAAAATGAAGTATAACATATTGCAAACAAACAAAGGGAAAAACACTTCGGAACTGGCTCAGATGAGTCTGCTGCAGACTCAGTTACAAGAATCTGAGAGCACGACCAATGAATCTACTGATATTACCTTCAGCCCTCAGACATATTTTTAAACGAAGCTGTGTTCTCTTTTCTCGTCCGCGAAATGACTGTCAAATTGGTCGAGGCTTTCGTGGAGTGTCTCGTCTTTGTCCAAGTGGTGTCGAGCTTTTTGCTGACAATCCCCTTTGTCTTACTTTATGCCAGTCGGTCAATGTATGCTTTGAGCTGGAATCGCTGCTTTCTTCGAGCATAAAGCAGACCCGTTTCCGTAGATCTCCTCCAGCTCATATAAATTTCTGCTAGTCCGATGACAAGCATCATGCTGGCCCAAAAGTCTTCTCTTCATCAGCTGTCCAGCTGATTGATACGCATTAAAGATGTGCTCGTGCTATATTCTCATCACCCGCGAGGTCTGTCGGCAATGTGCTTCCCTGAACGAGCTGACTTTGCTCAAAAGCAGCTTCTTCAGAGAAAACCCAAAGCGGTCTCTTAGCCTCAGCGGGCGGTGTCATACCCACAGTTTCTTGGTACTTCCCAAGGTCAAACAGTATGAGAACAAGTTGAAAGACTATCCAAATTGTCCAAATTGTCGAGGCCGTCGGGCGAGGAACCCTGGAATTGAGTCAGTGGCTAAAGAATCAGCTCGGTCTAGCAGTGGCATGTCGAGATCAAATGCGACTACCAAAGCAAAAGAGAATTCTCAGCAACACCCAGGATTGCTGACAATCAATCTTTCACCGATCCAACAAGTACACGAGGCTCTAGGACACAAGTCATCCCACGGCTACCTCTTAATGTCGTGAGGCTGTTGGACAATCTCTATACGTAGAGTGTGCGTCACAAGCTCCCTGGGGATCCTCTTGTACGTCGTCTACCGATTCAATTATAGATCGCTCGTGGCTGGTCTAAAAGTAGAGAATAGCAAGTATACGATTCTTGTTGCAAGGTATATGATAAATTGATTTTGAATTTCCCTTCCCCCAGACATGGTGACGATAACACAAAGATGTGCATACAATAGGCACTTCAGGTGCAGAACATATAATAACAAAGATTTGAGAACGTGAGATCGATAAAGGGTTTCCGCAGGCAGAATTTCGGGCGGCGAAGTGAGGTTTAGTCCTTAATTAATATTCAGCAGCCGCTTCTCCGCAGACGCACCTCTTAAGCATTTGAATACTACTACTCGGTACAAGTACATCTACTCCGGCTCTGCTCTAAGCTTCGGAGATGGTATCTGACAGAGGACGTTTCTATCTGCCCCAATGACTGTTCTACTTACGCATCATGTCAATGACCCCGACTCATGGTGAGAGCACAATCGCCTTTGTTCAAGCTGGCAGCAAGCGACGATCCGCTGTGGCGTGTCAACGATGCAAGGCAAGGAAAGTGCGCTGCAGCGTGACGGCAACAGGCCACCCCTGCACGAATTGCACACAAGATGACACTCGGTGTGAAGTTCTACCTCGTAAGAAACACGCGTGAGTAGCTTGTGGTATCTTTACGCTTTGCTGCCTCTGCTGACTACCTGATGAGTCGTGATCGGGACAAGGTCAAGAAGATGCGGGCTCTAGCTCCGAATGCACCAAGTCCAGTTGTTCGAACAGATCTTTCGCCAGTCAACACCAACGCCGTCCCACAGGATGATGTGCGTCTGGAACCTGGTGTTGCACCGACCACGGATCAATTGCAGCGCGTTGCACCGAATCTCGAAGATTCATATGTTCCATCGAACGCGCTTCATGATAGCACCCCCGACGAAGGCGGGAATCCTGCTTCATTTGCAGAGGCAGTCCAGGCGAATAGTCCCTTCAACAATGAAAGGCTGTTTTACTCCGGTGATTTTACCAAGAAGATTCTGCGAGAACAGGGCTAACGAGCCAAGGTGACCGCCAGGGGCTTGTTCATTCTGTAATGGAGATTTGTGCGAGTCAACGAATCAACAAGCCAGGGCCCTTGTGGTTTCAAATGAGGGCACCGGAACCCAAAAAGGTTTGGGAAATGCACGATCAGATCTATCTCAGAAGCAAAGGCGTTTTCAACTTGCCTAGCAGTGACGTCTGTGATGCACTCATTCGATCATATTTCGACCATGTGCATCCACTGCTTCCCATCATTGATGTCGGTCATTTTCTGGCACAGTACACACTGAAAGGAGCCGCAAGCATGAACCTTCTTGTGCTATGGAGCGTTTTTCTGGCTGCTGCGAATGTAAGGGCACCTTTAAACTCCGTGCTGCGAAAGCTAAGCATGAACAGTTCGCCTCACCAGATCTTCTGCGAACCGCTGGCTACGCCTCACGCAAGGCGCTCAAGCGCGTCATGTATTCGAGGGCTAAAGTGCGTCTCGAACGAGGTTTCTCCTGGCTTGCACTGATAAGATCTCTAGGCTCTCTATGACAGCGACTATGAAGACGATAAAGTCTGTGTTGTTCAAGCCGTGACGCTGCTTGGCTTCTGGTACTCAGACGCGGAAGACAGAAATGGCCCGTGGCATTGGATGGGGATCGCTATCGGCTTGTGTCAAGTCATGGGCCTCCATCGCAAGCCACGACTGGCTGTCTCTACTCCATCGGCGATTTCTCGACAACGATTGTTTCGAAGAATCTGGTGGTCTTGTTTTGTGAGGGATCGTTGGCTCTCTGTGGGCTTGGGACGCCCCATGCGAATCAATCTGGAAGACTGTGACGTAAAATTTCCTTCAGTTGAGGACCTGACCGTTGAACTTGAGCAACTTGCCCCAGAGGTCGCCGACAGATACCTTCCTCACTCAATGCAGCAGCATGCGATGATCTGGGTGCAACTGGTGAGATTAAGCCATGTTCTAGGCAGGATCTTACGAATTGACTACGGATTGAATGGCTCCGCTTCCAGTGAGGATGATTTCCGAGCTCATGAGCTTGAGCTGAAGGCCTGTCGCTTGGCCGATGATGGAGGTCTAATTAGCGACACATCTTTCGGCTCCTTGAGCAGGCTTCAATTTGAGATGCTTCTTGAGTAAGTCGACACCACCCATTTCTCTCCACTGCAATCGATCCTAATTGAAACTACTAAAGAGCTACCGAAGTCATTCTTCAGCGACCTGCGATAAATTTCCAATGTCCTCCAGATGCACAGAGAACCCCTGCCGGAAGCGAAGCACTGCAGAAGGCAAGAGCGTCAGCTGCTAGGACGAACCACATCATAGAGAAATTGATCAATGCCGACATGGTACAATTTCTTCGACCGATGAGGTACGAAACATTAGAGATCCTGACATTCGCTTCCAACACTGACCGCCGTCTAGCTTGACCGCCCTGATACCAGCTATGCAGATACATCTGCTCGACTGTAGGTCGAGCCGTCAACTGGCACGAACCCTTGCACAATCCAAGCTCGGGGAATGCATGATGGTCGTCTCCGAATTGCGAAACACTTATTGGGGCGCCGATTTCACATACAAACTGTTCGAAGCGGCACAGTCCATTCTGGGAGACAGCGAGGGCCAAAGTGACAATGTGCAAACTCCACAGGGTTTCAATCCAGATATACGAGCTCACCAAGTCGAACCACTTCATGGAGACAATGGCCAAGGTCTCTCAAACGCTTCCTACATCACGGATGGCCCTGATGTCTTTGGGGAAACATACAATGATGCTCTGTGAGTTATGACATCGACCAATGTTTGATGCTAGTACTTATGCGCCAGACAGATATCATGACATGCCCGATCCCAACGTGGTTGATCCCTGGAGTTTGGCAGAACTGCAAAACATGTTCGACATGCCTTTTGACGTGGACATCTCATGATAGCGTAGTTTTGGATATTGTCCTATTTGTCGGCTTTTTCGCTACCTTTGAGCACAATATCTTCCGAAGAAGACCAGGTCGTTATCATACTCAATTGCTGATACCGCAACGATTGGCCGAGTGCTTTCAACTGTCGAAAGTTAGCGTTCGGTTTGCCGAGGGTGCTATAGGCTTACCGAGGGAAATGTTCCTGAAATGGCAATCCCGGGTCACTTCGTTCTTCCCGAGATCACAGAACGTTGCCATAACGGAGACTACGTGGCAAGCCGGCAAGACGACTACATGGATTGTATTCTAATGAGAGAAGATGTCAACACTGGCTGCATAAGACGTGTGCTGCACTGTGTCAGACCACGTGAGAGAGTTACCGTCCAGCCCCTTCAGACCATGTAGTAGGAGATGACCACTGCAGGCCGCATTTACGCAGGTATTCAAAGGTTTAGGTCGTCTGGACCGCGACTTCGAGAATCTCGGAAACGAGATCAAGGCAAAACGCCCTCCGTCGACCTCATCTTTTCATCTATCGTTCAGTTCTACCAATTATCTCATTTCCGGTCAACTGCCTCTCGGAAAGCGATAAGCTTGTCAGCCACGGGCTTAGGCTGTTCCATGACCATCATGTGCGTCCCGGGGTCGACCTCTTCGAACCGAGCGTCAGTGTTTTTACAAGCCTCTGCAATAGCCTTCATCATAGGTGTCGTAGAAGAGAGATCCTGCCTTCCAGAAAGGACCAACACCGGGATCCTCAACTCTTTTAACCTGTCCAGGCAATCCAGCGTGGCCATGGCCCTCCAGGCTGCTGCCCATTCCTCAACCCTGGCCCGGCGTACGCAACCTCGGGCATAACGCACACACCAGGTATCCTCAGCAATCGTCTCCGGCAGGAACCAGCGGATGACGGATTCAGCAACCAAAGAGTCCATGCCATCTTGCTCTGCACGGGTTGCCCTGGTACCTAGAACCTCGGGTGCTTTACCGGCAGTGGCGAGAACGGCGAGTGAGCGTGTTCGGTGAGGATAGTCCAGTGCAAAATACTGGGCCACGGCTCCCCCGTACGAGGCACCGTAAATGTCAGCAGCTTCGATGCCCATGTTATCAAGTAGAAGTTCAAGATCCTTGCACAGATGTTCGAGACTCTCGGTCAACGGTGCGCCCCGGGCGTACCCGTGACCGCGAAGGTCGTAGGCGATGATTCTGGACCCATTCGCCGCCATGGGGAGAAAGACTTCTCGCCACATTCTGCTATCCATACTCAACGCATGTATTAGGATGATGGGGACACCTGAGCCTGAACTGTCGCGGACGAGTGTGTCGTGGTCTCCCAAGCGGACAATGTGCTCTTTGTACCCCAGAGGATTTTCCGGCAGCAAGGACGAGATCAAAGACCAAGTGGCGCGGACCGCGTTGACCGATCGAGGGGCGCCACTGAATGAATTGGCATGCTTGAAGACATCCTGGATCTCTTCTCTGGTCGCACCGTGTTGAATTGCACCGCGGACGTAGACGTTCAATTGATCCCCCGTGTCTCCCATGGCCGTCAAGACACCGATTGTCATCAATGCCCATTCGCGGTAGCTAAACACCGTGTTGGCCAGGTTCACTCCGAATGCCTCCAGGATACTTCTTCCCAGGCCTGGATTCTGGTCCACGACTCGACTGACATTCTCCGCGAGGTGATGCCCTCCGAAGCGAGTCGCTTCGTGATAGCCTATCTGTTCGACAGCGCGCATGGCTGAGCTCGCTGCGGGCTTCTGTCCATTCGGTGGCGACGTTTTCTGTCCTGCTTGGACCTGCTCCCCATTCACATGTTCTGACGGTGACATGACGCCAAAGAAAGTAGCCACAGCAGTCTTCGCCCGCTAGAATCGGTTGGAAAAAGAAGACCGTCGGGACTTGTCTTCGACGCTCAAGGAAACAGAGGCCTCGAGACGAAATGTTCACCTTGTATCAAGTGAATGAACTCGTGTCTTGAAAAACCACCAAGCTGTTTCCCCCGGCCTTACTTTGGAACTTGGTCTTCTACCACGGCCATAGCCCAGGTGGGCGGCCCGCATCTCTCTTGTCTGAATCCACAATCTCCACGTCCTCGGCATCGACGGCCAATCGGTCAGCGCGAAGACCAGAGATTGGTGGATGGCATCCAGCTCTGGCAAAATCTCTCTTTCGGGCAAGGTGAGGACAAGAGTAAGATACCGTACATTTATTGGTCGAAACATCCGACTTTGTGTTCGTGATTGAGCGCCCAGACGAGTCGAAGTAGCTTGTTCCGTAGGTCGCTTGCTCTCTTGCTGGGGCAAATCGGTCTAGGTTCAAGTGTAAACTTGATTCATTCGAGTCGTCTCGCCCCCATGGGGGACATGGCAGAATGCTTTCCGGGGACGGTATAAAATAACCTGTTTGGTCTGTGTTTCCCTGGTACGGAGGCTTTCACGCGACCCCCAAGTTCTTCACGGCTTCCTAGACAGTCCCATTCTACTGTTGCTCGATCCGAAACGAACCCTTCTGTCTGTTGGTGTCATGACTACGGACCATTCTCAGCCAGAGAAGACAATGTCTTCGGAGCACGTCGACTTTGTAAAGACAACGCCCTCGTCGTCCGACCTGCACGACCCCAAAGATATCGTCCAACTCGAGAGTGGCGATTCCGTCTCTGCAGAAGTACGCCACCAAGAGAAGGGAATCATGCGCAAGGTCGACCGGCGCCTTTTGCCTCTGTGCGGCGCATTGTACGCAGTGTCTCTGGTCGACCGTCTCAACCTCCCCAACGCCCGGCTCGCCGGCATGGACGAAGCACTGGGCATGTCGATTGGGAATCGCTACTCGGTCGTCACCATGGTCTTCTTCATCGGGTACATAGTCTTTGACTTTCCCGCGGGGTTCGTCATGAGAAAGACCGGTGCGGCGACCTTTTTGGGGGTCATCGGGTTTTGTTGGGGGATTCTGACAATCGCCATGGGTTTCTGCAAGACTTGGGGTGCGCTCCTGGCTTGCCGTGTGATTTTTGGTGCATTGGAAGGTGGTCTGTTTCGTGAGTATCCCTGCAAGGTTGCTGACACGAACACACACTCTCTCCCTCGCTCTCTCCTATGCATCTCCTCCCAGATCTGTCATTTTGTCGAAACCTGGGAGGTCGATTACCACCACCCCCAACCCACCCACCACTTAGAAATCGTTCTTGCTAACACACACGCTCATTGCTTGTCCCCCCACAGCCGGTATTATTTTTCTTCTTTCTTGCTGGTACATCAGGCATGAAGTGCAGGTCCGGTTCAGCAGCTTCTATGGCGCCGGCATGCTGGTGTCCGGCCTTTCCAATCTCCTCGCCTACGGTCTCTCAAAGGCCGACGGGCTCGGCGGGCTCGGTGGATGGTCCTGGATTTTTATTTTTGAAGGGATAGCGACGTGCGTCATTGCCGTCTTTGTGCTTGTGATGCTCTTGGACTTTCCGGACAAAGGGGCACGCAAGAGAATTCTCGGGTTGAAACCGTTCATCACCCCCGACGAGGCCACCGTGATCCTCAACCGTATCGAGCGAGACAGGGGTGACTCGACGCCGGAAAAATTCTCGTTGATCGCGGTGCTCGGCCACATGAAGGATTGGAAGATCTGGGAATGTTTTGTCCTCTTGTTGTGCAATGTAGGAGACCTTCCGTTCTTTGATTCGGAGCGTCGGGCGCGGGGCTGGCTCGGCGGCTAACATTGACATGCTTAGAACACGGTCGCATATTCCTTTGCGTATTTCCTCCCACTTATTCTCCATGGCGGAATGGGGTTTTCAATTTTGAAAACATATATACTGATCTTTCCTCCTTATGTACTTGCTGCCATTGTAAGTCGTGTTTTCCCCCCATGCCCCTCTTTACCTACATATTTACTGGTCACCCTCTCAGGGAGTACTCACACCAAAATGTCATTGCTAACACATTCGAAACTATAGTGGATGTTCGTCGCCGCGTACATTGGGGACAGGTTTATGATTCGAGGCGCCATCATCGTAGTCAACGCCGTCTTCACCATCGTGGGCGTCGTCATGATGGGATACGCCGATACGTCCGCTGTACGGTACGCGGGTGTGTTTCTGAGCCTGCCGCCGTACAACGCCAGTATCCCGGCCATTTTTAGTTATCAGCACAACAACATCGTCGGCCAGTCGAAGCGAGCCATCGGAGCGGCGGTGATGATCGCCGGGGGTGGCATCGGCGGCATCATTGCGAGCAACGCCTTTCAGCAAAAGGACGCACCTGGATATCGACCGGGTCTCAACACCGTCATCGCCGTGCAGGCTCTCACGATTGTGATTGTCTGTAAGAACTTCTGGGTGTTTGGACGAGCGAACAGGCGCGCAGACAGAAGAGAAATCGTCATTGAAGGCAAAGAAGGCTTTAGGTATACGTTGTAAATAGTTGTGGTGACTTGTTGGGTGACTTTAAGTCGATCAAAGCTACCTACCTCACGGTTTGTGCACATTTGGCAGGGCCATTGCCATGGTAACCACATGATACACATCTTTGAACCACATACTCTTTCTTTTTTCTTGCTTTGGTGAGGCTTGGAATATCGATGTTCAACGAGGTTGACAGAACTGACAACCAATTCGGATCACATGGAGCTTGGTCTCAGATGATTAGGAAATAGCATTCTGATGTCTTCCGATGTGTTTTCTGGCGAATGACCTGTTGTTTCGGAAATGCAAAAAAGAACGGGCTTTCATGGGCTGGCAGTCGCTGTAGGACTAGCTGATCCCATTCGTGCTTGAATGAGGGCGTCTGGCCTCCAGCGTCGGCGCCAGTGCTGGCGTGTATGTATTCGGCACATCAAGTTAAAGAGCTCACATCCTCTTGCGAGTCGCTTGGATGACTCTTTTCGTCCAGACCGCAACACCGTCGACCGAGGGAAAGAGTCGGCGCGTCGGTAATATCTCCCAAAAGGGCAGGTCTGGGACCTACCTCTTGGGAGAACCAATCGCTCTGAGAAGACGGGGTTTGGCAAACCCCGGAATGTCTTTTCTGCTTGCCCGACGAAGGGAAAATCCGTACCCCAGGTCCAGGGTTTACCGATGGTTGGTCCGTGGGATGTACTCGGTAGGATGGATAGTTTGAAGTACAAACCCCTCCAGAAGAACATATCCTGTGCCGGATCAGCCGACCCAAGCATTTTGCATGGATCATAAAAAGGATTGATCGTCAGACGTGCCCACGTTGCAGTTGTTACACTCACAAGCTTGTTGAGCACTCACTGACAAGGAAACATTCCAGCATCAAGCATCGCGATTTCAGGAGCCAGACCATGTACGTCCAATCCGACGGCCATGACCAGATTGCCGATGTGGTGGTGGTGGGCACTGGTCCCGGTGGACTGGCGGCGGTCGGTTCAGCGGTCAACGCTGGGGTAGAAGTCGTTGCGATCGAGGCGTACAAGGACATTGGGGGCAACGGGACATGGTCGACGGGCTGGGTGGCGTTCGTGAACAGTCGCATGCAGCGCGACCAAGGCATCCACGACTCTGCCGAGCTCTTCATGCGTGACTGCGAAAAATTGATTGACGAAGCCAGCGAGCACTATGGGATACAGTTGGATCCTGTTCTGGCGAAGATCTACGCCGAGGAAAGCAGCAAAATGTACGAGATCCTCACCGAACGGGGCGTCAAGTTCTCCCGCCTGATCAAGAGGCCGCTACAGACGTCGGTCCCCCGACTGGCGGCCGTCGAAAGCACCGAGCAGTTTGCGCGGGCGTTCGAAAAGGACTTTGCTGGTCCCAGGGTGCGGACGTACGTCAATAGCACCGTTGTCAGACTGATCGTCGACAACAACAACGGTCGTGTGACCGGCGTCCGCGTACAGCCCAATGACTCGAAGAAGCCACCGTTTAACGTGATTGCCAGAAACGGCGTCATTCTTGCGACGGGCGGCTACCAAGCCAACAACGCCCTGCGCCAAAGGTACCAGCCGACGGCCAGGGAGGCATGGTATCCAGGTCTCCCCACCTGCAGGGGAGATGGACACCTTCTCGGCCAAGCGGTTGGGGGAGACCTGGTGAACATGTCCATGATTCCACCGATTGTAGCCATCGCGTCTGCTCTGACGGACGAGGCCATTGCTGTAAACGCACAAGGGAACCGGTTCCACGACGAAGCCGGTCCGTACCAGTATCGCGTGCAGGAGCTCAAGAAGCAGCCAAAACAACTAGCGCACTACATCTTCGACACGGCAACCGCGAAAAGGCAAAAGAGATATGTCGACCAGCTGTCGAACAAGGTCAGGGCGGACACGTTGGAGGAGCTTGCACACATCATTGGCGTTCCAGCGCATGAGCTAGTCGCAAGCGTGAAAGCGTGGAATGAGTTCATCGCATCTGGGAACCGAACGAAGGAGCCACTGACACAAAGAGTGGACTTCTACCCCAAGGAGATTACCGAGGGCCCGTACTATGCGTCCAAGATGGAGACGGGGATTAGTTTGACATGTGGAGGTTTCCGGACGACGACATCGATGCAGGTGGTCGACATCTTTGGGGAGCCCATGCCAGGGTTGTTTGCGGTAGGAGACACCACGGGAGGCTTCACGGTGACGGCCGAAATGGGAGGGACGCACCTTGGAGGAGGGTTTGTATTTGGTTGGAGGGCAGGCCACGCAGTCGCGACGGGACAGTTGGCGGAAAGCCACCATAAAGGGGAAAAGGTCTTTGGGCAATCGGTACCGCAGCGAGTGACACTTTCGATCCGGGTGCCCATTATCAACGTCGCCACAGTTGAGCAAATCGGCACGCCAAGGACACATCTGTAGACGTCTAGTATGTACAATGCAGCAGTGCAGTCAATAACCATCCAGGGTCTGTGACGTCGACCCATTGTAATGGATCATCAATTGTCTTGTTGTTTGTCTCGACGATCGGCTTGCCCCGGAACCTTTAGCGGTGGGAAGTTTATTCGAGGTCGAGACTCTGGCCATGATCCCAATTTCGTGGCTCTCGAATCGATTGGCCCGACGCAATTAGTTACATACGTTGGTGCTGTCTTTGAGATTCGTCATCAGCTGAAGAAGAAGATGAAGAAGAAGATAGTGATGATGATGATGGAATGATGTCGAATTGCCTACCATGGTCAAGACTTGCGGAGATGCGGGCAATTGTGAGATACTGAGATCTCAAAATAGATGAGAGAATACCTAGTAAATGATACTGTAGTATTCTGTACAGCGCAAAGTGGTCGATGTCCCTTACACAGCCTCTGGAATATCAATAGGATTTGGTAACGCTTTTCTTTTCCCGCGCGGTTCATGCTCCGTGCGTTTGTCAGCTGCCATGGCTGTGAAGCCGCGAGAGAGAAAAAACTCTACAGACGAAACCTTGCCAAAACGGCAACTTCAAGCGGGGCGAATGAGTGAGTGTCTGAGGGTCTTTGAGGGTCTGAGTGTCCAAAGATGAGGTTCTGTAGGTTTCTACAATATGTGAGCTACATACTTGATTGCATACGACATACGAGAGTCATGAGTGCGAATCAGTGCGAGTCAACACCGAGTTATTTTGATACCAACGCCTCATGATACATTGTCCATGAGCTCCATGATCCACTGTGCCAAGGTCAAAGAGCTCTTCGTTCTGTACAGTTGTGACTATTGATCGAGGCCGTTCGCTTTGCTCGTTTTTCATGTCACGCTGTTCGAGAGGAAACGAATCATCATAAATACAGGGAACGTGCCAGATGCAGCAAACTTCAAGCCACATCGAGCCCTTTCGCACAACGGGTTCTCCCAGTCCTCAACCCAGCCCAGGATCATGAGTCTACGATTGTCGTCCCTTGACCCGAACGAGCCCAGGGCTGCCAAAGGTTTGCGTTCCATTCGTTTGCCAGCCTTTGGAAACTCCTTGACTGACGAGTGCCGCCAGATTGCAGGACGTGTAATCGAAGAAGGGTCAGATGCGATCGAAGCCTTCCGAGCTGCCGCAAATGTGCTCTCAAAGAACTCCAATGCCCGGGATACGGACTTCGAATTCAATGGGGTCAGGGAGTCGCAAGCCGAGGGAGATTGACTGGGAAAGCACTTCCTATCCTCGAGTCGGCACCTGCAAATCCAGATCGCGCGCCCGTCGAGGAGGAGAGAGCATTCACGACCCCGCCGACTGAGAGCCAGCAGGACTACCTGGACAATCGACAACCTGAATCGTCCATCTCACCGGCTGAAGTAGGCACCCCCGCGTCCGACGACCTGCGAAACGCATTCCTACCTCTCTACGATCGTTCCAGCGACTGCAATCCATTTGCGATGGGCCTTGATTTGAGCGCGTGCCAGCTTCCAAAGTACCTCCAGACGCAGGTGGTTTATGATCTTGTTCATTACTACGACCACGTTGTGGCAGCTGTGATGCCGTGGTTGGACGGGCCAGGCAACGCGTGGCGTACCATCATACTACCTCTTGCCATCGAGTGTGAATTCCTCCTTCTGGCCATCCTCGCCCTCTCGGCCGAGCACTACTCGTTCAAAATGGGTTCGACATACACATCCAACACCGGTCCTTTATCTGCCTCTTGGCGAGATCGAAGCCTGCATTTACTCGCACGGAGCCTTCGTACCGAGTTATCCGAGGAGCAAACCACCGTAAGCCGTGGCCCCGCGTGTGCGATGCTCGCCACCATCCTAGTGCTGTGCAATCTCGAGATGATCCGATGCGACAACGCCGTTTGGAGGATTCACTGGAAGGCAGCGAGGACCATAGCAAGACGTTGGACATCATCACACCACCCTCCACCGAATCTGGATCCCGGGTTCGACTTTCTCATCAAAGAGGCCTTTGTCTACGACGTGTTTGGATCTTCAACCACCTTCCGCGATGAAGACCAGATATCTAGCGCAGTAGTGAATGCCGACGACCCTTTTTTACGTTGGTTGCAGCTCATACAGGAGGTCACGATCATCGAACGACGGCGACACGCCAATTTGCCAGTGGACGAATTTCCGCTGCACAACGCTGACATGCACGCCCTGCAACAAGCATTCGCAACAGCCACGAATTCCTCACTGTTTCTCAGCAAACACAGCAAGCCTGAATGGCAAGGTCTGGAAAGTCTGGAAAGTGACCTCGTGATGCTGCTTAACATTTATCAACAAGCAGGTCTCCTTTACAGCTACCAGGCTTTAATTGACGCCGGTAAATCTGCCACCGCTCGGAGCATTTGCGTAGAGACCATCATCTCAGGCATCCGCCAGATCCAGAACATGAAGGCTATACAGCACGACCTGGTCTGGCCATACTTCCTGGTGGGAACAGAAAGCAGGGGCAATGACGACAGGAAACACTTTGCACAAGCTGGCCTACTCGAAGCGATGCATTCGACCGCGTTTTCTAACTGCGTTCCAGCACTGGAATTTTTGCGACGGTTTTGGACCACGGATGCCTACACCGTACCTCTGTGGCTGCAATTTGCCCGACAAGAATCGCACCAAGGCATGGATTTCTTGGTTATATGACTATGGATGCGCGACGACAGTGCGGAAAGAAAGCTTCATCCTGTTCAGCCTTACATGTCCACGGTTTCTTCATCTTCCACGCCAAACAGCACCCGCATCGGGTCCTGATAATTCATGAAGCCCAAAGAAGGAAGGGAGATGCCGTATCCCAGAAGCCGCTGTGCTTGCGGCGGCAGTCTCTTTGCTTTTTCAGGTGGGACCATCAGATATTGGTTCTCTGCCTGTCGGTAATATGGCTTGCAAAGGAAGATTCCAACCGTCTCTCGGAATTGATCTCTGTCAGGAAGTCAGCATTCCCCATCACAGTGTTGAACATTCTGATGGGCATAACCGAAGACTTACTTTGTGATGTTCCCGCCACCGGCATGGTATAAATTGCCAACAAAGATCAAGGCATCACCTGGCTCTAGTTCAGCCGGAACGGCTTCTTCGTCATAGGGACAACGATCTGGTCCCCAAACGTGAGATCCGGGGATGCAGATAGTGGCCCCATTCTCCCTGGTGGTCTTGGTTATGGCAGTTACACACCCGAGCATCATCGGCATGTCAACATTCCGGGTGTGATAGTCACTGGCGTAACAATGAGCATCAGTGTGAAACTGCATTAGAAGAGGAGAACTTACCTGTCATCCCGATGCAATACCTGCTGTCTACCTCCGGGATTCACTCGGAATGCGACGGTCCTTTGGGTTGTCAGTGTCAAAAGAACGGACGGTGGAGAATCGATACTCACGAGGATATAATGGGCTTTGACGTCACAGTCTCCTGCGTTTGACCAGACCAATATGTGAACGTCGAGGAAAGCATCTTGTTTGCAACATCGATATATGTCTTGTTTGTGGCTAGCTCGACACATGCATCCGATCGACCTAGGAGTCCCGTCGCTCGTTGAGTCGTCTCAGGGAAGAAACCACTGTTGTCCTTCTTGTCTGTGTCGAAGTAGGGCTTTAGTTCGGATTTGATCCGAGACGCGAGTTCTTTGGTTATTATATTTTCCACAATGACACCCCCATCCCTCTCGAGGATAGATATCAGATGATCGGTGGTTGTCGAAGGATCATTTGCGTCACATCGAACAATTGCAGGCTTGGTCGGTGATGTGGTGGTGGTAGGAGTAGGATTGTGTAGGTCCTTTTTCGCATAGACCGGGGTATCGACAATGTCTTGTACGGCGATGGGAGACATGGCTGGATTGCGAAATGGCCCTCCTGTTGTGAAGGCCTTGTTATATCTCTGAGTGGAATAGAATGGCGAGATGATAAATGTGCTGGAAAACGTTCGAGCAAACTTCTTAAGGGAGTGCTGAGAACAAGCTATTATCATGGAGGTGATTCGAAATGGTATATTCAAAAAAGAGGGCTCGTGTGCTATTATTATATATAGATTGCCGGCCGGCTCTACCGAACCCTGGACGTCGTTTGAACAGACTTCTCAGCCCTCCTGCCTATGTAGGCTTGGACTTTTGGGATCCGATCGAACGATTGGATGGTGTGGTGAAGGGTGATTTGTTGTATTTCAAATGGTAATTTTTATTAGGTAGTTGAGATGAGAAGGAGTCAAGGACTGTCCACGGGCTCTAGAGAGGGGGGGGGAGAGAGAGAATGATCTCCACGATAAGAGGATGATCTCCTAGCCAAATGATGCGCCAAAGTGGTTCCCCGGGATCAACGGGATATCCAAGTTTAGAGAAGAGCCCGAGAGGACTGGGCAATGAGAAGAAGATATTGGCCTTGACACCGGGGGTTTGGTGAGATTGGAAACACTCCCCAAGGTACGGAGTAAAGGTGAGGTAGGTAAGGGAGGGGATTAGTATACTTGATGAGGCTGGTGGTTGGAGAGAAGTCTTTCTATCTCATCAGGTCTCACGCGGAGTTGGACGGTTCGCGTATAGCAGCTACCGAGAGACGAAACAAGGAGAAAAAAGTATGACTCTGATCGTGAAGATACTTGCTTCAGAGAGATGTTGTCGTTGTGATGCTCGGTACGGAGTTATGAGAGCCGCGAAGATGGTGTGTTCTGGTTCTTATCAATTCTTTTCTCCATCGACCCTCCTCATCGGGTTTGGTAGAATATTGAAGAGAACGAACCATCTTCACCCCGCCATTTTGCTCCCTCTCGCTTCGCTAATCACCCGGTAAGGAGCGCGAGCAGCGCATTGGTCTGTCTGGCCGGGTCTGGCCAGACCCTGTGCAGAAGAAGAAAAAAAAAACCAACCACACCAAAGCGATTACCTTACATGGAGAAATAGTGCACCACCACCAGTTACCTTGTGGTAACGCCGTACTCCGTTTTTACTCGATACAACAGAAAGGATGAAGCGCGACGATCGAGTGGTAGAAGATCAGCAAATATACGTGTACGTGTACACGTGTGACGGCGAATAAACTACAGCCTATTCATTAGTTCGAACGCCTCTGGACGCTGGAAGAAAAGGGAAAGCTGTCCCAACCTTCAGACTACAGTACCTAGCGGCAAAAGATGACAACGACTGTCAACTCCTATTCCCTGATTTACAAGCCGCATTGCCGACCAACTATCAAGATACAAAGCAGGATGCAGCAGTGTTGAAAACCAAAGCGATCCGTCATGGCCAGACAATCATATACATACCTTTACCCATACCTATACATATCTAACATGACCAAAGTCGTGCAACAACTCTAGACTTACAAGACCAAAAGACTTTTTGCGACATTACCTTGTTGTGTTCTGCAGAGTCAAAACTATTCTTTTTTTTCTTTTTTCGGTTCCTGGACGATACAGCATTCGAATACCAACCACCGGTCAAAAGTGCTTTCCTTTTTGCGACTGATCCACCGAGAGACCTTTTTCTTTTGAAAAGGTCGACCACCACCACCACCATGAAGGAAGAAGACATAGACATCAATGTCGGTTCTCGAGATTTGTCGGACCCAACACTTTCCGTCGAGGATGCAAAATCAATCAATAGTGATGATGCCTTGCTATTGAGTATGGGCAAGAAGCCCGAGTTGCGTCGAGTTTATAACTTTTGGACGTGTGAGTTGAACTACCCACACTAAATACACCTTGGCTCATTTCTGGAAATTTTTTGTCCTCACGATGACATCTCAAAGTGAAGATTGTCCAGGACAGTTGTGCTGATTGTGTTGTATCATAACAGTATGCGCCTACCAAATCATGATCTCTTGCAGTTGGTCATGCCTGGTGGTATTGTACTCGACCATCTTTGACATCGGTGGACCATTCTGTCTACTTTGGGGGACGTGAGTGTTGTCCTCATTACCCTGGTCATGAAAACCCTACCTCGTACCTAACTCCGACTTTGTTTCCAGCCTCTTCGTCGCCGTCGGTCAAACCTTACTCATGACCTCCCTCGCCGAATACGCCAGCTTGTGGCCCACGGCAGGAGGGCAACAATACTACACCCAAGCCGTCGCTACGGGACCTACGAGACCATTCTTGTCGTACGTGGTGGGATGGGCGGTCATTGTCGGAGAAATATCCACGGGTTCGAGTTGCGCTCTCAACAGTGCTGATATCATTGCTTCCTTTGTCCAAATCACCCACCCGGACTTTACGTGGCATGTGAGTTCAACTTCAATCTTCTTCAATGAGTGTTTTGCTGATATCCGATATGTGGCAGCCCTGGCATACTTGGCTCATATATAGTGCCTTCCTCATCGGTCCGATTGTGATCAATTTAAAACAAAGGTGAATACTTGCTCGCTGATGAGATCAATAGACTGACTTTGTTGGAAACAACAGATGGCTTCCGGCAATGAACTTGTTCGGTGCCGGATGGATGATTTTCGGAGGTGTTGCTTGGGCAATTGTTTTTGGTATCATGGCGAAACCAAAGCACGACGCAAAGTTCATCTTCACCGAGTTCATCAACAATTCTGGTTATACCAGCAATGTCTGGGTGTTTATCATGTCCTTCTACACTCCCATGTATGGTTTATACGGGACCGATGGGATGATGCACTTGGTGAGTGTTTACTCATGCTGAGCCAAAAAGTTGCCTGTGTTGAACGAAATTCGTGCCTTAGGTCGAAGAGATGAAGAATGCATCAAAGGAAGCTCCTGTAAGTTGGCAACCATTACAGTATTTACATTGACCAGTAACAACATAGCTAACATGGGTTCAAGCGTGTGATGGTGTGGTCAATGGTTTTCTGTAGCATCACGAGTTGGCTGGCGGCTGTTCTCATGATGTGGACGGCGGGGAATTGGGAGTCATATATGACAGGTATGCCATATTGCGAGGTGTGATGTATCGATCGCCGTCTGACAATCTGCTCTTTAGCATCTCAACCATACATGAACTGGTGGATGGACGTCACACACTCGGTGTATGGAGGAGGAATTTTCTGTGCTTTGATCATGATGGGTCTGAACTTCTTCATCATTGTCGGCACCAATCTCGCCGGTTCACGTCTTGCATGGAGTATGGCGAGAGACAAAGGACTGCCTTATTCGGAGTACTTTGCTCATGTCAGCACGAGATTCCATATCCCTTTGAGGACGATGGTGGCCATTTTGATCATTGACCTAGTCATTGGTAGGTTGAACCCCCGGCACCGGTGGACCAAGGTGATGCTAAGTTGTCTCATCATTACAGGCTTGATCGTTCTAGGTAGCGACCTCGCATTCCAATCCATCATATCCGGTGGAGGAGTGACTTTACAGATCGGCTATGTGACACCCATCATTGTGGTACGTCGTGCGACTTTCTTCTTTCTGTCGATTTCGATACTGACTCCGAGTCCTCCAGGTTCTCATCCGTGGACGCAAGATCTTGCCAGCACGACCAAACTTCGATCTCGGTAAATGGGGATATCCTATCAACATAATCAGTGTCTGCTGGTCCCTGGTCGTCATTGCAATGTATCTTTCGCCCTTGTACGTGCCGGTAACGATCGCCACCATCGACTACATGAACTGGTCATGTTTGATTGTCGGTGCGACAATAATATTTCCCGGGATTTATTGGGTTTGGAGGGCACGGTTCAGATACATCAAAGAGGGCAATTCTGTCTTGACTGATAATGTTGTCTTTATCGATGGTGTTGCTATTGGTGGGAGCGAAGCTTTACGAGCTGCTGCTATGGCGAAATGAAACCATGCACTAAGAATCTATAGCATGACTTGTCGATGCCAGTGATATACCTCAAATGAATACAGATTTAATAATCAGATAAGGCATAAACACGTTGTGCTCGAGTGAGTGTGAAACGTGGGAGAAAAGAGTTGACGTGACGTTTAATTTCTTCGCGGCTTTCAACACGACGTCATTTCTTCGCCGCGTTACGAACTGCGCATGCATTTACACTCATGTCTCTCGGTCGTTTCCTTTACCCTGCACTCTCCAGTCGGGTTCTTTTTGTCTTTGAATAATTCTACCTCATGTATTTCTACAACCCTGCTACAATAGAGTCGACCTGACCGCGCCGCCCGATGCGGCCCTTGCTGCGCTTCGAGCGCTGCGTCGTTGGCCCAAGAAACTGGGCCCAGCTCGCCTTCCGGATCCCCCGACGTCAACAGACCTTTTGCAGATGGACGACGCGAAAGTACAGTCTCAAAGACCCCCGACAGAGGCAGAGGCAGCGTTTCTCTTCTCCTCTCCTCGCCGCCGCCACCGCGGGCCTGTCCTCGGTGGCCTTTGTCGAGATCAGCGAGAATCACGATGATGATACGGGAAAAACGAGCGAGATGCAGATGCTGGAGGTGTCCCGAAGAGAGATCAGCAAAAAGGTCCCCGAGGACGCTCGCGGTTTACGACGGGTGTACAAGAGCATAATATATTTCCTGGACCAGTACATCTACGAACCCCTCGCCACCGGCGTCCGCTTCCTCTACCTCGCCGTCGTCTTCGTCCCGGTTTTGGCCACCGCCCCGATCGTGTTGGTGGGCTCGCGGAGGAAAGATCGCGACAATGAAAGAAGTGGCACGATCTGGTGGTATGGGTTTTTGGTCAGCGCGATGGAAAGAGCCGGGCCGGCCTTCATCAAGTTGGGTCAGTGGGCGGCTTCGAGATCTGATATATTCCCCGCCGAGATGTGCAAAGTCATGTCCACACTCCACTCCAACGCTCCGGCTCATTCGCTTCACCATACAAAAAAGACAATCTGCGCTGCCTTCGGTGGAAGGAAGTTTGACGAAATATTTTTGGAGTTTGACGAAAAACCGTTGGGTGTCGGTGCCATCGCCCAAGTGTACAGGGCGAGACTGAAGCCCGACCTGGCCAAAGCCGACAACAGCGAGCTCGAACACCACGACGGCGAACGCCTGAGCCATCGGATCAAGAAGAACGTCAATGCCCTTGTCAAATCGACGCCGCAGAGGATACCGTCGGCATACGTCGCCATCAAAGTTTTGCACCCCAAAGTCGAAAGAAACGTGCGGCGTGATCTCAAGATCATGGCCGTCTTCGCGTCCATCATCAACGCCATCCCAACACTAGAATGGCTGGACTTGCCGAACGAGGTGGCCAATTTTGGCGAGATGATGAGATTACAGTTGGACCTCCGGATCGAGGCTGCTAACTTGACCATTCTTCGCAAACATTTCCAGAACCGCACAACCGCATGGTTTCCTCATCCTTACACAGACTTCACCACCCGCAATGTGCTTGTGGAAGAATTCGCTCAAGGGATCCCCCTTGCGACATTCTTAGAATCTGGAGGTGGCGTGTTTCAGCAAGAGATTGCAAACGAAGGCCTCGATGCTTTCCTACATATGCTTTTGATAGACAACTTTGTGCACGCCGATTTACATCCGGGCAATATCATGGTCAACTTCTACAAACCCACACAACCCGACGTCAAGTTACCATATGTGTCACGACAAGATCCAACACAGCCCTCAACAGCAACGGAGATTGACCAGTCCGAAGCAGTTCTCTCCCGACTTCGCCCTCATGTGGGTAAGAAGCAGGAGTGGTTGAACGCACTTGATGAGATCGATAGAGAAGGCTACAGACCACAATTGATCTTTATCGACACGGGACTCGTCACGGAACTCAACGCGAAGAATCGGACCAACTTTCTCGATCTTTTCCGAGCCATAGCAGAATTTGACGGCTACAGAGCAGGAAAGTTGATGATCGAAAGGTGTCGGCAGCCTGATGCAGTCATCGACGGGGAGGTGTTTGCTCTCAAGATGCAGCATCTCGTGTTGGCGGTCAAAGGGCAAACTTTCGCACTGGGTCACATCAAGATCGGCGATGTCCTTTCCGAAGTCCTCAGCATGGTGAGGTCACATCATGTCAGGATGGAAGGTGACTTTGTCAACGTGGTCATCTCGATTTTGCTGCTCGAGGGCATTGGTCGGACACTTGACCCGGACCTTGATCTTTTCAAGAGCGCGTTGCCCATCTTGAGACAGCTGGGTTCTTCGGATCCTGGGGCGGTCCTTAAAAGTTTCAAGGAAGGAGACTTTTCATTGTTGAAGATATGGGTCGGACTGGAAGCGAGGCGCTTCTTCCAGGCAAGTGCCGACAGTGTCGAGATGTGTGTAAAATACGACTTGCTCAGTCCCAACTTTTGAGAATTAATGATACAGAGTACCCGTATGAATATAAATATACATATAAATACATTATGAAAGAATATGTTGAACATATACCATAACCAAGACAATTTGTTTTATACTCGAGAATTTCCTCAAGGATGGTAGATTGATTCAAAATAGCCTTGACAGCCAGGGTTAATGACGAGTCTTGTTCCAAATACTTCTTGGTCACAAAAGTGATAAAGGATAGAAACAATATCCTTGCCCTTTTCGGTGACGCGATTGGTGGTTGACTGTGATGATAACGCTAGTGATAATGCGCATAAATCCCTAGAAAGCTTAGGACCTGACGAGCTATACTTTAGCTGCCTGTCTACTGACTAACTGTCTATTCCAGGTAGACAAATAGGCAGGTACTGCCTGCTGCCTACTGCCAAGGCGACACAAGGTGATATACATTCACTCTTCGCACTTGCAATTCACCGAACTGTGCCTTTTAGACGTCGTTTTCTCTGTCATACGAGATACCATCGCTTTGATTAGTGGCTATTAACAATGACTGTTCATTTACACGATGTCGTCTTCTACTCCCTGGCGCAAGACTGTCGGCGAGATGCTTCTCTTGTCACCAGTAGAAGTTGGTGACCTGAGCCTCTCCTCCTCCTCAAGAAAGCGCCAAATCACGCCCCTAGCCGAAAAAATGTCGCCGAAAAAGCTAGCAGTCATCACCGGTCCCGGAGCAGTGAGCACCGTGGCGAACAGCGTTGCTCTCTCTACTTTGCAGAATCCTCTCAGATGGTTCGTCAAGTCCGATCTGGCTTACATCGGTAAGAATTTCATATTTTCTCCTACACGATGGCAATAATAACCTAGTTCTCAGCATCTCGGTCGTCTCTCTACGAGGCCACCCCAAACCCGCTCCTCCAGACTGCACAGGTTCGAAACGAGGTACCACGCCACATCATTTTGCCGTTCGACCTTCGGGACGAGGAAAACGCCCTCGATGACCCAAAGAATGTGGACTTGCTATTTAGCATCTTCCCCGGAACGATTGCTGTTGGAACTGACGGGTGGTTCGTATACATCGAGCAATCCACGCTGCCGCCGAAGCCTTGGCCACTCACCGTTGCCGGACTTCCGCTCTACTTCCAAATGGAGATGGGGGAGACACCCTTGCCAAGAGCAAAGCCTGTCCACTGGAGAAATGGCTCTATCGCTGAAGACCGAAATGGCAGAGATATGGAGGACTGGACGCCGCTCTTCCACATCATCAAGGACCATTTTGAGAGCATTGGTGTCTCCATTACGGAGGTCATATACTTTGGCTCCATCGTTTACATCGTGTTGGAGCACCGAGGGACCGACTACAAAGTATTGCCTCGGTGTGCTGCAAGAATCGTGTGTTGGTACATGTTCGAAGACGAGATGGATCGACCGTCGACGCCATATGCTCGCCGCATCCATGACCCTGCTCTGGGGAATCCAGACCGCAGCAAGTACGATACTCTGCAGCCTGGGCTGTGCATCGCGTCCACCCACATACCAGGCACCTCCGGCCATTATCTCTCTTCAACAACTGGCGTTCTTGTGAAGGATCGTATGGGCACCAAGTTCATGACCGCGGCCGCGCATTCATTCCCCAGTGAATGTGGCACCTCAGTCTGGCACTCTTCCCCCGACACCGGTCGCGACATTGGCGAGCTTATTCAGGAAGTCTCACACACGGACATTGCACTTATTAGGTTGAAAGGCAACGAAACGTTCTCTAATGTCACGTTTGAGAATGAGGCAATGCCGAACGCTCTTCAGCTTACGAAATTCATTGCAACTGGTACATATAAACGGCACAGTATCGTCTGCTTAGATTCGCCTGATTCCGGCTACATGGAAGGTTCATTCATGGGACAAGCATTCCGAACATACCCTATTGACGGCGGTACACCACAGCGGAAATGGATGTCCACAATCTGGCTGTACTTGGGCGAAGATACAGGTCTCAACCTTCCTCAAGGAATCTGCGGCAGTGCTATATGGGACAAAGACGGAAATGTCTTGGGATTTTTCCAGTATGCGCCAACACAAGGAGTCATGACAAAATTCTGCACTGGAATGAGTGCTGATGAACTCACTGAACGAGGATACACGCTCGTCGATACGAGCCCCTGAAGCACAAGGTTGCTATTTTCAGGCCCTGACAGCCACAAGCCCAGTACGAAGGTAAATGAGGTCCTCTTGATCGTTTAAACTTGATGAAAAGGGAAGAAAGGACTAAGCGTCTATTGAAGGTGCCTAGGCGGTTCTCGGGAGCGCTTAGCGATCGCTCAAAAAGTAGCGGGTGAGCAAAGCAGCGAGAGCGGCTACCAAATTAGAATGGGATAGAGAGAATGACACGGAGTTTTTCGTCTGAAACTACAACACAGTACCTACAATAGGTAGGGTAGGTTAGTAGGTGAACACTCGTACTCTACCCCATAGTATTACTGTAGATGTCATTCCAGCAGGGATCTATGGAGTAATTTTTTCACGATCTCTTTGATACCTACAGTAAATAATCAGGAGACCCACCTTGGAGTAACTCGTACCCCGGTTCATCGTATTCCTTCGAATCTCCCTTAGTCGATCCTTAGGGATGGGCATTGACGTAATTCGGGGCGTAAACAAAAAAACAAAAATAAAATTATACTACAGTAGAGCAGGGTCTCATCACGCGTCGTCCGCAGCCGACGCGAATTTGAAAGCCTCTTTTTTCTTAGGCCAGCCTCAACAACCGGCTCAATTTCCAAATCCCTTCCTTGGTGGACAAAGCGTGTAATCTGGCGTGTCCATGTCCCGACGAAAGGGCCCTTGACGCTACGGACTAGCAAGGGTGGAGTTCGCAGTACATACGCTGGTAACTGTACTCCGGGCCGTCGTGTACACTGCTGTACGAATCTCTTGACAGACCCATGATCCATGCACATTATTACATTGCGCCTTCCACTTTCCGATATCTTTTACTCGCGGGTCAAAAGAGATCCCGTCTGGCAACACCTTGGAAGGGTCAGAGCTTCTGTCTGCCTCGTGCGTCAGTCTAATCTCTGTCTGTCTGGCAATCAAATCTGAAGCAATCGTGCTCCGTAGTCACGCGTGGGAAGCGAACAGTCGCTTATCACGTTTGCCATCAGACTTGATCGGCTCTCTCGGCATCTATTGGCTCTCTCGCTTGGAAGATCCGTCGGTGGTCCTGTCATATCTGCCGTCAACCACAATGATGAAAAGAACTCGCGGCGTTGAGATGGTCAATCTGCCTTTGTCCGGTCTCCCTCCTTCCCCGAGAATCTGGGTGAAGGTACCTACAAAGGTACCAACGTCCGACCCTAGTACTCCACAACTCACGACAGGTATCACGCACGCCCATCTCTTCGTTTCGCCCAAGACTACTACACCTCAGCTCCTTAGCTGCCAGCCGGCGTGGCTGTGTACCGGCGACTTTAAGACCGCTAGCCCACTCGTCGTGGACGAGCAGCTGTGGTACCTGCGTCGACTTGCCCGATCCAGTGTCGCCCGATCTAATCATCACCTGTGATTGGTGATAAGTGTCTAGGATCTGATCATAACTGCCGTAGACCGGCAATCTGCAACGGGCGTTGAGGATATCCTGGTGATTAGGAGGCCAGGGGGCATTGGCGAGTGGTTTCTGAGGGCCATCCTCAAGACGCCGAATGTCGACCACAGTGAGCTGGTTGCGCGCGATAGAGTCCATTGTGTTCTCGTTCTTCGTCTCGATGGTGGCAATACTTTGGAATTTAGTATCAAGTGTGCAGAGGTTTAAACCAACGACAATTTTGACTGTTCCGCTGAGCGGAGATCGTTGTAACATCGCCTGCCAAATTTTTCTGTGCGCTGCTCTTTTTCCTCTGCCAGAGGGCTTTCTACTACACTCATAACTCTGAAGACTATGATTACAACACGAGTTTACGGGTTCATTGATAGTCAAAGAATTGAGCCCAACACGATATGCACAGCTTTGAACTTTCCCCGGGCGTCGGGAAACCTTGTGGCATTCTACCTCCCTGAGTATTTCTAGTGCTCAATCGCTGGTCTCTCATGGCAACGATAACCTCTCCGAGTCGTCTCTACTGTCGGTAGAGACTAGGTATGCTGTGTCTCCTCTTGAACATTGACGGGCTCGTTATAGCGGGTTGTTCCGTAAGCGATTTTCCTCCCGAACCTTGTTTTTAAGCGAACCTATCACTTCGACGATTTTGATGGCACAAAACCCAGAAAAAGGTGGAAGACGTGACCGAGAGCTGGCAAAACGGATACCACAACAACGACACAACCGCCGCAATCATACCAACATCATACCGTACTTGAGGATGGCGAGGATAATGTCAATGATTATCCTGGTTATAGACTCGCTGGCTATCTGCGGCCTGAAGATGTACTTTCTATCGGTGTATAGCGCGTTGTGGAGACCACTACGATATTCCGCTGATCCTTCAGCGTGGCAAGGAACTCGTGGAGCCGCAATCGTACTGGAAAGAAATGCGAGAGAAATAGACCGAAGAATGGCGCATGAAGCCTCCAGTATTCCGACTATGTCCAGTCTTTCAGCGCGACAGCCACCAACTTGAGCCTCCCAGGAAGGTGTGTGAATTTCGGGTCAGGCCAAGACACACTCACATAGGATAGTAGAACCAAAATAGAGGCTCCCAGGCTTTCATCGTTCACGGAGTAGATTGTTGTTGGCTTGTCAGTGAAGATAAGTCCACGGCTTGGCGAACTCAGAGGAGCACACTCTGATCAGACTCTATAAAGTCTGGCATTTGAGTCCAACCTCACTTTTACACGGCACCATCAAATATTTCCCATCTTGAATTCAAGTCCGTATGCGAACCAGAAGCAGCAGCAGCAGCAGCAGCAGCAACAACAACAACAACAAGAACAACAGCAGCAGCAGCCTGACCTTCAAGTACGCTGTTGCCCCCCGCTCTGCCTTGAAGAAGCTCTCATCGTGGTGACGAGACAAATGCTAATAGGTGGTGTAGAATGCCTCCCATCAGACCTGCCTCTGAAAACTATGACTTCGGCGGAAATGTTAATAGCGCCAGAGCTACCCGTCGACTCGTCCACCTCAGCAGCCTCAGCTTTCGGCATTGACGAGCTCGAGTCGAAGAAGCCTTGAAAAGCCTCCTTCCAGCCGATCTCGCACCTACCTCGTTTCACTGGGCACCTTCTACAGGTCCTGGAAATAAGCCACATCGGGGCTGGTGCTTCGTCGTGTTCGCCAGTCGGCCTGACTTCAGGCGTGCTGTGGCTGCATGGAATGGAAAGAGGGTCCTTGGCCGAGTGATCAGAGCTCAAATGGCCGATCGGGTATAGGCTCAAGAGGACGACAGTCTTTTATATAACGCTGACAAACAGAACAGGGGAATCGTCATACTGGATCTGCCACGACTCTCACGCCGCAGATTCCTCCAGCCTTGACAACTGCGGCTACGGCTGCTCCTGAATCCGCCACCCCGGCAGCTGGTGTGGATGATCATGCGGTATCAAGCGACGAGGATGGTGGCGTAGGATTGGAGGACTAATTGCCAATCAAACCTAGAGAAACTCTGTTTGGGCTTGCCAATGGCTCTTTTTTCAGATTTGTGTCTCAAGTACTTAGTAACTCCAATGGAGAAATAGATTCGAATATTGAATGATCATTCTGCCAGATCAATCTGCCAGATCAATACTGTATGTTTTCATAAGGAAAAAAGTAGCAGCATCATAAAGGCTGGGGAATATGCCAGGTTTTGTCTCTCGAGAAGGCAGTGATGACAGCAATCTGCCTGGGTAAACTGACTGTCCTCGTACGGAGTACCTTTGTCCAGTAAGATCTAGGTGTTCATGTACCCCGGGTGACAGAGTCCAGAGTATGACAAAGTCCGAGTGCGTGTGCTTGTGCGAGAATGTCGCCCGACTCACAATTTCCCCAGGTAACCCAATGAGAAGAACAAGCCAAAATGATAGCCAATGACATTCAAGATAAATATCCGAAAAACACAAAAGTAAGGCAGCCACTCGTAACAGGTAATCTGAGCGAGTTTCTCAGAGTAAATTTTCTTGCTTGAACAAACAAGTTGGAGGAAGAAATTAATTTCGGGCTGTTCAGGGGTCATGGCCCGACAAGCGGGAGGCGGAAAGCCCAAAGAAAAAAAGGCTTGGTGCGCGACCGGTGATTGGGTTCAGCCTAGTGAGACTCCACAAGGACGGAGTATGTATCTTAAGATGCATTCATCTAATACTGGAGGCAGTGGCCCTAACCGCTCCGGCAGCAGCCCCTGCCGCCGTCCCACTACCGATCTAATAGTCGAGCCCTGGTGCCTGGAGTGCCTAACGACTGCCTAGGGGCTCCCTGGAAGCTCCCCTAACAGGTGCCCAACGCCCCAATGGCAACTGGAAGCCAGGTGATGGTAAGCCTTAGGGGTCTTTCCGAGCGCCTCGACCGCCATTGAAACATTCGGCCTGCAGCTAAATGAAACCATACCCAATCGGTACGGGAGATTTGCCCGACCCAAGTGGTTCCGAGGATGATAGTCTGATACAGGTTCATCCTCCCATCAACGGAATCTTCCCAGGAGCAAGCATGTCTTGTACTACGGACTACTGTACATTAACCACTGCGGGACTACGGAGTACAGTATGCATGAACGACGGAAATTTTTACATGGCTCTTCTACACTACGGAAATCTGTACGGATACTTGTCCTGCGGTGCAGAATGTTAGTAAGGAGAACTCCGACCATGCTAGCTAGCATATGTACGAAGTAAATGTCTTCGGATCCTTTCACCTTCTCCTCAATCACCACCTGCAGCATCAAATCCGACAGTTCACATCATGAAAGCTTCAATAAAAAAGCAGATGCGGGCGCGAGACGACGAGGATAAAATGATTCGTCACATTCGGATTGTTACAGCACGTCGAGGGACTCGTTGTCATGAATTCCAAGAGGTCAGAGCCAGAGCCAGAGCCAGTCCCGTGGAAGCCACTTTTCGAAGCCGTGAATTGTGTTACCCTAACATGCATGCAGCCGCCGCTGATGTGCCCTGCTGGGATCACTCCTGGTAGGCGCATATGAGTGGTTTGCAGTGTGACTGTACATAGATACTCCGTACAGTATCCGTACTCCGTTGTGGTACAGTACAGTCCCAGTAGGTGCATGATCTGCTGGGGTCCTGCATTAGTTGGGGACTAACTCCCGTACTGGTCATAGCCTCTTCTGTACCTGCATTGGCCCATCACACAAATCTGCGACACGCTAATTCCACCTCGTCTCTCTCCATCGTCGCTCTCTCACTTCACACTGGTGCTTCGCTCGTCCTACGCCAGCCAGACCAAACCTGGTCTTTTCCCTGTCCTTTTTTGCCTTCCGTTTCCCCATCTGCTCGCTCCCTCGCCTGGCCAGCCACTCTCTTCGCCGTATTCCTAACGCCCTCCGCCCTTCCTGGGAGGCCACGAGGAAAATGGCCGTTTTCCAGCCTCGCTAGCCTCACTGATGCCGGCCTGGGATACCCTGATTGCTCGGACAACTGTGTAACCAGCACGTCGGCTCGCTGCTCGAGTCACCTCTCGTCGACCCTCTCTCTCCTATCCCATCCTACTCCGTATGAGAATTCGTCTCGAGAAACAGGGAGGTGTTACTAGTTCGGGGGGAGGTTTGATCGACTCAGTCTATCACGATATAATGCTCGCATTGGCCTTGAACTTGACACTGACACCTGTCAGCGCTGCCTCCATAAGAGAACGGACAATATAAGTCTTGACACATGTATGCAGTATTATTATTCTCCGCCATCATACGCGCCCTTCGTAGTGGACGCACGTCTGCCACTCTCCACAAAAACGAACCGATCCACATACCCACGCTGGCTGATCCGCGACACGCTTTGTTTGATTAGCCTCGTTACAAGGCCCCTACAACCTCGCCAACTTCTCAAACAACCGTCATCGTGGATGCAACGCCTCAGTAATCTGTCCCAAACCTGCATCCTGGAATCGTCCGTCTCTTCGCTTGAGCCCTCCGAGAAAACGTCCCCTGCCTATCCATCACACCTTCTTGCCCGTGTCAAGTCTACTTTCCACCCGCACGCGTCAACCTGGTCCGACAACCACACCATCGACGAAATCGACCACCGTCTCTCTTGCGCTCGTGATTGTTCTCCATCCACTGCTTCAGCTGTCTTCTTCCAGCATCCGGACTTGACCTCACTGACCAGCCTTGTACGGTCCCTCCTAGGTCAAGATCGTCGCCTTGACTGGACCAGGGCGCCCGTATGCCCGGGACTTCCATCTGCCACCTGTAGTCCATTGCTGTTTCCAACCTCGATCCTGGTCCAAATCGACTAATCGCTAGACACGAGAACCTCTTTCTCTCATGCTGACCCCGAACCACGGCGACGCGATCGGCTCTTTATCTTGTGCGACTCAACCTCTTCCCTCCTTCCCTTTCCAACCCTGACACTCCTTGACCTTTGGCACGGACGGCCATTCACGGTTTTGTCACCAATACAGACCTGCCTGGCTATCCTTCGCCGCCATTCTGGTCTCAGATACGTCTGAGGTTGGCTGACACTGGTTGTGGTCGGCAGAACACCCACGGACAAGACAGTCTCTCACCTCGCTAGCATTTGGGACGTCAAAGAAACATTGATAGTCCAGATTCGTTCTGGCAGCAGGCCCACCAAGGACACCACAATTGTCTACGCCTCACCACAGAGTGCATCTTGGACTGGACTGCGATTTCCGGATTGACTGGCTCAGCCGATTAGTTTGCGGAGGACGCCCTTGCCGCCGCCAGATTCTCCCACGGAGGCGCCTCCTGTGAGCTCGCGCTCTGATGGACTCATAATCTTCTCACGGTCTCTACAACGATCTCGTCACTCTTTTAGTATTGTATGGCTGAGCTTTCCGCGCTGAATGTTGTACCCGTGGCTAACTCAATGTCTAGTCAAACTACTCTACGTTCATTACCCATATCTCCACTTCGCAACTATCTCAATATGAATGTTTTCAGGAAGAGAGCAAAGGCGAAGGATGATGCATACACCATACCTCCTGCCGATCCGTCCGACTTTGCCTCCATGTCGAAGATGTCCCGTAGTCTGAAGCGGAAGCAGAAGAATGCCGTCGAGATAAAGCCGGAGATCGATCTCTCCACGGCGCTGCCAAACACCAACGACTTCAGAACCAGCCTTCTCATGCCTGGTCTTTCGGCGCGCTTCAGTATGCTTCGTGAACAAGATGATCCCAACACTAAGCTCGGCAAGGCAAGCGATGACAGTGTTTTATTCCCTAAACGAGCCTCCCGTATGAATCTCTTCAATCACAACCCTCTCACAGATATTGCTGAGGTCGAATCGATCCACACCCCTGTCAAAGCTCCCTTCGCCGATCCTGAGCGTTCCCACTCCTTCTCAGAACTCGATGATCAAGACAGTGTCTTGAATCGGTCAAGGCCGACCGAAGGCAACAATCTCTTCAGTGGTCGCCAGAAAATGTACAGAATTCCGACGGCGAGCACAAGCCGGGAGTTGAGTGGGCGGTCCACTCCACTGACATCTTCTAAACATGTATATCAGAACGATGTCGCAATGTCGAGCTACCAACAGCTTCGCCTGAAGGCCGCGCAAGAGCGCGAGGAGTGTGGCGAGGAGGCAGAAGAAGAGAGGGATGGGTTTCCCGACCGCCCCATCAGTACTGGAACAGACGAACACGAACATGCCAGCGTCGTCAACACTCCTTCTACAGGTTTCAGTAAGAGCAGAGGCACCACTTCCTCGACCGCGTCTGGTCCCTCCAACCGACGAACTTCTACAGCTGCTACTTCAGTGATCTCGGATTCACCTGCACCTCGGCAAAGCCAGCTCAGCGCCGGGTCTCATACCAAGGGATCTGCCTCCGAGTTCGGTAGTGAAGATGGGTTCCTTCGAAGGGATCCCTCCCAAGAGTCTCGGCAAGGCAACCATGAATCCGGTCAATTCAACCAGCCTCCTTTACCATCATCACCTCCCTTCAGTCGCCAACTCTCACAGTCCAAGAGCACCAGTCATCTCCCAGATAAATCCTCTCGTTCAAATTCCCCGTTCCCTGGAACTACCCCGCGAGCCACTAGCCCTTTTCCTTCTTTGCAGACACAGGCTTTGGCGTCGCTTGATTTTGGCCTGAAGTCGTCAGTTGGTACGTTCAAGAGATATCAGACGACTTCCCCCACGGAAGACGAGCATGGCGGCGATGTATATTCCAGCAACCTAAAGCCGAGTGACCGTGGGAAAGCTACCGCCATGGGACTTTTCAATCGCCCGCAACAACAATTTGATGAAAGACAGTTCGAAGCGCGCCAAATGCAAATGTACGGACCACCTGTGTTGACAAACGTAAGGGAAGCCCACACCACAGGATCCAAAGGCTCTCCAGAAAACACAGCTGCCCCTAGCATTCCTCCGTCGCCATTTGAAAAGAGTTACAACCGACCCTCTGAGGCAAGCGCCGTCGCTGTGTCAGGTAGACCAAGGGCGCAATCTTCCGCCTCGTCCACCAATGCAGCACAAGTTCAAGCAAAAGTTGAGGCCCTAATCAAACGCCAGAATGAGGAGTTCAAGGCCTTCCGAGCCTCCAAACCTAACGCTGCGCTTCCAGACGAACACTCTCCTTCGAAAACGCTGATGGAGCAACCAGTAGCCTCGAGAGGGACATTCTTTGACACCTCCGACGGCAGCGATGAAGACGAGGCGACAGATCTTGACAGCCCAATGTTGGGTCGCTATGAGCCAGCACCTCGCCTGGCAAAGACTGACGTCCATCCAGCATTACGTGATGTCTCGCAGGGGTTTGATTTTGGACAAAAAGTACGCGATGCCAAAAACGACCGGCCGCACTCGGATGCCTCCGCCGAAACATCCTCTCCTTCGGTCGTGCACGACACTCCCGATACTTCTGATTCGCTCCATCTCGCGCCCGACATGAAAGGCTTAGACTCTCCCACCCTAGGACCAGCCACGGGTCTAGGTCTCAGCGGCTTGATTCGTACCCACCTACGACACGATAGCGATAGATCGTCGATGATGCCTCCACCCTCTCCTGTATCTCTTCAGGGGCAGCACCCTAACTTAGCATACCGCGAACGTGAACCGTCTATAGCTTCCACGGCTCGCACTATCAATCCGCCGGAGAGCACGCACAGCGATCCTTGGGAGCTTGACCATGCCCACCGCAATCAACGGAGTCCACTGGAGCCGCCTGCGAATGATGCCATGTCATCCATGTCACGCAAAGCTCAGCAGATTCTAGGACAAGCCATATCACACAAAACCCAGAGTGCCGCGAAGGCGCAGCAACTCCTTGGTTCCGGTGCACCTACATCAATGGACGATACGAGACAATGGCAGAACGATATGATGTCAAGTCATCACCGAGGAGAGAGTACCGAGACTCAGAAGGAGTTCGATAACGAGCTCGCCGAGCGCGCAAAAAAGATTCAAGAGGGTCTGAGGGGGGTGACTGAATCCGAGAAACGCTCAAGGAGTCCGGGGCCACGTCAAGCTCTGCATGCTTTGCGCCACAGGACGAGCAAAACATCTGTTGCCCCTAGGATCAACGAATCTCAACCGAAGGCAATGAAGATGCTTGGAATCACTGATGGACCTGGCCCAGCAATGGGAGCACGTTCACCAAACGTCGATGTCCACGCCGAGTTCAATGAAAGTTCTGACGAACATGATGACCGTCACACACCGAGACAGCGACCTGGTGCCTTTGATGGACCAAACGGAAGATCCACGCCAGGACCGTGGAGGCAGGAACCACAGGAAGATTATGACCACCCACGTCAACGTTCTGCTACTCCGAATGCCAGGATGCCCCGACGTGATAGATCAGAATCAGGAGCCGCAGACCGTTCGCGAAGTCGGACCGGACGGTACGCTGAGGAGCGTCCTCCCTTCGCTGCGGAGTATAGTAAGCAAGGCCTGCTTGAGCACAGGGAGCAGCATCGTCCCTATGGACCTCCTCGTGGCCCACCTCGTGGCCCGCCACCTGTCGAACCTCGAAACAATGAGAGATCTTCCTCGGCCATGTCAAATAGACGGCCTAGCGGAAATCGAGCAGGACAATCAGACTACTTTGATGGCCGAGCCGGGACCCCTATAATTGCCAACGCTCCGAGACTAGGTGACGGACAGGCTTCACTAAGTGCACCCAGACCATCTCCTCGTCCACCCTTTCCTCATTCTCCCATCAGTCCCTTTGGTCCTCCCGGTCTATCACCGGGACTTCCAGGGAACCCTGCCAGCTTGCCAGCAGCCCTCCCGTCTCCATCTGGACCGCTCCCTGCACCTCCACCCGCGACTGGTCGCTCAACACCAATCGAGAACAACAGACTGACTATTATTGGAGCGCGAAAGAAGTCGGTCACAAAAGGAATGATCTCGGAGCCTACATTCATCTCCAGTACTTCCTCCGTTCCTTTGGTTGGTCTTCCCAACGGTCCTCGACCTAGGGAAATTCCCACTCCACCAGTCCCAGCCATGCACCCACAGCGCCGGCGTGCAGGCACTTTCACTGAACAAACGACTGGTTACGCCAGTCCCCGGATGGGATCACCTCTGCCAATGGGCCCCGATTCACCCAGTCAAGTGTCTGCTGCTCAGAGTGCTGTCATTGACCAACAACTGTCACAGAAGCCACAACCTCGTCCGCGAAACAGGCTGAGGAAGATTAGTAGCGAGGGAGGTAGCATGGCAGCTCGCGCACGAAACCAGGCTTTAATGGCAGAGTTTGGTCGGGAAAAATTGCGGAGTCCAGCATTGCCAGTCTTTCCCAACCGAAGTGCAACTGCCCTGGGCTTACACCAGGAAGGCGGCATGTTCTAAGCGTGTCCCGAGCCAGACGCCCCAATGCAATTTGACCTAGAACGAATCCTTGTTCTGCTTTCAACCTCAACCTCTCATCACACGAACGTCCTCTGGGAGAGCAGGGGATGTCAATACATCACCTTTTTGCAACATTTTGTGTTCTCATTTATACCACCAGGCGATGGCTTTCTTCGTAGCATGTGGCTCTATCTTGACACGGCTGCCTTTTGGAAAATTAACATTTCTTTATGGACTGGATGACCTGTTTTCAATTTTGTTTCTTATTGTGAGACTTCTATGATACGACAACGATTTGTTCCCTACATGGGAGGGATAGAAATTCGACACCTCAGCGGACGAGGTCGTCACTTGGGCAGGATGGATTCGTAAATCGTATACACTTGAGGATCTTATCTGGCCATGGAGTTTTACCCTGGAATATTGTAAAGAGACAAAAGGGAGGCAAAAAATCATGAGGATAGAAGCCGGTATACTGAGTCTTTGACGCTTTTGGTCAGTGATAGCAAACAGCGATACCCTGTGGAACGGACGCGAGTCCTTGAGTTACTTACATGCAAATGAAAATATAACATGCAAACAGATAGAAGCGTCGCTTTGTGCACATCGTAAGGTGTTGTAGAGAATCTTTCTGCTCTCGTCAGCAGCATCGCATTTGGTGCCTCTCCACGACTCATTTTCCAACGGTTTGTCATGTCGGTGTCAAAGACGGGCAAATATCGTTTGCTGCTTGACACACATTGTCCACGTGCAATGAGATGTCACAAGAAACCTTGTATGGTAGATAATATGGTAGATCACAGAATACAGTACGGACTACGATGGGCGGTCCACAGCTTTCAAGGCCAGGACGAGGCTGACCGGGACTTTGCAAGGCTGAGTCGAGGACAAACCGCGGTTTCGGATCGTTTTGTTCGCCAAGCGCGACGCAATTGAGCCAGTGCGGAGAAGATTGAATCGCGCAGCTAGAACTTCTTCCCCGCCAGACTTCGGGCGGTCAATTAATTAATTCATTTCACATCTCACCACTACCAAAAGGATCCCGACCTCACAAGAAGGTGCCTTTGTACGTTTGGTTTCTTGGGTCGTGCGATAACTCCTTCGCTATGCTCTAGGTTTCCCCAAGCATAGATAACTGTCGACCCTATCTTGTTTCTTTCTTTGTTCTTTCGTTCGCCGCCGGCGTCGGTTCTGGCACCGAGAGAGAACCCTCCTCCTCCTCCTCCTCTTCTCCTCCTCCATGGTGCCAGCCCCGGTGGTCGTCCGTCGTTCACACAATCACCCACTCTGTCACTGACACTGTCCCTACGAGTAACATGGCGCCGAATCCCAAGGGCGGTCGTCCCCCTAAACCCCAACTCCATGGCCGCATGGTTCAGCCTGCTCTGCCATTGATCCCCAGACCAATCAAGGGCAAGCAGCAGCAGAAGAAGAGCAAGCAGGCAACTTCTGAGCAGGTTGTTGAAACAACCAGCGAAAAGCAGAAGGCTGTTGAGGCGGCCTTGAAGACCTCCGATGCAGCCGTCAATGGAGACAAACAGGAACATGGTGAAGTATTGAAACCCTCCGACGCAGCAGTCAATGGAGCCAGCAACCATGAACGTGGTGACACAGTCGAGGCTCCAGCCAAGGCTCCAGATGCGACGACAACAGGAGAAGGAGAGACGGAACATGTCGACTTTTATTGCGCACCAACTCAAGGTTTGTCTCGACACATAGTCATCACCACCTCATCGGTGAATTCTTGTTAACGTGAATTGACTCATCTTTTTCAGGCCCAACCGTCGAAACCCCAAGAAAATCATCGACTCCCTCAGTTGCGCAAGTTACTCCTGATAGTACCAATTTGGAAGACAACAATTCTGTTGCCGGTGAGGACTCCTTTTTGTCGCAGGTGGCGGCAGACAGCCAGGCCACAAACGAGGCTGCACTGGGCCGTTCTTCCGAACAGGAGACCAATGCCAAAGAGGAACAAGAGACGGTCAGTTTGACAAACGGTCACCTTTCCAATGCGTCGGAGCCTATTAGCAGCGCCAGCGGTGAAGACTATGACGAACATGTCTCGGCAATGGAGTCCTTTGCGCAGGCTGACGAAATGCGTGCGTTTGGAGGTGCTGTGAACGGAACCTTGTCCTCACCACCGCCGCAAGAGAATGGTCATATGACGCCCGAGGAGGCAGCTCAGTCTCATGAAGGCAGTGGTGGTGGTCAGTCTACTACTGCGCAAGTCTACGGTTCCGCAGCTGTCAAATCCCCTCAACAAGACATGAACGGTGGTGGCGGTAGTGTTCATGACCCAATGGCGATGTCGGGCACATCTAGGTCGGTATCTGAATCGATTCAACAACAACAACAAGAACCGAGAGACTCTACCGGTCTGGCTCCTCTGCAAGACTACCTGCTCCAGATCTCCCACACCAAGGAAGGCGTCGACTGGGCGATCCAGGTCAACCCTCCAGGAGTCCAGCCTTATGTCTTGTATGCGCATTCGTTCCTGATGCTACGAAGCGATCGCCTCAGACGCTTGATGCAGCGCGAACCATCGTCATCGACCTACGGAGGAAACGTCATCCATCTGTACCCTGCCAGCAATGCCGTCCCTCATGCGTTCGACGCAGCTTTACGCTTCTTGTACTCTGACACGGTCTTGTCGCACCTCATCCAGCCGCATCCGGGCCCGGATTTCCATGCAGCGAGACTTCAGAACCTCGACTACATCTTGTCTTATTGGGTCGCCGGCATCGAGCTAGGCATCGACCAGGTGTCTGTATGTGCGGAAAGACTCTTGTTCAACTACGTCGACTGGGACATCCTCGAAGTCACGTACAAGCATGCTATCGACCTTGCCAACTCACCCGTGGTCTCGTCTGGTAAGAACACGACTGGTTCTGACTACGTGGTCGCTAGCAACGCCATCATCAGACCCATCCTCCACTTTCTGGCAGCTCGCATGGACGTGACCAAGTTCAAGGTCGACACCGCCGGAGCCCCAATTCACTTTGCAACTCGATTCCCGATGCTCGACGGTAACCGTGTCAAGCACAAACCAGCACTGGCTTCCATGGTCTTTGGCTCCATGCCATCTTCCGCCGACATGTCTCCTACCTCGCCTCAATCCGAGCTCATGCCCGCTTCTACTGCGACATTCCGAGACACTGTGGCAACCAACATTCTCCTCAACATCGACTTTGAGCATCTGTTTTACTTCAATTCAATCCTCCAGAGAAACAACATTGCCGGCGCTCCTCAGCTCATGGCTAGCATCATTGCCGAGCGAGAAGTCCGTCGCCAGAAAATCCAGAGCTCACAAACTGTGGCCAATAAGGACCGTATGGCTAATTCGACCGCTTGGGAAGTTGTTGGCTGGAAGGAGGAATGGGACGGCGAGACCAACCTCCCGAAGCGTGAGCGGGTTGGATTCCTTTCTTGAACGTTCAGCAAAGCAAGCATTGATCATCCTTCTTCAAAACCCCCCCAAAAAGAACAGCGATTCAGCGTTGACAAAAGTTGTTGAGAGATATGGCACAGTTTTCACACATCCAGAAAAGCAGGCGATTAATGGCAGCATATTGGCGTGAATGTCTTCTTTTTAGGGCCTGTTATTTCTTGTGCTTGGTTTTCGGGGTCAGGTGTGGTTCCGGCGTACTACTTCTTGGTGGATATTATGCCGTTGATGGCCGAGACGAAGCTGAGTAAATACACTGAGCTAGATACCCCCTTCTTGATTGCAATGGAAAATTATGCAGGAAAACACCTGCTTAGATAACAATCGTGGCTTTTTTGAGGGTTTCTGTTTCTGAGTGTGAGAGGTTGTTCAACGACCGATGTTAACGCGTGGTGTATCTCGTTGAGGAATCGGTGTGAACGTATTGCGTTCCCTCAGACGATCGATCCATGGTTTCACCAGGGCCCAACCCAGGAGACCGGCTGTAGCGAAGATGAAGACCACAACCACTGTCTCGTCCTTGAGAGAGTCACGTTCTGTAAGATATATTGTTAGTGCGCGACATTGGGTACTTTTGGGGTACTTTGGGGAACAAAACATACGAAAACATGTAGTGAATACGTCCTCCTCTGTTGCGTCCTTGCATATGGGGAGGTTGTAGTCGAGACAGAAAGCCCTCGTGCAGTCGGAGCAGCTGAGTTTGCGATTTCTATGTGGTCGGCCCGGAGGGGGTGGCGGTGGGTGGTCATTGGCATCGTCTCCGTCGTCGACGGCCACGGTGGTTGAAGTGGTGGTTGTGGAAGCGGCCGTCAACGAAGACGACGACGACGATGGTGACGATAGCGGATCATCTTTTGCTGCTGCGCCTTCTGCATCGTCTGTGTCTCTTTTGTGTGACCAGCCAGGTACCGGTGAGGCTACTTCTGCATAGTCACCCGGGGATCTTATGTCTAGACTGTGGAATTGGCTGGCTCTTCGTGAGGGCGGAGGAGGGTTGAGCGCGATAATGGTACTATTGTTGAAGCAGATGCATTTGCAAAAGGAGGTTGCGGCGGATTTGGCGCCGAGGGATGGCTGAAACAGGGCGACGAGGACGAACAGGAGGAACGATAGGTGAGAGGTGGAAAACAATCGCATCGTGGGAGGTTCTCGAGTGGTTGTGTTCTTGTAGTACTCCTTGTTCAACTTACATGTCAAGTTGTTGAAGGCTGCGGATGAGATTGCGGTTAACAAATCACAAACTCGAACGTAGAGGATCAACACGGTGGATCAAATCATGTGGATTTGTTCTCTTTCTCCTCCACATTGTCATCGTCCTTTCTCCCCCACATGTTTCGTTAGCAAAGAGACCGAGGCATCCTCCCTCCTCCACTAACATAACAACCCGAATCTGAGAAGCTCATCATCATCATCATTTTTGTCTTGTCCACCTGGCTCTCTTTCTGCTACAAGCTACAACTTTCGCACAACTTGAAAACTCCATAATGGGATTGAGTCTCTAATCAGCGGCCATCGTCCACGTGTCGGTCAACCATCTTATCGAAGGTGTTGGCCATGGCGGTCCATTCAACCCCTGTTCGCTTCATGTTGAACGAGCGCGAAGTCGCGCTATTGCGCAAATGTCTATCTCTGAAATCATCCAAATCAGATTCTGCCACCATTGCCGAAAAATCAAATCCAAACTCCAACGCGCCTCTACTACGAGAACGGGATGATCACAATGCAGCGGCGTTTCGCTCTGCCACGCGTGTTTTCCTGCTCACGTTCGGGTCCCTTCGTGGGGTCGACGCACTCCTAGGATATCTATCGGCTCGTCAGTCCCCGACGGCCACCCGCTCGAGGAAACCACTCGTCGCGTCCAAGTTCAAACTGGCCCTGTCGTTATCGTCACTTCTCTACCTGCATTCGATGTTGTATCGCATCTTGTCCCGCCTAAGGCTCCGACTGTTGCACGAAAAGGTGCGAAACATCGGCGAGCGGTACCCGAGAATATACGCGGCGCTCACCTCACGCATCGCCCCGGCGGTCGGAGCGAGCCTGTCGGGCCTCGCGCTGGGCATCTGTCCCGCCGACCAACTGCGCATCTCTCTGGTGATATACGTAGCCTGTAGGGCCTTGGAGATTGGCTACGCCGCCATCGAACACACGAAACTGGTCAGGACCTACAAGCCGAGCTGGATGGGGAGCTGGCTTCTCTTTTCCCTTTCCCAGGGTCAACTGCTTCACGCTTTTGTGTTTGATCGGGACTGTTTCCCTCCCGCGTACGGGTCTTTCATTCTCGGGTACACGCCGGAGTACATTCAGCGACGACCGGCGAGCCTGTCGCCCAAGGTGGCATGGCCTTCCTCGGACGACATCGCCGACGCGTTGGCTCAGATGGCGAGACTAAAATGGCCCGCGTTTACTTCGCCCATTCTGAACCCGAACAGGGCCAACACCCTGCCTCCCGGGATCGATCCCATCATCTCACCCATCACTTCTTGTGCGCATCCGGCCATCTCGAAGTTGTCGTGTGCGCTGATCCACCCGTCCGATCCGTCCTGTTTCCTGGCCTATCTGCGTCAGAACCTGCTCGCTTTCCCCAAGCTGGCGCGCTTTTACGCCATGTACTACGGAGCATTTTCGCTGCTTCACGTCAAGAAGATGATCCATGATCCCGTCGCGTCACTCAACAGGCTCTCGGAGTCCATCCTGCGCTCAACGTTGGCTATTTCGGGATCCATCGGTGTCGCGTGGGGCAGCATCTGTCTGTTCCAGGCACTCTTGCCTCGTGCCGTGGTGCCCAAATTTCGGTTCTTCCTGGGTGGGTTTTTGGGGGGCATGTTTCAGCTATTCGATCGCACTCCGGCTGGACACATGGCGTCGCTGTACACGGCGAGAACGAGCGTCGATTCGCTCTGGAAGGTCGGGGTCAAGCACAGGTGGTGGAAGGGAATTCGCGGGGGCGACGTTTGGTTGTTTGTTGCCGCGTTGGGCTTGGTCAATGTCGTATACGATCTGGGCAAGGATACCGCTGCAGGCAAAGACTCGGCGATGACGCTGATCAAGATTCTTCGTGGTGAGATTGAAGTTGGACTTCCGCAGAAGAAGAAGGAGGAAGAGGAGGAGGAAGAAGTCAAAAAGGTCGAGGGTGTAAAGAGCGAAGAGGTACAAACTGACGATGTGAAGAATGAAGAAGTACAGACTCAGGAGGTCGTGCTGTGATGATTTACATCAAGAATTCTTCAGGAGCAGAGGCCGCTGGGGCCACAAAGGTGCCACGTATCGTCGTTGCGTTGATGAGGTCTACAAGGTTCAATCGTGAATAGAGAGAACATTTTGAGGTTATATACGAAGTCACAAATTATCTCGGAGACGATGGTATACTTGCTCAAGGCTTTTCATTGCTTCGCAATCGCCGTTGGGCGTAGGGTCTCTGACGGAGGTGAGAAAGCATCATGTAGTCGAAAGAATCATCAAAATTGAGGCGCAGACTGTGTTCTTATTTCCTTTGTCTCCCTCAGGCGTTGACGATCAGGTCTTGTAAGCCGTACTCTTTCGGTTCCTGGTGAGTGACACCTCGAGGATCCGTGGTTGGCTGTATCATCTCGGGAACTGTACAGTAAGTTGAGGGGAGATGTCGGCAGGAAATCCGGGAAAAAGAACATTTAGTAGTCGAGATATTCCAACACTATCACGTTCTACATCCAACCCTGCCAGAGGATTAACTCTTTTGAAATATTTGGTCAAGTATCTGGCATGCCGGAAATCCTGTAATGGGCACCGATCATGTCGAAGAAGCGACCTCACAACAAGAACGACCCGTTCCTTTGCAAGAGGGGAATGTTTGGCTATCAGCGCAAACATCAGAAGAGGATATTGCACAACCACCAGACGGAGGATATGGATGGGTATGTTTGGCATGTTGTTTCGCCTCGAATTGTTTCACTTGGGGCATTGTCTCTGTAAGTTTCATTCGAATCTGTGTCTGTATGTACTGTACATTTTCGACAACCACACGATTGTTCGCCAATCACACAAAAACACCATCATGGAATCCATAGAGTTACGGCGTCTTTCTCTCGTACTATCTCACCAATAAAATCTTCTCCGAGTCAACACCTCTAGACTATGCGTTCATCGGAAGTCTCAATTTCGGCGTGGCGATGGTCGTCGCGCCATTGGTCACCCGGCTCGTCCGTTCCTTCAGTATCAGGCCGGTCATGTTGATCGGCGCCGTCATGTTCGGAGGGGGTTACATCTCGGCCTCTTTCGCCACTCGGATCTGGCATCTGTACCTCTCCCAGGGGACGCTGGTCGGGTTGGGCGTCGGGTTCATCTACGTACCCAGCATCGCCGTGCTGTCATCAATGGTTCGAGAGGCGGAGAAGTCTCGCCAACGGTATCAGCGCGGCAGGGTCGGGAATCGGTGGCTTGTCGTTCTCCTTCGCCACCGGCGCCATGATTGACAATCTCGGCGTCGCGTGGGCTCTGAGGATTACAGGAATTTGTGGTCTCGTTGCCAATTTGTTGTCCGCCATCTTCATTCGAGATCGCAACAACATCATCCGGCCGAAACAACACCCTTTCGACGCGAGTCTCTTGAGACGTCTCGACGTGGTCTTGCTTCTGTTATGGGCGTTCCTGAGCATGCTGGGATATATTGCGTTGCTTTACTCACTCTCAGACTTTGCCTTGTCGATTGGACTTTCCAGACAACGAGCCACTCAAGTGGCTGCGTTTTTGAACATGGGAACCGCAATCGGTCGTCCATTCATCGGCGTCGCGAGCGATCGTCTGGGTAGGTTTGGTGTCGCCACGACCTTGACCTTCGTCTGTGGTCTCGCCTGTCTGGTCATTTGGATCCAAGCATCTTCATTTGGTGTCACAGTCTTTTTTGGCATTTTGAGCGGAGGTATTCTAGGTGTCTTTTGGATGGTAAGTTTTAGATCTGCGGTCCTACGAGAGAAGAAAGAGTTATGTTCTAATGTTGTGATGGTCTAGACCATCGCACCCCTGTGTGTCGAAGTGGCAGGGTTGAAACAACTACTTTCACTTCTTTCACTGTCCTGGCTGTCTGTTGTTCTGCCGACCACGTGTAAGAAGTTCCCAAGCCTTGCTCGCGCAAATAACAAGGTCATCATCAAGTCTCATCATCAAGTATAGTCTCCGAGGTCATTGCCTTGTATATTCGAAGACCAGGCCATCCACGACCGTATCTGTACACCCAACTGTTTTGTGGCGTCTGTTATGTTTGTGCAAGCTGCAGTTTGTGGACCGTGCGAATCATCTGTCGACGAAGGCAGCGAATTTTTGCTGCTGTCGATAATCATTGAGGTGAATAGGTCGTCAAACCAATTGTTGGCTGGTCCATGAATTGACCACTGATACCGTCCAATCGGTTGTGGAAGATCTCCATTACAGGCAACCATCATTTCCACCAAGTCAACAAGGGTCCTTCCATTTCACTATACTAGAACAAATCCGAATACGAACAGCTTAAATCGAAGCACAATGATTGAGGTTCGTATTTTCTTCGACAGGCACCAACGTTTTATTCCTTGACATTGGAAGGGACGAATGATTTAAACCGCCAAACTACCTCCATGTGGAGGCTCATTTGTTTGGTCTTCACCGTTTAGGTCTTCTCTACCATGACGAAGATTATCATAATCGGAGGTGGTATCTCAGGGTTGAGTAGCTACCTTTTCCTACACAAGCATCTACTTTCTTCACCCTCGCACGCGAATTACGATATACGGATCTACGACTCTTATGATATCACTGCATCCATCATTTCGGGGTTACACAATGGTACTTCAGAGCCAACAACAGATGTCGAGCAAGATAGTTCCAAAAAATCTTCGATCTCTCCTACCACCATAGGAGGTGCAATCGGGATCTCGAAAAACGGGTTGAACGTCCTTTCTCGTCTTGGTGACACCGAGTCATCAATACACAATCCCCTGACGCAAACAATCAGTCGTGGTCATCCAATCCAATCCTGGGATATCAATACAGCACGAGGGTTCAAACTTGCGAGCATCAAGACGACTGGCTCTGATACGAAACATGAGGATAATGACGGGGACATTACTACTGTGAGTAGTAGTGACACGTCTACCATGGTCATGATAGCACGACAAGTGTTTGTCGAGATTCTTTACGATCAATTCAAGCACGTCGCTCCGACCATGGACATTTTACAACACAAAAGGGTCGTCGATGTCGTTGTTGGAGATGAAGTAACGCCGAACATTGTCAAATTTGAGGACGGCAGTCAAGAAGAGGCAGATCTCGTCATAGGAGCCGATGGGTTGCGGAGCGTTCTGAGAAAGGCCATTTTTGAGTCCCACAAGCCTGTAAACTGCCAGGATCATGAAGGTTCGGGCTGGGCTCGTTCTTGGGTTGAATGGTTGTCGTCGTTCGGCAAAGTCAAACGACAAGACGAAAACAAGGTCAAATGTGACTATGTCACGCCACATTACGAGTAAGTCTTCGGTCTTCCTCACGCAAAGTCTGTTTGTCTGTATACCTCCTCTGGTCTTACTGTTGGGGCGCTCTTTCAACCATACGATATGTACATCCTGACACAGTCTTCAAAGAGGTCTAGTCGGAGTGGGTGGATTCGTCCCTTCTTCGATACTAAAGTCAACCGGACACAAACCCGAAAGTATGTCGATTGTTTTTGGACCGAATGGGTTTTTCGGGTACGGATATCTAACATCCGCTACGAATAAATCCGACAAAAATGCTGCACATGGCATTCAAGAAGGCCCCCTGGCAGGATGGTGGTCGACATTTTCTTCCAATGACCCGTATCCATTCCACACGACGGCAGAGGATACACAAGGTCGACACGATGTCAATGATGGCGATCAAAGCAATCGATCCAACCGCATATTCGATCCTACTCTCGCTCTAAAGTCGTTGGTATCCCGACAGTCGACCTGGAAGAATAAGTCTGTGGTGGCGATCGTGAAATATATACAGAATTCATACGAAGGACATTCGAGTCGACTCAAATCTGGCACTTCATCTAGTAGAGACGAGTCTGACGGCACGAGGGTCGACACAGATCCATCATCATCATCGTCATCGTCAAACTTTGGTCTGTTACAGACGAGTTTTCCAACCTATACCACCCCGGAACTTCCACACTGGCACGTCGGTGGTCGGGTCGTGTTGATCGGTGACGCCGCACACGCTTTACAACCTAGTTCGGGTCAAGGTGCGTCTCAAGCTCTGGAAGATTCCGAAACTTTGGCTTTGGTGTTGGAACATTTTATGTCCTCGTCGTCTTCGTCCACCACTACGACTACAACACAACCAACGAATACAAATTCGACCGCTTCTTCGTATTGTTCCAAGGCGATCGAAAAAGCTTTGGTAATGTTCGAAACCGTACGAAAACCAAGAGTTCACGCGATATACGAATACTCGCAAAGAATGAGTCGGATGAAAACCGACATGGGTTTCGTCATGGAGTGGATCATGTATTTCATGATTTGGGTCACGTCGTTCCTCAATCAGTCTCAGTCGTACAATGATGAGCTGTTGGAGTACGACTTGCCGAAAGTTGTGAGGGAGAGTATCGAGTCAGGCCTGACTTGACGACAAACGTTCGAAGAGGTCGGATGAGGAGGAAGAGGAGGCGAAGCATTGACAGGATTGTAATTGCTGGATGAAGTCCACAAGCAGGATGAGATGGAGGAGAAAAGTTTCTGCCATTACAACTTGTAATGTATCATGGACCACGCCACTCAATCACATTACTGTAATCAATCAAATGTTTCTTTTTTGGATGTTGTTTCGAGATCAATATACAACGGTCATTTTAGTACCCAACACCAAACACCTAAGATGTTTACATTGACAATGTACAATGTACATACTTCGTACGCACATGCCATGAATCAGACAACACTACCAGGTTGGAGGGACGGTTCGTGGGCCTTCCTCCTGACCTTTTCGACCAAAGTCTCGTCGGGGTTTTGGTCGGTCAAATCCAAACCCAATTCCCGCTCGTGGGATTTTTGTACACGACGAAGGAGACAGAAATTGTAGAGTGAAAACAGTCCACCTCCGATACCGACGCATGAACCCGTGACGATGGCGGTGATTTTGGCCGTCACACTCCACACACCATGTTGGGCAGTGTAGACGTTGACAAGAGTGGTGACTAGACCGGCGACCGAGTTCAGAGTTACTGGCCTAGAAGAACTTGTGAGTTTCTGTCCGAGAAACACGATACAAGAGAAGACGACGAAGGAAAGACTCCAGGAAGTGAAACATACATGAAGATCTTGTTCACCAACCAAACGTAATTATACCTCCACAACCACCAAAGCCATAGACACAATACCGTACCCACGACGCAAAACGATCCAGAAAGCCAAAGCAATCCAATATTGGCGATCGAATGAGCAATGGCATGTGCGACTTGGTTATTGTCGTCGTTGTCACTGTCGGCGTCTCGAAAAGCCTTGGATTCTTTAAACGTGGTGAAGGTTCCCGGGACAACGAGGAATCCGGCGAGAATGATCCAGGTACCCAAACTGGACAAGATATTGTACATGCGCGGAATCTCGTCGAGATGCAAAAGCATTTCCATGTACCGTGTAGGTTGGGAAGGGACACGGGCAAGCGGTGGTCTTCGACTCGTTCCTCCTTCTTTTACTGTAGTCGATGTATCGGTCCGCTTTGGTTTTGGCATGCTTGTGTCTTTGTTGTCTTTCGATTTCGATTTCGATTTCATCTTTGTGTCGGTGTTGGTGCTCGTGTCGATAGGCTCTCGAATCGTAAATAGTCTGGATGGTTTCATCTTGGTGGTTGTTGATGTTGGAGTGTCAGGATCCCATGATGATATTGACGGCAACGATGTATGAAGTGGTTCTGCTCTTTTGAGTACAAAGTTGTCCGTCACAGTATGTCTTGACCCATCAGATCGACTTGTAGATGAAGTATTTGGGTCGGATTGATGATTTTTGTTTTTGAACATGATGAGGTATTACGGTATGAAGGGATATGCGTGCGACAAAGGAAATATCACAGAGAGGAGAGCGTAGAAAAAGAAAATGAAAATGAAGATTCGGCGTTTCATCCAAAGGTCAACAAGGAACAAGTTAGATATGTATATTCTGATGCATGTATCCTTGACACAGTCATGGCCGCAACCCACTCAGAAAGAACTGCAAGACAAAGAAAGCAAGAAAATCGTCAGGACAATCCCTCAACTCAAAGACATCCCCCTGATTCTTCAGATCAGGTCCTCGTTGACAAAATGACTGGATGAAAATTCAACAAAGAACAAGTTTTGGATAACCAGACGAACAAAAAGCTAGTGTAAGATGCAACAAAAACCACGACGCTTGCCGCCGGGGGAAAGCGAGCGGTTAAAAGAACAAGGGGCGATGCAAGGTGACGCAGATGGACTGGACAATCGGTGCTCTGTACAGTACGATCTTGTAAATAGTACATCAATCGAGCGAACCAAGTCGCTTAGCGTATGAAACCGTCGGGAACATGTTGACCACTGGTGACCGCAGAAGATGTAAGAAGAGTCGCTGGAGAGCGTCGGTTATTCGGTTGCTTGGTGTTGAGTTGAAGCGACACAGAAACCTGAAACTTGAGACTTGAAACTTGGAATTAATACATCTGTTCATCTCTCTGCATTCCCACGCTGAATATATCAAGAACAGTTAAAATCACATAGATTCAATCTTCGAAAATGGTGTACAAATTCCCACCCAGTGCGAATAAATGATAAACATCTACAAAATAATAATCGTAGAGTACGGAAACTCCATATATTGACACGGAATGAGAACAAGCGCCTTGGCCGCGGTACTGAGTACTGAGTAACTCGGCATTTATGGATCACCGCTGGCTGCTTACGATTGTGTTGCACCTCATGTATTGGGCGCCTGAGGTTCCGCACCACCACCGAGTAAGTCGACGGAATGGGGATTGATTCATCAGAAAGACATACCAAGTGAAAACAAACACTCGTGACTCGTTGCAACCTTGATCAACTATCACTGTGACGGTCGAACATGTCTCAATCAAATTCTTACTCGTCAATGACCCCGAAAAATGGCACGGCTTACATCAACGGAAGAATCTACACCGTCAACGAAGCCGCACCTTGGGCGGAAGCGTTCATAGTCGGACCAGACGGCACTTTTGGAGTCGTGGGTACCGACAAGGAAGTCAAAGCCAAAGCTCTCGAGGATGGTCTCGCCGTTTACGACCTCAGGGGTAAATTCATCATGCCGGGTATCCACGACGCTCACGTCCACATGCTTTTGGCCGGGGTGGGTATGACATCTCAGGCACTACTTCCGACCCAAGGGTTGAACTCGACCAACGTCGCCGAATCCCTGGACCACGGTTCTTGCATGTGTAAATACGCCCACGTCAACCAGGATTGGCTCGTCGCCTGGGCGTACATGGTCGACGACTTCCACCGGGATGCCCTGGATAAAGAGTACCCTGACACGCCTGTAGTGATCCACGGGGGTGCCGGTCACAGCATGTTCCTCAACACCGAAGCCTTGAGGCGTGCGGGATACGACGTCGATTCCGAACCGGACGGTCAGGCCACGATGTACGTCAGGGACGAAGCGGGACGTTTGACCGGCCATGTGGCCGAGATGGGAATGAGCAAAGCGGCCAGGTCAATACCTCAACCGAGTCTGGGGCACGTCAAGCGCGCGTTGAGACACGCCCAGCACCAACTCCACCGGGCGGGAGTGACGAGTTGTCAGGAAGCGTCGGCGAATTCCATCATGCTTCACGCCCTGAAGGAACTCGACGCCGAAAAGGACTTGAAGTTGAACATGTACACCCACATCGTCTACGCCCCCGACTGGGTCGCCGAGGAAAGTGTTGAGTCGCTACACAAACTCATCGACGACGCGGCCGGGTTTCGGTCGGACCATGTCGACACGCGATTCGTCAAGATCATCCTCGACGGGGTTCCTTTACCCCCGTACTACACCCAAGCCGGGTTCAACAAAGACGATGGCACGGTCGACGAGTCGAAATTGTTCATTCTGAACGTGAAGGAGGCCGTGGCCGAATACGACGCCAGGGGGTTCACGATGAAGATTCACTGCACGGGGACCGGAGCCACCAAGCTCGCCCTGGACGCCTTCGACGCCGCGCGGAAAACCAACCCTCGGGGGCCGCGTCACGAAATCGCACACTCTTCGGGGGTCCGCGACGAGGACTTTGGACGGTACAAAACCCTAAACGTCACGGCTGAAATGTCCCCCGCTTTCTTCTTCGTCCACCCGGTCACGGCGGCGAGTGGTGGTCTCATGGACTGGAACTTCCCTCGCATGATCGAGGCAGACGCCCACGTCACCATCGGGAGCGACTGGTGTGCCCCCAACGTGCCTGACCTGTTGCCCATCTTGGGAAACATCGTCGAGAGCGTCGGTGGTGGCGACAGAACCCTGGGCGCCGCCAGAATCTGCCGCATGTTGACGTTGGCCGGAGCCGAAGCGGTAGGCAAACAAAACGAGTTCGGTAGTGTCGAACCCGGCAAGAAGGCAAATTTCATCGCCCTCAACAACGATTTGAGCAAAGCCGAATTCGAGGGTGTCAAGGTCCTGACGACGTGGTTTGAAGGTGAGATCGTATACGAGGAAAACTAGGGTGTAGCATCTTGATCACGGCTGATATCCCTGTATACGGGTGTATACAGGGGCTAGCTGTACCGATGCCAGTAGCAAGATACGTACATACAATCTCCTTTCTTAACGAGTTCATCACCCGATCATGACGTTGCTTCCGTCCTTGATTTCTTCTTCCCTTTTTGCTTCTGCTCCTTCAAGGACTTGACCCTTGGTTTCCGGAATCGCCGTCTGCACTCCAAATCGTCTCTGTAAGACGACCCACTGAGCGAGACAGATGACGATCCTAAACTTTTTTGTTGTTGTCGTTGTCGAGGTATGTTTGTTATCGGTCTCGAAAGCCTCGTCCACGAGCTTTCCTATACCGTCGTGTCGAAGAAAGCCAAGTTTTGAAATGTTGCCGTCCGTCACCAACTCTTTTAGTAAGTTGTACATTGGTCCTCCTCTCGGAAACTTGAGAGGAGCACTATACGGATGTTTTTGTTTCTTGTAAACTTCGTCCGTGATGAAAGGTCGGCCGGCTTCTCGAAGAAGATACTTTTCCACCCACTCGTTACTGTTCGGGTCACGACGGATCTTTACACTGGGTGGGAGACCGTCGACGTATTCTGTTAGGTAGTGGTCCAGAAATGGAGTTCGACCTTCTATCGAATGTGCCATTTCACCCCTGTCCCCGAGATTGGACAATAACAAATTCTGTAGATGTCCTTTGACAAAGACGTATTGGGCGGTGTGTAAGGGGTGCCAGTTCGTCGTTGCCGCCGCCGCTCTTCCACCACCAACAATACTCTCGGTATAGGTCAACAACTGCGGGTCATTGGCAGTGGTCGTCGGTAAAGGTGAGAATCCCTCTTTAAAAGGGAGACGAGGAAACGCCGCTGCCATTAGTACCGGCGTGAGGATATTGTTCAATCGACTGCGAGCAACTGAATTTCCTGAGAGGTCTAGTTGACCCCCATAGTAGACTCGGTTGAGAATTTCTTCCGATTCTTGTAGTTTGGCGATACGCTCCTCTTCGGTCATCATCACGCCTGCTCCGTCAAAGGTGGTATCCGGTTCACGAAGAAGGTCGGGTAGGAATATATTGTACCCACCAAAGATCTCGTCTGCTCCTTGTCCGTTGATATTGACCCGGAAACCTTGTTTTTGAAACAACGCTGAAAGTGCGTACGTGCCGATAAAATTGAGATCAGGGTTTGGTTGCTCGTCGTGCCATGTGGCGTCGGCGAAAGACCTCGCCAGTTCATCTTCGGTCATGTGTTTCTTGTAAAACTTGACACCTAAAAAGTCCGCGGTGCGGTTGGCCGTGGACGATTCGTCGAATCCACTGTCCTCGTCAAAGGCGATACCAAAACAACTGAGTCGGCCATTTACAGACTCCGATCCAATCTGATGACCCTGACGTAGAAGATGGTTGACGACGCCTGCGACGACCGACGAATCGATTCCTCCACTCAGTGAGACACCGACCTTGACATCCGCTCGAAGACGTTCTTTGATCGCGTCTACCAGACGTTCTCGGACACCTTGGATCATTTCTCCTTCGGTGCGAGGGTCCTTGGCATGCTTTTCCGTCGAGAGTATCTTCTAGTTAGTCGAAAAGTCGCCCAAAGGGAGATTTCAATATCCAGAAGCTCATTCTTACCTTGTCGGGATACCTCGAATCCCAATATTTTTGCTCTCGCACTGGTCCAAAATGTTTACACATCAGAAAATGTCCAGATCTCACCTGTATATGTCGATGCGTATGCCGTAAGCCTGAGAGTGCGTAGAGACAACTAGAGAAGACCAATAGCAACACATAGCAAGGGGTGCCAGGCCAAACGGAAACAGTACCTTTTGAATTTTTTTGAAAATGGTAGGACTTCCAATCTGGAAATGCCCACCGACGATACTGTTGACGTCCCATTCTGGCTTCCATCCCATTGGCAAAAAGGCCTTCATCTCGGCCGCGACGAGCAGTTGACCTGCTTGGATCGTCCAGAATAAAGGTTTGATACCATACCGGTCACGCACGGCCACGAACAGTTTTCGTTCACTGTCGAACAGACAAATGGAAAACTCCCCTCGGATAAGGTCCAAGAAAGAAAGGCCGTCGTAGTACTTGTACAGTGCGAGTACGAGCTCAGAGTCGCTGGTTCCTTGAAATTGGTAGTTGATCTTTTCTTCCATGTCGGCTCTCAACCTGTCATAATCATAAATTTCTCCATTGACCACGACGTGTACCGTGTCGTCGGTCGAGTGCAACGGTTGACAGCCCGCCGGTGAGAGGTCGTTGATGTCGAGTCTGACATGACCGAGGGCTGGATTGCCACTGTCAGTCATGAGAACCAATATGAGGTGATTTGGATCCTAATGGAAGCCAACTTACCAACTCTACCATCTTCACTGATCCAGGTGCCTGTCGAATCCGGACCCCGATGTCTGATTTGTTCAAGACTTTTGCGTAACTTGTCTTCGATGGACTTTTTATCTCGTTGGTGAGCGAGGCGAGTGGCCTCGTGCAAGGCTACGATGCAACTGATACCACACATTTCTGAGTCTCGACACACAACTACTATGAAAATGGTCTGGGAAAATGTTCCATCCGTGCAAAACTCGACTTGTCTTTGAAGAAACACCAATCTGCACCGTGAGGAAGATTTAAGAATAGCGAATGTGAGCAATTGTAGAGCAATGAGGGACTAAAACCATGGAAGAGAAATAAAATATAACGCCCAGCTCGAATTCAGGTGACGATGTAGACTACGAGGCGTGCATCCAGTGTATGTTCAGTCTAGTTACACCTTTCGTTGACGGCGGCGGATAGATGCGGGATATCGACGACGTCATCATCACCTCGAACGAGAATCGAATATTGTGGTGATGTGGGAGTTTCTCTATGCAAGACGAAAACCAAAGAATTACAACAGCTGGAATACCCATCTGCAGCTCTAACGATCCACAAGTACATAACGACAGTGCATCACCTCCACCCTTATACGTCTCACGATAACGAGGTCCAGTGGCCCTGGCACCCTCATATCATTGTTCAGTGTGCTTGCAACCCAAGTGTCTCGACCATGTGCCAATAACTCTTTGCGGAAGCCTTGCGGGTCTTCTTTCCAATCAAGATGAACAAGAATGAGAGGCCCCAGAAGAACATTCCGATGAAGCCCACGGCGATATACGTGTTTTGGACGCCAGAAGTTTGAATCCAAGGTGTCACGGCATACCCGAACCCGAAGCCCATTGTGTTTCGAATGCAGATCATGGTGACCAGGCCATCACCAGAAACCTCTCGGTATGAGTCGATGATGTAGTTGATCGCAATGGCACTTCCGATGGGAAACGTGCCGACCACAAAGGCAAGGCCGAAAGCAATACCAACCCAATGCACGTGGTGCTTCGCTCCCACACCGATCAAGATACAGCCGAGAGGGTGAAGGATCAAAGGCACCACGGCCATCCACAGTCTGTACTCGGGCTCGAAAATGCCACCTTTGCGTCGAGACATCCACACGGCAAATCTGTCGGCGCATACGCCCGCGAAAATGCACCCAATTGTACAACCGATGAACTGGGCCGATGAATGTCAGCATATTATGTAGTCGGAAAGAAGACACCAGTCAGATCAACTTACCGGAGCAATAAACATGACGCCTATCATCTCAGTCGAAAAGTTGTAAGGGGGTCCAGCGAGTATCAAGGCCGCCGTGGCGTTGACAACGTTGAACCACGACAGGACCGAGCCGACCAATATTCCAGCAAACACGACGACAGGAAATCGAAGGAGAGAAATCGGAAACCACATTGATCTCCAGTAGTGGTTGGGCTGTCCAGGTCGACGAGCACCCCAGAACTTCAGCTTCTGAATAAAGCTTTTCTTATGACTTGTGTCGAGCCCTGCCTGGGTGAGTGACTGTGAAGTGGTCGCAGTCTTCTCGTCTTTGGTGGCAGGATTTCCCGTGGAGCTCTCATCCGAAGAACCACTCTCCTCTTCTGCATCCAGAGCTTCTTCCTGGACTGGAGGGCGATAGTACATTGTCTCTTCCAAGAAGAAGAACATGACCAGCATACAGCCACCGGCAATGATTGAAGCAATGAACTGGATCCATTTCCAACCTAGATTCTCGGCGACGAATCCTGCAGGCACCTTTCATGATAAAGTCAGCACATTTGGAACGCGGTGATCTGTGAACTCTTTATACTCACCGCTCCAAGAAATGGGATCCCAAAGAGAATCCAGCAGTACATGCCGATCCAAAAGCCTCGATCGTGTGCAAAAAAGACGTCGGAAATGCAGACCTCGATCAAGGTTTCAATGGGCCCATAGAAGAAACCGATCAAAATTCGATTCGCGTACCACTCGCCACTCGTTTTGACATACGAAGTCCAGACTGAAATGGCGATCATGGCCAGTCCGCCGATGAGGAATGCCGGTCGGCGCCCAAAGGTCAAACCAAAGGGTTGCCACAGGAGCCAAGTACTCCAACCGAAGAAGAGGTATTGAACACTCACACCCTGATTGAGAGTCGAAAGGGGAATACCAGTCTCTGCTTCAATATCCAGTAGTGCAGCCGAGAGCAGAGTTGTCAAAACATCGGCAGAGAAGACGGCCAGCAAAAGGACAACGGCGGACAATTGCTTGCGCCTTTTCGACCAATTGAGAGGATCATCGTAGTCGTTGGTGGGCTGAGGCAAGAGAACGATATCCTTTTCACCCGCTTCGTTATGCTTGACATGGAGAGTGCCAGCTAAGTCGACCTATTTCAAGCGCAAGGTTGGTGTTAGAATATGGATACGACACTAAAATTCCAAGGCCTGTTCACAAGACGGACCCCATTTGCAAGAGCGACTCACCAGGTGTACCGTTCCAGGTGTCACCTCGGTATGCAGAGCGTGATGAGTCGGTGCCATTGTGAAGATTGAGAAAGTAGCTGCTGCTGTACGTGATGACGATCCAATGTTGCTGTCACAGATGCCGTCCGAGGAACTGAGGAGTAATATATAACTGCCACGTCGACTATCTCAGCTTGATGCAGATTGATTCCGAGTACTTTGCCAGTCGAAGGGATTGAGCCTCCTTCACTCAGTCTTGCCAAGGTGTGTTTTGCTTATCAACACTCGGATAGATTCAATGTTGACAGGACTCAGAAGGCCAGTCTTCTATCTGGCAAACAGGGAAAGCCACCGAGAGACTCCAGGGGGGGCGTGATAACCTCCCCAGCGCCCCGGTTTGAAGATGACAGTAAGCCGTTCAGACGCATTCCGAAGTCATCAAACCATTGCCGATCTTGTCTAGCCTGCTCCACCAAAAGGGGGTCTATCGAAGCACCGACACGCAAGGCTGGACTCGTAAAGCGCCTATCAAACTTTCGTGACGAGTACGGGTCTTATCAAGCCGCTGCCAATCATGAGTGGCAGAACGGACGGACTGTATCGATCTCCATGTCTCTCTTTATCTTAGCAGCTCCTCTATCTTTCCGACCCCAGTGTCCCGATATGGGATACGAGAATGAACAGCTCTCAATTGCGAAGATTGTGAAATGGAGTATTTTCGCGATCGAAACTCCTGACAACCTATAAGATGGGGAGGTCAGTGTATGTGGCAAACATGTCGTAGGACGGTGGGAAACAATTGCAGTCTTTCCTATCGCACTTTGTTCAAAAAATCTCACGATGGCGACCGTGTACGTAAATGGAAATGTGTATACCGTCGATGGTAGCATTCCTACAGCTGAGGCCTTTGTTGTCAAAGAAGATGGCAAGTTTGGTACCGTGGGCTCGACGGCCGACTTGACCAAATATGCAAAGGATACGGGGGCATCCATAGTCGATCTCAAAGGCCAGTTCGTGATGCCGGGCATGCACGATGCCCACATCCATATCCTCGCAGCAGCAGAAAAACATTTGTTCAACGCCAAACTCGGCCTAAGTGCCGGGCCTGAAGAGATTGTCAAAAAGCTGAAGGACTACAAGTCGTCATGTCAACATCTCGAAGCCGTCGGGAATTGGCTCATTGGCAACTTCTATCACTTTGCCAATTTCAAAGACAAGAAGCCCGACCGGCAATTCCTTGACGACGCGTTTGGCGATCAGCCTGTCGTCATTCGAGAGTACACGACGCACGACATCTTTGCGAATACAGCAGCACTCAAGGCAGCAGGGTACGAGGACAACCCAGAGGACCCTTGGGATGGCTGGTACGTGAGGCGGGAGGACGGTACTATCACGGGAGAGCTGGTTGAGGGCGCGGCCAAACGACTCTTCGCGGCCATTCCCAAGGGTTCTCCAGAGATGCACCTCGAGGCGATGGAATATGGCGTCAAAATGCTGAACCGCTTTGGCTTCACGGCGGCGCAAGAAGCATCAGCCAACGCCATCTACCTCGAGGCAGCCAAGAAGCTTGACGAGATTGGCAAGATGACCATCAACCTCGACGCCCACGTGGTATACTGGGGCGCTGCCTTCAGTCAGGAGCTCCCCTCAACCCTGATCAACAGCATCAATGCGGCATACAAGTACCAGACGAAACATTTCAATCCCAACTTTGTCAAGTTCTGGCTCGACGGTGTCCCTTGGGCACCGCACTTCACGCAATGCCCACTCGCCGACGATGGTAAGCCGGACTACAAGAAGATCCTTGTGCCACCCAAGATCTTTGAGGAAGCCATTGAACGCTTTGATAAGGAAGGTCGTACCTGCAAAGTTCACGTCTGCGGGCAGGGATCCGCTCGCTACGCGCTCGACACTTTTGAAGAGTTGCGTAGGCGACGACCTAACGGACCACGCCACGAGCTTGCACACAACATGGACGTCCATCCAGATGACTTCGACCGGTACAAGAAACTCACCATAACGGCCGAAATGTCTCCAGCAATTTGGCATGAGCCCGAGATGCAACCCGAACAAAATCCATGGTCCGTGTACCCGTTCGTTGGGTTGCGCAAGGCTGACGCGCTTCTCACCATCGGGAGTGACTGGGTTTTCGCCCCTGAGACACCCAACATCTTCCCTGGTCTACAAGCTCTTCAAGAGAACCGTCCGGGTTGGGAGCTCGAGCGGGATGACCTCTTGCGCATCATCACTATCGACGGCGCCAAAGCTGTCGGGAGAGACGTGGTTGAGGGGTCTATCACCCCAGGCAAAATGGCCAATTTCATCATTCTCGACAGGGACTTGAGCACTGCAAAGGAGATTGGCACCACCATCGTACTGAAGACCTTCTTCGAGGGTACCGAAGTGTATGATTATGAGAGTGATGCTCTCAAGCACTTCCAAGGCCGGCCAGGTTAGTCGGGGCAGATAAGTATTGCCGTTAGTGCAGCAATGAGATAGAAATGTCGATGCCACAATTAATCTGCAAGAAACACTCGAACGAATCAAGAGGCTTTGAAACCAATTTCGAGGGCCTTGTCCTCCAGAGATACCCTAGGTCCCTTGTGGCTCCGTGCCATGATTAAGCTGCTGTAGCGAATCGTAGATGCATTGTGTCCATGCTTCCCCAGAGTACCTTAAAGGCGCGTTCTTTCGTGCTTTTCCGATCTGACAAGAAAATATTCCTACCAATTGGGCCTGATCACCGTCGACTTATCGTAATAATGAGGCGGCCTTCTTCCAGTGACGAGCCATACTCCTATCCTCGCTTTGACTTGCGATGCCCATGTTGCGTGACTGAGCAAAAGATAAGGGTTCTCGAATATCACGCATGTCACCGAGACGTAGCGGGCGGGAGAACAAATCAAGGTTCGGCTGCGCATCCACGGACGTGGACAATGCTGGATGGTGCTAGAGGCCCTGAACCGAACATTGACCCCTGCTAATAAGTAGTGCACCTGGCACTGGTGCGGAATATTCGGATGGGCCACGTCTGAAGTGGGAACCTCCAGACTCCGCAAAACAGTTGAAGCAGGGCTCGGAACAATCTCGGAAACTCGTTCTGATGTTGAGATAAGTATCCGTCCCCCAACAAGCCATCATGGCTTCACGCGTGGTATTTGGCACTGCTGGCTACAACTTGGCTGCCACAAGGGTTGTTCCTTGAACCAATGAGGGTTATAGACGCAGAGTTGAACTGTTTTGAAGACCCTTGTTGAGTGCGCTACCGTTATCCATGCTGACGATGCCGGGGTATCCTATTTTCTTATCTATCCGAGTCGGTAATCTCTCAGTACCGAACCTAGAGTAGGCAATGAGACGCAGTGCATGATGATGACCGACAGGGAAAGATAGCGAGGAACGAGGGAGTCTGTTGGATCCAAGGATACGGGACGCCTGCCGCTACTCAGTCCCTAGCTTCGGATAAATCTGCATAGTGCGTCCCATACCCAGATCTACCTTCTGACATAGGACCTCTACTCTCTTATCTATGCAGCTCGGGTTCAAAAGCCGCATCACGGGTGCGAGACGCTGTTAGCAGGACACGGCCCATGATCTTGTCATGATGCTTTTGACCTACCTCTTCTTCGACATGGATAGATTGGAATGGAGGCTTGCGTCCAGCGAGATCCCTATCAAAAGTCCCAGAGAGGTGTGTACGATTGACAAGGCTATGCAATCAGACTCTACTGTCCCGAGTATTAAGCTTGGTCCACACAAAGCCTGAACGGCTCAGTATCACTTCCTGTCACCGGCCCGTTCTGAATGTTCAGGCACTTTCATTCTGCACGCTCAAGATAAAGAGTGCGAGAAGGGTCAAGGTGGGCTGCTCCTGTCAGCAGTGGTGATCCTGTACACATGTATCGGTAGCGTAAAATAGTATGGCCATAGCGCGGAGGGGATTTGCATTATTCCCATTCGACCCGGTTTCGTATGTCGCTCCGATCATGTCAGCTGTGACTGCCGCCGGTTCTTGGAAATACACAGATACCAACTGATGAGGTCCACCAAGTACACAATAATTTTGTGTTAGCCTCTTCCGCGTAGCCATGAGGTCGAAGAGCTATAGTGATTCGTAGCGAGATCGCGACACTTTTCTCATTTGTGGGTGAGCTACAAATTATCCTCTCAGAAATAGATAGAATCAGCCCAAAGTGGTTTCCCACCCCTTCTCGGTCATTACATCCATCCAATAAATGTCGGCAAGGCCCTTGTCGATTTGCTCCCAGGTGAGGGTCACTATCCGTCTCATTTGCCTCAATGGCTTGGCTGGCAGAACGTGCTCGAAGGTGGACAATCTCGAGATAACGAACTTTCTTGCGTCCAGGATTTCGATGGCATTGGGGCTTGCTGTGCTGGGCTCGGTGCCTTGAATGTTTTGCCCGAGCGGTCCCGCCGCAGGTGGGACCCTCAACTCACTCGCAACCGCGACAAAGAAAAATGGCTGGACACATTTTGTGGCTGATTCAATGGGAAGCGTCCTCAGGAGATTCACAATCTCCACCGCACGCGTCGCCAAACTCTGGTCCATGATGTCTGAAGAAACTTGTTCTTGTTCGGGATACTCGGGATTACCCAATAAATTCCCACAATCTGCAAGCAGATCAGGAAAGACCCGGTAGAGTTGGAGCAGGCCAGTCAGTCGGTACAACTCGGCGACGGTCAGGAGGTGCTCAACCGGCGTCTGAGCATCTCCAGGGTTGACGATGGCTTGCGCGGTGGGCAGATTAAGCTGCTGCAATCTCTGGGCGAGACCATGAGCCTGTTGAATGACCTTGTAGCTCTCGTCAACATCAGCCAGAGATGTAAAGATGGGCCGATTCCGGATACGCAGTCGCTCTTTCCTCACTAAGCGCCCAACCTCAAAAACCAAAACCTGTGCTTCCCTTCCCACGCCGGTCCATGGATGCGGAAAGTTCGGCTGATGCAGAGTATTGTGCTCATCGCTCGATAATTCAGGCCCCTGGGTCGGTGGAAGTGCAATTGATACGTCACTAACGTAGGAGAGGAGCATTTCCCAATAGATCATCGCCTCTTGGAAGAATCGCAGGTTTCGTTTGTTGTTCGCTTCAAGAAAGGCTGGCGGCTGTCCCCTGGTCAATGCTCCCATAAGTGTGCGCGCGTGCTTGAATTGCTCGTGACCGAGGTCATTGGCGTCGTGCCAGCTAGCTGAAAGACCAAGCATGATCAACGTCAGCAGTGAATCTGTCTCGACTTTGGACTCACGAATATCAGCTTCAACACAAGTCATGGCTGCATGCCGCAGTCGATAACCAACGGCATGCAGACTTGGAACTACGTCCGAGAGGCAAGCAGCTGCCATGCTCTGCAGTACGTAGAAGACGGAGTTAGAGCTCTGCCACAGTTTGGAAACGGTGGATCGAAATGGGTTCAGATGGCTGTTATAGCAGGAAAATATGCCAGCCACTTCTTTGAAGTAGTACTCAACCAATACAGAAGAGTAGTCGTTGAGGACCCGTGAAGGCCTTTCCGACAACGGGCGTAAATCTGCTTCTTGACACAGGTTCAGAGAGTGGTGTTTAGATGTTCCATCAAGAGGCTGTGCTGAAATTCCGTGGCGAACAAGTGAGGTGGACAATATGTCTTGTTCCATGTCTGGAGAGTCACCATCGTTTAAGTCGATGAGGGTGCTGGGGCTTCCCGGAATTGAACTGCTCCATTCGAGGCCTTCCAAGCCAGAAAAGGGTATATCAAAATGCGGATTCGAAGCCGGAGGGTTGAAGTCAACGATTTGATGGTCATGTAACAATTCTGGGTCGCCGACAGGAATTGTCATGGTAGGCGATATGGCTTTTTTTGAATGTGCTATTCCAGCAGTGTGCGAGGCATAACTCGCAACAATTGAATCTTTGTCTTCCTGCGCCGACAGCTCCCGTTGGGAAGAGGACCTGGCATCTGCAATGCCACTTCCCCGGCCTTGAGTGTAGCCAGGGCAAAGGGTATTGATCTTCTGACAGCGAATACAATGCGGCCTTGCCTCATCGCATTTCAACTGGAAAGCGATAACAGTTAGCAGAATCCGTAAGGTTGGAGGGCAGAGCTCAATGCATGTTCAGTACATGCCTTCCTCTCCTTGCAGCGAGCACATCCTGTACGAGATCTCTTAATGCCACCGCGCATATTGGTTCTGCTTCAAAATTGATGCCTTTTAACCAGGAGACATCCTACTCGGAAAAGGCCCCTCTTAACATAGTCCTCTTTACTAAGCATGTGACAAGTAATATTGCAACGACTGATAGGGCGACTAGTTGTGAGCTGCCTTAGCGCCGCAGCTAGCATTTCTCATCAGAGGCACGGGGCATCGACCTGTGTCAGCTACAGTATGATGGGGCGCTCCTGTGGATATTCGGAGCGAAACGCTCTCGAGCCATAGTGACGGCTCCTGCGAATTAAGGATGAGTCAAGGGCAACATGACCCTTGTCTTAATACGGGCGTCGAGGAGGGTAAAGTGGGTAATGATGGGCATGGCAGTCTGTATGATGCCCGGGGTAAGATAGGATAAGATGGGTATTCGTAGGGAGATAGAGAGATGTGCGCATAGTGTAGAAAGGAGGAAAGTCCGAGCACGATCAAAAGCCATTTGCTCCGCCGTATAAATTGATTACCTCATCTTTGGTCGACAGCGATGGCGGTCCATATTCATGAGATCATTCATCCTGCGTAGAAGGTCTGCAATCGCCAGTTTCAGAGCTTGCAAATTGAATTTGACGAAGTTGGAAATGAATCTGCTGCTCTCAGGGTTTCTCTTACTGCCATACACTCACGTTTCCTCTCGTTTCATTCACTGAGTCCCTGATGTCCAAACTCCGTACCTCGAGGTTCCTTCCAATGCATTCAGTCGTGAACACCATTGGTCTCAATGCTCCTTATTCAAAATCATCAGGTCCCTATACAGCCGAGACATATCAGAGAAGAGACGAACATAAGGCTCGCACGGGAAACAAACACGAAGAGAGTTATGTATTGACCTTGCACACAGACCAACAGCATCACCAGTTAATGACCTCCATGCGTACACGATATTTCCCTCCTCGGCTCAACAAACTGAATGCACATATCGCTCTGTTTCGCGCGTTGCCCAGTTCCCGATTGCCTCAGATCATTCACGACATTGAGTCTCTGACCCAGTCACAGCCTACCTTCGAAGTCTTTGCTACCAAGGCGTTCCTGATGAAACGCGGTGTGGGAATCCATGTCGACGACACCGAGGGTCAGGCTGAGGCAATTTTTCAGCAATTAAAAGCAAAGTGGGAGTCTTTCTTGAGTCAGCAAGATCGGAGATTCAAGCCACATTACACTCTTCAAAATAAAGTCGATGATGAGGCAGTCGTACGCAAGACATTCAATGAAGTTAATGAGCAATTCCACGGCAGTCGGGGCCAAGTGACGGCATTGACTCTTTACAAATATCAACAAGGGTTTTGGAAAGAAGCGCAGTCATTCTCTTTCCACGAGAACCCCCAAATTGGTGCAGGGGGGACAATGTCAGGGACGAAATAACCGTCTTGTGAATAGAAGCGTTTTTCGACATTGACCGAGGAGTCCGCGGCTCGGCAGAAAACTTGACAACTATGGACCAGATTGGCCCGTTGACATCCCTGTCTCCTCCACATTCATCGTCCTAGCGCCAGTTCCACCACGACTTTTCCCCATGGTTCTCATTTCACGACATCTATTTGCGTAACGGAGCCAGGAAACAGAATCTATGCGTTCTCTTCCCCGGCCTACCCCACGATGAAGGTAGCAACATCATCTTGTCTAAGTCTGAACTCCGGGCATCTCGCTTCTCCAGAACCTTGCCCTCGGCAGCCTTCAAAAGAATTTGTGATTCGTCCTCGGTTGCTGTTGGTAGGCTGTCGCTGACCATAAAGCCTCTGCTTTTCCTGCTGACCCAGTCCATCACACTCCTCAATCATCATTGTTGTTAAGTCCAATCCCAATCAATTGATTCCAAACCATCATGGCGACCGGTCAGCAAATCCTACACATGGACGAACCAAAAACCGCCATCATGGACGAGACAATTCAAAAGCCTACAACTATCGATACTGTTCATGGTGACGAAGCGCTGAAAGTCATTGTTCAAGCTGGCGGAGATGATGTCTGGGAAGAGCATGAGGAGAAGAAGGTTGTCAGGAAGATCGACATGCGTCTCATGCCCATCTTGTGTGTCACGTATGGCATCCAGTACTATGACAAAGCGATGCTTGCGCAAGCGGTAAGTGTGTCGCGGAGGGGAGTATACATGTTCTAACGTCAATCCTCAGGCTCTATTTGGTCTGCGGGAAGATCTCGACCTGGAGAAGGGCAATCGATTCGTCTTCTCATCCTCCATCTTCTATCTTGGCTTTATCATCGGAGCTTACCCGGCGATGATGATGGCTCAAAGGTGGCCCATTGAGCGGGTGGCTGGGGGTATCACCTTCATCTGGGGAATTTGTGTCATGTCGAGTGCCGGGTGCAAGACTTTTGGCGCATTTTATGCCCAAAGGTTTTTCCTCGGGGTGATCGAAGCCGGAATCTCGCCGCTTTTTATGCTCGTCGTTGGTGGATGGTACAAGAAGAACGAACAGGCTTTGCGAATGGGCGCCTGGTATTGCTGCACAGGTTCGTCCCACCTTTGATTCATCATGTTACATTCTGGATTGACCTTAAAACATAGGCTACATTTCCATCATCTCTCCCATCATCAACTACGGCCTTGGCCACATCACTGGAGGCTCTCTGCATCCATGGCAATACATGTACCTCTTCGCCGGAGCCATCACAACACTGTGGTCTGTTGTCGTTCTCTTCTTCCTACCTCCAGACCCGATCCGAGCCAAGGGCTTCAATGATCGCGAACGCTACATCGCAGTGGCGCGACTGCGTGTCAACAATGCCGGCGTCCGAAATGTTCACTTTAAAATTAACCACGTTGTCGACGCGTTAACCGACATACGATTCGGTCTCATGTTCTGCATCACCTTCCTAATGTTCTTCGCCAATGGACCCAACTCTACTCTCTCGGCTATCATCGTCAATAGCTTCGGCTTCTCCACCCTCAACTCTCTACTGCTAGTCGCACCGGCGGGCTTTCTGTCGGGGACTGTGGAGCTGGTCGTGTGCTACCTGGCGTACCGGTTCAAGAACGTCCGCATCTACCTCTTTGTGGTTTGCGTCTGTGCGACGATCGCCTCGTGTTGTCTCCTCTGGCAACTGCCCCGGCACGACAAGGTCGGTCTCCTCATCGCCATCACCTTCCTCCCCAGCTTCGGCGGCGGCTACGCTCTCCTGATGGGTCTGCAGATTGCAAACACCGCCGGGTACACCAAGAGATCCGTGACTTCTGCGGGCATGTTTGTCGCTTGGTGTCTCGGCAACTTCACCGGACCTCTCCTCTTCAAGAAGGAGGACGCCCCCGTCTACGGTCCTGGGTTCAGGGTCGTCGTGGCCGGGTCTGCGGCCGCCGTGGGTCTTGCCGTCCTGTACAGGTTCGTTTGTACGTGGGAAAACCGTCGACGAGACCGTGCTGGAGTGTCCGAGGCGTTTGAGCATGCCTACAACGACGACATGACGGATACCAACAACAAACAATTCAGATATGTCATGTGAATGATGGCTAGGAAGGGTTGGCTCGTGGATCGAAGGGCGCCAACAAAACAAGCGGAATCAGGGTTGAGGCAAGGCCGGACGAAAGACGTTCCAAGCAAGGCTCTTTGTAACTCCGTAGGTGTTTACCATATAGGTTGTAGGTAGTACATATGCATGTCCTTTACAAACTTTTGTGTTTGTTGATGAGTCAATGACCGTGTGAGTACGGAGTACCTAGATTCCTGACATCTTACTGTCAACACGGGCAAGGCCAAATTGTCGGTCCAAGAAGAATGACTTGATGAAGCAATTTGGTTCCCTCCACAGAGTAAAGGATGTTCACGGTCTATGTAATGCACCATGATTGTATTGTCTCGAAGGTTCTGTCTTTATTTATGGATACTGATTGTGTCTGTGTTATTCTTTCCTTCCTTGGATCTAAAAGTCTACAACTTGGATTCGGTTCCCGGTACCGACATCAACATCTTCTTGAGATCGTTCTTCATCACCTTCCCGTTGGCGTTCCTGGGCAGGGCCGAAATGAACCTGACCCCACCGCGAAGCTGCTTGTAGCCCGCCAACCTCGCCCGGGTGTACTCGTGCACTTCGTCTTCCGCCATCTGGCATCGGTCCTGCAAGACGATGCACGCCGCGGGCAACTCGGATTCCTGGGTGGAGCGTTGGACACCAAAGACGGCGCAGTCGGCAATCTTTGGGTGCAGACGGAGGACACTTTCGAGTTCGGTCGGGGCGACTTGGAAGCCGCGGACTTTGATCAATTCCTATGTAGAGTCGGGAGTGTCAGCCTTGTATATTCGTTGTATTTTGTTGATGAATTCGGCACCCCCTCCGCTCATTCACATTAAAGCAGAAGGAGAAATGAGAAAAACACCCAAGACTCACCTTTTTCCTACCAACAATGTACCATTTTTTCGTGTTGGAATCACAAAAAGCAATGTCACCGGTGTGGAAATATCCGTCGCTGTCCCAGTCTCGGTGGTTCGCGTCCGGGTTACGGTGGTATCCTGGTACTATGATGGGCCCTCGTACGCATAGCTCGCCTCTTACATCGGCGCCTGTTTTGTCCTTGTCGCCACTGATATCGTTGCCAAAATCGTCCACGATCTTCGCGTCACAATTGGCTAACAGTCTCCCAACGCTGCCTGTCAAGTCTTGCTCTGGGTAATTGAACCATGTAGCAATGCAAGTGGTCTCGCTCATGCCCCAGGCCTGGTTGAACGGCGTGTCGGGCCGCAAATGCTTCTTGAAACGAGCTTGCGTGTCCTTGTCAAGTGGTGCCGACCCGGCCCAAGCGTAACGAAGAGACTTCAACGAGTACTCTTCCGACGATAGAAGGCGAGATGCCAACAGAGTGATAACCATCATGGGGACAATATTGACTTCGGTAATGTTGAACCGGCTGATGTTTCGTAACCATGGCTTCATCTCGAACCGACGCATAATGTACGAGACATGGCCGGACCTGATGACGCTGGTATGTACTCGAGGCACTTGGGAAGCGTGGAACATGGGGTTCGAGATGAGGCGACGGACCTGATATGTGTGAGGAGTGGATTTGATCATCAGACAACAAAAAAAGACTCACCTCGTACGGTCTTGGACTAGCTTCCATCACAAGGGTATGTTGCGCAACCTGTTCGCATTCGACGTCAGTAAAAAGACATTGATGAAGGTAGAGTCGGGGTTGCACACGAGGTTCCACATGGATACGTTCAATGCTTTTGGCAAGCCCGTGGTTCCACTGCTAAACAGTCGAGCAGCAATTGTCTTTTCGCTCAATGTTCGATCATCGAATCGTTCCCAGTCAGCTTCTTCCCCCGGCACTTGCAGCACTTTCCAACTTTTGATATCCAGCTTAGGAGGTATCGATTGGCCTAGAGTATCGAAGGCGAAGATATGAGACGACGGAATCGAGCATTGCGCTGCTGCCCGGGTCACTTTAGGCAGAAACTCAGGCTCAGCCAGGAAGTGTGTGATGTCTGCAGTCTTAACCGCATGGACCATTTCAGGCACGGTATAGGATGGATTCAAGCCTGCAAAGATGGCGCCTGCAGCAATAATTCCCAGAAAAGCCATGGGATAATAAACCTGTTGACGCGGTTTGGTCAGCTTCGACCCGATGACGAGACATGCACCATAGCAGCAAGCGTCCTACACCAGCATGTTTGGGGCGGATGGTGAACCGACATCGTTGAACGCGACTAAGCAGACACAGTCTCCCTTCCTTACGCCAGCTTTACGGAAGCCTGCTGCTAGCCTGCGGACAATTTGTCGAGCCAGTCGACATGATATGGATCTCGAAGGGTCACGGGCATCAATGTATAGCTGCTCGTGGTCAGTCACGCAGGTTTAAGACTCGTGAACAAAGACAGCTTACTGCTTTATCTGCCTCATATGGCACCTTCGCATCAAACATCCAAGTCAAGAGGTCGGTTGTAGGTATCGGGTAATGCTCAACTGCGAGGTAAGGCATGTTGTAAAAGCTTCCAAGCAACCAAGCTTATTCCGCTGCGCATTTCAGACGGGTAAAATGGTCCCCAATGCATAGTTAAATCCAGATATACATGCATCATAGTGGCTCATTGTTTCAGGCAATCAGCCATCCTGTTGGCCGAGGGCCGGGAGGATTGCTAGAATTTGCGACAACAGCCAAACGGCCATAGCGCGCAAAAGTAACACCCACAGAGTGAGTAAAGAGTTGAATGTCGAACACACGAGCACCGGGTCGGTGTCGAGCGAAGTACAAAATACTAACCGAGGACTCCGCGGGGAATGTTAAGGGACATCAGAAATCCTCCACAGGGGTCCTTAAGCAGGACTAACTCCATTATCCATCGCTGGCCGAGGTGGGGTTGTAAGACCATCATTCGTACATCTCCATCTTGCTCAGATCTTCCAATTTCACCACCTGAATTCGCCCATCCGAGGAACAACTCGTTAATTGAGGCTGAGTTTCCGGACATTGTGAAAGCTGTGAGACCACAGTGGAGCCTCTTCATGCACCTTGGACGACGCAGGGATTCCAGATGGATTCTTCTCAAGTCCAACCTCAACCGCGGCCTTCGCCTTTTAAGCGAACAGCCATATCTTGCCAGCATTGTCAGCATAGGAAGATGAGATGTGACCGAAGAGTCCTCGGTTCGCCATGCACCAATTGTCGTCTTGATGGAATGGAGTGTCTCCAGGGGCAGAGCAAGCCACGCAGCCGAGCGCCCAAGTCGTCCAGGAAAAAGAAAGATCCCATAGCCAACTCACAGCCAACCTCGACTGTGTCCACGGGTAATTCAGCATCTCAGGATCAGACTGCCCGCGATGGAGAACTCCCGAGTTTCATCAAAGCGCTGCCTGCTCATCTGACTGTTGAGGACATTTCATATCTGCGGCACAGGGGAATCTTTCAGATTCCTGCCACTGGATGCCGCAATGAAATCCTGCGAGCCTACTTTCACTTCGTGCATCCTCTCATGCCGTTATTGGACGTCGAAACCTTCCTAGGTCCTATGTTAGCAGGAGACTGCAGTGATAAGATCAGTTTGATGTTGCTTTATGCTGTACTTTGTTCTGGCGCAGCACACATCGAGATTGGAGTCTTGCAGGCTCTCGGGTATGAAACTAGGAAATCTGCCCGAAAGGCATTCTTCGACAGAGCTAGGGTGAGTGCGAGCTACTGACGTTGAGAAGATATGCTCACAAAGACCAGCTCCTCTATGATTTCGATTGCGAGTCCGACCGTGTCGCGTTGGTTCAAGCCTCCCTCTTGATGACCTACTGGTGGCAAACAGGGACACAGCACAAAGACCGCCGGTTTTGGATTCGCGAAGGCGTGAGTCTCGCGCTTGATTTAGGTCTCGAAAGGGATCTGGAAACATCCACGTCAATGCGACGGCGTCGAATCCTCAAGAGGCTTTGGTGGTGCTGCTTCATGCGCGATCAGTTCGTTGCGCTGATGACATGGACTCCAGCACATCTTGGTGCCAGACATCGTCATTTGCCAATGCTCGAACTGGAAGACTTCGATCTAGAGCCATATTCAGCACTGATCAGGGAGAATTTTGGGCAGTGGCCACTGGTGAGTCATGCTGAAACAAGATCACAGCTCGCAGGTTTGTGTATCGAGAAGGCGAGGCTATGTGTATGTATCAGCAGAATTCTGGAAGCTCGGTATGCGAGTCGACGTCAAGAAGCTGGAAACCAGATGATGACCATTCTGGTTCCCAAAAGAGCAGCGGCGAGCCAATACGAGGTGATTGAGCATGACCACGAGCTCCAAGGCTGGTACCACAATCTGTCAGAGAGCAAGACCTTGGACATTCGAGACGCGATCATTTCACGGCCCAAAGCCGGGATGGACGCTGTTTCTGTTCAAAAAGCCCATCTCAAGCTTTTGTTCTTGTCCGCGACCCTTGCTCTTTATCGACCGCTGGCCGTGGGTTCGGCCAATATGCGTCTGAGCGCGTCCCAGGAGTTGTCAAGTCGAAAGCTGCGAGAAACAGCCGAGGAAGTGGCGCACATCGCGAAATCTATTCGAGACTTGGAATTGGGAACTCCGCTGTCGCCAAAGGGGGTCACGTTATTCTTGCCCATACTTCTCGTCCATCTCCAGGACCTCAAACCGGAGACTGACCTCCTTCACAAGAGCAGACTGGAAAAGTACTATGACTGTATGCATATCTTGGACTCGATCGGAGGCGCTGTGTCTGAAGATGGACTTCTTACGGAGCTCGAGACGGCGTTCCAACGACTGAATATCGTTCCTGCCATCGAGCAGTCGCCCACTATCCCCAGACCACTTTCAACATCTTGCTGGCAGGCATCTGTAGGCATCGATCATTCTTCGATACCCCAGCTTTCGAGTCTCGGTATTGTGACCAGTTTCGAGATGGACTTCTTACGAGACCTCACTGGTGGAGCGACGATCATGATGAACTCATCGGAGGAAGTACCACGAGATGATCGTTCAGATCCAGCGAAGCAAGCTGGCGCTGAATGAGGATGGTGTCCCAGCTGGAGACGATGTATTATACATAATTTGGGAGCGGCACACGTCGTGAATGCGGCAAAGTGAACCCCACCAGGTATCAAGTGAATGCCTCGTTAATTGTACCCTATATATATTTAATCCAGTGACATTTCCTTCAACATTGATCGCCTTGATGGCCCAACTAGTAAGACTCACCACGTCGCAATGTGACTTTGTTACAAGTGGTTTGGAGGTGGGCTTATCCTTGGAAACCAGCTTAGTGGGATTAGACTGGGAGTCAGCTGGTTTCCATGACTATTGTACTATCTCTACAAGTATTACGGAGTAATACGTTCCTCTAATGGAGTTGAGATCTGTGAATGGTCATAGTCGGGATAAGTATTAGGAGCGCCGACTGTTGCAGACTGTCGGGGCTTCGAATCTCCAAATAACTTTTTGTTTCCTGGCAGATTTTTTTTCTCGTTTTGTTTTTGAGGCTGCTGAAGTTGGTGAAGTATGAGGACGAAATAATAGGTGAAGTGCCTTGCAGGCATGACTTGAGCTGATGACTAAGTCACTCTGCTTTGGGTGCGTTGGTTCCTGAATGATTCCCACTTTGGGAGCTGGATGACAGTGACGTGCGCCTAGCGATCCCTTAGACCCAGCCCAATGACGCCCGATCGATGCTTGAGGTGCTTGGATCGCACCGGGTGGTCGATCTCACCATTGCTTGCTTGCTTGTATCGTTCTCCAGACTCCATATAAATGCCCACATCGTCCAAAACTTGGTTCCCGGTGATGATGACATCGCGCCTTTGGTTCCTGAAATGTCAGTGATGGCTTTACTCAGGCTTCATAAGAAACGGTAGGTAGGTCGGGAGCTGAATTACAATCTCTCCCCCTCGAAGAACGCCACCAGCACTACATCCCTGCCATGAAGTCCACGCAGTATTGTCAGGTCTTGATACTGAACCTGTCGCTCACAGCAATCGCAGGCTCTCCCTCGCTCTACGATACCTACAACTTCAACCCTCTGGAACATTTGGCTGGCATTGCTCCATACTTTGAGCCGAACGATCCTCCTCGAAATCCCAGTCCTCCAGAAGGCTGCTCTGTTACAAAGGCGGCATATCTTGTCCGGCATGCTGCTATTAATGCGTAAGCGAAGACCTTCCACTTTCTCGTAGGTACTGAGTGGGAATTAGGAACGACTTCGACTATGAGACATACATCGAGCCTTTCCTTTCCAAGCTGAAAAATCATACAAACATCAACTGGGGCAATCTCCCTGCCCTGGCCTTTCTTTCGACGTGGGCACCCCCGTCGTTCGCAGAACAGGAACATGTCACCAGAGTTGGCAAGCTGGAAGCCGCGCAGCTGGGTGTAGAAGTGTCGTTTCGATACCCGAACTTCAGACCGCCTCGCAATGTTTGGGCGTCGACCGCCGAGCGCACTGTCGTCTCTGCCGAATCCTTCATCCGTGGCTACGAAACTGCCGACAACAACATCTCTTTGATCCAGGTATATGAGAGTGAAGAGGGAGGAGCAAATACCCTCACGCCCTACGATAGTTGCCCTGTCTATTCCTCGTCAGCCGGAAGCAAACAGTCCCAGCAATACCTTTCCAAGTGGACCAAGCCATACCTATCTCGCCTAAACCAGGTCTTTTCGAGCTTCAATTTTACCGCCAACGACATAGTAGGTATGATGGAGCTGTGTGGCTATGAGACCGTCATTCGGGGATCATCTCCATTTTGTTCGCTTGATCTTTTCCCGCCAGACGCTTGGCTCAGCTTCGAATATACTAACGATATCATGTAGTAAGTCACTCCTGGCTCCCAGATCTTATCCGCACTCCGGAAGACCTCTTCTGATAAACTGCAGCTTTTACAATACTGGTTATGGACAGCCCACGAGTGGTTACATTGGCTTTCCCTGGGTGAATGCAACCATGAACCTCCTCAGTTCCAACGGCTCGTCCAGCTCCCAGGATCTCTATGTCAGCTTCACTCACCGGGAGTTCCCTCCAACGGTTCTCGTCGCAATGGGTCTTTTCAACAATACCGAGTTTGTTGGAGGAAATCCGAACAGCAGTATGCCACTTGACCGCATCAATTACAATCGAGCTTGGGTGTCATCTTACATTCTGCCATTCTTGACCAATGTTGCTATCGAGCGGATGAACTGCTCGGCTAGAGCGAGTACGTATGGTGACGGAGGCAGTTCGCCGTATTATCGTGTCCTTGTGAACGACTCTCCACAGACATTGCCCGGGTGTAATGATGGTCCTCACGAAAGCTGCAGCTCAGACGGGTTGTCAAACTGGCTGGCTGACCGGGAGGCAATGTTTCAGGGCTATTCGGCGGCGTGCAATACCAGCTCTGATTACAAGAACTCGACGGATACGGTGACGTTCTATCAGAATAGCGGGAATGGAACTTCCGTTGGTTGATGCATGAAGTGTGTTACCGTTCAGATGTATGCGCTTGCTGAACAAGTAAGAAGAATACTCAAACAGCTCAAGAAGAAGTAGCGGAACTAGTTGAAATCCTTTTTGTCTCCCGGCTAAACTTGCTCACACTTTTTTCGTAGGATTAATACAAATCCGCCTTCTGTAAGCGCTCAACCTTGTGTTAGCAGGGTTGAACGTGGGCATACTCCGTATCAAACCATAGTTGTCTGTACTCGTAAGCACGACAGGCCTGACACACGTAGAAGGGGCCAGGGGCGGTCCAAGCCTAAGATTGTGGCTCGAGTCTGTGAACAGCGTGATATCTCCAAGCCCCAGAGTCTTGAGTCCAGTGGTCAGTATCAGCCATACCATGTCTTGATCTTTGACCCGTGTCCCCGTGTCTGTAACAGTTAGATCAATACTAATGGAATTGCAGCGATTGTGAACTGGTCTTTGTAGACTGAGATTTTCGCTTTGGGCTTAGAGGAGGGATAGAGGCGCAGTCTCGAAACAGCCTGAGGCTAGCGGAAGACCTCAGATGCCTATTGGCGAGATTCGTCAAGGGCGCTTTGTCCCTGTGAAACACGTAATGCTCGGCCACCCATTTAGGTGTGAGTCCGAGTATCCGTCTCCCTGCGCCATCACATTTACTGGGTATCAGCCAGTACCCGGTAGCTAAGGCGCATTCATTAGGCCCCAACCCGCCATCATTCGAGCCGGGAAGCCGGTCGTCACTCCATTGAGCGTTGCCTGCACATCATCATAAAGAACGTCTCATCTCACCTTCTCTTTCCTCCAAACCCTCATTTCTTTGTACCTATCCATTCACTTCAAACCTGGCAATCAGTCTACACCATACCAATGACTCTCACATCGCATTTTGTCCGTCGCGGCATGGAGGCTGCCCATGGGGGTATGCATGGGATGATGGCCGCCGCAGACGACAGCCAGCATGGTGATGGAAAGCCACCTCAAGTCCCTCCAGTCTCCGGCCTCGTCTTCTTTCTCAGTGGTTTTGCCGTCGTCCTCTTCATGTTTACGGTAAGAAGCGATAGACTATTTCCTGACAACTTTGTACTAATTCTTACCTAGATCATCTACACCTATGGTCACATTCTCCCAACCCTGTGCATGATCGAATCGCCCGAGACCGAAGCCTACGTCCCGGTCGATACTATGGAGCCAACCAATCCTCCCGCATACTCTGAGTCCGCTGCTCCAAAGCCCACGGATGAAGAAGACGGGGACATGCTCTTGGTCCGCAACAAACCGGTGACGGCGTCCATCCGGGCAACGATACTTCACCTTCGAGCACGAGCTGGTTACTGGTCACGACTCCGTGGTCTGTCAATGTTCCTCGCCTGGAACATTCTCAGCGGCATCATTCTTTCCATCTTTGTTACTATCATTGGAACTGCATTCGGCGGTCGACTCAGGATTGCTTTCGGCAGTCGACTCGGAATTGCTTTCGCCACCATTGCTGTCGAGACGATACTGTCAACTTTCCACATGGGCTGGATACATATCGTCATTTCGGAGCCCAACCCAAAACGATGGTACCAACGAATCCCATCATTCAAGACCTGGCCAAAGATTGCGCCTGCTGTTGCTCTGTGGGCCACTGCCAATCAAGTGGTCGCCATCTTGCCTATGCTGGTCTGCGGCAGTTTCGGCTCTCTCAAGCACATGGACAACCCCGACTATACACCCGACAAGAAAGATCTCTACGCGGTGGGCGCACAGGGCATCATGGGCATGTTCCTTAGCGTCCTTCTGTTCATTCTCCTACAGATCCCTGCCAGCGTGACCATGGTCAGAGTAGCTGCGTCAATGCTGCCAGAGGAAGACGAAACAATTGTCCCATTCGACAGAACCTTTGGTGGCAAGACGACGCCCACGATCCTTGGCGGTCAAGGCAAGATTGGTCTTGTCGAGGCATGGAGAAGCTTTGCCTGGGCCAGCCGGATTCGTTTGGTCAAACTCATGATCAAGGTGGCGTTGATCGTGATGGCCTGCTGGTTTTTCTTCACAATGGTCCTTGTTGCCGAAGCGCACCTCTTGTTTGGTGACAAACTCGGAGAGATGATGAAGGCGATGCATGGAGCCGTTCGACACCATTAAGTACAGTGTGTTGTAGCATTCACGAGTGCACCATTCGGGTACGCACCGCTGACTCTGGACAATCTCTGATCATTGTACATTATGCTCGATACGAGTAGATAGTTGCAGATGGCGTTAGGTGGAGGCTGGACAATGGGCAATCATCTTCAAAAGCGTATTTTTGATATATACACACATGCAGTGACTGACCTTACATGACCTTTGTCTGCCAAATCTACAGTATTGTGCGTGACCGAACTGTTGCCGGCTTGGTGGAAGAAAACAATTGCCCTCCGGTGGACTCGTTCCGAACAAGGTCCGTTGGTGCGAAAACTGGCCGGAGTCTCCAGATACTCCATGTGCTGCGTCCGAGCCTCGGTTGTTACTTTCTCATGCTACAAGGGGGAAAGTTACCGCCTTCTGGAGGATCTTGGGGCCAGCCAGCAGATGCATGTTGCCGTCACTCGTGTGTCTCCAAGTCAAATAAAATAGAAAATCTTTCTGCAGCATCTCTTTCTCTCGTGGTAGACAAAAGACTTGAGACAATATTGTCTGTTCTTCAAAGGTCTGCTCGAACCATGATATCAATTGGTCCCTAAACGAATCCTCCCTCTGTCTCCTCCCAACCACCACGCGCGTCTAGCATCTGCCCCTCCTCTTGGGAGCTTCTCGGCGGCGCTCTGTTGATCACTTTTTTTTATCTTGTCCATCCGTCCGCTGGTCGCGCTGCGCTCCCGGAGTCGCACACAAAATCTTGGAAATACCCACGGTGGTTACCGCACACCACTATTCTTGAGCTCGAGCCCTTTTTCATTGACCTCCAAAATCCCATTTACCTGTTTACTACCATGGCCCCTGCGACGATACCCACGTCGGTGGACGAGCTCCCGACGAAAGAAGAGCTGAAGGAGGAGGTCAAGGAGAAAGCAAAGGGTGCCGTGTCGGGCCTGAGGTCTCTCGCCGCTGGTGGTGTCGGAGGCATCTGCGCCGTGATCGTGGGCCACCCCTTTGACCTGGTCAAGGTGCGACTTCAGACGGCAGAGAAGGGAGTCTACAGCGGAGCGATGGACGTGGTCAGGAAGACGGTCGCCCGGGAAGGTCTCGCGCGGGGTCTCTACGCCGGTGTATCTGCGCCCTTGGTCGGCGTCACGCCCATGTTCGCCGTCAGCTTTTGGGGCTACGACATGGGCAAGAGGTTGGTCGACACCTTCAGCACGGTCCCCGTCGTCAACAACACCCGGCAATACAGCATCGGCCAGGTGTCGGCGGCCGGCTTCTTCTCCGCCATCCCCATGACCTTGATCACCGCCCCCTTTGAGCGGGTGAAGGTGCTCTTGCAGATCCAGGGCCAGAAACAACTCGCTCCCGGCGAGAAACCAAAGTACAGCGGCGGCGTCGATGTCGTGAGACAACTGTACAAGGAAGGTGGCATCCGCTCCGTGTTTCGAGGAAGCGCCATGACCCTGGCCCGTGACGGACCTGGCTCGGCGGCCTACTTTGCGGTGTACGAGTACGTCAAGCGCAGTCTCAGCCCGAAGGACGAGAACGGAAACGCCACGGGCGAGCTCAGTCTACCCGCCGTCATGACCGCGGGTGGTGCGGCGGGCGTGGCCATGTGGATTCCAGTCTTCCCCGTCGACACCATCAAGTCCAGGATACAGACCGCGGAAGGGCGGCCGACGATAAGTGGTGTCATTTCGGGAGTGTACAGGAGCGGAGGTGTCAAGGCTTTCTTCCCAGGGTTCGGACCTGCTTTGGCCAGAGCGGTGCCGGCCAACGCGGCGACCTTTGTGGGAGTGGAATTGGCTCACAAGGCCATGAACCAGATGTTTGGTTGATCGGGTGTGGGTGTACCCGACCTTGACATGAGGTCTATATTTTCTTTATCAAAAGGCAAAGCGAAAATTTTCTCGAAACAAAGATGGAGAACTTTTCTTACACAGTACTCCGGGTTGTCAAAAGGTAGCTAGCTAGTTCAGCTATTTTTGCATTTGCAGGGCGCTCGGTCATGAAACTATGTAGTGTGCAGTATACGGAGTATATACATGTAGATTGCAAGCAGGTTATAGAATGTTGACCCGGGTGTAGTCTACAACTCAGACAACTGAAAAAACGAGATAAACTGGTGATTGTGTATTCGTCTGTTCTGGTAGAACGAGGATTTGAATGGTCAACATCCGACCGAGCGCAGCTGCGGAGTTGACGGACCCTGGCATTAAACCACCACCTTTGAACCCCGGAGTACCAACTACCACGACTTCTTTACTCGTAGACTTTACTTTTGGACCACGGTATCGAAAGCCTTACGCGACGGCACAACGCAGGCACCGTTGGCATTGATCTTTGTGTTTTTCCAAAAGTCTTGTCATCATCATGGTCCTATCTTTCATCCTGGTCCAAAACCGTCAAGGCAAGACTCGACTCGCCAAATGGTACGCGCCGTACACGGATGAAGAAAAGGTCAAGTTAAAGGGAGAGGTACGCAGTCACAACTCCAGTCACTCAATCACTCTCTTTCTTCCCTGCGTCCTTCGCTCCCTCGTCTATTCATCCGTGCGTACCTACCATAGAGCTGACGAGATCCCTCCTTGTTTGAATCATCGACAGGTCCACCGTCTGATTGCCCCCCGAGACCAAAAGTACCAGTCCAACTTTGTCGAATTCCGCAGCGCACCCAGCAGCAGTTCTTCTTCCTCGGGTGGCCACCAACCCTTGGTCCGGCAGAACCTGTCGTCCACGAAGATCGTCTACCGACGGTACGCCGGGTTGTTCTTCTGCGTGTGCGTCGACGCCAACGACAACGAACTGGCCTACCTCGAGGCCATTCATTTCTTCGTGGAGGTCCTGGACCAGTTCTTTGGGAACGTCTGCGAGTTGGACCTGGTCTTCAACTTTTACAAGGTCTACGCCATCCTGGACGAGGTCTTTTTGGCCGGGGAGATTGAAGAGACGAGCAAACAGGTCGTGTTGACCAGACTGGAACACTTGGACAAGTTGGAGTGAGACTTCTCTTTTTTCTCTACGAGATGAAATCCCGGATCACAACAAAATATGATATGATATGATCAGGGGGTCGCCAGGATCGACAGTACGAGACCGGTACAGTACAACAGGAATAAAGGCACTCTTACTCTGTTGGGACCCCGGACAACTATTTCTTACGCCTCTCACGACACCAAAACATTTCTGCCTCTCGGACCACGGTTTTCCTGACATGAGCTGTCTGAAACCAGTCCGATCTTGGGATGCGACGGGAAAGCGATTCATCAGCATCAGAACAAGACTGGAAAAGAGGGGCCCCACGGCTGTTCTGTTAGACTGACAAAAGGAGAATGTTATGCCGACGGACGCAGTACAAGGTGTTATGACAAGCCGCTCGAGCTGTACTCCCGTACACACCATCACTACCAGGGCCCTTTTGCAGACGAAATCCGCCAGACCACGTACACTACGGTATCTGATGAGCTGGTTCAGGAGAGGTCCCACCTCACCGCCATGGAGGAATGATCGGAGGATATCCGTACCGTGGTGCTCCATCAGCGGATGGACATGGCAGGAATCCAACACCACCATCGTCCAAGCCTTTATCGTCTTCGGTGCCCAAAGCCCGAGACATATGGACGCAACGCGATTCACAGACAGAACCATGAAGAAGCACATGCTGTATGCTACTCCCTCCGGGCACCTACAACATAAAGGCTACACAAGGGAAAAATACAGAGTAACCTGAATACATTCATCGAGCATGATCCCCCGCCTTGTAGATCTTAGAGATGTTGAGATGTTTCTTAGTGTTCGTAATTTCCTCATCATAACAGATATTCATATTCGTTAAAAAAACCACTTCGATCAAAGTCCATTGTGAAATCCCCCAATCACCGTTTCAACGCCTGGAACCTCTTTGCCAGATCATCAACCGTAGGGACTTTACCAGGGACAGGTCCAGTAGGAATAGACCCTCCCCCACTCGTCGTGGAAGTCGTCTTGCCTTTGTTCGTCGTCGTCGCCGGTCTACCTCTGCTGGTGATATTGTTGTTTTTGTTACTATTACCGTTATCCTTTCCTATCTCCCCACCGCCGGGTAACCTGACTTTCGGGCTCGGATTGTCCGACCTGGGTGCCGGAGGGGCCACGGAGACGGGACTTTTGGCGCCTCCTGGAGCCAGACTCGAAGGTGGAGTGGCGTTTTGCAAGGAACCGATGTCGATCTTGTTTGGTGGTTTCTGGGGCGTCGAAGGCGGGGGTTGTCGTTGTTGTTGGGCACCGAACCCGTCGGCCAGGATCGGGGTTTCCTTCATTCCTCCTCCCACTCCACCGTCATCGTCGCCGTCGTCGTCGGCCTGTTCTTCTCGATCAACCTCCCTGCCCAGTTCGTCCAGGTCTTCGGTCTCGCGGCGAGGAGGCCAATCCACGCCGTAGGCCCGGGCTATCTCCTCCAGGTAGGCCTGGACAAGCTTTTGGCTGGGCGGGTCGACTTTCAGCTTCTCACTGACCCGGGCCGGCACGACGCCGTCGGTGTTGTCGTTGGCCCTGACCGCGAATTCCTTGCCGAACCTCTCGACGAGCATGTTCCGCACGATGCCCAGTTCGCGCACGTCCCGGGCCAGTCGGGGTGCGGCGTAGATGATGCTCGCCGCGGCTTCCTCCAGGCCCGTGTTGTTGTTGTTGTTGTTGTTGTTGTTGCTGCTGCCCTCGTCCCCGGCGAGGCCTTCTTTTATATTCTTGTCCCGAACATCCAGCAGTCCCGCGCGCGCCAGGAGCAACTCGGCGTACAGTTCCAAAATCTCCATCAGTTCCACGGTGATGTCGGTGTGGATGATGTTTTCGACCCGGATCCGCGCGGAGGCTTCGCGCGACTGGGACAGCAAGTCGGCCATCTCTCGACGAGCCGCGATCGACAACGCCGTGTCCTTCTTTTGGGCATTCCGGAGTCTCGGGATCAACAGTCGGAGGGTGGATTTCAGTTTTACCTTGTTGAGACTCTGTCAGATGATGACGTGGGTGTGGTAGAGAGGGGGACAAATAAACGTACTGTCTGAGGTGATGCCGCTGGCATCTTTGAGGTTGTATTTTTTCTTTGCCGTTTGCGTATGTACTACTCGTAGATGTTGTAAACGGACGGGGGTTGATGTCGAGATGAAGGGAGGAGGAAGGGAGGAAGCGTGCGGAAGAGGCCAGAGGTGGGAGGGAGACACAATCAGCGATTCTATTTCCCGAGGGCGAGAGTTGTGAGGATTGCCGGGGGGGAGGGTACAGATGGTGCGTCCGAAAGAATGATTGGTTTGAAGGGGTTCTTGGTTCGTGTTCCAAGCAAAAGGCAGGACTCTATGTTGAGTAGTATGTCGTTCTATGTCGAAGGCTGAGATGTTTCTGCGGGCACAGAATAACGCAGCTTGTGAGTCGAGGAGGACGAAGTGGAGGGGTTGGAAAAGGTGATGATCGCCCGCCAAACCCCGGACACGGACATAATTTCCTCCGCCACATACAGCATGAGGCTTCAAGAATACCTACACTCACTACGACTATAGATGGTAACAGGACTGAATTTTACCTTGATGAAGTCTACAAATGCCGAAGGGTATGAAGCCTAACGACATCCACAGTCGGTAAGCTGGACTCCGTAATTTTCTAAAAAGTATTGCAATATTTTACATTACAATTCAACTACCTTAGCTAAAAGTACTCGTAGTGTACTGTCTGTATATATATATATACTCCATATGTACCCTCCCTCAAAACGTGCCTACTATCACTCACTTCTTGTCATCTCTCCTCCAAAATAAAACCCAAACGTGGATATCGTTAGGAAACCAAAAACAGAATCCAACAAGGCCTTCAAACAACATACATGAACCCTCCTCCTCACCGGGGGGGACAAATACTCCGGGGTACATCAACAGGAAAAAATTCCCCTCCTCTGGCTCGAATTTCCCCTATGTAGTCGACTTTTTATCCACAAGAATAATCAAAGATGAGTGTGTGCGGGTGGATGTGGAATGAAAATGACCATGTGCTCGAACAAAAACATAAACTTCTGTAGCCGGCATTACCAGAATGGGTTTCCTCTCTCCTGAACAGAGGAAACAAAAGGTTGGCTGGTTGTTATTTCCAAAAAGGCAACAATATCTCCAACAACAAAATGGGTATCGACGTTTGTAAAAGTTGAAAACAAAAAAAAACATCGGTTCCCAAAAGGTGGTCCAGCCCGACATAGATATCGATATTGATAGCTACTCCTCTCCGTACACATCGGAGTATAACCAAAAGTGTTCACTTTGCAAGTCCAGCTGCGCTAGAGGCGGCTCCGAGAACCACATTACTGCTCGGAATACAAACGCCTCTTCTGCAAACAACACGGTGTGGGTTAACAGAGCTTTACAATGCTGCCACGGCGTAAAAGGCCAGAGCGGAGAGTAGGCCAACAACAGAAGAAATCTGGATTGACGAGGCAGCTCCGGTTGCTGATAGCACCGAAGGTTGAGCTGACGAGCTGGGTCCGGCGGGAGTGGCGGTGGCTTCGGCGGAGCTGTGGCCATGGCTCCCCGTCGGCGTTGTTGAGTTGAACATGGAATAGTAGGGCGAGTGCGTCGGCGCTCTGGAGTGCCAGGTGCTGCTGGCAGACGTCGAGGCCCGGGCGTTCGTCGAGCTTGTGGTGGTAGAGGACGATGTCCAGGCGCTGGTAGTGCTAGATTCCGAGGTTGTGGTGCTGGATGATGTCGAGCTGCTAGTCGTTGTTGCCGCAACGCTGGTCGACTGGTAGAACTGACCACCCTTGTTCCAGCCACTTGAAGGGCCCCCGCTGTTGCTGCTGCTGCTGCTGCTACTGCCGCCGCTGTTGTTGTCGGTCTGCGAACCTCCCGTGTTGAATACGACAAAGTTTGCGGTTGCTCCCTGGTCTACGGTGACCACGCAAAATGCGCCACCACCGGCGCCATCGGTGGCACTGCCGATCATCTGGTTGACCTGGTTCTGGCTAGGATCAATCGAGCAGGGAAGGCCGTGGCAGCCGCCATTGGGACAATCGATCTTTACACCCCAGTCTGGCATGTTATTGCGGAAAGGTGTGGCCGGCTCGAGATAGATCGGGTTCCACCCCAGCTTGATAAATGTGTTTCCAGAATTATCGACATTGGCACCAGCCACGTAGGGGGACCAGTTACCGAAAGGGTTGGCGTGCGTACCCCAGACACAGGCCGTGTCAGTGTCGATTCCAGGAGGATTGATGTAGTAGTGAGCTGCAGTCCCACACCAGTAGTTGGTGCCCGGAACAGCGAGAGTGGCAAAATCGGTCACGGAAGTTGGGATAAGCATGGCTTCATTGCCAGGAAGCACGGTCTGACAGAAAGATACGACACCGCCCGCGTTGTTCTGTACACCAATGTTGGTGGCGGTAGATTGGCAATATGGTTTGTCTGGGAAGGGCTTCTGAATGTTGCCATTGTCGTCGCAATACAAACCGCCGTTCTGTTTGAGATTAGCTCAATGCACCCAGGTATCTTGAGCGGCCTACTGACCATTGACTTTGGATACGAATATGATGTCGCACTGGGATCCCACTGCATCATAACTTGACCTGGTGGGCAAGCGTATGGACAGTAGTTTCCAGGCGTACAAGGCTGGTTAGGGCTCATAGCCCACCCTGCATTCTGTTCTCCTGGAGTCACTGCGACCAAACCAGCATCTGTGGGAAAGGCGCATTGTCCACCTCGCTTCTCAATCGGTGCCTTGGATGTTGTCTCCGCGGTCGACCTCAGTTCAACACCGTGTGCGCCATTCTCAGCGGTTGATCGCGCATCCAACTGGCGGTTGGCGCGGTGTCGTTTGTGAAGCGATTCGAGATGATCGTGAACACCATGCTTTGCGCTGACCACGGAAGCCGTGAGAAGCAGCAGCGCCGTTGCGCTCGACGTGAAGGTTCGTTTGCGCATTGAGTGAGTGTACCAAGATAATCGACAGAAGTTTTACTGCAAAGTCTCTGAGGGGGCGTGAGTATCGGGTTGGCGATCGCCGTGGTGGACTCGGAATGAGCGACTAGGGTCAGTGGTTGTTGTAAAGAACGTGGGTGCTCGCAGAGCAGATTTGCGCAATAGCAAAACACCAGATCGACGACGACAAGTCCAGCGACGACGAGAGAAACAGAGACACCAGAAAGGAGTGGACGAGTTTTACTCAACTCAAAGAGGTGAAGAGGGTAAAGGAGAGCGCAGATCGAAGGCCCAAACGAAGCTCGAGTGCAAATTGGCCTGTTGACGAAGGGTAAACCATCGCAAACGGCTTTCGAGCCATGCAAGGCTGGCGCATGTCCAGATCCACTGTTTATCTCACCGAGGGGGGAGAGTCAGGGATGTCACTCGAGACCGCGCCAAAGCCGCGGCCCGCTTAACCACCGTCAAATTTCGTGCAGCAAATCAGAAATCGCCCTTACAACAGCTTAAAGCTTGGACGGACCAGCAATGTCCGCTGCAGGCAAATGACAATGGGTACCTCATCTGGGCAGCATAGCTTCAACCGCCGATTGCGGTGGAGTGCAACTTCGAGCTGCATGGAAATCCTCGTTACTGGGAAGCGCAATCTCGGTGGCACTTCTTGAAGAGTTCGAGTCGTTCCAAGAATTCGACGACTTGGTCCTTGCTTGAGAACCAGACCGCTCCAAGGGAATCATGCGATAGTGTCACCGCTGCGGTTGGAATGTCTTCTCGATGCAATCGACTCGACCAGAGCTTCAGGTCCCAAGATGACACGACGAGCTTGCAAGACCATCAACACTACCGAGGTGAATGGAAGTTTCATGAACCAATCTTGGCCCCCTTGCTGGGGTCTTGTCCTGGGGATTGTGTTTTGCGTCGCGCCATGGCTAATTCTTAAGGTAGAGCGAGAGGCCGATCATCAACAAGTGGCGACCAACAAGGGGGGAGATTGTACTCCATTGTACGAATTTGGCTGGTCCTGGGGAAGAAATTCCGCATAGCAGATCAGGCCAACAGGGTACAGGACATCATTTCTCTGCAGTGCAGTACAAAGAACAGAAAAGTCCATGTGAGTACTGATACTCCGTACTCCGTAGTCGTATCGTGGATCAGAAGAAATGACCCAGTCAATAATGTGATGAATTTTAGCGAACCACTGACATTATTGCTGCAAGATGATAATCATATGATTGTTGACATGCCGGGGTCGCGTAGATTTGATGGCATGAGTTGGCAGAAACTGACAAGCTCGCACGGCCGGAGTGAAAGGTTGAAGGCGGGAATGCAATCATGATGATGTTTTTCTTCCGTATGGGTGCTTGCAGTGTTTGTGGGTGTGTACGGTGGATGATAGTGACGTCGATGGCTGTCAAGTAGATAGCTGAATACTCTGTAGATGAACCGTTCATCTACTCACACTGCAGTTGCTATCATCACTTCGGGTTCCTGTACGTACAGCATCTCATTTTATCGATAGTCATATCAACACAGTGTACTCCGTAAAGATCGCAAAGATCGTCTTCAATCGGTTCACGGAGAAACAAGGAACTACTAGCTGGGTAAACATTTCGTCATGCGTGCGTGCTTTATGCCAACAACAAATTCATCCTATCTAAGTGGTAGGAATGGTGGATGGAAGACTTCGCCAGTTCCCATCTTCGCCGTATCCTCGCCAACCCCATGAGATGCAGTAGTGTTTCGCCAGCAGAACAAATTCTTCAACCTCATCCATCCACTCTAAGCCATCGATCCGTTCCTTCTCACCACCGTCCACCCATTCTCGCCAGATAAAGTCGACATCAACAGACCTTGAGCCCCCCAAAGTCCCAGCTTCACCGCTCTTGAAACCATGGGTTTCCAACCTGGCCCGTTGCTCGGCTAGACCAGCATACTTTTCCAGCGTCTTTAACTGTATACCTCTATTCATGAGATTGTTGACCATCGTCTTGCCGAATGAGTCATGGGGCCGAATAGGTTCGTATATCACGATGGCCAAGGGAGTTCCCGAGGGAAATAAATTGGAAAAGTACCGTAATACCGCGTCTGCATCGTCTGGTGGCAGGTAGATGAGGCAGCATTCCGAGATGATGAGCGTCGGTAAGCTCGTATCCAGGCCAGTCAAGCCTGCCTCTTGATGAGGAAGTTGACGAAGATCTCGTGAGTGGATGATGTACTCGGGAGACGTCAACATGGCACCGTCGTCGGAAATCTCGACCTGGTGAGCGTGCATGTCAACACCTGCAAGGTTCTTTGCCGCCGCCGAAAATGCAGGACTCCGTAGTTGATTGACCTTTCGCCGCGTATTGGCCTCAAAGTCAATCTCGTGGTAGGTGATGGCCACATCTCTTCGCGCCTGCTTGAGCCGAAAATATCTTGTGTCACTTCCTGCACCCAACGAAACGATCTGCTTGTGAGAATTTCCTGTCGCAGATAGAAAAGCATCCACGATCCTGTCAATTCCGGTGGTTCTCGCGTAAGTGCCTTGCGTCAGTTAATGGTGAAGTTCGGTCAGACGTCAACTTCTATTCCTACCTCGATTCATCAAAGGCAGCCGTCTCGACACGCCTTCCGTAGGAGTCAGCAGGTGTGCAAAGGGGTCTTCGAGATAGCCGGCATCAACTGCACTAAGACGAGACGTGGCTGCATCATGATCGGTATTTTGTACGATAGTATCATGCTGGATTCCCTTCGCAGCCGTGGTCCCAGCACCCGCACCCGAACCGCCACGGCCTCGAACTCTTCCTCGCAAGCCTCCCCGGCGTAGAGTATTGAGATTCGGTATTGATGGTGCAGACATGTAGGTGGATGATTGGTGGGGTGAGGTGATCGTGGACGTAACTTCGGATCCCTGCAGGATGCATTGCATGGGCGCCTTTGGTTAAGTGATGCCGCTTTTACTCACGAAGAAGGGCCGCACTGGCTCTATCAGTCAGGTACATATGGATACGGACTTCTACAAGAACTACTCGAAGCGACCGTAATCTCGATGTTTGTGTATTTCAACTTCGACGTCATATTCTTTCTATTCTCCGACTTTGTGTCACGACGAACACCCTATAGTCATCGCCCTGTTGCGAAGGGGTCCGAGAGTCAGCCAGTGTTGTCAACAAGCCGGACGGAGAATCGCAAAATGAAATCAAGATTTTTCTGACCAAATCATTGGGACCGTTCCGGTGACGCACTCATCAGCACGATCAAGTAGCTACAGTACAGAATATGTGCTGCAGGTACGAGTATCCGAGGACAGTCCTTGTCATGGTGGACCTTGGTGATAGTCTGTACCCATCTTCGATTTTTATTGTTAGCGGTTGCTGCGCACAGACTTATCCATTCATGTCAAATGTAAACAACTCGATGAATTCTTCTTCTGAGTTTTGATGGGAAGTGTACCAAGGAACCATACTCGCCGACCAGAAAGAAAGCCTAGTAAAGATACACCACTGATAATTATACACAGAAGTACGGAGTACTGTACAGTATATCGTATATGTACTCTGTACACCCTACAAGGTAAAGATAGGCATATAGAGGTTCTCGCATTGGAGGATTGGCTGCCAAGAATTATCACATGTCAGAAAACAGATTCGGATTGTGAACGGAATACGAGTATTGAGAGATACATAGATCGAGTACAAAGGCTACAAGTGGCTGAAGGGAATGATGAAATGTTTCCTGTCACTGAGGCGATCCTTCTTCTGCTCATCCCAGAAGTCTGGATTGTGTACTGTCAGCCGTAGAGTCGGGAACATTCTACGGGCTAGTCATAGGTAGATATCTACTGTACAGTACTATACGAATTACGAGGGACTGAGTGAATGGCCCGGAGAATCTTCTAGGCTGTCCCGAAACACCTAAAATGACGATTTGTTACTCCGTATAAATAGGCAACTATTGAACTGTGTCAAATGGTGTGATGGTGGTGCAGTATACTCGGGAACGGTAGATGCATATCTCTAGGGCATATTTCACACATGCCACAGCGTTCCTTCAGCATGTTTGGTACCATTCGCAGCTGGTGAAAGTGTGCACGCGACAGGAGGGAGAAAATTATCAGGAGTGCCTGTGGTCCCTGTATTTTAATACCTACTTAGGTACCTCGTACCTAGTAGTCTTTATTGCCCCCTAGAGAAATGATGTCAAGGGCAGCCTAAGGGAGTGAATTAATACGATCAATACTGGGGCAGTTGCGTCAGAGACACCAACCGTGGCTTGTTCGTTCCTACAGCAAAAAAAACTGCCACCAAGTTTGGTTTCCTTGCACAACTTATTCCCGTCCTTGTCCTCATCATTCCCTCTCCTCCTTTCCAACTTTCCACCATCTTCCCATTCTACAATTAATTCTTCTTCGATCATTTGGATCATCATAGCCTTCAATCTCCCATTCTTGGCTGTCGTATTCATCAAACCTCCTTTCTCGAGCCTGTAGCTGTTCGCGTTTGAGCACAAAACCCACAGCCAGTCTCCCCTGTCCCACGACGCAATGTCTCAAGGTGATCTTCTCACTTCAGAGGATCTTCCAACACACACCGACATGTCGACTGTCGACAAGTCCCCGGCAGCAGCTCCTGCCACCAATGGCACGCCGCTCAAAGACACCGTCGTGAGCAGTAAGGTACGCACACAATCCGAAGCTACCGCCGTCACACTGCGGACGTAAACTGACAACGATATAGTTCTCATACCTCAATCTCCTTCTTCACCCTTCTAATTGCCCTTAGATGCAGCGGCCGCCGTCAACACCGTGCAGAATCACCCCATCACCCAGAACATTGTCAATGGTAGGGCACTCGACTTTAAGAAAATCCACAAATACTGAAAACCAGGATCAGGCCCGGTTGCAACATCTGTCAAGAACGAGGCTGGTGCCACCGCTTCCGAGTTCAGTGATCTGGCGAATTCTCGTCGACCACCGTCCTACACTGCTGCCAACGATACTCCCTTGACACGTATGGGATAAGACACACTACTCTATTGTGTTCCGTTTCTAACATGTGCCTACAGACTATCATTCCTTCTTCTACACCCTGTTGAGTGTAAGTAATGGCGGACCTTTTTTGGGGGGCACCACTGACAGTTTTCAGTGGAAGAACAAGAGAGCCACTGGCTTGACCTTTTTGTCTGCCGTCGCCTTCATCTTCGCCTGCCGATACCTCCCGATCCTGCGCTATGTGTTGAAGATCACCTGGATGACTCTTGGTGGTACGTCGAGGAGCAATTGCGGATGGGTTTGAAAGATGCTGACCTTCACAACAGTGGTTACCCTGGCTGAGGCTTCCAGTAAAGCTCTGATGGGCTCTGGCGTCGCAGGTGCGGTTCGACCTCGCCGTTACTACAAAATCCCAAAGGAGACTCTCGAATCCTCTCTCGATGATCTCGAAAATCTTATCAACTTTTTCGTCATCGAGGGTCAACGCATCGTCTTTGCTGAGAACATTCCAGTCACAGCAACTGTGAGTAACCTATCTATTTATTGCATTCTTCGATAAACCTAACACTCCTAGGCCTTCTTCTCCGCTTTCTTGACCTACTACCTGATCAAACTCCTTCCTTTCTGGGGTTTGTCTCTCTTCTTCACCTGCGTCGTATTCCTAGGCCCATTGATCTATGTCGAGAACAAGGAGGTCATCGACGCTCAGCTTGAATATGCGGGAGAAGTCATCGGCCAACAGACCAATCAGATCAAGGATTTGACTGCTCAGCACACGAGCAGGGGTTTCGAGACAGTGAAGCAATACACCGGTACCGCCACTGCTAAGGCCCAGGAGGCCATTGGCAGTGCCAGACAGAGAATCCCATCTCCAACCACTGCCAAATCTTCAATCAAAGAAGGCGACTTCCCCTCCGCCCCAAAGACCGAGCTTCCTTCAACTTCAGTTGATTACAAGCCAGAGACCGAGAGTATGCCCAGCGCCCAGGCCAACTACGCGTAAATAGCGGGCGCTCAATGATGAGCTGTTGATGTTAGCGGTGAATGAGGCATGATAGGTCATGACAGTAGGACACGAACCTTGACAACTGCGCGAAGAGCACTCAGAAGTTCAAATAGGAAGAATGATATCTGTGTTTGTGCGCAGGTTTTGCGGCTGGGAGATCTGCAGAGAGCGAGGCGCAGAAGGAGGTCGCTTGGAGAAGTCAGAGATTGGTAGAGGCTTCATCAAAGAATGTATCGGGACGAGGAGCGGATTCTTTGACGCCTTCCTAGGCTCCGGGGAAGGTGACGGCAAAGGAGAATAATGCTCTTGAATTTTTATTTTTTTATTTTTGTATTGTAAACAAACGAGTATGATTCTGGGCAGTCGAGAAATAACATCCTTATTGGCTTAGTGGATCAAGCATTCCGTTGATGATAACGTTGGGGTTGTATACATGACAACATGTGTATCATCCAGCTACACGCTTTCGATACCTTGATAGTAGTTATGATTTCGTGGTACAGGGAGACTGTCAGTTGCTAAGCAGAGCAAGGACATGTTCCCACAATGCAACGAATTCCAATTTTCAGGAGAGGACTTGATGCTACTATAGACTCGTACTACAAGCACCCAACTAGGGAATACCCAGGTGAATAACAATGAGAAGAGAGAGAGAGGGCGTGGCTGAGCCCATCGACCAACCGACCCTGACCTTAAAGTACTTAAAATGATAACTCGGGCTCAAAGACATGATCGACGACGACGACGTTCGTCCTCCTTTCTTCCTTTTGGTAATACAGCAACTGCCCCTCATCGTCGTCGCGGTCGTAATCAACATCATCACCACCACCACTTGATCGAATCGTTTCTGAGTTTCAATTTTCGGAACATGCCCGTCCAGACCAAAAAAAAAGAGGCGTTCGTCGACCGACATCTTCATCTCGAGCTCTCGGTACTGAAGATGCCCGGTCTCTGGCCCGTCATGACGATCCTCTTCCTGGGGCCTGACACTTGACCGTCTTCTGCGACACCATTCTGCCGCTGTGCCTGTGCCCCTAGCCCTTCGGCCACGAAGCCAATGATGTAAGCTCCGGCGCCCAAGGACGCCACCGTCAGGCAAATGACCCTGAGGCGGCGGGTGAAGCGGCGGCCAAGGCTGTCCTCCTCGTACCCTGCCTCGTCGTTCCGAGGAGCCGCCTCTTCGCCAGGACGAAGGGTGCCGGAGAAGACGTCTTCTTGTCTCTTGACCTTTGCCCGAGTGTTCGCTTTCGGACTCGACGGGGTCGGTGCGGTGGGAGCTGCCGGACCAGGGGTCTCAATCTCCGCCGGTATTTCATCAAGAACCGTCGCGGCATGCCGGTCCGCTTTGGTCGATGCAGGCTTGTCGGAACCTGCGTTCGTGTCACTGAGCGGCTTCGGTGGCACGTGCCTCGTCGACTTCTTCACAAAGACCAGCATATCCTCTCCACCATCAACAAGGGAGTACTCTGCCTGCTTCAATGTGGTAAAATGCTTCAAGAACTCGGGTGCATGCTTAAGTCGCCCAAGAACTTCAACGAGATCTGCTCTCTTGTTCGGCATATGCGACGGTTCGTTTACTGGCGACACGATAACTTTCTCTGTCGAGTGGTCATAAACCAAACTCAGATATGGAGCATCGCTTTCTCTCGTCCTCAGAGATTCGATGGGGGGGATCTGTTCGTCGTTCCACTCTGGCGAGCCTGATTCTGTGAATACGGGCTCCGGCACCGTTTCATCCTTGCCGCGCGTGCTGGCTGCATCAACACGAATTACTTTGCCATCAGGCTTTGTCATTGGATCGTCACCAGGAGCAGGGATTTCCGGTTCGGAGGCACCAACAACTTGTGCTTTGAAGGTGATTCTTTTCTTGCCAAAATTGAAGTCCGCCGAAGAAGGAACAGTCCACACATGCGATGGTCTTCCCGACTCAATCGCCCGAAGTGCCATCTTAGCCTCGTGGAGCTCTCTGCGTACTGCCTTTGCTGCATCGACAAGCTCTGCGTACTTTGGCTCGAAAGTGTTGACATGGGCGTCAACGACAGGATCGGTCACGACTCCCGGTTTCACAGTGGCATTGAGAAGGGGCGGTAGATATGTTGCGCGGGCAGGATCTGACGATCTTGATGCAATGGTTTGCCCTAGATCTTCCGATGGGCTAGGTTGGCGATGGTCAACGTTGATCGACCCGTATTCATCCTCGTATATAGCCCGAATGTTGTTAGACAGCTTTGAGAGTTGAGTTTCGGTCTTCTCCCACTCTCTCCTCGCCCTGGCGGTAGCTTCCCTAAGGGATGTCGTACGTCCGTCACGCTCTTCCACGGCTTCAGCGACTTCTGGATCCGGTGTTGAGGACTTGGACGGATTCTGTGGCTTTGCTGTAAATATTGAAGGCGTCTTGCTCAAGGCCTCATCTTTGAAAACGAGCCTTTTGGTCAAGTCCGCCCACTTGCTTCGTCCAACGAGTCGGACATAGCTATCATAATTGCTGTTCAAGGCCCCCATTGATTGCTTCGTCTTCGCCATAATACCATCAACATAGCCGCGAATATGACTCCGGACATCGTCGAGACTGTGATTTGCTGGTGTCCACGCAGTCTCGGGTTTTGTCGTTGTCGCATCATCGCGTCTATCTTTGAAATCATCCTCAAGTGTCGTCCAGGTGTGCTCCATCTCTTCTCTTGTCGCCTTTTTCCTGTTTTCTACTTCCTGCTTTGTGTGTCGAGATGTTCGAGTCGCGGCACGAACGTCACTGGCTCGCAAGAGATCCATGTCTTCTTCTGTACTTGGTATGGAGTCTCTGAATATCTTGTCTGTTGGTGGGCTCGTGATGTCAGAGTTCAAGGTACCGTCCTGCTTCAGGTGACGATCCAGTGATGTTTCGAGCAAGCGGACATCATTTCCTGGCTCAGGCCCGGGCGCTGCTTGAATTCTATCCAATGCCGGTTCAAGTATGGGATTGGTGGTCTCTCCTGGAGGATGTGACAAGACCTCTTCGACCGCAACATGATCCTTCTCGGTCTGCTTTCGAAAGCCGACATAACCTTTGGTAGATGTCTCCAGAGGTTCCCTTGCTTTTTCATCATTCCCGTACAAGCCATGGGTTCGAAACCCCTCCTTTGCCAACCAGTCATCCTTCTTCGCACTCGCATTGATGTGAATCGCACTTTTGGCCTCATACGTTGTGCCCGAGAACAATGGAGTACTGTCGTCTGGAGCTGGAGATTCACGTTTCTTGTTGTTAGGGAGCCCTCGATCTCCTGCTTCCTCTAGAGCTTGGATATCTGTCATCTCGGTAAACTGGGCAGAGGTATCCAGACTGTTTCCTTTCGTTCTGAACATCAGCTCGCGTAAGTTCTGCTTCCTCGAACTCTCCAGGCTTTTTGTGCCACAATCTTTGATTTCATCGGACTTTGAGCCGTCTAAGCTTGGCTCCGATGTGCCATAGCCATATACTTTGTGCGACTTGTATGTCTTGACGGGAATCTCGACTCCATGTTCTGAAAAGAACACGTCGACTAAGGAAGCCTTTTCGTGCCTCGAAGGACTGGTATCCCTAGGCACCTTTCTCATTGAGATGGGATCGTAAACATACTCCATTTCGCTTTTGGTTTCCATGGCTTGGGCATTCTTCTCTGAACAGGGAGTGTCACTTTTCGCTGCAAATGGCGATCTTGTTTCCGGGTTAGATGACGATGCTGGTGAGTCGGCCACAGAATCCGTGTTCGCAACTCGTGCTCTAGTAGTTTCGGGTGCGTTAATCTTGTCATTTGTCTCGAAATTACTTCTGGATTCCCAAGAGAACGGATCAAAGGATGAATGCCTGGGAGTTTGACGAACATGCGACGGCCTCCCGAAGAGGCATCCGTGAGGGTCTTCTGCAATAGCACGGTCTATCCTAGCTCGAAACGACTCGAAACTGACGTCCTCTGGGTTCTCAGATTCGCCCTCCCGTCCTTCGTGAGACTGTTTCTCACTTTTGGAATCCTTAGCAGGATCCGTGGTCGGAGGTTGGTATGCACAGTATCTGTTGTCCCAGAATCGATGATTGCCACGTCCAAACCAGTGCAGGTTGACCTTTTTCTCCCGTAAGACTCTTCGTGCAAAGGCTTTTGAGTATCTGGACCTCAACATCTTGTGGTGTCTTGCCACACGTTCTTCGAAGTTATCGCCATATGAGTGCTGTGGTTCACTAGAGTGGCGGCTCCACCACCACAATGTCCTGGCCTGAACCGATGATGGCCGTCGTGCTCGAATAATGGCTGTCCCCACGTAAACGGGCATCTTTCCAAGAGTACTATCGAGTTCGCTATTTCAGAGTCTGAGAAGCGACAGCGGGACGACGAAGCGGCGAAGTGAAGTTCCTAGGGCGTCAAGGCGCAGGTGGGCAAGAGAAGGCTGAGGCGTCGATGGGATACGATACTGGTCCTCTGAGGCACACGGAGTGATGCAGAGGTGTTTGGGAAAGCCTGGGTTAGCATAGACGAGTCATTGATTGATGCAGGCAGCAGCAGCGCTTATGGAGAGGGAGGACGGTAGATGTAGGTGATCCACGTCCGACAGGTCAATCACATCATCATTGTACAACGTCCACAGGGCAAAATATCCTGACAAGTGACCAGCCGCGAAGATTCGAAAGTGAGAACGATGATTGAAGGTGAAACAGATGAGCGAATCTTCAGGAAGTCGAGCTGCGCTGTATGTTTAGTAACTCTAGGTACGAGTAAGTCGTTGTCGTTAACTCCGTGCTGATGTGTAGAAGCGAGGAGCGAGCGGAGAGGAAAGGATAAGGAGGGGCTCGCGATAAGGATAAGATAACGATAAGGCCTTCGTCAGATTGTCCGCGATACACTCCACCACAAGTTGCCGTCCCAGAGTAGCGACATGTTACCTATTTATAAGTACAACAATATTCATGAGCGAGCCTTATGTCATATACGGCATGCAGAAAAAAAGCCCCCCCGGACCAACGCCGTCGTCTGCTTCATGAGCGCCGCATCTTTCATCGCAAATAGAAAGGTTGACTGTCCTCCGAGAGCACCAAACCAGCAGACTTTGAGGAGAAGCCCTGAGGTGATTGATACCTGATGTCGTACTGCTGAGCTGCTGAGCTGCGGGGGCTCTGATCGTGTACAATGAACACCGTAAGAGATTCGTTGCCAGGATATCAGGTTTGAAAGGCGGCCTCGAGAGGGAAATAGGCAACGAGGAAGCATTTCGGACGGATCCAGCGCCACCTCTGAGATGGTTTTTCTTTCTGGCTAAGCAGACGTTGTCTGTTGTAGCCCGAGCCTGATCCCGAGGCATCCCAGGGTATTCCCCGTCTATGCTGCTGGACTGATTCCCTGGATACCAAAGCAAACCGCCTCTTCAAACAACGCCGTTCAATCATCTGGCCTTCTCTTGGTCAGGGTGTCTACTACCCGGCCATAAAACTTGGCTGCGTTCTGCCTCGAAAACGTGATGACCTCGGTTAAGTAACTAGGCATGATCTCAATCATGTCGCGATCTCTGTTGCCATCTAGCAGAGGCGTGTACAGAATGTCAGGCTCCTCAAAGTTGGCTCCCCTTACGCCCTCTTGAGGAACGAATAGCTTGAAGTGAAGAGCTGAACGCAGGTTAGTAGACACTCGCATCGATGATTTTTGGTTACACTTACTACCATTCTGGCCGGTTTGAATGCAGTCAAAGGTATCGCCCGAATCCGCTTTCTTCACACTGCGGATAATGAGTCCGGTCAAATCGCTGTACAGATCCTCCTTCATCTGCGCATATTGAGCGGCTTGTGCAGCTTCCGAATTGCCCATGGCTGCAGAGCCGTGCGATTTGCCCTTCATGGCGCTTCCTGATGCCTTTGATGATGTCGCCTCGACTGAAGGGGCTCTTGTAGCTGCCAATTTCGCCTGGAGGGCCTTGACCTCGTTCATGGCCGTGGAGAGCGAGTTGTTCAAGGCGGTGATTTCGTGCTGCATCCCACTTACTTCGTCCACCCGGCTCTGCAGCTCTGTCCTCAACTTTTGGACTTCTTGATCCAGACGAGGTTGCGCCGCGAGTGACCTTTTGAGGGAGTTGATAACATCATTCGATGTCTGCACCGTCACATCATGCTCTCGGCGCAAAGCCTCCATCTTTCCCATGGCTTCGGTGATGCCGAGCTCTTTCAAATTGCGGTATCTCAACTCGGAGTTTTCCAACTGCCGTGTTATGTCTCCCAACTCGCGACGGAAACTTTCTGTGGCTGCTGTTCCACCTGTTCGTCGTTGATACACTGGCTCCTGTCTTGTCCGAGGCAGATTGCGTGCAGCTGGCTGCGGTCTCGTAGGCTCAGGCGGCAACAATTCAGACTCCTCTATCTCTTCCAGCGTGTCTTCCCGCGATTCAACGACCGGAGCAATATTCTCCTTCAGGACTTTCAGCTTCCGCGCACCGGTGGCTTTCTTTGAGGGTCGAGGAGCTTCAGCTTCGTCCTCCGCGTGTGCTTCTTTCCCAGACGGCTCAGTCTTCGTGCTGTTTTTGTGTGTCCCCGATTGCTCTTGAACCACCCTAGTCTGTTTTTTGGTTTTGGTTTTGGCCTGAACAGCACCCCCCGGCTTCTTTTGCGTTGGCTCAGGGGCGCGCTGTTCTGTATCAGAATCATGGGCATCGCCATCTCCGGGCTGGTTGACCCCCTCACCCGCTGCCTTGCGCTGCGCTAGGTTCTTCCGCTTTGATGTTGCTTTTTTGCTCTGTGTGGTCGCAGAGGGTTGCTCGTTTGGTTTGATTTTTTTCGCAGGCATTGTCACTCTGTGCCGTTTGCGACGTTTCTTTGCCTGTGCCGAGTTGGTCGCGTCCTCCTCGCCTTCTGAGGAGACATCCGATCGATCATCGGCAAAGACGACGCTTTCTTCGATATCTGAATCCAACAGGTCGGCGATAGCCTTCATCTTGATGTGCAGAGAGCGCGTTGGTGTGAAGTAGTGAAGCCAAGTTATTGAAGTTCGATATTGCGCTTCGCGCGACACTGGGGGATCCTCGACACAAAACAAACAACATATGTCCGAAAGTAGTCTAGCTTGAAAGTGGCAACGGTGGCGCATAATGACCGTTTGATCGTTCGAGCCTGCGCCTATCCATACAATGGACGACTTTGATGGCAAATTGTTGACCGCTGCAACTCCTCGTTCCAACAACTCATGGGCTCAACTCTATGCGTTCTGCCATCAATATCCTCAGCATGGCCCCCGACAGAGGCCCAAATGTCTGGTGGCATCGTGTGCTGCAGGAGTTCCTCATCGCAGCTCCTATGGTCAGCCAGCAATCCCGCTATAATCTTCAAATGACTGACAATTGAACAGGCCATCGGAGGATTCTATCTAGTTCAATACATACTGAAGCAGATGAATCTTGACCCCGAAGCAGAAGTTAAGGAGAGAACGCGGCTGCAGTCGGAAGCCATTTTACGAAGACTCGATCAACCTCACGGCTCGCGATCCGAGGCCAGCGCTCGTCATCCAAAGTCTTTAGCAGAGGAGTTGGATCTGACGCGGTATGAGCAAGCCATATTACAAGACCTTGTCTTTCCCGAGGACATACCAGTATCTTTCGAGGACATTGGAGGCATGACCGATATAATCGAGGAGCTCAAAGAATCGGTCATATATCCCTTGACGATGCCAGATCTCTATGCAACGTCCTCCTCATTATTATCCGCTCCCTCTGGAGTCCTACTGTATGGGCAACCTGGATGCGGTAAAACCATGCTGGCAAAGGCACTGGCTCACGAAAGCGGCGCATGTTTTATCAATCTGCATATCTCCACTCTGACCGAAAAATGGTTTGGTGATTCCAACAAACTTGTCAATGCGGTCTTTTCTCTTGCTCGCAAGTTGGAACCAGCAATTGTTTTCATTGACGAGATCGACGCCGTCTTAGGAACACGGCACAGCGGTGAACACGAGGCCAGTGGCATGGTCAAGGCAGAGTTCATGACACATTGGGATGGCTTGGCTTCGGCCACATCGTCTGGACGACCTCAGCGCATCTTGATTCTAGGAGCCACGAACAGAATGGGTGACATCGACGATGCGATCCTGCGAAGAATGCCAAAAAAGTTCCCGGTTTCATTACCAAACGCTTCTCAACGATTGAAAATCCTGAAGATTATCTTGCGGGATACAAAGATAGACACTGCGAATCTGGATCTGGAATATCTATCCAGAGTGATGTCCGGCATGTCTGGAAGTGATATCAAAGAAGCATGTCGGGAGGCTGCCATGGTGCCCGTCCGTGAGATGATAAAGCGTCAGAGGCAGAACGGCACTCGCATCGAAAACATGAAGGCTGGAGAGATTCGAGGCCTGCGAACATCTGATTTCTTCTCGCGGACTGCTACAGTGAAATCAAGCAAAGAGATCAAGGACGGTAATGGAGACGGGGAATGGAGCACAGCATCGTCCTCTCCGCATGCCGATTCAGATATGGAAGAAACAGTGGAAGAAGTTCAGCGATAGCACGGAATTTATACCTGGGTAGATATATCAGAGGACGCCTCTTAAATCGTAAAGCAGTTCCGGGGCGATCAGGCGACCATTATCGGGGACATGGTCTGATCGGGACCTATACGAGAGCTATACGAAAAAGTGCGGGAGGCACTAACTAGCTCCGTAGCACATGCTGAACATAATTAATGTGCATAAGGTAGCAAACGAAAAGCCTAGGCTGCCGGAGTCTTGTTCAGAATTGGGGCGTGGCTGGTGTCCTTCAGAAAAATAGCGATTATCCTTCCCCCAGACTTTCCAACCCCCCACAACTTTAGGCGGCCTCGGGCGGATTGACACCAATTGGAGGCACAGTAGCGTAGCAATTTAGGCGCACTAGGGGCCCAGAGAGCCCCGAGAGAGGCTTATGGTGTACGGAGCAAAGCACTGCCAATAGTCGTTGGCACGGTACGTTGACACACACCTTGTGCTGGAACACCGCCTTGCCTACACAAGCTCACGGAACTGTGGTTCTATTTTCCCATCTTCCTTCAATCATCCTCACGTCGCTTGCGCACTCCATGTGCTTGTCAGGACACCCAGTCTTGCTTTCCAACGGACCCGCTCCAGCCTGACTTCCGGATTCCTTGACTTGAAGGTAGATTTGTTCATGGTCATGGCCGATCAAAGCCCACCAGCAGACTCGGGGTCTGCGCAATCCCAGACACAGTCGCAGTCGGGAGGCGAACAGTCAGGCGCAACAAAAGCTCCTCCGAACCAAACTCCTGGACATCCTAGCTTCAGACGGTATGTATCTGGTCCTTAAAACCCTTCTCACTTTGGCATCTCAACTGACTTAACCATAGGCAGCGCGCTTCTCGGGCTTGTGGTAAGCTTTTTCCACTTCCTCTCGAACCTACCTTGTCGCAAAGGCGGAATATATGAAAGAGATATGCGAAGAAAGAGGCCTCTCCAGAAAAGACTACGTACTGTCCCATCAACTCCTACAAATATGAGGAATGTGACTTTGGACAATGTTCATTTATTATTTCTCATCATTTGGCGGACGCGACATACCGAGAACCTCGGTTCAGAGATGGCACTCTGGCACAGCGGACGCTGCGGCCCTCATTGCCCATACAATATGCATACAACACCCATCAAAGAACGAATAGAAGTCATCGCTGTTGAATAGTCGCTAACGATTGCATTTTCAGAAACATGCCACGCACGCAAGGTATGTTGCGCACTGGCACCAGCTACTTGGGGTGGTTGTCCTCCTCGCAGTTCTAAATCTCCAAATCATAGGTGCGGTGCGATGCTGCCTCTCTAGGGTGAGTCAATATGAAGAAGCTGCACTGCTCATGTTACTGACCTACCCAGTGTCCCTTGTACCAACTGTGTTGCGTTTTCCATTGAATGCCGGATTCCTGTGCCCAAGCGGAAGCGGGCTGGCACCTCTCGGGCCAAGGATGACGAGAGGTACGTCTCTCACAGTCTACAATCCTCTTCATCATTGGGAAATCTTCGAGGTAACGGAACTACCATAGCGAGGCCGGTGATACCCAGCCGCCACCAACGCCGACAGACCCTCGCTTGACACGTCCTGCTCAATCTAGACCGACTGCAGGATTCAACTCTCCCGATGGCATCCCCTCCACACAGATGTCAGAGGCGCAGGCCGCCCAGCAAGCCGCCAATAATAGCACCATGACTCAATTCATGAAGCCCAAGTTTGCTCGTGCCCCGATCAAGGAAGCTGGACGAGTGGCCTATCTTGGAGAATCTTCAAACCTATCCCTGCTAGTCCACGACCGACACGGTAATACAGATGTGGTTCATTATCCATTACCAGAGAACATCAGAGGGGCTCGCGCGCGCTTGACCGAGCCAGACCAGATGGAAATTGAAATTCTGCAACAGAGAGGTGCATTCCTGCTTCCTCCGCGGACCCTGTGCGATGAGCTTGTTGAAGCTTATTTTCGTTGGGTACATCCCATTGTGCCGGTCATCAATAGAACACGATTCATGAAGAGGTACAAAGACACCAAGAACCCTCCCTCGTTGCTCCTCCTCCAAGCGATCCTCCTTGCCGGCTCTCGGGTCTGCACAAACCCACAGCTGATGGACGCCACGGGCTCAACGACGCCTGCTGCCATGACTTTCTACAAGCGTGCAAAAGCACTATACGACGCCAACTACGAAGATGACCGCATTACGATAGTGCAGGCCTTGATGCTAATGGGCTGGTACTGGGAAGGCCCCGAAGGTAAGGGCCGGGAGTCGATCGACTTAGCCGACTATGCGCGGTCTAACATTGGTGCAGATGTGACGAAAAACGTCTTTTACTGGACCAGGGTGGCCATTGTCGTTGCACAAGGAGCTGGCATGCATCGAAGGTAAGTCCCATGAACATTTTGTGCCGCAACGAACTGACTGACTATTGCAGTGTCGAGAGCTCGCAGTTGAGTCGACAGGACAAGCGTTTGTGGAAAAGAGTGTGGTGGTCGCTGTTCACGAGAGACCGGTCGGTCGCGGTGGCGCTGGGGCGTCCTGTGTCGATCAACACTGACGACTCCGACGTCGAAATGATCACCGAGGAGGATTTTATCGAAGACGAAGGCGATCCGAGCAGTGAATACCAGCCGGACCCGGTCCACGTTCAGTTCTTCCTGCAATACGTCAAGCTATGCGAGATCATGGGTCTCGTGCTCTCCCAGCAGTACTCGGTGGCGTCTAAGGCCCGAAGGACCAACGCCATTGACCTCACCCACAGTGATATGGCACTGGCGGACTGGTTGCAGAACTGTCCGCGGGAAGTATATTGGGAGCGTTCCCGCCATCATTTTTGGTCCGCGTTGCTACATTCAAATTACTAGTATGTCTCGACGAACCCTTTGAAATCTGTACCTAACGGTCGTTACAGCACTACGCTATGTCTACTACATCGAGCCCACATGCCTCCTGCCACAGCAAAACCCAATGACTATGAGAACGTGGACATGGCTTACCCGTCAAGGACGATTGCATTCCAGGCAGCTGGAATGATTACATCTATAATGGAAAACCTCCTCGCCCATGACCAGGTCAAATATACGCCTGCTTTCATGTGAGTGGTCTTCACCTGACACGCAACAGGATAACTGACAATGTGCAAGTGTATACAGCTTGTTTTCTGCACTGATCATGCATGTCTACCAGATGCGCTCATCGGTGCCGTCAGTTGTGGCGGCAAGCCAGGAACGGATCAACGTGTGCATGAATGCCCTAAAAGAAGTGTCCAAGGTATGGCTGGTAGCCAAGATGGTCCATACTCTCTTCGAATCAATCCTCGGGAACAAGGTCTTGGAGGAGAGACTGCAGAAGGCGACGGGCAAGAAAGCTCAGCGAGCCAAAATGAATCAAGCTACTGGAGTATCTGGCCATGCGAACGGCAGCGCCAATGGACCGACAGCTGCTCCCTCACATCTGGGACTGGCCCCAAATCCGGCCAAACGAAAATTCGACGACATCGACCTGGGTTTCAGCGTTGGTCCTCCTGCACCACAAATGTCTTATGAGCGCTCGCGACCACAAACTCCTGCGGTAACACCTTCGCGAGAAATCCCTCAACATCAACATCACAACTTCCTCGGATCACCTCCATTGCCATCAGAGCACTTGCCAGCCTCTCGATCTCGAGGGGCTTCTCGAATCCCTTCCCGGGGTCCTACGAGGGCCAATTCACCCTTCAATGGCTACTCAATACCCGCGACTCCTCCGGACCTCTTCCTGGTGACCAGAGATTCTCCCAACATTTCACAGCAACTGTGGGAGAACTTTCAACCCGATCAGCTTTTCCCTAACGGGACGATTGGTGACGTTACCAACTTCGCCAGTCCCATATTGAACCACGCGGTTGACCCTCAATTACAGATGCAGCAGCCCATGGGAGGTCAGCAAATGCCACAGCTTGACATGTCCGGCCAGCCTCAAGTCTGGCCACCCGGGATGCAAGGCATGATGGGTGCCGGGATGGAGATGCACGATAGCGACGGATGGTCAACGAGTTCAATTGGAAACGCTCCAGTGGCCCCGACGACGTTGAATGTAGAAGACTGGTTCCAATTCTTCGGTATCAACGGGGAAATGGCCGGCATGCAGGTGGATGGCACTTGATGGTCGAAGTTGTACAAAAGTTAGCATTCGGTCAATGATCAGCGGTGTTATGTGGTGCTCTGTCGGAAAGTCATGTCACTGATCGGGCATCAGCTGTCCCAGTGTCGTACTGTAGAATGTCTGTAAAACACCTAAATAGAGACATGGGCGCGGCCATCTTCGTCCAGGGCCGCGCAAGATAAAGGGAAGAAACGAACTATGACAGACAGCACGGATCATCCACATACTTCGACATACTCTGTATTTATTACTGAGAAAGTGACAGATTGATTATTTGGGCCTTGAAAATTGCCCCTGAGAGGTGGAAGCTAGCAAGAGTTGGTGGTTGGCATGTCAATGCGAGTGCATGTGTGCATTTTGCATGGTGCTTTGGTGGTGGATACAGGCACGCGGTGATGGGCTCTCACTGGGTACCCAGTTACTGTCCCCGGGCACGTTATTTAGGTGGTGGGCTGATAAAGCTGCCCCCTGCTCCACGTTTCCAGGGACCAAGCAAGTCCCTATCCGTCACTTACTAAGGAATTCCTACTCCGTACTCGTGCCTAAATCGGACTCTCCTGTGTCCGCACAGTCCTCCCCAGCCAATGTCGCATTGATCGTGTCTGAACCACACCTCGTCCTTCCGGCTCAACGTGTACATTGCTGGTGACTGAGCATTCTGTATTGTTCACTACCGTAGATCCTTGTCTCCCTCGATAACCGCCCCCTCCAACGCTCAATCCTTCTGCCCCAGATACCGATCGTCTCATGCTCAAGACAGCCACGGTTACCGAACGCTTCTGGTGCTCCAGCCGCCCCTCCTCATCACACGAGTGTCTGGCTCTTCGCTCCCATGTCGTCAGCCCTCGATGGTGTGTGGTGGCATAACGGCCAGTAGCCATGAACAACAATTCCCATACCGGCCTATATCCATCGTCCAACAGCAGCACCTCCACGCTAAGACCTCGTGCCTCTCGACTGATATCCTACGTTGACGATGACGCCACGGACGCAACCTCTATCTCGACTTCCGCTAATACATACCCACCACGTCCTCTCAATAGAGGAGTATCTCCTGACTCGAATGCCGCGCTGAGTCGCTCCAAGTCTGCGGAGAAAGGACAGAATGCTCGATCTAGCAACACATACACGAGGTCCCCCGCGGGACCGCAGACGCCCTCGGGGGGAAATGGCATGTGGGAGCCATGGTCATCTATACAAGGGCTGGCCTCGACGTTATTGGGGGGCGAGCAGTCAGGATCCAAGTTCAATGGGGCAATCAAGAAGCCTCTGTGGATGAAGCAAGACAAACTATATGGGACCAAGACATCTACCCAAAAATGGGGCCCGAGCCAGGAGCCCTCAACAAGCGCTGCACAGGAAGCCATTGAAGAAAGGAAGGCCATGGTCCAGGCGAAGAAGAGAGAAGCATTGCTACTTGCAAGTGTGTCTGAAAGCCGGGACAGCTTAGGACGATATAAGAGAAGGGACTCGGATGCGGGTGCGGCTGATTCTGCACTGAACGACGTGAGAGAAGATGATCTGGTTTACCTGCATAAAGTACAGAAAGGAGATACTCTAGCCGGAGTCATCATCAAGTACAACTGCCAGGCCGAACCTTTCCGCAAGATTAACAGGTTCTGGCCCAACGATAATATCCAGACCAGAACGCATGTCTTGGTGCCGTTAGTAGGCTGTACAGCAAGAGGCAAGAAAGTCGACAGCCCCTATCTTACAAAAGACCTGTTCGACTCCGGGCAAAACCACCCAACGATCCCAACGGCGGACGCGTCTCACGGGAGTCAATCTTTGTCGCCCAATCCATCAAATTCGGCCGCGTCTTCCACATTAAACTCCGAAGCTCTGTCGATCATCACCTCTCATGCCGAAGAGATTGACTTCAGGCATGATTCTTGGGTGCTGCTTCCGAACTTCAAAGAGCCTGTCGAGGTTCTGCGTGTACCCAGACGCGCCCTCGGTTTCTTTCCACGCGCTCGACGGAAATCAAACGCTACAATCACCGATGCATCATCGAACTGTACGCCCAAGACTTCTTTTGACATGCTCCGTCATCCTCCGACACATGCTGCACAGACTTCGGGGTCGTTGACAGGGTCACCGGCGCGCCGTCCACAGATGAATGATCGAGGACTTTCGGGGAGGCAACGCTCATCGAGTGGGACAGGCAATTCTTTTGCCGATGCTCTTCGCGGGCCTGGTGGAGTGGGAACTCTGCGCGGCCTTCGCACAGAAACGTCGCGTCCGGGTCCGGCAGAAGATCCTCTCAACCGCAAATTAGCACAGTATCTCCCAGATCTGCTTCTGCCCGAGGATATGCCTCGCACCGGGTTCAGCCTCAGACCGTCGCCACGGGGTACACCTCGCCCCAGTACAGATTCACTCCGAAGTTCACGGTCCAACAGCTCTGGTCTCGGCGAAGTCGGTGGTGCGATCGAAGGCTGGGTGAGGAAAATGGCAGGGGTCAAGAGGGAAAGAGGCGCAGCGGTAGACAAGATGGGTGACCTGATAGAATTGGAAACAAATACTGAGCTTGCTGGATTGGGGGGCGGCGGGCAAGACGGCACAAGAAGTATGGATGATACGTCGGATATTCCCACGCCGACAATCCCGACTATGATTAACACCACGACAGCCACAGAAGAAGCATTGCTGAACGAGCGATTTCCAATCCGAGGCCGCGTTAGGAATGCATACGCCTCTACTTCGAGTCCGACCAAGGACAAGGGCGATTAGGAGGAATGATTGTCTTTGCAGATTCGTGCTAGTCGGGCCATCCATTTTGCGTCCGAATACAGCCTCTTGGTTTTGTCACACTTCAATACATATGATGGAAGTGCAATGTGGTTTCGGCCGAGCCAAAATTCTATGCCACATACTTACCAACGTTCAATCAACACGACCTTTCATTGCAGTGTGTGATTTGTGCCTGCCTCCGTCTCTGTATACGCATATCGATGGAGAATGCCAAGGGCACCAGCTTGCAGTGGGACATCTGTGAAATCACTGTAGAAGTATTCCAATTATCAGATTTCAGCTCACGGTGCATCAGTGAGGATGGTGCGTATTCGGGCCTTGATCGGATGCGTATTCCTCGACCGCGGCCAAGACCAAGTCAAGATATGCGGCACTCTTATTGGGCGGAATTCAGCCTCGGCGCACAGCCTTGTTAAGACCACTATGCAACCTCACTTTAAGCGAATACGCATAAGCAGTCGTTGGATCATTCCATCAGCAAATATACTCCGTACAGTTATATGCCTACGAGGCTGCGCAAGACTTTTCACCCCGTGAGAGCCCACGAGAGAGTCCTAAATCATGAAAGAAGCTAGAGCGAATATAACAAGACATCCCACTAGCGTTGCACTACGGCAGCATGTAATGCACTCATGCGGCCATGTGTCTTCGTACTCGCAAAACGATACGCAGTTGCATCAAGTAAGAGGCTGTGGACGGGACCACTATGAGCTCATCGCCATGTGCTGTGCGTGTGAGCTTCACAGGTCTATATAAAACCTCCCCTTTCGACCCTCCCCGAATGACAAGTTGCACAATTACAATCCATACGGAAACAACCACTGCTTCTACATCGACATGGCTGGACTTCTCGCCGCGGCGATTCTTTTCCTCATCGACCGCCACAGGAGCTCGGTGTGGGCGTCGCCGGTGGCGCACGCAACGACACGAGGTCCGTCGGCGTCGTCGTCCGTGTGCAAGGAGTTCGACGTCGCGATCCCCGCCAGCGCGCCGGGGGCCAGGTACGACCTTCGCACGGTCGACACCGACCTCGACGCGGCGGCGTGGGCCATCGAGAGCAGCGCCTGGAGCGCCCCTCCGGGCAACGAGCTGGTGCTCGAGAACATCACCATCTCGGGGACGTACAACATCCACGGCCGACTGTGCGCGCCCTCGGCGGGCGGCGGGGGCGTGCTGCAGATCGCCTCGCACGGGGCCCACTACGACGGGCGATACTGGGACGCCGACCCCCCGGGCCACTCGTACGTCGACGCCGCGCTCGACGCCGGGTACTCCATCCTCACGTACGACCGCCTGAGCGCGGGCCGGTCGGACCACCCGGACGCCTACACGGGGGTCCAGGCGCCGCTGGAGCTCGAGATCCTCCGGGAGCTGACCACGCTGGCGCGCAACGGGACCCTGGCCTCGATGACGGGCGTCGGCGCCGCACCCAACAAGACGGTGCACGTCGGCCACAGCTACGGGTCGTTCCTCACCACGGCCTTCATCGCGACCTACCCGGAGCTCACCGAGGGCGCCGTCATCACCGGGTTCGTCCTGAACCGGTACCTCGGGTCCGTCGGGGACGCGCCGTGGGCCGTCCGGCGCGCGCCCGACAGGCCGCCCGGCTACGTCCTGTGCGAAAAGGTCGGGATCCAGAACCTGTTCTTCGCGGGCGACTTCACGCAGGCGCAGCTCGACCTGGGCGACTCGCTCAAGCAGGCCGTCCCCGTCGCCGAGATCACCAGCGGGTACGAGTTGCTGGGGGCCACGGGTCCGTTCAAGGGCCCCATCCATTACATGTTGGCGGAAAAGGACTTTTACATCTGCGGCGGGGACTGCAGAGGTCTGTACAGCGTCCCTCAGCAGTACAAGATCTTCCCCAACGCCTCCGACATCCAGATCGACCTGCAACCCGACACGGGCCACGCCTTGCCGATGCACAACAACGCCACGGCGGGATTTCAAGTCTCGTTTGACTTTTTGGCCAAGCATGGGCTTTGAGGAGAGGGGTTGGGGGGAGGGGGGGGGTCCAGACGGCATTGACTTGTGGAGTACAAAAGTCATTAGAGTCAATGGGTCGTGTATTGGGCGGTAATGGTTTTTATCAATAGAGACGAGACGGAGACCCCGGACATAAGTCAACAAGGAGAGGGCCTAGCAATAATGGCTGGCTTTTCATGTCAGCAGATAGTACGAGTGGTAATGTTTATGTCGACTGGCACGGACAAGGTCATATCTACCTACCCTCTTTACCTCGGACAGATTTCTTTTCCTCATGATTGATGTTTGGAAAGATGATGATGATGATGATTGTTTGACGTACGGAGTAGCCGAGCGACTCTTGGTTATTATCACACGAATGATGGGGTGTAGAGTCCAAGTAGTTTGATTGTATACTCGTGTAGAGTAAGTAGTGTAGAGACAACTCTCTCAAAGAGTGGTTTGGTTGGGCGGTTGTGAGACTGACAACAAGAAGCGAGTTTTTGTACAATGAAATCCCCGAATATAAATTTACAGAAATCATACTCCATACCTCTCTCGCCACCACGAAACACACACATCCCTTGTTTTAGCGGATAATCAATCTGGCTGTCCAAAAAAAAGTACAATATACGTGTACTCCGTAGAAGGAGTTCAAAAAGAATGTGTCGAATCACGTTTTCAGAATCATGTTACTACAATATTACTACTTCATACTCGGAACATTCTAGGTAATTGCTAAATTGCTTGCTCATCATATGCAAACCAACTATCTTGTACTATAAATCTGCACCATCACCAAGTACATCTAAATACACCGCTCTCCCCCTTCCTCCTCGTCCTTCTCTTCCACCTCTCCCCATCTCTCACTCATGCTTTTTTTTGATGTCTTGCGCCACATAACGCTACAAAAATGGTGAGAACTCTCCAACTCACCGCTCCGACTTCCTCTTTGCAAAAGAACAAGTCCAAGGAAAAAGAAACGAAAAGGAAAAAAAAGGATAACTATGTGAATAAAGGTGGAGGTATATCGTAGACGGGCATGACGGATCTTCATCCCTGTACAACATCTTTCGACGCATCAAAACATCTCTCAGTTCCAACCCAAACTGTTCTCGGCCATGACGGGCGGACTAATGTACGTTCGTCCACTCCGGTTGGAACCACTTCGGTCACTGTTTTGAGATGTTCGACCGCCAAATCGTGTACCGTAGCTACCACGGCCGCCCGCAACCATAAGGTTGGATTGTTCTCCAGCTCGGTTCTGACCCGATTGCACACTGCTCGATCTCTGGTGTCCCGACTTCTTCTTCTTGTACCTGCGCGCGACCAGGAACATGGCAGCCCCATAGACGGCTGCACCGGCGACCGCGCCGACTGCGATACCCACCGAGGACGGACGCACAGAAGAGCTACCACCGCTGTCACCAGATCCAGGTGCACCACCGTTGGACTCGCCACTGCCGGAGGTAGTAGCAGCGCTGTTTGCCGAATTGATAGGCGTGCCTCCACCTTGCATGGCAGACCCAGGCAGGAGAGGAATTGATGAATCGATCATGCCCATCAAAGTGGAAATGGACGGGTTGGGGTTGTTGTAGAGATCCGAGTTCGGGTTCAAGAGATTCACCGAGAGTGTGTTGACATGTTCCGAAGGGATGTAGGCCAATGCTAGCGTGGTGATGTAGTCGAGACTGTCCAACGTGTTGTATGGTTGAAGATATTGCATGACCACGTCACTGGCATTTTGGTTCATACCACGACCGAGACCGGGTGGGAGATACGAGAATATCTGCTGGATGGCTGTCTGAGATGACACCACAAAAGCGTAGTTGAGACCATAGTCGAAACCAATTTGGATTAGAGTGGTGTTTGCTGGCGCAGTGTTTGCTCCTCCGGGCGGTTGGATGAAGCCAGGTAGCGAGGTTGGGATGACGGCGCTACTAGACGAGGTCGACTTGGTACTCGGAGCGACGAATGTAGCCGAGATGATGCTAGACTCGGGCGTCAGAGCGGTGGCCGAATCCGTGCCTGTGGGTTTGAGCGTATTGGTCAGGGGCACCGACGTAGTCAACGGCGGGATACTGGTGGTCGTGTTGGCAATCGGCGTCAAAGTTGGCTCCAGCGTCGGAGTCTCGGTTGGCGTCTCGGTTGGCGTCTCGGTTGGAGTGGTAGGCGTCACTTCAGGAGTGGTGGTAGAATTTCCAGGCTCGGGAGTGGGAGTAATTGTTGGGGTTGTAGTAGGGGGGGTGTCCGTAATACTCGGAGTGGTGGTGGGTGTCGTCGAGTTGTTGTCTGGCGGAGGTGAAGTTGGCCCTGTTGGCGTGGTTGTGGGTGGTGTTGTGATTCCTACGTCGGTGGGTGTGGTTGTCGGCGTTGTGGTCGGTGTAGTAGACCCGGTGTCAATAATCGTCGGGCCATCGGTCGTAGTCGACGGTGTTGTAGTGATCCCGAATCCGCCCGTGGGTGTGGTGATAATATTCGTGGGGGTCGTCGTGATGTCGGAGAAGAAGTTAGATGTTGGCGTCGACGTAATGGCCGAATCGTCTGAACTGACATCAGAGGCGATCGAGGAAGCTACGGACGCAGCAGACGACAAAGCTGAAGAAATTGAAGCCAGGTCTGAGCTGGCAGCCGTAGATGCCGCAGATTCGAGAGAACTCGCGAGCGAAAGAATGGACGTCGCAGCGGAACTTGCGGACTCGAGGGCCGAGTCAGTACTCGTTGCAGTGGACGAATCGCTGCTTGTGGTAATGATCGAGCCGAGTCCAAGAGTAATACCGAAACCATTGCTGCTGGAGCTTGTGATCGTGGGGTCACTGCCCGTTGCAGAGGCTGTGCTGTCGGACGAGTCGGTGCTGGTGGCCGGGAACGACAGTGGACCTGTCCCTGTTATCGCGGGTCCCGGTAGGTTGGTGGATGGGTCAGTCGTGCTGGCGTCCGAATTCGTAGGAACGCTTGATGTCGAGTCGCTTGAGATGATGGAATTCAATCCAGAGAACGCGTTGGAGAAAACACCATCAATGCCCGTAGCGGTCGAAGTCGTACTCGATGAATCAGATGAATCGGTTGAATCAGACGAAGTCAGATTCAAACCCAGGATTTCTCTCTTCACGACCCGAGGAAAGTAGTACCTGGGCTTCAGGTCGGTTCGCCGTGGGTCAGACGCAGGGACAGCCTCGGCGAGGGTGCCTGCGAGGATCGCAGACAAAACGGTAATCGAGGAGAACTTCATGATGTAGATTCTAGAATATACTGCAATTTCCTTGGTCAGTACCACTCCAGCAACAAAAGGGGGGTCCAGGACTCACTTCAGGCTTTGATAAAACGAGTGTATGCAGTGAGAGCTTGTTGTGTAAATGAGTGGCTAGGACCCAAAGATCCTCAAAAAGAAATCCAGTCGGCTAAGCTTTTGAGAGGGAGCAGGATGTCAACTTCTCGTGGGTGAGAATCGCGTCCTGACGAGATCCAAATTAAATCGGTAGGTTTCTCTCAGTAGCAAAGGTTCCTCCTCGCAAAGCCCTCTTTGTATCGGTCCGTGGAAAGTTGAGACTGTTGGTCTAGGAAAGCCGTAGCATAAGAGTCGACCGTCTTTGAGCTATATTTGTCCGAGAATAACCAACAAAGACCGTGGCTTTTGCGTTCCCTCCAGGTAGTTGGTCCAGCCAATTGTTTGAAGAGACAAAGACAACAACCAAGGATTGCAGGTGTATAATGTGCGGCCGGCGTGAGCGCGCAGAGAGACCGCTTCTAGGATGGTTGAGATTGGCCACAAATAAATGAGTGATCGAAGAGGGAACAAGTTCGAAAGAACGTGGTCGACCGAGTGGAAAAAAGGGCAGACTTTGTCGAGGTTGAATGAGCGAACGCGAGCACTGTCTTGACGGTGCTGGCAAGTCTTGAACAAAGGATGGCTTGAGAAGCAGAAGCGCTGAGTCCAAAGGGGGATTCGACTAGTCGTAGGAAAGGGTTATCGGTCGCAAAACGAGAGACAGCGACCACGGCGACGTTGACGGATCATCGAAGGTCGATGGCAAGGACGACGAGGTGAGTGTAGGTCGGTAGGAGGAGGAGGAGGAGGAGGAGAGAGTGTGTGCGATGCATCAGATCAACAACAGGTTCATTGAAGTTGCAGGGTCGGAGGCCGTCAAAAGGAGGAAATGGCGTGGCTCAGTCTGCAGGCACAAGTGCTCGCCGGTGCTGGTGCTACACGGTACTACCGTCTCTTTGGCGAGACAAAGGCGCAGGCCGCAAATGACGGACCGGTCGAGTCCATTACGGCGTAAATTACCGCGCTAGAATACACACTAGCCCAGGATAGATACAGATCAGCCCGTTTACAGTGATCCTTGGGCTCATCGACGCGCTGCACTTGTCAGACTAACTGTCACCAGTCTAACCAAAATTACCGTCATACTTTCAAATTACCTGACATGCCCCTGGACGCCCATGTTGTAAACACACCAACCCCAGTGCTACTGACCCAGCTAATTTTACTCCCAATCTCACTGTGATGCTTGTCGCTTCTCGGCGCTGGTGCGATGCTATGGCCATCTTGATGAGAAGTTGTTGTGTCAGTCGGACGCGACGAACAGTGAACATGGCAAGAATGTCGGTGGCCAGGGCTCAGAGGTCAGCAAACACTGAGGGTTTTTTTGGGTATGAGACATTCCACGAAACACTGGGTGCGTCCGATTGCAACCAGAGTATGTATGGTTTTGCCCTGCAGAACCGTCGGACGCTGTACCCTGTTCATAAGTCGATTGACTTTCCGGCACCTCCAATGCTGGTTCTTTTCTGGCCCGGACTTGTCGAACACGCGGCCTTGTGGTACCAGGGCCTCCAGTCAGAAGGCGGCCCATGAAGAACGCATGGCAATTTCAGGATCAGAGCCCCAAGGACCAGCAGCGCGTCGACCAGCCCCCTTGGCGAAACAGCCTATCTAGGGCGAAGCACCGCATTGGACGAAATCCTACATCCCTGCCGCTTGGTTCAACTTCTTTTAGCAGGTCTTGCAGGAGCCAATACCAGCGTTTGCCAGTCCCTAAGAAGCCCGGAGATCTGGAGTTGTTATACGGATACAGGTTGTACTCCTGTTGTGCGGCTGAGCTGCACAATAATTTGTCCTGTTCCTGCATGTACGGAATCATCGCCAGAGCTGATTCTTCCTTTCTCTACAATCTACTATCCCGTACTCCCTTCGCGTCCGGCCACTTGTACGAGCATAAAGTCCCACCCTCGTTGGACAAGGAAACAGGCACCTCCCATCATCCACAGGCCAGCATCGGCCCCACTCCCGACATACCGGCGTGTTTTGATTCCAGGGGCAGACCAAAAAAAGCCACAAGTTATGATCCTTACCTTGACACGTTGAGATTTTCACGTCCTGGCACGCCCTAGACTCACTTGCGGTCGGACCTGGTCGATCAAGGCGGTCTTGGGCAGCGAAGGTACACCTGCTGCGCATGGATGTTGTTTTGGAGGGGTTCAAATGCCATCATCGTTTCATCGTATCAAACATCATACCATGACATGCTGTGCATTGAGCCCTATTGGACTCGTGCGTCAACCGTTTGATAGCCACGAGCACTTCGACAAGGATCCTCGTATGCATTGATACAGTTCAACAACATATACTGTCTGAGTATGGACACTTGAGATGTTTTTGCATCGCATGCGTGGAGTTTTCGTACGTCAACTATCACGAGCACTATTGATATATCGTGGCCAAGAAGTAAAATTATTGTTGTGGCCATCAATATCATTATGACTACGGGGTACACCACTGTTTGGTATCTTTGTTGACACTACGCATATGGGGGTTCAATCATGCCAGGGCTCTGCATTTTGATTGTTGACTCTACATCCCTTGCTAGTGGCACTTGTTGAGACTTGACATGTCGACTAGCCTTTTTCTTCGGTGCAGGATGATGTACGGAGTATTGAGTACTGAGAAGATTCGTACGGGACTTTGTAGACTGCCAATGCGTTTTTTGCTTCAAGACGATAAACAATGAGGATTGTTTTGTACTAAACTCACATGGCAGTGAATCGCAAAGTCAGATCTTGAGCCTGTGATACTTCTACGCACGAAGTGAGAGGGGAACAGCACATCGCATATTGATCGTCGCTTGTGATTGCCGTTGTCGAATATCTGATATTTCTCGTACCTGAAGGCCTAGCATTGACCACACACTCGGAAATTTCGAAGGATCGGTGAGGAGGATCTTAACGGCTGTGACCCTTATTGTAGGATTCAACCCTCTACGAATCACGAAGACTCTCTCCAAGTGGTTATTCTATGTTGGCGCCGTTCCGATCTCCAAAGTGCAGCTCTTTATCAATTTCCAGTTGATAATAGTGGAAAGATTGCTCGTTTGTTGGGCCAAGAGAACTTGAGAGGCTGAGACGCCATATTGACTGGGCGAGATATTGCGATAGATCGGACACCTCGTGCCTACCTGGTAAGTGCCTGACACTCGACCCTTATAGCGCTAAGCAATATGGGATAATGAGGTGCAGGGAAGACGTGCTCGTTAGTTGTAGGCTGCGCATCTGAAAACCCCAGGAATTCTTCCGACAGTGCAGGATCCATGAACAAACTTAGAGTGTCCGTACCGGGTGTCGAGTAGCTTCAACTGCTTTACCCCAGACAAGGTTGTACTTGTGTACTCCGTATAGATTGATACGGATATGAGCTCTTCAAGTACCGTGCGGAATGAAGTCGGGGAAAAAGCTCTTCTAGCCGATCGCGTCATTGCTCTAGCGCTCCACAATTCCACCGTCTGCGGCTTCTTCGCCCTCTCTAGAACTTGACTGCTTTTTCCCACTGTGACTGTTCTCAATCGTTGCTCACTTGTCCACGCCTTTGTGATACACTTCTGGCTCTATCAGAGTCCCTCAATCCGACCTGATAGTCCTCATATGTCCCTGAACATCTTGATATCTACGCTCCAGGTCTTCGAGCTCATCCCTCCACCACCTTTTCCCCGCCACCACCATGTCTGAGTCAGGTTCCTCCTCTACACCGCCATTGAAGAATCCCAAACTCAGCACCTTGAACAAGGCTTTCGCTCAAGTTGACCTGGACGGCCATGATCTGCCACCATCGCCAGCCCCTTCCAGTCCAAGGGGAAGCCGGAATTATGCCATCGCAACCCAGCTGGTCTACTCCGAAGGTAATGACCAGTATAATGCCAGTAGCGTCCCAATCTACCAGGTCAGTATACAAGCTCTCTTCTCATATTGCCTCAACTGATTTCATGATGCAGTCTGCAACATTCAAGCAGACATCTGCGACGGGCGGCGCCTCCGACTACGATTACACCCGCAGTGGTAATCCGACCCGCACCCACCTCGAGAAACACCTCGCCAAAATCATGCGCGCGAAGCGAGCTCTTGTCGTCTCTTCTGGGATGGGGGCCCTCGATGTGATAACCCGCCAGCTGCGACCAGGTGATGAAGTCGTGACGGGAGATGACTTGTATGGAGGCACACACAGACTGCTAAAATATTTGTCCACCCATGGCGGTATCATCGTGCATCACGTCGACACCACGACACCTGAAAAAGTACAGGAAGTCTTGAGCTCCAAGACTGCCATGGTCCTTCTCGAAACACCCACGAACCCACTGATCAAGATCGTGGACATACCCACAATATCAAACATGGCACATGCCGCCAACCCGGCCTGCGTTGTCAGCGTGGACAACACCATGTTATCGCCATATCTTCAAAATCCCCTAGAGTTGGGTGCGGACATTGTTTACGAGTCTGGGACCAAATATCTGTCTGGCCATCACGATCTCATGGCTGGTGTCATTGCCGTCAGCGATGAAGCACTGGGAGAAAAGCTATATTTCACGATCAATGCATCGGGTTGTGGCCTGGCGCCGTTCGATTGTTGGCTGTTGATGAGAGGAATCAAGACGCTGAAAGTTCGCATGGATGCACAGCAGGGCAACGCCATGTTGATCGCCCGGTTCCTCGAGTCGGCTGGCTTTAAGGTCCGCTACCCTGGACTTCAGAGCCATCCTCAGTATGGTCTGTTCAACTCCATGGCCCGCGGCCCTGGAGCTGTTCTTTCCTTCGAGACCGGTGACATCCAATTGTCTGAGAGGATCGTTGAGTCGGCCAAGCTGTGGGCCATTAGTGTGAGCTTTGGCTGTGTTAACTCTCTGATCAGTATGCCTTGCCGCATGAGTCACGCGAGTATCGATGCGAAGACTCGTGCGGATCGGGGTGTCCCTGAAGACCTCATCCGGCTGTGTGTTGGTATTGAGGATGGGGAGGATCTCCTTGATGATCTACGGAGTGCCTTGGTTCAGTCGGGCGCAATGAACGTAACCTTGGATGGAATCTACGCAAAGAACGCCACTGTCGGCGCCCGACACCCTGAAGAAGGCGAACAGCTTGCTGCAGACGCGGCAGCCGAAAACGAACCCTGATGGAAGACCTGCGTCCATCGAAAGGCCCGGAAGCTCCTGATCTCAATAAATCTCGTTGCTTTGGAGGAGGCCGATGGACCATGGAAGTGGGAATACCTCCTGGCCCAGCAATGTACAGAAAAGAAAGAAAAGAAAAGGAAAAGGAAATCATCCTTGACTGAGGAGCCAGGAAAAGTTTCGCACATGGTGTTGGCGGGTTTCAGTTTGAGAAATGTTTAGCTCTGGGAAAATGTGAATACGTATTTGTTTGCCAACTGACTCTTTTCTCTATATCGTTTACCATTCTCTTGGTCAATCCATTCAGGTGCCAAAGTCCGTTGTTCGGATCAAGGACGTTTCGGTATCGAGGATGCCCTGGCAACGAACATGACTGGATACGTCGCGATAGAAATGTTGCCTCCGTAAAAGACGGACCGGATCTCGGACCAACAAGCCTCACGGAAGCCGAAATCGTCTCTCAGTTGAATGGCCGGCTCGCCGTCGTGGCATCGAATTGGAAGAGATTTTAAAGAATCGATGTCAACAGTAGTAGTCTCCGAAATCCCCCTTGTCTGATCAGTTCCCGTGGGAGCAGGAGATCCTTGTTCGTACCTCCTCGCCATGCGTCAATCGAGGTGGACAACGTACTATCTCCATCAGCCATAGGGTTGATCAAACTGAAGTAGTATTCTTTTTTAGGAAATTCTTTCTATCCAAATGGCGCGCAGCCAAAGATGGGGAGACAAGAAACTCAACGCTCTTCGTTGGGATTGAAAGACCTGGACGAAGCCACATGATCATTATTGCGTCGTGCCACTTTGTCAGTGGCTTTGAGGCCAATGGCATCCTCAGGTAGGTAGCCTTTCTAGAGTCGTTCAGTGTTCCCTCAAATACTATGTGTCTCGGCGAGAGGGGTTCTATACCACAAGCCTTGTTCATAATCATGATGGGGAGAAACATAGAGCCCAGTGTCCATCATAAAAGCAGTACAATCCTGGAATTTGAATGTCCAAGGTTGTGACTGCTGTAAGGCAAGCTTTTTCATCTCGTGCCGAAACGATGTCGGAATTTGCTCAGATAAAGCGACGAAAAGTTGGGGGTCGTTACAGCTAATACTCCGTATGTATTTTTTCACGTATGCTTAGCAACATCATTACTAGAATAAACTTGCACAGTTACGCCAAATAGTGTAGATTAAAACTACCTATATAGGCCATATTGACCAAAATTAGGTCATAATTTTGCACACAAAATTGCCATCGTCTTAAAGCGGGCCTTTTATTCGAGGGGGATTGGCGCAATGGTAGCGCGTGGCTCTCCTATCAATTGACATAGTTGCTAAGCCAAGGTTGTGGGTTCGAGTCCCATGTTCCTCGAAACATTCTCATGCGCGGAGCCAAAATTTGTACGCATACAGATTTAGTGTTTCCTCACGTATTTTTTTGGTTTTCGTGTCAACAAGCAGAAGCAGTCGAGAGAAGGTTTACCACGAGTACCCGTCATCCCAAAGAGCTTCGGTAGATTCCGACACCGACTACTATTAATCTCCTTGTTGTTTTCGGTTTTTTTTTGGATGGTTTCTTCTTCTGTATTGCTTTTGTATATGCGACACTAAGAAGACTCCTCGAGGTCGAATATTGGACTGTGACGGGCACCTCCGTCGAAGGTATCATTGGGAAAAACTTCCTAGTGAAAGTGTATACTATCTCACCTGTATGACTGAGCTGTCTAGGGGCTCGTCCACACCTCCAACTTTGTGCACATCATGTCGCACTATACCTGCCTATTCACTGGGGTGCCTAGGATATGCAGGGAGTAGTCTTTTGCTGCGTAATCATGCCGGTCGGCCTTTGCATGCCGGAAACGATCGAGATCTGAGAGTACAAACACTGGAATACTACGGAGTACGAGTACAAGGTCTCCACAGCATCAACATCCCCGACACGAGTACTCCGTAGGGGCTTGCTTGGTTGCTTGGTTTTGCTGAGCTGGACTTCTGTAATGCAAGGTGCTCAAAAGCAGAATCTCGATTGTCCAAGGCGCTGCGGACACGTCACTGGAGGATCGAGAAAGAGAAGGACTGTTATTTAGGCGTCGGATGAAATAACTTACTGGACTTGGGAGACTCTCCCCTGTGAGTACCATGGCAACGTCGACTCTCTGATCTGTACCATTCATGTCAACACGTCGATGATCATTGTCCAACAGGGGTCTACTACGTCTGGCGCGCTCAACCAGCCTGCTAGCGACTACTTGTTACAGCCACTCCAAGCCGGAGGATTCGTTGGTACAATAATGCCTGGCGAGTCCCCCCTTGCTCCTTTGATCCTCGCAAGCTCCCTTTCGAATCGATCGGACGCCCTTCTTTCCACTGTTCCCATACGATCTTTTGACATCAAGGGGGCCAAACCCTCGCTTGTGTGCCCTAAAGGTACAGTACAAGGCGACGGCGAGGCAGGTTCGAATCAGCCTGGAGGCTCGGTTAAGAAGAATGCGAAGTACTCCCCCCGTACGGAGCAACCCTCTTTTTCCCCCCTCCGACACACACTATTGGATCGTCCGTGGACTCCGTTGCTACGTTTCTGGTAAGCTGAACGTAGCAGCCGTCTCTTTTGATTTATTAATTTTTACGTAGTATGCCAGGGGGACGTCTAATCTAATCAAATTTATCTCCACACACCTTGAATTCCTCTCGAAACAAAGGTGATTGAGAAGGGCGGGAAGGAGGGTGCCTCCCCTGCCTCCGCTATTCTATAGCACCTGGATAATAAACATGGCCACCTTTGCCAGCCCCTCCCCATGGTGGGCTCGAATTCAATTGTGGAATGAATGTACTCCGTAGGGCAGCCCCGAGCACCCCGTTCTAGACCTGGTCTGTGTTTGTTTACTCCGTATAGGGATTCATCATCGGTCCTCAAGGCCATGCAATAGAGAAACCTTCTCCCGGATCCTTTGAAAACATGGGCGCGCAGCAAATAAAACCACAGCCAACCTTCTTGTCTCCGTACCCGTACCTGGCCATGGCACTTCCCGCCCTGCTAAAAACGTGGCCTTTCCCGGCGAACCCGTCGCTCTGACGGGTTTAGGTGTATTGCAGGAGGACCCAGAGTTCGTACAATAGCTATCTTTGCCTCGTCCCTAGCTATCTTAGCCTGGATCATTGCATCCGTGCCATGGGCAAAACCCCTCCCCTTGTGTTCGTAAGCTTCCAGGGGCCGTTCGTCGGGGAAAGTCCCTCTGCAGTCGATCATTCCACCATTTCTCCTCCTACGAGTATACCCTCGAACCGAGGGCGGAGGTCTCGACGATAGGAAGTCCTTGGTCCGTCCTAGAGTTCTGTACGACACCACCCAGCGCGAATAGTGTCAAGCTGCATCCGAAGGCCTCACATGTGTTGCCCGTTAGAGTAGTCCGTGGTTACCCGTGATAGGCGCCGGGCGGTCAGTCTTCCATCGACGATGTTGTTTTGTCAAAAAAAGAAGAAGCGAGATCACGAGTTCTTTCAGAAAGAAAAGAAAATTGTTGTAATGGGAGTGTGGGCACGCCCTTTCCGAGGTCTTCCATGTACTCTACTAAGGGTATCAAAGCGCGGAAGCCCTTCCCACTCAACGATATAGAGATAGAGAGAGAGAGAGTTTGTGTGTGTGTGCGTTCCTACGGACGAGATTATCTGAGCCAAATTGTTGTTTTCAATTGTTCTCATGACCGCCAGTAGCATATTAGGCCGTTGGGTTCACTCCGCCCGATGGAAAACAACACCATGGTAAACTCACCTGCAAAAACTCCTTCACCACCCCCCCCTTTCGTCTTCTAATGACTCGCACCATTCTCGCGCCTTGAATCGTGCAAAGGATGTTGGAGAAAGGTTGAGTTTTGTCGTTGGCCCAGGCGGAAAGGTTACTAGAACCTCCTGAAGATCCAACGCATCATCTCAGAATGATTTATTTGCACGGCTTTACTTCGGCATCATCAAAAAGCCCTCCAGGCTCCGATTCAAAGGAAAATTTGTTTCTTCAGATCAAAATGTTGGTCGACTTTTCTAGACGTCAATAGATTGTGACAAAGGCAACTCAACGAAGTCATCGTCGGTGGGATAGTCCGGTGTTTCCGATCTGTACCACCACCGAACATTACAAGATAACAAGGTGGACTCGTGGACCGCGTAACTACCATAACAAACTCGGTATATTCCAAGCCAAATGCCGTACTCGCATCACAGCCACTCTGGCCAATTCTGCCCGGGCCACGCTCGAGATCGACTCGAGGAGGTCGTCGAGGCCGCGTTATCCAAGCGGATGCAGGTCCTGGCCCTGACGGAGCACATGCCGCGGCACGACGACGATCGCTACCCGGAAGAAGTCGAGGCGGGCATGACTTTTGCTTCGTACCACCTCGAGAACGAACGGGCCTACTTTGAGGAAGCCGAGCGGTTACGAGAAAAGTACCAAGGTCGCATCGATCTTCTCGTCGGGTTCGAAGGGGAATGGATCCGACCGCAGGAGTCAGCAGACCTCGTCCGGAGGAGCCTGGACGTCTACCGCCCGGACTTCTTCATCGGCTCGGTCCATCACGTGCACACGATCCCCATCGACTACGACGGAGAAATGTACGGGCGGGCGAGACAGGTCGCGGGGGGGACGGACGAACGACTCTTCGAGGACTATTTCGACTCCCAGGCGGACATGCTGCGATCCCTCAGACCGCCCGTCGTGGGCCACTTTGACCTGATCCGTCTAAAGAGTGACGACCCAGACGGGAGTTTTGTGGCCATGAAGGGTGTGTGGGAACGAATCTTGAACAATCTAGACTACATTGCCTCGTACGGAGGAGTGCTCGAAATCAACACTGCCAGTCTGCGGAAGGGACTGGATGAACCGTACCCTAAAGCGGAGATTTGCCAGGTAAGACACACAAGGCGCGCCGGCCGATGGGCACACCCCCCGAACCGTTTGTTTTTGGCACTGCTTTCAAGGAGCCAGAGGCTAAAACTAACACGTTGATCAAACAACAAACAGGCTGCCCTGGAGCGAAAGATCCGATTCTGTCTCTCGGACGATAGTCACGGGTGTGACCAGGTTGCTACCAACTATTCTCGCGTATTACCGTTCCTCGACAAGGCGGGCATCTCCCAGTTGACCTACCTGAAGCGAGGAGCAGGGAGCTCTGTCCCTTCTTCTTCTCCTCCTTCTTCCAATACAGGGGTGGTGTTGGAGGACAAGAGATTTCCAAATTTGTGCTTTGAAACCGTAAAAGTCAAAGACATTCGCCATCATCCCTTTTGGACATGTTTATAGAGAGCTTCCTTCATCTTCATAGCCAGTCAATATATTTGCCATGCAAAGAGAACATACTCCGTACCTGGAGTAGGTCTTTTGGGTAAAATTACCCCTAGGTAATGATGCAAAGACTTCCCAGCTCCAAACCGCCTGTACTTACTCTACCGTACTGTACAGTAAGCTGCACCAGGTTGTATTAGGGCTTCGTAACTTTTTCAGCCGACTATTGGATCATGGCCTGAGCCTCAGGTGATGTTTCCCCCCTTCCTTTTCAGCAGCGGCGCATAGTTAGGCTTGAAAAACAAGGATCCGTGTCTGTATTGGGAGACGATGCCGATGCATCTTGCGAGTTACAGCCGGGCTGGCCCGATATGATATTATTTATTTCTCATGCCCAACCCTGGCCTCCCCGGGTAGCTTCGCGTGCATGTGACAAGGGGCCAAAAAACCCTGCTCGGGCATTGTTTTTTGCGCGCCAGGCCATCAGAGAACCCCGACAACTTGTCGAACTTGATTCGCTTGACTTGCAACCGAGTTATGGCACCCGGAAGTCCCGCCCACCGCAGGGGGGTGGCAACATTATCTGCAATCCACCGGTTCGTGCCATCGAAGCCGCAGGACAGGGGGGGGTGGGAGTTGGATGGGAAGAGGGTGTGATTGTCCTCCAACGCGCCTTCTACGAGTACTACGAGCGTCGAGACCAAGTGTCGCCAATTTGGATCCCATGTTTTTGGCACTTTCTGAGAGGTCCAGAGCCGAACTCTCTTATTAATAAAGGCAAGGGGTGTCATGATTTGTTGATGACTAGGAGCGTAGGAGACCCCTGCGATGGAATGCCCACCGTGACCCATAGAGCCGTAGCCAGAGAGACAAGGGTGTAGCAAGCATTATTCCCCCTCGGAATGCTATTATCTCATCCTGCAGCCGACCAAGTCGTACAGCACGTCACTGAGAAATCCAGGAATGCATGAAACATTTTATGCCCTTGGTGGGGGAAGGGGGGGGGGAAGAGAGAGAGAGAGAGATTGTCAGTTTGCCAGGGGTCCCCAAGGTGGATATTTACCGCCTTGAAGATCGATCCTGGCTTCGACAATGCTTGAGTGTTGAGCTAAATAATAATAAAATGCGGCGGATAGCTCTTGGTACTGCAGGGTGGTTGTTTCTTTTCTCCCCCTTTGCAGTACACAAGGCAGGTCTTGAGCTGAAGCTCGGGGATGGTTTCGAAGAGCACTTAACCGCAAAGTGGTAAGGGGATCGTGCAACGAGGTAGCGGTCCCAGGTGTAGTAGGATCAGCTGGCTTCTACCGTCAAGATCGTACGATGGGGTCCGCTACTGGAACCAAATGCTTCGATTGACAGCAAAAGGTCGGTCGATCCGAAGTTGCCATCCTTGTAAAATACTGTAACTCTCCAGGGTGTGGGGAGGGGGGGCAAAGGCACTTGATGATCGGAGAGGGCGTCATGTTGCTGCTGAGGCCTTTTGAGGTTTTGGCCGGATAGTCAGTTCGTTCAGAGCATTTTTTTTGGTTCCTACCAGACATTGGTTGGTATGTGCCTCGATGATTTATCCATGGTGGTATCGGGTCGAGGAGACAACGGCCATTCACAGTACCTCAGCGATAATATCATCATCAGTGACATGACTGCTTTTCTGTCGTTCAGACGTACAGTTCTCGGCTATCCTTTGAGTGTCTCTTTGATGGCTACTCCAGAACTCGTACGACATGAAGTTGACAATGGCCATTACCTGCTTGTTCAACGGACTATATCCCCACCATGTTTCGTGGGGGAGCCACTGCACCGTGGCGCGGAATCAAAAGCAAATCTCATCCTTTTGATTACGTAGTTAGTGACCCGAGACATTCTCGAGGATAGTCATGCAGGCTTTCAGGGTCACTGCAAATGTCGGTGTAATGTAATATGTCGTGTCAAGGGTCAGAAACACTGCCGCGAAACTCTGGCTCGAAAAGCAGCACGGAAATTCCGTGGCAGCTTTCAGCGACCGCAATACTGCGGCGTAAACTTGAAGGGTCCATGGCCCAGGGGGAACACCGTCCCAAGATGCGTCTATTGGCTTTTGGGTTTAGAGCGAACGCAGTCTCATTCCGCCGTCGTCATTTGTTTTCTGGCTTGCCCAACGGCCCCGGCACATCCAACACATGGCTCTTTGACGCCAGCTCCGGGACGAAATTCCTTTTGGTTCTAGTCCCAAGGGGGCTTGCCCGAATCACAGCTCCCTGGGTCGCTTGGTGCAAATGGTTGGCGTTGGCACTACGCCTAATTTCTGCGCGAGATGCAGCATGATGGGTTCAGATGTGATTGTGCAGATTCCCATCGAATGATGCCGCCTGGCTAGAGAGGAGGGATTTGCACCGGACTGTCAGGGTAGTCTGTCCGTTATTGCGCCATGAAAATGTTACTCGTAGGAGACTTTTAGATAAGTAGGAGACTTTTAGATAAAATGTCGTGGTAGCTTTGTAGGGGTGCCGTGTCGATCCGTGAGCCAGCGATGCAGGCAATAAATGCCAGCAGCAGCTTCATAATTTTGAATCCTGACTCGCAGCATTCGACAGGGCATTTTTCGTCTGGTCACCGAACCAGCGCGCGACATCTGTCCAGCTTCGGAGCTGATGCCAAGGAGGACAGCCGGGGAAAAGGGCTCCAGGTAGGTGACCCTGTGTGGAAACGCACGGCCAGGGATGACATTGCCTGTCGCGGAGGTCCCTACTGTAAGTCAGGAAGAGCATGACGGGGTGGAGTTGGACGGCAAGCGACGGTGGAGGCGCCTTGGGCGTTAGCCCGGGATGTCAATGGTCACCCATGCTGGTGGTGATGAATACCCGCCGTTGGCACCGATCATGTCAAAGGCTATTTGCCGAGCGTGCAGCCTGGGAGGATCTTCGGCACGCCTATGCAGAGGTGCATCAGAGGCCATTGATTTGCTGCTCCGTCGAACAAGTGTCCGGAGCAAAGATGCCTGGGCCGAGTCAGTTTTACGAGCAAGATTTTCCGCGAAGAATCACCCGACAGATTTTCTCCTGTAGCCTGCCGCAACAAGGGGGGAGAGGTGCGGCAGGGGGAGGAGAGAGAGAGCCCCATCAAGTTCAAGTGACAGTTGACATGGTGTGTGTGTGGTGTTGTGTCTGAAAGGGTAGAATGCTTTTTTTTTTCTTTTCCGGCTTTACTGAACCAAGAGTAGTCTCTGACGGGCGCATAATCATGATGTTGATCATGCAATGACAAGTACTCCTCGTAGTGGTCGGGCAGATGGACGGACGAACAGACAGTCAAGACAGACGGACAGACAGGCGAACACGACAGATTGGACGTTTCTTCCACGAGTAAGTTACATGGTAGCTGGTACGGTGACACGCCATCACGCAACCGTCATTCACCATTCATCAATACGGCTTGTCGCGAGGCAGAGGCATAGTGTGGTCTCGTCCGCCTCGCCCTCATACGTATCCACGACCCAATTGCCCCTCCTACTTGTTCTGTACTACTCCTGACCTGCTCGGCTGTATCGGGCTGTTGATGTCCCATTATTGCTGTCACCGTTGATCCTGCCTCGTCCTAAAACCGTCTAGAGTCCTCGCACGTCACTGTCGCCGGCATCATCAACAATATCCTCGTCTTCTTCTCCCCTGTTCGCCGTCCGTTCTCCAGACTTTGCGCGCCCAAAACGTCCCAAACACCATGAGGAAGCCACTGAACCCTGGCCGATGCGCCCGGTGGGAACATGGAAACGCCATCTCGAACTCGGACCTCGTTTGCGTCAGGATGGGAATGCCACTCCCGCCCCACCGGCCACCATCCCACAGACAGACAAGGTCCGGTTTGGGCGTTTATTGTTTTTCGCCAGTTTCCCTTCCCAAAAAACAATTTTTTTTGACCCTTGTGCAGATCAAACCCTGATCCTTGCCCGGCCGTCAAAAACCGTGCCCAAACCGGCGGTAGTTCTCTCGGGTATTGTACTGTATGCATGTTTGGCGTGTGTCTAGTGAGTATCGCGCTAGGTATCTACCAAGCCAGATGAGGCGGTATGGTATGCTTCGACTGTTCGTTCCGTCGAGCCTTTAGCCTTTGGGTTGAAGCTCTTGTCCAATCTAGGATGCGCCCATTGGGTTATCCCACTCTGAGTGTCCAGGCCTGAGCCTGTCATATCGCTGATGCGTGGCCGACGGCCGTCGCTCGCTTTCTTCCCCTTTATTCCTTTCGAAAGGTGGTCTACAGTATATTTCTTATTCAGTATCGCGACCTGGTCACTGCCGCACGCGACTAAACTTGCCAGTTGGCACTCCGTATAGCTTTTGTCGGTGCTGGCTCTGGGTTCATTCATTCTTTTGGTTCACCTGTGACAGGCACGGTCCCCACGAGCGGTTGCTATAAAACCGTCGCCGCCGTCTCCTTCATCGCATCTGGACTTGTCTCGTTCTTTTGACTTTTGAGACCTGGTTCCTGGTGGATTTCAGCTCGTTCAAACCACGTCGACATTGATTCGAAACCCACCTGTTGTATACTTGACATACTCGAAACTGTCGAATAGGTCGTCGGATTCCGGTCACCGTCATGCCGCCTACTCAACTACAAAAGAAACTTGTCAGGCCTGGAAATGGCCAGGACTTCCCCAAAACCGGCGATGAAGTTACCATCGAATATACGGGCTGGCTCTACGACGGCTCCAAAGCGGACAACGACTACAAAGGCAAACAGTATGTCATGACTGGCCCGGACCAGCAGTGTCAGTCGCATTTTCTGATCTATGCGCCTCCAGGTTCGACAGCTCACGAGGTCGTGGTGATTTCAAGACTCCCATCAGGGTTGGGCGGGTGATTCCAGGTGGGTTCATTTGGTCGTCTCAACGGCAACGTCTGTGCCTAACAGCCTCTGTGAAGGATGGGATCAGGCTGTGCCCCAAATGTCGCTGGGTGAGAGGTGCATTTTGACTATTCCAGGGTGAGTTGCTCTTCTTGCTCCTCCTGTGATGATGAGGGATCGTCCGGGATGTGCAGCACTCTCGCAGATGCCTCCCACCTCCCATTTGACAAATATCACGGATCTCCACTGACCTGGATGAGCTGACTGGTTATCTAGCAACCTCGCGTATGGCGACCGGTCAGTTACTCCCCACCACCAACGCCCAACGTTTGAGAAGCATTCTCGCTTGGCTCAAATTTAGTGAGGGTCATGCGTTTTTTCAAAGCGTCCTCGGACCTCAAGTTGGACCAGGTTTGGTCTCCACACGATTGCCGTTCTGGTCGTCCTAGTGGATATTTGCCTTGCTCTGACCCTGGTTCCTCGTCCTTTGAACAGCTCACGGATGCAGAATGCAAGCTGACCATTCTGTGTTTTTACAGGGGTTTTCCTGGCTCGATTCCTCCGAACTCAACCCTTATCTTGTGAGTGCCGAAACCCCTGCCCTGCTGTTGAGAGATTCTGGCGCCCAGGATCGAAGGTGGTGCTGATTTCTGACCCTCCTGGGTCATCTGACACCGCGTCGGGCCGACTGGGCTCATTTCTTCTGTTTGGTTTCGTAATCGCCCGATTCTCATATGGCCCGGAGAGATCGACTCGTATCGCTGTGTTTATTCACTGCTAGCAATAGAATGGCGCGCGCTGACTTTGGCTTCTAGCGATGTGTATCTCAAAGGAATCAATGGCAAGACAGTATGAGGCGAGACTTGAAATGACTCTGCATTAAAGGTCCATTCAGCGAAGTTACAGGAACTGGGTAATCTCCATCCAAGAGGAAGAGTGATGTGTCACTCCTGAGATCATGTATGTGCATTGGCGTTGTGGGATTATGTTTTCAATGGCTGCAGTCCGTGTCGGTCGAGCAGGGGTTGCTATCGTCTGGGAGGCCTTCGTGTTGATTGTTTTGGGGGATTCACATTGTCATGGATTTGCAACGAAACATACCCACATAAGCATAGGAGATGAAGAGGCAGGTCTGCGTTTTGGCTGGAGTCAGCATTCTAGACATGCATTGTTATGAGCTGAAATCAAGAATTTGGTCGCCTCTGCATGGTCCTGTCCAGGGTAACCATCGCTCCGTCGGCTGAGGTCAAAGAAGCCGAGTATATGCCATGTGGCTTGCAGTCGCGTTAATGGCTGGACGCTCTGCCCGTGCTGGTCAGCGTCTTGGGCCTGGGAGTGTTGGCTGCCGGGGTGTTGCATCCTGGTCCTGAGCCCATGGTCCGCGTTCCTACTCGTACGCCGAGGCCACAAGCCCAGGCTGTGCTGCCAAGTCATGGGAGAAGATCTTTATCGTGTTGCTCTTGCCCTGCATATATTCTGCGTCACTTTGCTTGTGATGAACTGCTGCCGCACTTTCGTGCGTGGATGTCCTAGAGAACACCTCCTGCGGCTTAAACATCCGAACCTTGGAGAACCCTTCATAAATGATCAACGAGCAACACTGCAGATTATGACGATCTCCAAGTAAAGGGTTTGCTTTCTCTGTTGATCTGATGTACATGCCTCCTCTCGGGGCAGTGGCAGGATATGTAAGTCAGTAGGATACGCTCTTGCACTGACATCAATGGGAAATACCCCAGCTGGTGCATCGAGCGTGATCGACAGAAGGCATCTCCCAACGATTTACTCAATCTGCGCGTTGTTCGACTAGCGTCGCTCATCCTTGCCACAAGAATTGAATCATGACAAGACCCATCCGGACAGATTACCGATTTCACAAGTCACTTGTGGGCCTCGCGCGGCCATTCGTAGGGGTTTTTGGAGTTACATCAGGATTTTCCGGAGCGGGATGGGATGAGGGAAAGGGAATTCTCGGAGGAAATTGACAACTGTGTCAGGGCGCGAAACGAGGTGAGTGCATTTCTCACCTTCTCAGAGAGTTCTGCTGGCGTTATTGGCTTACACGGGACGGGCACCGGGTTGCGAACACCCTCCTCGACCGGGTCATGTGGCTGGCTGAGTCAAGTCAGATCTTGATCTCGACCTTGACTCTTTTCAATCATCCGATGTATCGACTGCTCGTGGGACGGCACATTAGGCGCACCCTCTTCAGCATCGGCAGTCGACTAGGCCCGACTGTGTCTGCAAGGGGACAACCACCGAGATGGAATGTGTCACGGATGCTTGCGATGGGCACGGCTGATCACCCTTGCGGACGAGATTCAAAATACCTCTGTCCGAAACATGGCGCAGTTGGACTGTCGGTTCGTGCCGATTGCTGCATTCGTTTCTCCAACGCTGGTCTCTATTGTCGTATGAATAGAGTTCAAGCTAGGCTGGGGTCGCTCGAGTCTGTCGTTATCGGGAGTTTGGCTTGGAATCGGGCACACAGGGTCTTCAGGAAGGGAGGAGAACAGCGAGTTCAGCTAAGATTCTGCTGCTCAGTACGAGACGTCGAGGATACTTTCTCACACATCGAGGCTAGGCTGGCCTTGGTCTGGACGGCATACTCGGGATCCTTCGTGTCTAATGTCACTAACAGGTACTTCAGCTGACCCACTCACCCATATCCCGGGCGCTCGTTTGGCGTTGGTCTGGGAGTCTTGGGCCAACATGCCATTTCACGCGGTGTATCTGGAGAAGCTCAAAATTGCCAGCAATGAATCTGGACGATCCGAGTGCTAGAGTCGGGAGGGCCAAACGACGGCAGCCACAGTGGAGCCTCTGAGAGCCCAAAACACCGGTCCGCGTCTTCAAGTGCTCGCACTACTCCGTCGACCACTCGAGACGGCGGTGAAGATCAGATCCCATGAAATGATCGCTGCTTCTGGGACGACTAGCTGGACCGACACCGGGTATGAGCTCCTTGCTATCCGTATCTGTTCCATGCCCTGAACTACCCCATGCGGAGAGCACTGTACCTTACGGGGTTGGATGTCGTTCTCCGGCGTACTGGAACTCGCAGGCAATGTTGTCCCCGTTTGGCTAGGGACTCATTTTGCCTCGACGCTACTGCACCATCCGGCATACTACAATACAAAAAGTTGAAACATCTCCTAGCCCACCGTCGATCGTTCCCCTAGGTCCTTTAATAGCGAGAGATGGGCCGCATCTCACGACCGCCACATTGCCAACGGGATGGTAAGCCCAATTGGCCGTCAGGAACTTGGACCCACGCGGTTGCTAGCAGCGTCCATCTATGGAGGTTATCTCGAATGCGGTTGGCACGAATCGTGCAAGGCGATGAGTTTTGAGCGAAACGGGTGGATCGTGACTTGTGAAGGGATCTTGTTTGTACAAGGACATCATCGGATCAGGCCTACCGAAGAATGGCGATCCCATTGAGGCGGAGCCTTTCCTCATCTTGTCCTGCAGTTACACGGTAACCATTCGATACACAGAAGAATGCACTAGGACCTTTTACAGTCCGAGAAGATCTTCAAGATGCGCGCTGGGCGCCACGCAATGCAGAAGACCATGGAGCCACCGACACACCAATCTACAATTTTTATTACGGACCAATCTCCTGTTACAGTATGCATCACACACCCTGTCGTCTGCTTGTGGCCGATCTACTTCTCGAACGGGTAACCGGAATCAGCTATCCGGCGAGATGCTGGAAAGGCCGGACGCACAATCTGGAGCGATCCCAAACCTTATGGTGGTGCAGCGATTGACTGGCATCCGAAGTCTCACCTCGTGTGCAGCACGGCAGAACGTCGCTTCTCGGCCACCAATCAAGTAACCATTCAATAAATCGTGCGGTAGTTCATCCTTGTACAGCTAGGATTCTTGCTTAGATTGTGATCACCTGCTGCACCTTTCGGTCCGCGCCAACAATTAGTCGCAGCTGCCTCCCTTGCCAGTCTGGCCGAACATCTTTGAACACGCCTTCCCTCAAGGTATCGGTGTACAGCTCGTACGCGGGGTAGTATCCGTCGACGAAGTGCTTGACCTGCTCGTCGGTCATGCCACTGCCACGAGCGGCACGCAGGTTGGCTTCCTGCTCGAGACGCCACTTGTACACGTATGTCGGATCGGCGGCGTCGATATGCACAAAGGCGTCCAGTTGCGAGGTGAGTTGGTCGTAGCTTTTGAGGGCATCGTTGATCGCCGTCACGCTGGCCAGCGTGTTGTGGCCCAGTCGTCCCGTGTACGGGTTCGACGGGGTCGACTTTTCCAATGCGGCGACGGCGGCTGCGTGTTTCGACCGGAGTGCACTTTCGGACAATGGTCGAAAACCGACGGACCACCCTTCGAAAAGGACCACCTGCACGGGAGAGGAGCCATCGCCGCCGCCGTTGACCACTTCCCACTCCTCCTCCGGGACACGGTCGCCTTGGCCGGCGAACGCGGCTTTGTTGTACTGTGGGATCTTGGTGGGTTGGTTCGCCTTGAGACTGGCGAAGACGGACAGCGCCAGAGGGACGTCGTGCGTCGAAGGCTGCCCGCGGTGCTGTAGGAGGGGGTTGTCGGGGTGTGATTGGGCCAGAGCCACCTGGTCCGCGTGGGTGAGGTACAAGTCGTCGAGCGAAAAGACCACGGTGGACAGAGAGTGTGGCGGCGAAGAGAGCGTCTCCTTCAGTATGTCGACCAAGACCGATTTCCCAGCTCCTTGGACGCCATTCAGCCCGATGAAGAACGGCGGCGGCGGGTTGGAGTCGTCGGCGTGCTTGGCTTGGTGTTCAGCGAGCCGACCGAGAATGAAGGGGATCACGTATTGGCCTTTGTCATCTTGAATCTCGGGCATATTTTGACGCTGTTAGTCTCAGAAAATATGATTCAACGACGTCGCAGAGAAACAGAGAGACCACAGAGAAAAGAGAGTAGAAAATAAATCTTCATTGATTCATTTGATCTTAACAAAAAAACTCTCGCGGGCAGAAAATTGACCGTCACGATGCGGAGAGCAAGCCGGAGATGGGGCTGAGAGACACGGAAGAAGGACCTCTTTACGAGTTTTGGTAGAGTATGAGGGAGTGTGGGTGTATGTTATTATTATTGCTGTTGTGCTGTTGTCTATGTACACGCAAGGTAGATATGAAGTATACGAGTCCTTCAAGTGAGCGAGTTGTCGTCCATCGACCACTGTATGAATTCTTCGAACAGATGTGTCCAGCTGTTGTAGTATTACTCAACAGCGTTGTTGGGTCCCTTTCAACCCGCATTTCACATGCCGAAAATCTCCCCCGGATGAGGGAAAGAGACACATCGGGAACTGTCGTGGCCCGTCAATTTATCTTTATTATTGACGGCCGTAACTGGGGAGATGAGGGTGAGATGTGAGTAATTAACAGCACGGGACAGTATGCGAGATCGGTGGAAATATAACCGGCCCCATACTGACATCTACGCATATACTCCAGTCCCGTGACCTGGCAGTTGTGGTTTTCGTGGGGCCTCGGCCTCGTCGAACCTCGGCATTTTTTCTCGTAAGCTGCACGTAGCAGGCAATTGTCTCTTGTCTCTCCTTGTCATGGGCCCAAAGAGACTCTTGTCAATGACCTCAAGTACCGAGTTGCATACTGTGCTGCTAATAAATTCATTATCGTCTCCGGCATCAATCGTCGGCTATACCAATCCCACTTGATTTCGCTGCCTCCTGGTCGTTGTGTTTTAATTGATTATTCTTCTTCTTCTCCTTTGCTATCGTCCCTCATCCTCTGTCACATATCACACCCTTTCCCAGCTCGCCCTCTCACACCCCCGCGAGTTGTTTTCGATCCCTCCTCCTCCACATCACCCGCATGCGCCGCAGTTGAGAAAGATGGTCCAGGAGCTTCGTTTTGACAACCAGACCGTAGTGGTCACTGGTGCAGGAGGTGGTCTGGGCAAGGCATACGCCCTCTTCTTTGCTTCGAGAGGCGCCAATGTCGTCGTCAACGATCTAGGAGGATCTTTCAAGGGTGAAGGTGCCGGCACCAAGGTTCGTAGTACCTGAGGGGTTTTGGCTGTCACATGCCTTTTTTTTGGACCAATACTGACGTATACAATTTTCCCGCAGGCGGCAGATGTGGTCGTCGATGAGATCAAAAAGGCTGGCGGCAAGGCCGTGGCCAACTACGACAGCGTCGAGAATGGTGAAAGAATCATCCAGACAGCCATCGACAACTTCGGCCGCGTCGATGTACTCCTCAACAATGCCGGCATCCTCCGAGACATCAGTTTCAAGAACATGAAAGATTCTGACTGGGACCTGATCAACACGGTACACATCAAGGGTGCCTACAAGTGTGCGAGAGCTGCGTGGCCACACTTCAGGAAGCAAAAGTACGGCAGAGTCATCAACACCGCCTCCGCCGCCGGTCTGTTTGGCAGTTTCGGTCAGTGCAACTACTCGGCCGCCAAACTGGCCCAAGTCGGCTTCACGGAGACGCTGGCCAAGGAGGGTCAAAAATACAACATCCTGTGCAACGTCATTGCGCCCATCGCTGCCAGCCGCATGACCGAAACCGTCATGCCGCCGGATGTGCTGGCCAACCTGAAGCCGGAGTGGGTTGTTCCCCTCGTGGCTGCGCTGGTGCACCCATCAAACACGACGGAAACCGGGTCCATCTTCGAGGCCGGCGGTGGTCACGTCGCCAAACTGAGATGGGAGCGTGCAAAGGGCCTGCTGTTGAAGGCCGATGACACGTACACCCCAGGTGCCATTCTGAAGAAGTGGGATTCCGTCATTGATTTCTCCGAGCCTGAGTATCCTAGTGGCCCGGCAGACATGGTTACAAAACTCGAAAATTCATTGAAGATGGGCAGCAACGACAAGGGAGAAGACATTCGATTCGACGGCAAGGTGGTGCTTGTCACAGGTGGTGGCGCTGGGTATGTGATGAGTGATGTGTTTCTCATTGAACATCTACTAACGAATCTACAGTCTCGGCCGCGCATACTGCTTGGCCTTTGCCAAACGGGGTGCGTCCGTGGTTGTCAACGATCTTGTCAATCCTGATACTACCGTTCAAGAAATCCAGAAGCTCGGAGGCAAGGCCGTTGGCAACAAGGCTGATGTTCAGGATGGTGATGCTGTCATCAAGACCGCCATCGACAACTTTGGCAGAATCGATATCTTGATCAACAACGCCGGTATCCTCCGTGACAAGGCTTTTACCAACATGACCGACAAGCAGTGGGACGATGTTATCAATGTTCACTTGCGTGGTACCTACAAGGTCACCAAGGCCGCGTACCCCTACATGGTGAAGCAGAAATATGGCCGCATCGTAAACACCACCAGCACAAGTGGTATCTATGGCAGTTTCGGCCAGGCCAACTACGCCGCAGCAGTAAGGTTATCCTGCACCATCCCTGAGACTATTTACTAACGATTGCTCCTAGAAACTCGGTATCCTAGGCTTCTCTCGCGCTCTTGCGCTCGAAGGCCGCAAGAACAACATTTTCGTCAACACCATCGCCCCTAATGCCGGAACCCAGATGACACGGACAATCTTGCCAGAGGAACTGGTACAGGCTTTCAAGCCCGATTATGTTGCCCCGCTTGTTCTTCTCCTCTCGTCGGACAAGATGCCCGATCCGCCAACAGGTCTTCTGTTCGAGGTCGGCAGCGGCTGGCAGGGACGGACGAGATGGCAACGGTCCGGCGGCCACGGCTTCCCTGTTGATGTCAAATTGACTCCTGAACACGTCGTGGAGAAATGGTCCAAGATCATCGACTTCAACGACGGCCGTGCAGATCATCCAGAAGGTGGTCAAGACGGCCTCAAGTCCATCATGGCCAACATGGAAAACAAGAGCAAGAAATCATCCGGCTCAGATTCGACCGACTATCTTGCTGCCATTGAGAAAGCCAAACAAGCCAAGTCCGACGGCACAGAATTCAGCTACGACGACCGAGATGTCATTCTCTACAACCTGTCCCTGGGCGCGAAGAGAACGCAACTGCCACTCGTGTACGAGAATGACGACAACTTCCAGGTTCTGCCGACTTTTGGTGTCATTCCCTTCTTCAATGCCCAAGCTCCATTCTCAATGGATGAGGTCCTCCCTAACTTCTCTCCCATGATGCTTCTTCATGGTGAGCAATACTTGGAGATCAGGAAATTCCCTATCCCCACAAAGGCCAAGACGCTGTCATATCCCAAACTCATCGAAGTCGTTGACAAGGGTAATGCCGGTATCGTGGTTACAGGAATTACCACCAAGGATGCCAACACTGGCGAAGATTTGTTCTACAACGAGTCCACCGTCTTTGTCCGTGGGTCAGGCGGATTTGGCGGACCCAAGAAGGGTGGCAACCGTGGTAACGCCACCACAGTCTACCAAGTACCCAAGCGTGCACCTGATGCCACGGTGGAGGAGAAGACATCGGATGACCAAGCTGCACTCTACCGGTTGAACGGTGACCGCAACCCTCTGCACATCGACCCCGAGTTCAGCAAGGTTGGTGGTTTCAAGGATCCCATCTTGCACGGTTTGTGCTTCTTTGGCTTCAGCGGTAAGCACATTGTCCAAAGCTTTGGTCAAATCAAGAACATCAAGGTTCGTTTCGCTGGCACTGTCATCCCAGGCCAGACTCTGGTGACGGAAATGTGGAAGGAGGGCAACAAGGCCATCTTCCAGACAAAGGTCAAGGAGACTGGCAAGTTGTGTATTGCCGGAGCTGGTGCCGAACTAGTGGGTTCAGCCAAATCAAAATTGTAAAATCTACAAGTAGCCCGGGAAAATGGTTGATTTGATTGTTTAGCATATAGTCCGACTGTTTAACTGGTGTAATGTCATAGAACTTGCAACTGCCTGGGTATGCTCTCTCTCTGGTGACCTGTAAGATGAAAACCAACAAGCACATCTCAAAGGGACGAGGGACTCCGGATAGGACATGCCGATGGAAAAGAGGAAGTCCTCCACGGCAGGACTCCATTAAGAATAGAAGTCAGATTGTTGGAGATGATGTTCGTACACGTAGGGGCCGACCAAATTCGTCATGTCCTCGTCCCATTGTCTTTGACAACATCTCCAACTCGGAGCATGTGGAGTAATACTACCAAGGTCGACCACCTTACCTGGGCGAGCGGGTATTAGGGTAGTCCATGGGGTACGGGAGAAGCGAGTAAAAGTACTTTGTACGAAGCGTCGCAATTTGGTACGTATAACTCATCATAAGTCCCTCAATCCTCAGGGACGTCGCGGCGATATATTGACCCAGCAGGAATTCAAGGCCTCTGATCCTTTTGAATTTCAACAGACATGGCGTCCGACACAGCATCTCCGTCGTCGTCGTCGTCGTCGTTGCTACCTCCACACCTCGGATTCGTAGGTCTGGGGATCATGGGTTTCCCCATGTTTTGTAACTTGGCCGGCAAGATCCCCTCGACCTCGACGGTACATTTTTACGACGTGAACCCGGAGAGCATGGAAAGGGCCCTGAGAGAACCCGGATTGGTGGCCAAGTTGGACCGGTGTAGCAGTGCAAAGGAAGTTGCGGAAAAGAGTGTGAGTTTTTTGTTTTTTGAGAGACCTCCACCGACAAAACAAAAACATGACGGAGGGCGAATGGTCCAGACACGGCCAAAACTGTCTTGCGGGGGGCTTCACTTTGGCTCCAAAAACAAATCCGAATGAGGAGATGATTTGCTGACCGACACCTTTGAGGTTCGACAGGACATTTTGATATCAATGGTGCCAGAGGGTAAACACGTCCGGGAGGTTTATTTGAACCCGAAAAGTGGTGTGTTGTCTGCCACCAATCTGTCCGACAAGATCCTGTTGGACAGTAGTACGATCGACACGACGACGTCGTTGTCGGTCGGTGAAGAAACCAGCAAGCGACACCCGACCGCAAAGTTCTACGACGCACCCGTATCCGGTGGCAGTTTGGGCGCGAAGAATGGGACCATCACCTTCATGGTGGGTTGTTCCGAGACCGACACCAACATGGGCCTCTTGAGGGAGTTGTTCAGTCTCATGGGTCGGAATACCTTTGCCTGCGGTGGACCGAGTTTGGGGCTGGTGGCGAAACTTTGCAACAACTATCTAAGTTTCACCACCACCCTGGGCAACGCGGAAATGTTCAACCTGGCCATCAAGAGCGGCATGGACCCGAGGATCTTGCAGGAAATCCTCAAAACCTCGAGCGGTGGAAACAGGAATGCGCAGGTCGAGAACCCCGTACCCGGACTGAGTCCGAATGCACCGGCGAGCAACAATTACAAACCGGGATTCATCATCGAGTACGTCAAAAAGGACATCGAACTCGCAATGGACGCCTGTGAACGTGTCGACGCGAAATTGTTCATGGGCCCATCCATCAGGGACGCTTATTACGAAGCAAGTAAACCCCCAGAAAACTCCGGGATGGATTCGAAAATCGTTTATCGCTGGATGGGTGGGGAGGAGGATTGGAAAGAAAAGTTGGGATTGTAAATTGGAACGAGTTGAGGTGACTTAAGCCGAGTCGAGTTGAGTCGAGTCGAAGTCGATGTTGACCTGAGTTGACTTCGCCATGGTCCAACATTGGGTTGATTTGTTTGCAAGACACTTTGGACGTTCTCGTCGGGGTCGTCATGACTAACGTTGTCGATGTTGACGGTAGGGAGGGAGAAATTGTGCTGGCCACGACAAGTCTTAACGTCTTGAAGGGGGGGGAGGGGGAGGGGGAGGGGGGGGAATAAGGGTAAGGGGACGAGGAAAGGGGACAACGAAACACTCGTAAAAAGGTACCGCGGCCAGACAAATTCTTCACAAATATCTCTTCTGGTCCCCCATGTGTCAGATCGATGCACCGTATGAGAGGCATGTTGAGTTGAGTATCAGACACTTGACCGTCGGGACCTTCTCCACATGGCAAGACCTCGTACTCTCCGTACGTACTCGTACAATCCAGGAGATCAGTCGGAACTGTGCCGTGATACTCCGTACTCCGTAGTCTTCTCCGCACAAAATAGCCCATAAGTTCGGCAATCAAGGCAAAGTCAACAACCATGAAGAGTTGGAGTCTCGGCAATATCAACAGCGGGCAATACTTTTGTTGAAATGTCGTAACAAGTTGCAAAGTCTAGGGATGAAATTGATCTCAGTTTCGAGCTTTCTGATAAAGTGTCGTGCGGCCGAACGAGGAAATCCACCTAAACATCTAGTTCATCACGTATCTTACTCCTTGAGGATCACAAAGTTCCATCGTACATTGTGTACAACGAGGTCGACCAGGGCAAGTTCAAGTCATAGCCGACACGTCAACATGGGTTCTGTGGCACAACCGTTCAAGAAGCCGATTCCATACGAGGTACCAACTCGCGCCGAACGTTTTGCGTTTCAGTGGTTCTTACCGTTGTTCTTCAGTTCAAAGACTCATCATTGATCGATACAAGATCGCTCATCGGGGGCCAATGGGTCGGAGCAGCGTCAGGAAAGACTTTCAAGCTTACAGGTTAGTCCGACGACTGCCGAGCTTCTCTTTGGGACCATCCCTGACAAAGCTCGTCCTTTCCAGACCCGGAAGATGACGGTGAGATCTGTGATATCGCCGACCTCGATGGAGAAGACACCCGCCGGGCAATCGAGGCGGCCAGCCAGGCCTTTGAAACGTACAAACTTACTCCCCACAGGGAACGGCGATGGCTCATGCGAAAATGGGGAGACCTCATCAAGGCCAACAGAGAAGACCTCGCAGCCTTGAACACGCTTGAGCTGGGCATGCCTTACACCGAATCCCTGGCCAAGGTGCAATATGCGGTTGACTTTGTGGATTGGTTCGAAGGTGCCGTGGAGCGGACTTTCGGCGAGACGATCCCGGCCTTTCGCGGGAGCAACAGGATCTTGACCATCAGGCAGCCACAAGGCGTGGTGGCGTGCATCACCCCGTGGAACTCACCACTGGCCATGGTGACGAGGAAGGTGGGGGCGGCCATTGCGGCGGGAAACACGGTCGTGTGCAAGCCCGCACCAGAAACACCATTGTGCGCCATCGCTTTGGCCAAGTTGTTCGAGCGCGCTGGAGGTCCTCCGGGCGTCTTCAACATTGTGACGACCAGCCCTGCCAATACGCCGGCGGTCGGCCATCAGTTGTGCAGCCACAATGCTATTAGACATCTGAGCTTCACCGGTTCGACCGCCGTGGGCAAGATGCTGAACACCGAGTGTGCAAAGACGATCAAAAAGACAAGTTTGGAGTTGGGAGGATTGGCGCCGTTTATCGTGTTTGAAGATGCTGATGTCGACAAGGCCGTGGCAGGTAAGTGTCGTTACAACCACTCCCCCAACGTCTGACGTGGGCGACACCTGACGACTTTCAGGGCTGATCACCTCCAAATTTCGGTCTTCGGGGCAGACGTGTGTCTGTGCAAACCGTATCTACGTCCATTCTTCGATCCTGGACAAATTCGCCGATGCTCTGTCCGAAGGAGTCAAGAAGACATTCACCTACGGATCCGTGTGGGACAAGAAGGTGAACTTTGGTCCTTTGTATGCTGGCAAGGGTATCGCCAAAGTTGCAGCTCACCTCGATGATGCGCTTAAGAATGGAGCCAAAGTTCATTCCGGCGGCAGAGATGACAGAGCCGGCCCTAATTTCTTCCCACCTACCGTCCTCAAAGGCGGAAGAGTAGGCATGAAGTTCATGGAGGAAGAGACGTTCGGGCCTCTGGCGTTTTTGGTCCCCTTCGACACCGAGGAAGAGGTCATCAAGATGGCAAACACTGCAGATGTTGGTCTCGCAGCCTATTTTTATACCGAGGATATATCCAGGTTGTGGAGGGTCAGTGAAGCGTTAAAGGTCGGCATGGTTGGTGTCAGGGTTGGTTTGGTGAGTGCAGCGGAGGCACCTTTTGGCGGTGTGTTGGAGAGTGGACTGGGTCGAGAAGGCGGTATTGCTGCATTGGAGGAATATTTGGACATTAAGAGTATCACCATTGGACTTTGATTGTCTGAAGTGTTAGTAGATGGATGGTCTCGCATAATTGTTGTCACAGTGTTGGTGTCGGTGTTGATGATTGTAAGACTCGGGAATCCAGAAAGTGACGAGGATCGAGCGATGTCGGAAGCGCCTTGGCAAATTCTTCCACCTTAACGACTTCGCGCTCATTTCTATATCTTGAATTCCTCCACAATCACGACAACTCTAGAACTGAGACGTCTACTGTAATACGAATGCCTCGGGATAACGGTGACACCCTTAAGATTTCCTGGAGTTCAATTGCAAACTGAGTCCACTGCGTCGTGCCCGAAGTTCAACTGTACCAACCACAACCATTTCCATCTACAATGCTCATCCTCAAGGAACGCGATGTGTACGGCTTGCTGTCTGATCTCACGGTCCCAGAATGTCGACGACTTCTTGACAGCATGCATAACGTCCTCCGAGAATATACACGCACGAAGCATGCGGCGGCGTCGAACCGCTCAATACATCAACCGCTTCGAACAGTCATCACCACTAAGCTCGGAAACACCGCATTATTCATGCCCTCGTCCGTAACGACGACCACGGGCATGAAGGTAGTCACTGTCAGCCAAGCAGGCTTGAAAGGAGCCATTAATGTGTTTTCTCCCGACGGAACGCTACTGGGTCTTCTGAACGCCGATCACGTCACGGCCTTCCGGACCGCCTTGGCCGTTATGATTCCCTATGTGCGATATCCGTATTCAAAGGATAACATCGTCGTCTTTGGCGCGGGGAGACAGGCAGAATGGCACCTCAAATTGGCTTTGCTGTTGGGCGAGGGTGCAGTGAAGCATGTCACGGTCGTCAATCGGAGTACACCACGAACCATGGAACAATTGTTCGAGACGTTGCGACAAAAGTATCCAGGAACCTCTTTCGAGATGCTTCTAAAGACAGACTCGGATTACAATGCAAAACTAGAAGAACGTCTTAAAGCGTCCAATGTGGTGTGTTGTACCACACCCGCAACCGAGCCTCATTTCCCGGCCTCATATCTCGACCACAATCCACGCTACATCTCACTCATTGGATCGTACAAGCCAGAGATGCAGGAAGTTGATGCCGAGACGCTGCTCTCGGGTGAATACATCTACGTCGACACCGAGGAGGGATGCCTTTCGGAAGCAGGAGAGCTGATCAAAGCGAATGTGCAAGAGCATCAATTGATCGAGCTAGGTGAACTTCTTAGCGACAAGCCATTTGCACTTCAAGGGAACCTTGTGTTCAAGTGTGTTGGCATGGGAATTATGGATACCGTCGTGGGCGGAGACCTTCTTCAAATGGCCACAGAGAAAGACGTTGGGCTAGTCGTGGACGACTTTTGAAAATGGGTTGGAGAATAAAAGCTGCCGTCCACTCCCTCCCTACACACCATCTCCGAAAGCGTAGTCCTTCCCCCACCGAGTATCCCACGGTTTCGACTGATCAACGAACCTCAAATCGGTTCCTAGTCGGATCTTATTATCTGGGTCATGGTTGATGGTAGAGGCATGGATCTATTTCATCCGTTAACAATGGTCAATCAACGTCTGGGGAATGGGTTATGGTTACATACCGCATAAGCGTTGTGGAGGACAACGTCTCCGGCTTCATACTCGGTCAACAACCATCGACGATTGTATCGCTTACCAAACTCCGACGGACCGTCAGCGAGGAGCCCACCACTCATCATGTTTTGATTGAAGGCATTCTTGGCTTCTTCATCACTCAGCCCGCTTGCTTTGGCCTTTTTGGTGAATTGTGTTTCGATCTCTGCGCCCAAAGTGTGGCCCTTTTCGAGATATATCAAGCCACCTCCTTGTCTGGATATGTCGCCGACAGGGATCCAAGCAGTCACCGCGGTGTCCTCGCCGTATCGTAGGAAGATCTGATCATAGTGCACTCCGATCGCTTTGTTCCCTGGTGTATTGTTCCGCAAGAGTGTCCGGCGGATACCCAGTGTGTTGTCGCCCCAACCTGTCAGTTTAGCGATATAGTCCCGTAGAGCAGGATGCTTGCAAAAGTCTTCCTTGTACCAATGCTCCGTGTGGGCTTGAAGAGCCAGGTCGACGAAACATTGAGCGACTTCAGGATGTGGTCCGGTTGGACGACCGTTCGAATCGGTGAAGCCTGCGCCAATGCCGGGGAAGTCGAGCTTGTCCTTGGACGAGTCAAAAATACCGTCCACCGGGTCCGTTCCTGGTTTCAGGACGCCACTGGGCGCCAGGAGCTTGAAGTACTCTTCTCTGGCTTTCAGGACGTCGGCGCGAGGTAGTAGGCCTTTGAGAAAGAGATAGCCATCCTCTCTAAATCGCCGGCGCACCTCCTCGATGGGAGCGTCGAGTGTCGTAGGTGTCAAATCAGTCCATTCCTCTGGGCTCAGCGGCCCGTCGTTGACGAACAACTTTTCGCCGCCGAATATCTGTTCAGCTTCGGGTGACTCTGCGTGAGGCATTTTCAGCGACTGGCTATGGAACAAGGAAATTACGACACCAGCGAGTATCCTGGAAATGATCAGAATATGTGTTTGATTTGCGGCAAAGTGTTTGTGAAATCTTATATACCGGATTGCCGCTGTCTCGAGTGAAAATGGAACAAGTATCTAGTGGACCCTCGACAGGACTCTAACGTGTTGGCCTACGAAGGACGGAGGATTGCCCTCTATTTAGCCACCGATCGACGTCGGGAATTTCCTTTTTTCAGCACCCATCAGATTCGCAGATCCAGAAGACCTCAAGCTGGTGGATGTTCTCCTCTTCTTCCCCCGTTTTCGACTAAAAGAGCAATGAATCCCGCAACCTTCAAGTTGTTTCTCCTTCTCCCCCGCCTCGCTTGTATTCCATTCCGTGAATCTGGGGATGTTGGTGCGCCATGTCCTGCGAACGATGCAGGGAGCGTCACACTAAATGTATGGATCTGTCTGCATGGAGTACACGTGCCAACGTACACTAACGAATTTCAGGTGACGACCGACAGCCACGATGTAGTCGTTGTGAGAAGGCAGGCCGACAGTGCAAGCGGACATCGAAAAGGTCGCTTCGAGTGGCAGTGAGGCCTACCGGGTTCGCGGTCCATCAGACTTGGGTGCCGGTCCCGCCTCGAGGTGGGTGATTGCGGTTGATGACAACTCCTGGAAGCAATCTGACCATTGCAACAGTGGATTTTGTAGACGAAAGTGCTGCATTGGTGTCAAGCGAGACAAGTTGGAGGGACTGTGAAACCGGACGTCCAGAGCGAGAACATGCGGAATCTGTGACATCCACCGGGACCGCTGCCGGGATCTCTCTTCGAAGCCCGGCCAGTGCAGCTGCACAGAATGACGAGAATGCCAATCTGTTTGGAGTGTCCGATGAAGCGTTCCAGCAGCAGGTTCAATCACCCTTTGCCACGAGACAAGGTGCCGATTTGATGCGATACTTTGTCGACCACTGTGCGTGCTTCTTCGACTTTAGTGACTCTCGTCGGCATTTCGCCTGCGACGTGCCCCAGCGAGCGAGGAGAAATGGAATGTTGGCGAATGCCATGCTGGCATTGGCGGCCCGTCATCGGAGTCGAACCCGTCATTACGATTCCTACATCTCGGATCGTTACTACCACGAGTGCTTGCAAGCGTTGATACCGAGGCTCGGAGATTCTGCAGCGATCAAGGACGACGAATTGCTAGCAGCTGTGGTCATTCTCCGGCTTCTCGAGGAGATGGATGGTCAGTGACACATCTGCCACATGGCCATGGAGGACTAACGTCGGGCTCTACATAGTATCAATTGTCGGATCAGATCCTCAGGGCCATCTCATGGGGACTCAGGCCATCATAACGGCTTCGCAAATACAGTCTCCTTCACCCGTCACGTCACTACGCAAAGCATGTTACTGGGGTGCATTTCGGCAAGAGATCTTCATGTCCTTGACTTTTCAAAGACCATTCAAGCTCCGCCTGCCTAACCTGGCGCCGTCGGTGTCGTCGGCTGATGACTGGGAGTGGTCCCTGAAAGCAACCTATCTGTGTGGAAAGGTACAAGAGTTTGTGTTTGGAGACGATGTTGCGAATGCCGACGAGTACCATCGATTAACTCGCGAGGTTGGCGCGTGGAAAAGGGAGCGGCCAACGGGATTCGACCCCATGTATCAAGACTCGTGCGTAGAGGCTGGTTCATTTCCAGAGATTCGCCTCCACATGGACTGTCACGGTAAGTGCATGCCGCTCGACCCTGGCCATGGAACTTGACTGATGTGGTGTTCAAGTCATGGGCTGGCAGTACATATCGATGGCGCACCTCCTTCTGATTGTCCACCAACCATTACCCAGAGTTGGACCGCGTCACAAAGAGGCATTGCAAAGCATGGAGGAGGCAGCAATTGCCGAAGTCAAAACAATTTGCGGCGTCGCCATGTCCAATTCCCAAACCGCACCGGCACAACTAGTTGCATGCATGGCCATCACCTTATGTGAGCTAAGATCTCCTGGTCATTCATTCCAGATCGTCCGTGAGGAAACTAACTTTTTTCCCTTCACCAGTTGGGGATCGTTTCGTGTCGCGGTCCGAACAAGCGCTGTTGCGAGAGATGCTCATTCGGACGGAGAAAAGCACCGGGTGGCCGACATTGTCAGCACAGCAACAGCTCGAAAGATGCTGGCACTGGGATATGAGAAAGTCCAGCTCGTCGATCCGAGAACCGAGTTCTGTCTGACTCCATGGGGCTCCGCAGATGAACCAGCCATCAACCAATATGCAATGTTTGTCGGGCTAGCCCAAATGGGACGACATCGGGTTAGAGAGTCCGATGATCAGCGACAGTCCAGAAACTGCGTTCCCACCACACACAGAACGAACTTGCAGAACCCGTAGCGGCCAGCGGAGAGTGGCCCATGGGGTTCTGGCGTGTCCACTACTTATGGCCATCGTTTTAGGAGTATAAATAAAAGCCGTGTGGTGCTTTGTTGCCGGTGCCCGACGGGTACAACTTCTTCTCATCTTGTTTGTGTCTACCGGGCTCTCTCGCTCTCACACACAGCGCCTTCCTCACCAGTCTTCTTCAACATGTTCAATATCAAGCAAACCAAACTTATACGCCCTCCGCCTGGCCACGATGTGGATCGACCCAGGCCGGCCAACCTGACATATGTATACCTCGTTACCGCTTTTGTGTCCCTTGGTGCGCTTTTGTTTGGCTACGACCAGGGCGTGATGGGAACAATCGTCGCGGATGAGCGATGGATACAATTGATGAGGCCCAAAAACTCCTGGGTGACTGGAGCCGTGGTGTCTCTCTACGACGTTGGTTGCTTCATAGGTGCCATGAGTATCGGGTATCTAGCAGACTCTTGCGGGAGAGAAAGGACTTTGTCCATTGCTAGCGTCGTGTTCATCGTTGGGGCGGTCATCCAGTCGGCTTCATATGATGTGCCCACCATCACTGTTGGGAGGATCATTCTCGGGTAAGTTTTTGCTGTGCTTGGCTACGCCCAGGTTTTTCTTTTCTTTTGACACTACCACTGGGGCACGACTCGCTTGTCACCATGGCGCCCTGACTCTTGAAAGCTCTGTGTTGAACAGTTTGATTAACTGGACTCATTGTTAGGTACGGTGTCGGAGCGTGCGCCGCAGGTGTTCCCTTGTACGTTTCCGAACTGGCCCCTCCGGCGATCCGGGGGAGGATCATCGGCATCGAACAGATGATTTTGTGTCTGGGGGAATTGATCGCCTTCTGGCTCGACTATGGGTTTTCCTACCTGAGTATCCCCGACTGGTGGCGCATCCCGCTCGCGATCCAGGTGGTTCCCGCGGCGCTTTTGGCTGTGGGGTGCTGGCTGTGGGTGCCTCCCAGTCCGAGGTGGCTGGTCCAACAGGACCGACACGAGTGCGCCAGGGAAGTTCTCGCTCGACTGCACGGCGACGAGGCGGCGGAACTCGAGATGCAAGAAATCGCCGAGAACGTGGCTTTCGAAAAGACCGTGACCATGGCCGGGTGGATGGACATGTTTCGCTGGCCCGTCCTGAGGGTCACGTTACTGGGAACGGGCGTTCAATTCTTTCAACAAATCACGGGGACGAACTCGATCTTGTATTACTCCCCTTCGTTGTTTCAACGTGGAGGGATCGAAAACGCACACACCCGGAACCTCGCCACGGGAGGTATTGGAATCGTCCTGTTCGTTTTTGCCTGGGTACCCATTTTTGTTTTTGACAGACTAGGTCGAAAAACTTGGTTACAAATCGGTGTGATAGGGATGATGTGTTCAATGATTGGTATTACAGGTATGTTCACCGTGCAGGGATTGATATGGAGTGACAACACAAAGGCTGACCATATTGAAAAACAAAAGTCCTTCAGTGGCACGCTGAACATTTTCCGGGAAACAGTGGAAATTACGCCATCATCGTCTTCCCTTATCTGTTCTATGTCAGTTTCAACATCAGTTGGGGTGTAGGGTCTTGGACCTACGCGAGCGAGATCTTCCCCGTCACGTACCGCGCAAAGGGGAACGCCATATCGACCATGGCCCTGTGGTCGGGTTGTTACATCGTGGCCCAGGCGAGCCCTCCCATCGGGTCCGCCATCGGCTGGGGTCTGTACATCATCTACTCGGGCATCTGCGTCCTGGCGTTTGTGTTCGTGCGGTACGCCATGGTCGAGACCCAAGGAAAGACCCTCGAGGAGATGAGTCGGTTGTTTGGCATCGAGGAGAAGTTCGCGGTCCGGAGTGGCATCGACCCGGCGTCGGCGTTTCACCATGACAAGAACAACAACAACAAACAGGTCATCATGCAAGAGCGCGTCGAGGAAGTGAACAAATGACTACAATGAGGTAGAAAACCCAAAAACAATCAGCGGTAGAAAGAGGCGCTTGACGATGAGAGTCTATGATGTTCTTATCACCCACAAGAAGATCCGTAGATGGCGAGGCGACGTGCTACCCAAATCCAACCACCAAGTCATGTTGGTTTGTCGCCTTTTCCAGTACAACTGTGTAAAGAGTCTCGAGATAATGGAAATGAGACAGGCCACGCAATGCAGAGATCCGTTGTCCACCTAATGACATGAGGTTCAGGCTGCGTCATCCAAAGTCCCCCGGGGAGTCGTCTTGTGAATTTGCAGGTGTGTAGAATGACAAGACTGGATCTAAATCCACTGCTTGTGTATGTGATGGGACTGATCGAGATTGCAAGACATGCATACAAAGTCGGAGACATCACTGATACTCTCGAGCACATCATCAACCCAAATGGCGGACGAGAACCAGCGTCTTCATCCGAGAAAGATACCGAGTGTGTCCTTGCTGCGCGAGTCACAGCCCATTCATGATCCTCGAAGCTGGCTGTCTCATATTCTCTGGGACGGTTGGCCTGCGTAGCGCGTCCCAAGCCTTGTTCGGCCAGCCATGGTTCTCCCTCAGTTTGACCTGAAGCTTGGTGGTGTGAGCAGGATGCCCGACGCCTCGACTCGTTGGGTAGCGCGTTTGAGTAGAAGTTGGTGGTGTCGAGAAGAATCTGCTGTTTCTCGTCCATAGTACCAACTGCATCGAGTTGTCCAGTGATGAATTGTGATTTCCATGGGCTTGAGCAGATCAAAATCTCAACCAAGTTCCATCCTTTCAGCCATGAGAAATTCCTCGTCAGCGATATCATCGTCGAATTCATCTGGACCCGTGACATGGCCGTTGGTACCGTTCTGAATCGCCGGATTGTTCACTTCGCTATGCATATAGTCGTGAAAGTGAGCTCCTTCTCGACCTTCATCGCCTTGTCCTCTCTTCAGTCCCTGTTCCGTTTGGAAAGCTTCTAATTCACGAAGCGTCCAACTATCTTTGCCCTTGGTGGTGCCATCCGCTGCCTTTTGGCCGGGCAATAGTGGCTGCGCTATGTTCCTCAGGAACTTTTTAGCCATGCCAACAGCTGCATCGGTGCTTAGGCCGGTCTGACCATCAAGAATTTCCTCCGCAATCCAACGGGGCAATTGACTGCGTTTCTTCTGGAATCGCCGATCGGCGAGGACCATGATTCCGTAATCATCCTTCCCTCGAAGCACTCGACCCAAGCATTGTGCAGCATGTCTCATGGCATCGAAGGATAGAAAGTCTTGTTCTTTGATTCGATAGTTCTCACGTAGAAATTCTAGTCTGGCCTTTAGAATTCGTGATTCGGTGTATTGGAAAGGCGCGCCGAGGCACAACACTGTTCGGCCATAGTGATGATCAAAATCGATACCCTCAGAGACCTTGCCACGAGCGACACAGAGCAGGATCGCTCCCTTGCCGTTCTCGCAAGCTGTACGGTATGTTTCGAGCGCCAGACTAGTTTCTTGAGCGTCAGGGGTTTCCACGAGTAGTAATTTGTAGGTCCAAATCTGATCGAGGATACCCATTCCTTGCCACATACTGATGATCATCTCCATGTAGAGATAAGAAGGGAAGAACACCACGATTCCGTCCGGCGTTATTTTGGCGAACTCAAATAGGAGCGCGCCATAATTTCGGACGACACCAGGATCTGATCGAGATTGGAAGCCTGACGTGATAGATTGTTGATCTGAACCTCGCGTAACGATCATTGGCAGAAAGGATCGTCTCGCCAGTGACATGGGATATGACTCTTGAGTAACAGTTGTGAAATTCAACATTTTCGGATACATCTCAAGAGGTGATATGGTTCCGGACGTGACAATGACGGAGGAAAATCGTTCAAAGACGGGTTTGATGGCGATGGAGGCGTCCAGACATGCGAAATGTAGGACGGGATTCGGCACCGTGGCTTGCTCTGTCTCGAATGGTTCCAGGATCAGTAGGAAGCCGGTTTCGTACGTGGCGACTAAAGTGGCGAACGTTGCGACTTCTTGCAGAGGCTGATAGTCTTCGATATTCGTCAATTCAAGAGTACGGACAAGGGAGGTCAACCGTTCAGCACAAAACCTCAACGGTTTGCGTTCGATGAAGGTCAACTCTTTGAGATGGGAGAGGAACGAGGGTGGAGTTTCCTGAATGACATAGAGGACTTTCATTCTCGTTTTTAAATACTCGATGAATCGCTTGAGGAAGGCGACGAAGTGTTCTGCTCTGCGGATATTGCCAGGTACGGCTTCTTTTAAAAGATCATCTGGTAACGTCGGGTTGGCCATAAAAGCATCTTCAGCTCTAGCTTCATCTGCCTCCCGCAGACCTTCGACAAGTTTTTGATACTCGCTCTGGAGTTTCTCTTCGTCCGAGGCCTTCATATCCTCAATCTTCCTTTCCAGATTATTGGCACCTCGTGTGGCTTTTCTCAGAGAATCTTCTGTTAGATCGATAGACAGCGACTCAATGCAGACATTGTCAATATTGTGAGCTTCGTCGAAAACGACGATGCAGTCTTTTGAAAGCTCTTTGGAAACACGTTCCGCGATTTTAGGATCTAGCAGGTAGTGGTAGGAGTAGATTATGACATTGCAGAACGACATCATTCTCCGGGCGGAGAAATATGGGCACTGCTTGTGGTCCTCACCGTATTTCAAGAGATCGTCCAGTGTGAACACGCCCGGGGGTAGGAGATTGTGAGGCTCGAGAAGATCGAGGTTCTCGTGGTATATACAGAGTTCGACGTCTTCTCCTCTCTCTTTTTTCTCCTTCACGAAGCCGGCAGTGAGATTGCGACATCGAGCATCCACCACAGCACCACTCTTCTCTCTTTTGACGGAGGGGTGTAGACACAAATTCTTACGACTGGTGAGGCCGAGGCCTCGGAAGTCTTCGACATAGCCAAGTTGTTCGGAGCGGTATTTCATTAACGCTTTCAGTTCCGCTAGTGCCTTCTCGATTTCCGACATGGTACGCGAGCAGTAGATTAGCTTTCGATGCTCTGGGTAGTGTTGTTGATATGCCACAATGAGAGATAACAGTGATACTGTTTTACCCGTACCCGAAGGCATTTCGAGGACACAATGACCACCCGCGTCGAGCGTTCGCTTGATGTCGCACATGTAGGCATATTGTTCGGGATATATTCGAGGGTAGGGAAAGAGAACTGGAAGGTCACTACCAGATATCAGTCGACAATTTCATAGGCCACGTCTGCTATGAGGTGATAATGCTGAACTTACTCTATGAAGAACTTCATGACGAAGACAGTGGCGGCTTGAAAGAGCCACCAGAACTTGCCTCACAGTGTTAAACAGCGCCGTGTGGTATGCCCGGCAGCGGATCAACGCGACTTCATGAGACAAATGAAATGTCACACCCTCCGCGAGTGCGGTGGTGTCAGTTGTCAACCCGTTGTCGAGAGACCTGGCGCCAGTGCATACCTGAGGTTGAGAAGAATCAATGGAAAAACGACCGCAGGGACAATTCAAATCATCATTACTGAACATTTACAGACAACCGTAAGAATCAGGCACCACTCACGAGGCACCAATCATGGGGCCCTGTTTACCTACCCACCTTACCTGGACTGTCTAGGCAAGAGGCTCTTAGGCTCCCCAAGACTTACTGCCCGCACCGACGCCCAACGCCTAGGCTGCAAGTGGCCTTGAGCACAACAGACGTCATCAGTGTACGCTGTACAATTTTTCTGACTCAGGCCTCTCCCCGCAGGCGCAAGATCGAGTATAGTGTTACCATAGTGGCCTTCCTCACCTTGTCGCACAATTTTAGACCCTTCGTCGATTCCTGAATAGACGGACCTTGGCCATAGAGGACGAGTGCAGCGGTATGAGCAAAAAGTTCAAATCGCAGGCCTCCAGCGCTCGTGCCGCTTCTGCTGCCTTCGGATCGTCCTCGTTCGGTGGCTTCGCTACGCCTCCGACAGCCTTTCAGACTGCACCCTCTTCCCTTTCATACATCGCCGAACAACCAGACCTGACCGCAATCTCGGATCCTCATCTTTTAGTCGCCTTCAGAAATTTAGGAAAGAAGGACAGCATAACCAAGGCCAAAGCTCTTGAGGAGATACAGGACTATGTTGGAAGTGCGGCAGCCTCCAGCGGAGGGGATGCTGGCCTGCTAGAAGCATGGGTATGTCTTCCGTTTTTGCAGATCGTGTCCAGTCTCTCACAATGTGCGCAGCTCAGCCTTTACCCGCGTACCTCGATCGACAATTCGCGACGAGTTCGCCAGCTTGCACATATCATCCAGGGGTCTATCACTTCCCTGTATGGAAAACGAATCGCACCCTCTCTACAGCGAGTAATCGGACCGTGGCTTTCCGGCGTCTATGACAGTGACACATCTGCTGCAAGGGCTGCGCAAGATTCTATCGCTTCGTCGTTTTCAACAGATGAGAAGAGGCGGGCTTTATGGAAGGTGTACAACACGACTCTGATCGACTACGTTGAAGATGCAATATTCGTCCAAACACCGAATACCTTGAGTGATGAGCGGTCAACCACTCCAGAAGATGCCGAAGCAAAGTTTGTTCGCGTTGTCGGCAATGCGATGTACATGTTGAGCCAGGTTATCAAAACAAATTTGTCTGGTACCCAGGCCGAGCAGTCAGGTCTTCGTGAACGTACTGAGACCACAGTACGGAACAAGAAGCTTTGGGAACACTCCTATCATGATGATCCCGCACTGCGTCGGGCTGCGTGTAGTTTGGCCCTAGTCTGTTCCCAAGTCTTGCCTTCGGCTCTGGACTGGAAAGTCGTAAGCTCTTGTTTCGTGGGCAAAGCCCTACATGTCAGTCAATTAGGCTCTTCAGGTCGGTTCTCAGAAGCCATCTTGGCCCTGACAACAGCACGACCCGAGATCTGGACAACGGACTACACCTCCAAGACTTCGGCGTTCAAACGACTTCTCCAGTATCTCAGACGCGGATCCCAGAGAGGTTCGGCAGATTACTGGACCAACCTTTCCCGTCTACTGTTGAAACTTCCTTCGGAGCTGTTGTTTGGAGGCAATAATACAGGCGCAAACGATCTACCCGCCATTGAGGCTGTCGTAGAGGCAGTAAGAGAGGGTGTTTCCAATGCAGACGAGCCCCGACAGAACCTCGATACCGCATGGTCAGTCTATGTACAGATCTCATTCTGGCTAATGGAGAACGTCAATCAAGAAGACGCCCAGTCGACTTTCTTCTCTCAGCATTTGCTCCCACTTCTCCTCCGACATGTATTCCCCATCCCTCAAGAAGCCTCTAGGGGTATACCCCCTGCGACTAGCACGAAGATTTCAGATACAGTGCTTCTAGAGGCTCTTGAACGGGGCTTAAGAACTAGCTTTGAAACTGCCTGGGGCCAGTTGTGTTCAAAATTGGTTGATAACATGAAATTGTCATTACCAGAATCTTCCAAAGATTTCACCAAATCCCAGGACAATGTGATTGCGCAGGCAACACGGCTGTTTGAGCTCAAAGCGGCTGTACTGCGGACCAACTCTCTTGATTCTACAACTCAGGCCTTTGTCAAGGAAGTATTTGAGGCTGAAGATAGGAAGTTAGCCATCGCTGCCATCGACGTACTAAAATCTCGTAACGGCAAGCCCTATGGAGCTGCCTTTACACTTCGAGACGTGGCCTCGCTCGATGATTCCTCGGCTACAAGAGACCTGCTGGTGAATTTCCTACAATCTGATGGCCTGGATCTGTTGAGCAGCCCTTCAGCCGAGTTCCTAGCGGCTCTGATGCTTCGTCTAAATCAAGATCTGGCATCGATAATCTCACGTCTACTACATTTCGACGAAAACATGTTCGCGACTAAAGCCATGGCAAGTCTTTTAAAAGAAATATCAGCGCCCGAGTTCTCGAAGCACGAGAATTTACAGCTTTTTATTCTAGAAAAGATTTCTCGGGGCGCAGGCGGCGACCTTGATCGGGACTTGATATCAACGGTGTTTCAGAATCCTCAACTTCGGTCTTCCCGGTTCGATCAACTCTGCAATGACAAGATACTTGAGCAGCTATCTCCAGAGACAATTCCAGCCCTACAGCGTGCTACTCTTGGCCTACTGATCCACCTATTGAGCAGCATGACTCCCAAGTCGCAACCCTTCTCAGAACAGTTCGACAGTAGTCTCCTCTCCAGAGTTCTCCTGCTGTCTGATTCTGACGACACAGGCACTGCCGAGCTTGCTGCATCCCTATTATCAAGGCTCAGAAGCGCATCTTCGGGTTCCAGTTCCGTGGCTGAATCAGCTACGATAGTCGTATCCGATCAACTCTCCGGAAAAGGCATTCCCCTTTCAATCTTCGCATTGATCGATCTCGCCAAGGATATTCTTAAAGACATAAAATCAGATCAGTCTGGGACTGAACTACTTCCATCCGAATCACAGTGGAAAAGTGCACTAGAACCGCATCTGTCAGGGCGGCGACCACGTTCCCTGACGATCACCAGCGCGCTCCATGGCTTATTGTATTTGGTTGATGATAGCCCGGAACCTCGATCCTCGGAAGTGCTGCGCGATGCGGATGACTTCTCTCTCCTATTCAGACTCGTCTTATATTCGACCCGTCTCCTTAGTGAGTCTAGTATACTAACTCGCGTTCATGGGGCGGATCTGCAGACGTTATATTTCTTCTACGTGTTATCAATGCAGCTGGTCAATGAAAAAATGACAATGGAATCGGCGAACGACATTTGGTTGAATACCAACCAGGATGTTATTGACGAAGTTGCCGACACACTCTCTCAAGGGAATGGATTGATCCAACAATGGATCAAGGATGACAGCCTCATGAAATTGTGGATGCAACGCATTCGGTCCGTCAATGATTTGACCCCTTGCTCTTACCTTCAGGGGTTGGCATTCACGGACGTTGCATCACGCTTCGTGGACAGCCATGGAACTGCTCTAATCATGGCTGAGTTCGAGGCAGAGATAAAAGAGGCATACCGATCGCCAGGCTTGATACGCTCCGCATGCTTAATATCTTCTTGTCGCGATCAGCTCCTCACTTCGGCTCAGGGCCGTAGGCTGCTCAACGAGCTTGTTGCTGCATGCACAGACATGAAGACTTCTGCATACTCAATCGCGTCGATGCGAAGCTTAGTTTTGCTAGACTTGTTGGTCAACAGCGACCCGGAGCCTTTGGAGGCTATTCCGAACCAAAGAATGGTGTTTCTGATGCAAGCACTTATACGACTTCTGGATGCTTCTTCGGATGATCTTTCTCTGCAGACTCAGGTCTTGAGGGTTCTGGATCCAGTATTGCCTACTACCAGCGACATTTATGGAGAGCACTGGGAGCAAATGTTTGACTACCTGGTCGCACTTTGGCACGAGGAACGTAATCTAGAGGATGACCTGCCATTAATCCACGCGTCACTGCGACTTTACGGGCGACTCCAAACTCTGGCAAAAAGCGACGACTGCAATGAGGACCTTTCGGACGCATACAAGACCGCTAAGGCATCGCTCGAGGGAGGGCTCCTTGATTGTCTACAGAGTTTCCATGTTTCCGATGCGCATCTCAATCAGCCTCGTCTGATCGCTGCAGAACTACTTCGTAGGCAACTCGCACAGGTCTCGGTGCTTCATGACCCAACTCTTTACTCATTCCTCTCCTCGACAGAGGACCCAGTCCGACGCAGTGCCTACGATTTGCTCCATCGCTCCATTCCGAAAGCTCAGGAGCAAATCTCAATTGACATAGCTTTGGAAAAGAAGGATGCTCATCTGCCCGAAGAGCTCTTGTCCCTACTGTCGAATGTTCCCACGAATCAAGAATCCGGTGGCACGATTCGACAGAGCTATCTGCTTCAGTGGCGGCTGGCCTTCGATCACTTCACCAATGCTTCCTACAGACTCCAGGAAATGTATGTGGCGGATATCAAGAGAGGAGCCCTTATCACGGCTCTGCTCGATCTCATTTGTGAAATATGTCGCATCGCTAGCGGGAGGCCACTAGATGCCTCCAAAGCAGATTTTACCAACTTTGAATATGGCGTAGCCGAATCCGAACAGCAAGAAGAGCAACGACTAAGTATACACCTTTACTATTGCTGTTTATTCTATCTTCCCAGTCTTACGCGAAGTTGGTTCGTGGAGCAGAAGAATAGAATTAAGGCGCCGCTGGAGGGCTGGACGCAGAAATACTTCTCGCAGTCTTTGATCTCTGCCGCATCCTCAACAGTCACTGAGTGGGCGACATCCCAATCGCAAGATGAAAGAGAAGCGACGGTCAGTGTCAAAACGTCAATGAGTGGATCAGAAATTGTGGCATCAATTGTCATCGACCCGGAATCCCCTCCCATTGCGATCGCCATTTCTCTACCTTCGACTTACCCTCTCGATGCCCCTACGGTGGAGTCTCGGACTCGCGTTGGGGTGTCGGAGAGGAACTGGCAATCGTGGCTCAGAACCTTCCAGATCATCATTTTCAGCAGTGGAAGCATCATTGAAGGCCTCATCGCTCTCCGTCGAAATGTCCAGGGTGCTTTGAAAGGGCAAAGTGAATGTGCGATTTGCTACAGCATCATCGGTACCGACATGCAAACTCCCAGCAAGCGTTGCGGCACTTGTCGCAATACTTTCCATGGTGTCTGTTTGTTCCGATGGTTCAAGAGTTCCAATAGCTCAAGCTGTCCGCTTTGTCGAAACAACTTCAACTATGCTTGAGGGGGGCAACTGAACACTGAGCCAAGTTGTGAAGTTTGGCTAGCTACTTGGTAACTGAACACCATACGACAAGCGGAGTTGTCGCATAACTTGGGCGTCTGCTCATGACTTCGTGGGGCTTCGAGAGAAGGATGAACTTCCCTGGGACTAGATATGTAGACATCAATCAAAGCCGAGGACCAGCATGGTCTTCACGGCAGATGATGACACTTCAAAAGTTCATGAGGGTCGGGACAATAGCGAATACTATTACTTGTATCTCTTGGGCAATTGGTGCACTGCACCTTCAACCCAAGACTTTCCCAATCGAGGCATTGGATGCCCGAATCTGTAATAAACTTGCAAATTTTCGTCACCCAAAAGCACATTTTGACACCTGCAAAAGCGGGAGGAGCCGCCCACCTGGGCTTTGCTATTCGCCATCTGGGCCCTAGTTTGTTCTAGCCTGCGGGGTGGTTTGGCTCTAATAAATGTCTCGGTTTGATGGTGCTAGAGATTAGGCTGGCACCCCCATCCATTCGATCGTGGTGTACCTAGCCAAGGGAGACTTCGTTATTCTCCACGAGAAGTCTTGTTGGTGATTTATTGATTGTTATGAGTCGACTGCATGATGGCGAATTCATAAAGAGGATGTTGAGGTTAAGAACTTGCGAGATTTGGTAATCAAAGAACATCAGTAAGACTGGGACCTGTTTAACAAGCCACGTACGTGACTACTTACGGAGTACATATGTACAGTACAGTACAATCACCGAGGAGCCTTCGATCCACAATACGGAGTATCCGTAGGTAACTATATTTATATTCTGCTCCCACCGAGCTCCTCCACATATGGAGTTTGTATTGTATGATTGGAATCGGGAAGGAAGATCGAAATTGACAAACCTCAGTCTAGGTAGTTTAGTTGTATGATGTGAGACACTATTTACCGGACAATCCGTGCTTGAGAACCTACAATACAGTATTTCGTTGGCATGGCTCGTGTTTGTTGTTTTGAGGACACAAACATGTATGCAGATGCAAGAACGTTCGTGTACCAGCCGTGTGCAGGGACCAAGTCGACGTAACCACCCTGTCGTCTCTGGATGGGTCTGTAAAGAGGGAGGAGATAAGGACTTGTTTGCCGATAGAGTAGTAGGTATGGGTAAACAGTCCAAGTAATGTGAGCGTTTAACGACGTTCTGTATCCGCACCACAAGGGCAAATAGATCAAGGGTAGTACTGCAAAGTCGACGGCGAAGGGTAGTGAGGGCTATTACGGAATACGACTCTTTCAGAACTCGTGCCCTCCCAAAGGTCGGAAAGCAATCGGTGCCGCCGGTGCTCGTGCTCGCGCTCGCACTGCAAGAGTAACTTGTACTTTGGTCGAAGCGCCAACTACTGTACTCGTACAAAAGTATGGTCACTGGAGAGAGATGTGAGACGTTCGTGGCTGGGAACTTCCAGCACTGATCATCTCTCGTTACCTGCGTTTGCACCCCCTTCGCCAATCGAACATGGCATCGGCAAAAATAGACGGTCTTGACTTGAGCATTTCAAAGGGTGGGAAAAAGTTGACGTCAGCCCGGTGGCTTTGGCATTGTTTTCGTGCCCCTGTCAATGTCTGAGATGGTCAAGGGCTAGACTGCATCGAGGTGATGGACACGTCAACATCCCTGAGTGAGTTTTTCACTGGACATCCGGATGACATGAAGTTTCAAGTTTGGAAAAAGGAGAAGGAGAAAAAAAAAGCACGGAGGGTTCTGCTGTACAGTAGATGTTGACGTAGAATGAACATTACCTACAGTAGGTACTCGTATCGACATTCAAAGAACCGCAACACAAGGACTCAAAGAGACACGCGTATGGAGTATGCGAATTGTTGTTATTATTATTATTGATGGGCGAGATTAATTGCTTGTTCCTGAATGTACGCCAGGGTACGGAGCAACTTTTAGGCGAGTGGCAGATCGTCAGGTACTGCTCGGGTCGGTGGGTGCCGGAGGTCTAAGCTTTACCAGTACCCTAAAGGGCGCTCAGATAGGGCACCGGAAGCCTGAGCCAGACCACCCAGAGCACCTCGAGTGCCTAGAGATCCCAGGATTTACAGGGCGTGGCTGCCGTTAGTGGACGCCCAGTGGAGGCGTGGTGGATGCCACTGTGGGTGCCTGTACAGAGCCTGGACGCAGGAACCGACGCCCAGCGGCCAGTCGCATGGCTTGCCTCTCTCTAAGAGGCGGTTCCCCCATAAAACATCATAGGCCGAAAATGCACCAACACTCGCCCCCATGCAAATTTCCCCTGGGCTTTACCCAATACATGATGTGGCCTTCGATCTACTATTTCTTCCATGTCTTCGTCCTTTGTCTCTCTCTCCCTCGCCAACTTCAACTTTGACAACATCAGTGTATTGTCTCCTTTCCTTCGTCTCTACGAGCAGTCATTCGTTCGCTCGTTCGTTTGGATACATTCTTTGACTATTTAACTCCTTACAGACTCCTTTTTTGTACACTCCTTTGACTCAACCCGTCCATCTACACAAGAATCATGAAGTCCTCCCTTCTCGCCATCCTCGGCGGTGCCTCCTCTGCTCTGGCAGCCGTCCGAGGCTTTAACTACGCCTCGCAGGGCCAGGACTACAATGGCTTCGCCAGTCAATTCAAGACCGCCGCCTCCCTGGCCGGTGCCAGCGACTTTACCAGCGCAAGATTGTACACAATGATTCAGGAGGGGACCACCAACACCCCCATCGATGCCATTCAAGCCGCTATCGACACCAACACCACCCTCCTGCTTGGTCTCTGGGCGTCCGTCGACCAATCCACATTCGACAATGAGATCACCGCCTTGAAGAGCGCGATTCAACAATATGGCTCTTCGTTTGCCGACTTGGTTGTCGGTATCTCGGTCGGTAGTGAGGATCTGTATCGTATCTCGCCTACTGGTATTGCTGCCGGCAGTGGCGTCGGTCAATCTCCAGATACCTTGGTCAATTACATTGGACAAGTCCGTGACACCATCAAGGGCACGTCTCTAGGCACCAAGCCAGTTGGCCACGTCGACACCTGGAACGTCTTTGTCAACGACACCAACTCCAAGGTGATCTCGAACTGTGACTTCCTGGGTCTCGACGAGTACCCGTACTACCAGACCACCGATACTAACAGGTAAGAGCAATTTCTTCAGATATTAGGAGCCACTAGCTCATCGTTTCCGCAGTATCGACAACAGCTCCTTCCTGTTTTTCCAAGCGTACGACCGCGTTTCTGCCGTGGCTCAAGGCAAGCCGATTTGGGTCACCGAGTCTGGCTGGCCAACAACAGGACCTACCTCTAACCTCGCTGTTGCAAGCGTCGACGATGCCGAAACCTTCTGGCAAGGTGTCGCCTGTGCTCTCGAGAACCGTGGTATCAACTTCTGGTGGTACATCCTCGCCGACGAGGGTGCCTCCCCATCTTTCGGTGTCTCCAGCAACGGAAAGCCTCTATACAACCTTGCTTGCAACTCCACCGCCGGTTACACATCGACCTCATCTGCGAGCTCCTCAACTGCGACCGCTTCTAAGAACGGTACCGCGACTGCCTCTCACGGATCCGGCTCGGGAAGTGGCTCTGCGACCTTGTCCACAGTCACCGCTTCTGGAGCTGCTGGTGCCGGTCCTTCAGGTGCTGTCCCTGCTGGTGCTACGGGTTCCTCTGGTGCTGGTGCTGGCGGCGCAACTGCCACGCAGAACGGCGGAGCCACTGGCACCAATGGCGCTACCCACTCTACCTTCACCGGTGCTGCCACCAAAGCCCAAGGATCCATGGCTGGTCTGGCCATCGGCGCCCTGTTTGCGGCGTTGGTCTTGTAATCGACCCGAAATATATATTCACCGGCCCAACGGGCCCATGGTATATTGATTGCATTGGGATTGGACAGTAAAATACATGGGGTTTTCTGACGAGAATATAGATCATTGGACGGCATAGTTGATCAATTAAGCAATAATTTTTATCTGTTGGACTTGGACTATTCTCTCTCGAGTTTTTGCAATTCTGAAAAGCACCCGATTCCATCGGCCATGAACGTGTGAAGGGATATGGTTTCCCCACTATTTTGACGGCTCTGTATCGAGCACGTACTGCCCAAAAGCATACGATACCAGAGCTTCCTCAACAACTTCACACGACGCGTCTTCAATCTATTCTATCATCCCTCACACCTAAGAAGACGAATTTACCCCGCGGAAAAGTGAGCACGGATGAGGTCAGGCGGCGAATCATTCCCATGGGCAATATTTCCCTATTGGATTGTACCCCTGTATATGTGAAAAGTGTATGTGGTGTGATCGATTTGCCTGCTGCTTCCATGAAACTCCGCCATGTCCAAATAACATGATGACTGTCGTCTTGGCCACATGAGTCTGAGGATGGAATACACTAGACGTGGTCATCATGTGCTTGCTGCAACGACGTAGGAACGACGTGTCTAGATTTACTCTACATATATTCTTACGTCCATCGGCTTGCATCAACATCACAGCAAACTTCACATACTACTGATCGTTCAAGGTAAACGTCTCTCTTCACAATGGCTACAAACGACATCCCTCCACAAGGTCGGGATCGCCGCGTGTCCATCTCTCAGCTTCCGGATGACGCTCTCAAGCTCGGAAAGAACTTGTATCCGGAACCGTTACATTTCAAGACAACAGCACATCTTGCTGAATTTCGTAGAGCTGCCGACTATATCTCTGCTGGTACATCCCTCCTAACCCTCCTAACTTTGTTCATACCGACGCTGATGTTGTTCACAGCCATGATCTTTCTCAGGGACAATGTGCTACTGGAACGAGATCTAAGCCCGGAAGATATCAAACACATTATCGGTTCGGCCATCTGCTATTCCGCGCTCGACATCTACTGATATGCTAAAGGATATTGGGGAGTCTCACCCGGAATAACCTTGTTGTATGCCCATATCAACCTTACCATCCAGAAATACGACCAGCCAATGATTTGTCTGCTTGGAGCCAATTACGGCGTCCCTGCTATTCTCTCATGTCTTTGGCTGGAAAGATCTCTGGAAAGATTTTATCCCCAGTACAGTCGGGACAGGAAGGGTCTGCATAACCTGATTACCGGATTTAGTGTCCCAGGAGGCTTTCCCAGGTTGGTAATGATTGCTTTTGCCGACACTTGACTGACCAAGCCTTGTTATAGTCACATCAGTGCTCGGATACCAGGATGCATTTTCGAAGGCGGTGAACTAGGACACGTCCTATCTGTGGCGTACGGAACAATCATGGACAGACCGGAACTGATCACAGTGGCCGTGATTGGAGACGGAGAGGCCGAAACTGGCCCAACTGCGACGTAAGCAGCTCGAAGTATCCAAAGTTGACATTCTCACACTGGATAGTGCCTGGCACATGTGTAAATACATCAATCCTACTCAAGACGGGGCTCTCTTGCCTATCCTCTATATGAGCAGCGCTGAGGACAAACAACAGACCATCTTCGGCTCCATGGATGATGCTGAACTCTGTTGCCTTTTTTCAGGCTACGGCTATCGCCCCTGCATCGTCGATGATGTGGCTGATATTGACAGAGAACTCAGCAGTGCTCTCTACTGGGCCGTCGAAGTCATCAAAGAGATACAACTTGCCGCTAAAGCCGGAGAGCATGATTTGGTAAAACCACGTTGGCCCATCATCATTCTCAGAATTTCAAGACGATGGGGCTATCCTCTACTCGACCCCGACGAACATCTGTCTGGCTCATTCCATGGTAGAGAAGTCCTGCTCCCTCATGCCAAGATCAACCAAAAGGAATTGCAACATCTACAAGACTGGCTAAAGTCCTATAAGCCAGCAGAGATTTTTCAAGGCGATCAGGTTTCTGAGGCCATCGAGGATATCATTCCTCCAAATGAGAGACTCCTCCTCGGACAGAATCGGGTTACCTGGGACATGCGGCATCAGCTTGATGTTCCCGAGTGGCGGCATTATGCTGTGGCTAGGGGTAATCTGAGCAGCTGTCTCAAAGAAGGCGGTAGGTATCTTGACGATACGCTTGCACGGAACAAACTATCGCTCCGTATTTTCTCACCCGACGGCCTGGTGAGCAATAAGCTCAATCTGTTGGACAAGCTATCCGATCGCACGTTTCGTAGCTTCAGATGGGATGCCAATAATAAGTCCACGGGAGAACAGGTCATCGAATTTGCTTCTGAGCATACATGTCAAGGTATGTACTTCGCGATCTGTACGGCCAGTGATCCAATCTCACCGCTCGATGCTATAGGCTTGCTCCAAGGCTACACAATGACAGGCCTCACAGGCATTTTCGCTGCCGATGAGAGCCTGTTTCCTAGCATTGCAACCATGATGGTCCAATATGGCAAATTCTTGAGAACGGCACGAGACACAGGATGGCGACAGGACTTGAACAGTCTGACTTACATTCCTACCAGCACCTGGACCCGACCCGAGCCCAATGGTTTCTCTCACCAGAATCCAAGCTTTATCGGCTCGGTACTGAATCTGAAGCCCACCATTGGAAGAGTGTACTTGCCGCCCGACGCAAACACGTTTTTGTGCACGCTTGCACACTGTCTGCGGTCCAAGAATTATGTCAACCTGATCGTACCTTCGTCGCACCCAGGACCAGTATGGTTTGGCCCGGAAGAAGCAGAGTTTCACTGTCGAGCGGGCGGTGGGGTGCTCAAATGGGCAAGCACAGACGATGGCATTGACCCCGACGTTGTTCTCGTTGGTATCGGGGCAGACGCCACGTTCGAAGTCCTGGCCGCCTCCGCACACTTGAGACGCCTGGCTCCGGCAATGTCTGTCCGCGTAGTCAACGTTACGGACCTGATGATACTAGGACGTGAAGGCTCACACCCTCATTCTCTAGGTCATCGCGACTTTGACATCCTCTTCACGCCTCACCGGGACATTCACTTCAACTACCACGGCTACGCGAGCGAGCTCCAAGGCCTACTGTTTGGACGACCTCATCTCGACAGAGTATCCATCTCCAGTTTTCAAAACGAAGTCACCACCATGACCCCGTTCGAGACCATGTTGAAGAACAAGTGCAGCAGGTATCACGTGGCTGAAGCGGCCATCCGTGGCGCTGCCAAATGTAACCCTCACATTGCCGTCGACCTCCAGAAGCTTGTCGCCCATGTTCAACATGAACGCGCCAAGCTTGAGCAATTCATCGAGAAGCATGGAGTCGATCCGGCTGGAATCTATGACGCCCCAAAATTCTCAAAGCCATGGCATCGACACCGACAACCGAATGGTGACGAGGATTGGTCATCGCACGATAGGTCGTTTCACGTACCCAGAGGCACAGACTGATCAGACCGACAGATGCTGATGCAGCCAAGGTGGGATTGGGGAACTACCATGGGAGGAAAGGTATCGTTTGGAATCCTAATGGCGTTCTCGGAGGGGACTTTTTTGGCGGATGGCTCTTGACAAGGACACGTCAGGACTGTTGAGTGGTTGTCTAGGCACCTGAGGCAGTGCGTGTGCAGGTGCACTTGTGTATACTAGTGAAACTGGTGAAAGGAGGTCCAATCATGTTATCCTTCTAGTCAGTTTGTTCCACGGTAGTCTGAGACTGTGCACATTGGCAGGATCCCTACGGAGTAGTATAAGAATTGTGGACCGAGGACGACGCGGAATGGACTTCCTCAGCTGCGCCACATCCTGTCCTGTGTGTAGCGAGTACGGGAGTACAATAGTTTGGAATGCCAAAAATTACAACAAGAGTACGGAGAATGCCTCGTGGCGTGACATTTACTCACCAGGTCGAGACCCTCTCTGTTCTTTCTCATTAGTTCGCACGGGTTGTATGTCGTATGTATTGTATTTTCTGACCGTGTGTGAGTTTGGATCCGGCCACAGTTTCCCTCAAGTCCTATTGGTCAAGCCTTGGACAGGACCCCTCCCCTGACTTGTGAGAGCCTTATTGCTCCATCACTTGCCGATATTTGCACCGAGCAGGTTTTCGAAGTGTATCAGTGAGACCAGTGAGAGAGGGAAAAAAACGAGAAGACCAGTGAGACCTGCAGGACGGAGTCTTTTGGTCTAGACTTGCAAAAATTCAGTAGTAGCCCATTCAAAAAAATCATCCCACCCTCTCAACAAAGCTTTCAAGGAACAAAGACCCGAATCACCACAGTCCCAGAGACCTAGGTCATTCTATTCTGGCGAGACGTGGTTTCGTTCCAAAGTGAAAGCCCACAGTAGACTGTCATCATGCGAAAAAGACCTCTTAAATGACAACTTGATGATGACCATAGCTGTCAGATCATCGTTTTTTCTATCGTCGACGATCTTTATTTTCTTCCCCGTGACTGTTACCTTTAAATGCCCGCAACTCTACAAGAGTCGGAAGAAAGAGGAATCTTCCAGTACTTCGCAATGAACACGAAGTCTTGTGACATCACGCCATAGTTCTGTTGATCATGTGTAGACTGCCACAATGTCGATTTGAATGAGCCCCGAGTGAGTCCCTTGTTACGAGTGGCAGATTACTTCATATTCATCGTCCATTGCGTCGAGATTTGCCTCGAGACACATTTTCACGCATTTACAAACTCTTGACTTCCCAGACCGTACCGATGTGTCAACTTGGAAGTACTATCGACGCCAAAACCATTGGGAGGATGATACACACGAATTGTGACCATCATCACTGTCTGAACCCCGGCCACACTATGATGGAGGAAGTGGAGCAGGCGGCCAGGGCCACGAAGGAGGAAGCGATAAAAGACACCGCCAGTATCATGCCAGAGTTCTTACACGGTGGGGCGTGGCCAGCGGCAGCAGCAGCAGCAGCCGTAGATCAGTGCCCTTCAGCCGTCGAAGAAGAAGAAGATGATGGTGATGCTGATGATTATCCACACGGCTCTGTCGTGCCGGACATCGACGAGGACGGGTCATCAAAATCCACAGACGACAGTGCCGCCTCTGGACGGGGGTCAAGCATCTCGGACCAAGAAACGCCACCATCACTACCACCATTACAGCCGGCGCCGTCGTTGTTTTCGAAGCCACCAACGTGGAGGGATTTGTCTGCGGCCGTGAACACTTGGAAAATCAATGATGAGGATTCTAGAGCGGAAGGAGAGGTGGAGAAGTGTAAGTGTTTTCTTCTTCTTTATTGTTGTCTACTCCTTCTTCTTCTCCTTCTGCATCTCATTTTTGTATTGTATTTGTAAATGCAGGGACTTGTTGGACTAACACTTAAGCGAAATCTTGCCCCGACAGCTCGGCCACCGTATTCGGTTCTCAAGCTCCTAGCAAGACACGGCGCCGACAGTCAACGCCATCAGGAGCCAAAGAAGCGGGGCACCAGCACCGCCATCCAAAAATTCCCGAGGCAGAATCTCTTTGACCAAGAGTTAAAGGCCGAAGGTCAAGCCAGGGTGGAAATCACAGAGTACATCGATAGTCTAGTGGACCAGGCAGAGTATGAGGAGGCCTATGCCTGCGTCTGGCCTTTGGAGGAATATCGTCGTCAAGGATGGGCCACGGAGATGATCACTGCATACCCAGTAGAGACCACGGCCTTTGTCGAAAGTGTCAATACGGATACTAGCGAACAATCAAGCCGACAGCAGCGAGTGAAAGGAAGAAAATAGCCTGCTCCCAACCAGACAGTACGAGTATGCGAGTAAATAGGTATGCAGAGGGCAACACTGACCCCCCTCCTCCCTCCCTCTTCCTTTGGGGCTTTTCTACGCCAAAAGAGTTGACATGTTGGGCCCGATGGCGGCACAAAGCGATCGTTTACCGAATTTCTATCCGGTTACCTGATTCTGGCTTGCCTGACAGCGTGGAAAGAGGCCAACATGTGAGTTCGGAGTAGAAGGTCTCCTAATGGTCTCAGAAGCTATGACCAGAGATGAGTCTGTACTCGTTTTATATCAAACATAGTGCCTACAAGGCCGGTGTACAGGAGGAACAGTGCCCGCAATAGAAACGGCTTTTCTCTCCTGCTCGACCCAAAAAAAGTCCACTTCAGAGCACCGTGCTGCACTTCCCGATCCCCCGTCGATAGGTGAATGAACAAACCACCATTCAAGCCGTTGGGACATTTATCGTTCCTGGACCAAGGAGGTGATCCAGGGTCTCTTGGATTCTACAGGGCCTTTCATATGGCCTGGGGTATTTTAGCGGGTCCAGGGTCATGCCATGGTCAACTCCTTTCGGTTCTAAGATGGATCTGACCGGCCCCCCTGGAAGAACTTTAGCCACGACGACTGGCGGTGCATCCCCCCGAACTAGGTCTCATGAGATTCATTGTGCGTCCGAATGTACTACGACATTCCTCCGAATTCTTTCAATGATTTAGTACGAAGTACGGACTCCTCCGTCTGCCAATGCACTCAGGATTCTTCGCGGTCATTCGACTTGAACAGATTGACATGTGCCACCGCGCGGGGGAACGGAATTGCCTCTTCCAGTCGAGCGCATCGATATCTGACCGCGAACCAATGCTTACACCTAGAATGGCAACGAGTCCCGATACAGTGAGAAAAAGCCTCGCTTGTCCCACTGCTCACTAGAAACATCTACCAGTTCAGAGGTGTGTTGGGAATGCCATGGTGTTGCCTTGTCATCTTCGGAGGCTGAGATACTGTTACACCGAGCTCCCCAGATTGACGGCCTTCTTATTCAGTACTTGTACACCGACAGGTATGAACATCAATGACATATGATTTTCCACAACGTCGATTGTGTATTGCCACATTCACAGATTGATGGAACGATATATTCAAGTTGCTATTGCCACCACGATAGCGTTCAATTCTACATACCAAATACGACATTTCTTGTGAATTCTTTTATCTCCCGCGACAGTGTGCCACCCTCAAGGTACTGCTGTTCCGTTACTACCTTGTTCCACGACCACGCTATATGGCTTACCGAGACATGGAAGACGCATATCAGGACCCTGACTTGATGTACCAGGTAGCTTTCCTCCTATCAGATGATGGCCCCGGGGGTATTCACTGAACGTGACAGCAATCCTCCTACGATAATGGATTTTTCCTTCAACCCAATAACAACAATAATGATGATAATGCCAGTCAACTCGACATGACAGCATACCGGGGTGCGTGGCCTGCGCACGGCGGCGGCACGCAGAATTTCCCATATGCCAACTCTTCTTCTTCGACCAGGTCGCCGTTCGTGGACATCGCGTACCTAGATTCTTTTGAACCTACGGTGATGCCACCAGTGTCCTGTATTGCACCCTCGCAGACGCAGCTGGTCCCCACTCCGCAGCTGCCGACAGGCCCGGCTGAGACCGGAATGTCCTTTTTTGAGCTTGAACGACAACCACCCCAGCCAGGTATCACCACGCATCCTGCCGCCGCCAAGAAGTCTGGGGCGAGGCCTGGTGGTCCGGAGACACGATTCGCACCTTCGTCCGGTAATTTGCGCATCGGCGCCACCGCACGAGGAAAGGGGCCAGGCCTGGCGCCAGGCACCCCTGCGAGCGTCCGGAGCTTCGCTGCAGGGGCAAGGGGAAGGGGACCAAGATCTGCCCAAGCCGCACACGTGGCGGTGGCCCTCGACCAGGGCCCGTCGACCGAGACAACGAGGTCGGAGAAGAAAAGAGGAGGCCAGTCTGACTCGTCCTCGGACGGCGAAGATTCTGCGACCATCAAGGCCAAACAGAATCACTCGGTCATCGAGCGCCGGTACCGTGACAATCTCAACGCAAAAATCAACCAGCTTCACCGGATCCTGCAGGCCACGGAAGCTAATTCCCCCCTGATGCGATTCGACACTCAGCCCCCCGACCCCGGTCGAAGGGTCCGCAAGTGCGAGATCATGACCAAAGCTCTCCAGTACGTGCACCGCTCCGAGCTCGAGAGTCGTCACATGCAGGACGAGGTCCGGCGCCTGCGGGACCAAGTGTCAAGCCTCGAGAAGATGATCAAATGCGAAGACTGCACGCTTCTACAGAACATGAGGAGTATGCAGTTTAACAAAAGACCTTCCTAAAAATGGAAGGGTGGTCCTCGAGCGAGGCCTCGCCCATTCATGGCCCGCCCCCCTTCCTACATGATGCTCGGTATTTTAACGACTTTTTGGCTGGTCCCTGGTACCCACTCAACCAGCTCGACACAGTCATTGATTTGTTTGCGTGGTGTGCTTCTGGCACGCTAAGATCTTTCGGCACGCTTTCTTGCTTGGGGAGGAATTCTGACTAAATCTATTCTCTTGGTTGTAAATCTTTCTACTTGCACCTTGTAATGAAAGGTGCGGTGAGTTCAAGAATGCTTCTTTTTGGAAAAAGTGGTGTTAGACTTGGTTCTGTTTCTGTTGCTGTCTAGGAGGATGGTCTTTTTCCAAGTGGGTACGAGTAGATTCTCTCTTGTTGATTCTTTTTCAGAATCACGAAGCAACCCAAAAACAAAGACCTTTTTTATATCAACAAAAAACTGGGTTCGATAAACAAGAAGTGATCTACCAACCGGGACCACTGTCCCAACTCAACTCACTCACTGCTCTCGTTTCTCTGCTCTCCGTGAACGCCCGCAGAAGTAGCTACTCAGTAGGCAACAAAACCTACGGCCCTCACGAAACACGCACAGAACTTGTGTCGTGAGCACACGTCACCCCCGTTTTGTCTGGCAGACGACTAGGTCAAGACTTTTTCTGTTGCTTGCTGCTGCTTCAAGATACCTGCTTCATCTCGAAGGCCTTGAGACGCCAAAAAATCGAGACGAGCAAGAACGAAGTAGACACAAAAAGAAAAAGGACCGACCCTGCGTCTACCACACTTTGGGTGCTTTGTCGATATTTTCTCTCTGTGTTTTCATGTTCAAAGCACGTTGATTCAAAGACCCCCTATCGAGTCGTAACAGGCATTTTCAGAGCCCTCCTCCCCCCTCTGTGGGCATACATATTGATTGCTCTCATGTGTAAACGTCTGACCGAGCCCGCTTTCTGCCGCCTGGAGCCCCGCCATTATATCCGATCCGCATACCAGGTTCTTTGCACCGAACCCCCTATTTCTGGCCCGGAGTCTGGGGGAGGTGTTCCTAGGACCACCTATATGGACGTTGATCACCATGGTCTTTTTCGAAAAGCCGCCGCCCACCGAAACTTAAGTACTCTACGAGTGTTTAGCAGTGTCTTTTGTGGTCCCGAGATTCCCCCCTCCCCCAGTACGGTGAATATTCTTCCTTGCGACACATCGTTTTTATTTCATTATCGACCTCCGCCCCAAAAGTCCCTTTCATCCTCGTCTCTCTACGCGAGTTTCTCTTGAAGGTCCAATCTTCGATTGGTATTTTTGGGACCTTCTCGTAAAAAAGACTCCCTCTCCGTGTAAAGTACAGCGTACCCTCGACCCTTCAATCCTACCTGTCTTTTGCCAAACCCCAATTTTCCCGGAATTGACACGTGAGTGTGTTGCTTGACAAAACCAAAACCGTCGGCAGCAATTCAATTCCTTTCTTTTTTCCCTCTTAACAATACATTACTCCGCACAGTAGTAGTGGTGACACAGCGGAAAGCATTTGCCCTTGACACCTTGTGTGTGTGTGTGTGTGTGTAGAGGACGGCCCTGTTATCTTTTTTTCTTTTTTTCAGAACCACCCTCCATCATCTTGGACCTCCTCCATCACCGAACCGTCAAAGTCGATCGTCCACTTTGCCTGCTGCCTCTGGCAGAGCCAAATGTACCAGGGCATGATGGTGTAGGAGAGTACCGCGAGGGCGTAGACAGGCCCGGCCACGAGGTCACGGCCGACGAAATAGACCCGGACTCCGTTCCACCACCCACCTTGCAAGATGGCCGTGGTGGCCAATTCCACGCCGACCAGCCAAACGAGGGCCAACGTGCCGATCCAGATCGGCGTCGAGGGTCTTTCTTCCCCTTGTTTCGTGGCACCCAAGCGGGACACGGTCAACTGCGCGGACTCCCAAATGACGAACAACATCAACGGCATCTCCAAGAGCTCGGCGTAACGCGCACCGAGGGTGGGTTGTAGGAAAGGTATACGTGCAGACCCGAAAAGGGCACCGCAGGTGAAGACCATGGCAAAGTAGAAGAACGACAGTCTCAGAACTTGTGGTGACACCATTGTTGTGGTTGTTGTTGTGTTGAGAGGTCGCGCGAGTTTCATTGTTTTTTTGGAGTGTCTTGTCGTTGTAAGCTGTAGCTGAGCTGTCGCTTTTGAAAGATTTTGTTCCGTTGTTCTTGTGTAAGAGCAGGTAAAATACTTGTGTAGCTTGATTTTTGGATTGTTTCTGTGGCTTTATTTCTACAGAAGAGAACTAGACTACGAAGCATCAACAAGGTCATTTGGACACGAATTTATGTCGTGGTAATGCTATTGTTGATGGTGTGACGTTCCATCATGATACGGAGTACGGACACTACCCTGGTTGAAAGGGCCGCCACAAAATGCCTGATTCGGGAGGATGAGGTAGATATGCAATTGGTCGATTCTGACACGTATGGTCACTGGCCAAGTCCATCCATGTGACTTGAAGCGAGCGAGGAGTGTGAGAAGAGGGAATAAATGAAACAACGAGCCAGCCAAGGAGAAAGGAAAAGAAAAGTAATCGTTTGTCATTCTCATACGATTATGGCTCATTTGTATATGGCTCATTTGTAAAAAAATAACCAAGAACCGAGGCAACGCCAAAAACAAAGCGGGATACTAGTATCTCTCTCGTACGTACAGTAGATGATTCTGGAACGCCCAGAATTAATACTGCATCACCGGAAAAAAGAGTCAAAACTGATCACAAGCTCGGCGACTGCTACCACCTTTTTCCTCTTTACTGTCAGGACATTTCACTCGCTCCAGTACTGTAGGTTAAAAGTATACAGTGGTGGTGGTAGTGATAGACCGATAGGTACGGAGTTATACTGTAGGTGCTTGGTTATTGTAGGTTCCTTCGGTTTCCGCACCGACTTTTCACATGTTTTCCGCTTTTTTCTTTGATAACCCTTTTTTCGTCTCTCGACCACAGTCTTCTGGGCGGGATGGAACACAAGGGACACAAAAGAGAAAACCGGGCACTTAGTTGATGTCATGCGGGCACGAGTTACAGACGTCGACTGTTTCAAACATCTGGTGAGTGTGGTTCAGGTAAGAAAACTGGTGACTTGGGGAGGAAGGTGGCTAAGGAGATTTGGATTGTTTTTGTCCATGGTGCGAAGAGGTGACATCCCACATTCTTCGATGTTCTTTCTCCCTCACTCTCATTTCGCATACTGTGTCTTTCGCTCTCATGCACTCACACCCACTCGCCTGCCGTGCCTCTCCGACCTTGGGCCCTGGCAAGCCGTCATGTTGGGATCAACTGTTTCCGACTTCATTGATGTGCTGTGTGGTTCGTGGCTTGCGGCTTCCGAGACAATCTTAAAAGGTACGACATGCTGCGCCATATGTTTAGATTGACCTGTGAGAAATCGTCCTGCTCTCTTCTTCAACTCGCTAGGACCAACGAGGAATGCCGACTATCCAAAGAAGACCGGTCTCATTCCACACAAAAACGCCACAACATCCGTTGATCTCACGGCGACAATCCCTTCCCGCGGTATCTTTTTCACAAGACCATCTCGGGATAAATGGGAAATTTCACAAGCTTGGACCCTCGACCCTCGACACTCGGGCGGTGCGTAGCCGTTGTCAAAAAGCCGACGGGTTCTTGGAAAAAGAACATGTTCCTGGCTGTCCGAGCCGGTTTCATGAAATTCACGAGTAACTCGCACATCTCGTAACAGGATCGTCAAGGACATCGAACTATCCTCGGTCTCGGTCTTGTCGGTCTCGGTATTTCGCAGACGGTTTTTGGCGAAGGCGGCGGCGGACAGTCGCGGTCTTCCAACTCTTCCACGCTAGAATCACTGGACGTGTCTTCTTCGTCGCTGCTGAACTCGTTTGCTTCAGGGTCGGAAAACGGGTCACTGTCGTCATCGTCTTCGTTTCCGAGTTGGATTTCATCTTCCGAGACCACGACCGAGGAAGACATGTTTGTGCCGACCGCCACATCGGTCTTGTCGTGCAGACTGGAAAGGGCCAGCGGGTCGTCGGACAGACCAGAGGAGAACGAGTACATTTCACTCGCGTCCTCCGGCCAGTCGAAATCTTCCATGCCGGATCCCGTGTAATCCAGGTCGACGGCCGTGGCTTCGGAACTCGAGTCGTCGTGGTCGTTCAGGTATTGTGCGGTTCTTTGATAGACGGAGTAGTGACCGATGAGTTTGGTGAAGCTTGGGTCACCCAGTGACGATTCGCATTGAAGCTTCCACTTTGAAAGCCAAGTCAATTTGTATGCGAGTGTTTCCATATCAAAAAGGTTGATAATAATCAATAATATGAATATGGTTGTGTGTTCAGAGCTGCGTTGGGAAGAAGTGGTAAATAATGAGGATGAGTTATGATGACGATGATGATGATGATGATGATGACAATGTCAATGGTGTAGACATACAATTCTCATGTATGTATTCGGATAAGGTGCGTCTGGGTACAGTTTTGTGTCTGTGTTGGTAAAGTTTGATGATGTTGAAGCATTTTCTCTTGTACCACCAAAAAAACAAGCCTTCACTTTGTTTTACAAGGTTGTGGATGTACAAATACTCGGTACCCGGACGGGAATCAGCTTCAACGTGGAAAATCGGATGATGGGGACCAGGTGAGAAGAATGATCGACAACCAACGTGAACTACCTGACCGAGATTCACGCGTGGTGCCAACACTATCGTTACCCGTTGAGGCGGAGTGAGCCTCGCATGACAACCTCGTGAGTGGCCCTTTGTTACTGTAAAAGTGCAAGTGAGAGTAGACGCTTCGACGGAATTTTCTAGCAAATAACCAAAAAGAGGGGCGCACCATATGACTGACCCCTTCCAGTCTGTTTTGCCAGTAGGTATACGTGCAGTAGTAATTGTACAATGACAACCTTCAAGTCACATGGTCACAAAAGAAAACAAAACCCGATAAGGTGAAGGGTAAATAAAGTGGTGTGAGAGTGGAAGAATCTTTCCTTCCCCCCCAGATAGTACTAGTATTGTACCAGGATCATGACAAGTACTCAAAGTGTAAAGTTGGCGCTTTACTTGTATTGTACAAATCAGATTGTTTATGATGATGATGATGATGATGATGATGATGAACCGGTAAAAGCCGCGAGACCGGAGAGGGCGAGATGGTGGTGGTGGTGGTGCCATCTGCCAGTTTGTCCTAGTAAGAGGCAATTTGTATGGGTACCTTGCCTAAAGTACAGTACACCCACTAATACTACTACCATACCATCACACGTACTGTACACCACGACATCCCTGACAATAAATCTCTCATTTTTGTAGTTTTCTCATCATGCAGGGAAAATCAGACTACCGAGTTTCTCGGTGAGCTTGGTCCCCTTTAGAGCACTTTGGAACCTTTGGGACTTCGGTTTGACGGCACCGCACCACCCTCTAAGAAGCCTAAAAAAAACGATCTGCAGCTAAGGGAAAGTATCGGTATGTCCCTGGACAAGTATCCGAATTTCGTGATTGATCCATTCTTATCGTCATTATGAGTTCTTAACGAAAAAAAAGAAAGAGAGGAGAGAGAGAGAGACGCCCAAGGTCGTCATTATTGATAACAACTCATCTCTGAAAACCCATTTTGTTTACCTTGGGTAAATGGTTTTCATGTACCAAAACTTTGCATTACTCGAATATTATGATTAGAGGATTAGAGGCTTAGATGATTATTATTATCATTATTATCACTATTCAAAAAAAACCAAAACTGTTTGCTTCGTGATGGTACAAAATGACAAACACAAAAAGGGGGGTATTTTGTCGTGAAAATCCTCAAAGAAAAAACACCCCTTCCAGACGATCAAAGGAGATTAAAGAAATCGACTCGAAAACAACAGACTGAAAAACCACCATGACTCCTTTTCTTTTGCTGCAATATTCTTCATAATTTCATCAACGACGTCTCCACCCTCTCCCTCTCTCCCCTCTGCTTCTCTCTGCTTCGTTCTCTCCTCTCTTTCTAGTCTCGCCGATGTTCACCGCCCTTTGTTGGCCCGAGTCTCTCTACACCTGACTGCTCGAGGCTTGGCTGTGTTTCCTGTGGGGCATGTGTGACTCGGCCTCGACCCGGGGCGTGAAGAAGGCCAACATGGCACTGCAGAGCCAGAAGAAGGCCCCGATGAAACAAAAGGCCTCGGTGGCCCTCCAGCAGGCACGGTACGAGGACCCCACGCCTTGGGACCACCCGTGCCAGTTCTTGTCGCAGTCGAACTCGATCAGCGCGCCAAAGGCCGAGAAGAAGGCCAGCGAGAAGAACAGGTTCACCATGGCCAGGCACCGGGGGACGACGTTGTAGATCCAGGCGAAGACGTTGGACATGGGTATCGCCAGCCCCGCGATGATCTCGGTGTAGACCAGACGAGCCTGCGGGTAGACCGGCGTGTCGTTGTAGTTGGCAAGGTACCACGAGTTGATACCCAAAACGACCTATCAAGGAAGGTACAAAGTCATTGCGTCAGTCTTTTGCAGCCGTTTTGTGGTGGAATGTTCCACCATCTTTTTTCCCTCGAGACTTGTCTTAGCCGGCCCTTGGGGGTTCTTGCGTCGACGCGAACAGTAGGCCGCAAGGCTCATCCGGGGGTGTAAAGAAGGGCCAAATGGAAACAGTCTCGACCAAAAAAAAACAAATGCCCCTGTCCACGGGGGACAGGGAAGGAAGTTTTTGGGACGTTGTGGAAATACTTACAGCGGCGCAGATCGATTCCCACATATAAAAGCCCCTCGACAGGAGCCTGAGAACACTAGGTTCCATCTTGCGTGGGTCGTACATGGACATTGGGGTGGTTGTGTAGTTGAGTGAGATGGATGATGATGATGATTATGATAGGCTTGTTTTTTCGCCCCGGAGAGTGCGAGCTTCAGTGATGATACACTTACATGAACAACCAAAAACATCCTTCCTTGGACACGGAGACATTCGCAATAGATATAATCCATCTTTACGAGGCTGTGGTCTGGTGACTCGTCCGGACTTCTCGAGGCTCTGTGTCGAAAACGCACCTTTGCGTAGTCTCTCTCTCTCTCTCTCTAAACACGAGCACAGGCATCATGAGCACATCACCCCATGGGCAGGGGGAGAAAAGCTCGTTATTCCATTCTGATCATCTGGAGTCAAAAGTCTTCTTCCAAGACGACCAGAAGGACGTCGAAGGCTGTCGACCGGGCGCGGGCACGCCAGAGCGGTCACAATTGCGAGAGAAGCCAAGACTGCTTGCAGATCACAATGAAAACCCGACCCGCGATTAGGTCGAACATGTCAAGACAAGCCAGGGCCTAGTGATTAGGTCAGCTGAACCCCAGCGAAGAGGCCGAGATTTTGCAAAAACGAACCAGAATCATCCGATTCTGTGCTGACTCACGTGGGAACGAAGAATGATACCCAAGGGCTGAATTGGTCTAAGGAAATCCGTATTCTCGGCCACAAGCCCCTGGCAAACGAAGAGTCGATCAATTCTTTTCGAATCCTCGCAAAATGCGATTGGTTCTTTACCCAAGATGAATCTATCGCCATCATGCAGCACTCAGGTGACAAAATGATTCTAGACTATTGAGCCGCGCACCCCCCTTTCGAGCCAGCGTCAAGGCGGGGTGTGGATACAAAAAGTGGTGTATCGATAACAACATCCTCTCATGACGATCCTCGCCCCTCGCCTTCTGGCCCCGACTCACAATTGTCATTAGGCATGTGAGTGGCCGACAGGCCCAAGTATCGGGTTGGGTGGGGACAGGGACGGTTCGGCGCTCGAAGTACGTGATTACCAGTTGCTTCAAAAAAGGGTACATAACAATGCTGAGGAATAAGCCCTGAAGGTCTTGTTTCTCCATTTATCGCTGGCTGCACGACGGTACAAACTGTGGCAAGAAGCAATAAAAACAATCTTCCCCCAAAATGTTTCCACAAGATAATAGCGAAAGAAGGCTCGCCTTCGACGAAGCGAGTCGCACTAGACCACAAGGAAAAGCATCGGGTCGTAGGTATGCAGGGCAAATGAGGCACAGGGTATCCCGAGCCTGCGACTTTTGCAGAATAAAAAAGGCCAAGGTCAGTCCAGCTGTCCCGAGTGTGTATGCTGTCCTGCGACGAAGCTGATTCGTATTGGCGAATAGTGCGACGGCGGTGAGCCTTGCGGCAAATGTTCAAGGAGCCAGACGTCGTGTACATACAGGTACGTTCGGAAAAGCTCAGGGTCTCAGACCGCAGCAGGGTAAGTAAAGGACTCATGGTTCAACCTGGTCATGGTCTGACTCCTCGTCAGGTATGCCGAGCAGTTAGCGCGCCAACAATCGATCCTTGTCGCATGCGTGCACGAATTGTATCGGCAATTGAAGACAGGCCAGGAGCATGGCATTTCAAATGTCACACGCTCTCCATCCAGTGACATCTCTGTAAATGACATCGTGGTTTCTCTCGGTTTGGACCCGGTCGACATTGCTGAGGCGGACGACTCGCGCCACACGAGGGAATCCAGGTCTACCACGGGTTCTTGTGCAGCATCCGTTAAGCAACACGGAGGCAATCAAAAATGCCGAGACTGGCCTGGCGCTGATCGAGGTCCTTCTGACGACTTTCTAGTGACCATGACACCTGGTAACTTTGAGACGAGTCCTCCCTTATCGACCACTGGTGATCGTTGTTCCACAAATGGCAGCGATTTGGATGGTTCTGATCAAAGCGGTAGCTCAAGTCCGGCATCGGCGACAGAGTGGAACTCCTTGTTTGACTTGGATGCCGCAGGGTATTATGATCCAATTGACTTCGACTCCAACTCCTTGTTTGCGGACATTGGACAGTCCAACTTGCCCTACCCATGGCTGCAACAAGAGTTTTATTGAGATCGTTGTGGCGTTGGACGCTGTTTCTGTACTGTGATCTTTGGGCGTTCGGATTTGGAATGGATCAATTGAGAGGTGCACCGGACAAGTTATTTAGATGCAAGTGGGTGGGGATATTGTCGTTAAGCTTACATAACGACCTGAGGCGTTGAGGAGCAGGCTCTTGCTTCCCATATCGAAACATTTTTGTCCCATGAAGCCTGCTGTGTTTCATTCGACTTGTATATGAAGCTTGTTGCATTTCATTGGATGTGTATATCTTTGTTTCGCGTCTTAAACATAGGACTGAAGCGATTACGTCCCGTCATCTTTAGACCATCTCTCTTGGAAGCAGTACGTTAAGCTGATACATGGTAGATTCTTCATCAGAACATTCAATGACTGTTGAAAGATAAGAGATACTCATGAGTAGCCTTTCCTGAGCTTGTGGGTTCCACATCTTCAACACAATCGTATTGTGATCAATGGACGTGCGATGTGTCTCGGCTCTCATGCACAGAAAGTGCACTCAGAGTTTTCTGTCATATCGATTCGTGGGCGTTTAAGCTCGTCGATACAAGCCCTGGACGTGCATTGATTGAGTACCCCACAGGATATCCCCGAGAAGCGAGAACGGGCTGTTGCCATAAGGCGACTTGTCGGACATCGTAGGTGAGGCTAATGAGGTCGGTTCCGACTTCTCTGCCCTCCCAGGCCCGAGGAACGACCACGGACTATTATCAAGCTCCATGGCGTCAGGGCCTTGCAAAAAGATACGAAGAGCCATGATGGCTCTTGCCATGGGGGCTGGCACTTCGGTCGGATCAGTGTCTGAATTAAGGTTCGTCATGACCGTCAAGAGATCTTGAAGAAGAGCGTGGACATGGTTGCTCTTGGTGTGCTCTCTGATGATGCCTAATAGGAGGGCGGAGCTGAGGGCTCTTTGCATGGCGATCCATGAAGTTCTGGTAGTCGACGACACCCTTTGCAGACCGAGATACGCGTTAACAGTCCCAGCTAAGCCGTTGATGCATGCTTCTCGTAGATGGCTTAGTCCTGGATCCCTGTGAAGCCGAAGTGCCGCTCGATGCAGGTCGAACATCACGTACGATAAATGAAGTGAAAGGTTCCAATGCTCGAGCTGGTCCCTCATGGACCGGCATGCAGAGACGTTCGTCAAATGAGGTGCGGCATCGGTCACAATTGCGTTTAGCCTATCACGATGCTTTAGGATGAGGGGGACCTCCTGGGTCGGGTCGCCAGCAACTGATCGTTCTCGTACAATGTCAAGGATTGCTGTGCATAACCTCTTCATGCATTCGAGGTAGGACATGTTCCCCGAGTTCTGGTTCGCGGCGCTGTGTTGGCGCCGGGAAGCGATGGTGAAGGTCGCGGGGGATCGGTCGAAAAGGATGGAGAGCAGGCTATCCTGCCATACGATGCGCCACCTAGGTTTGTTAGCAAACAGCAATAGTGTCCTGAGGAATATTGAAGTCAACGTACCAGATCTCTTCTCGAAGGCGTCCGTGCTCTGGCAACGTCGAGAGCTCTGCTGCTTCGTGCAGACCAATTGTCTGAGCCAATCTAACAGTAAGGCCTGGAATCGGTCAACGTCAAGGACAACAAGATAACACTCGGCTATTACCGAGCAGTGACCAAGCAACGCCAGCGTTCATGTTGTTCGCAATGACATTCCCAATCACGAGAAGGGACTGGATGTCCACCGGAGTCGGTCTCGACAGATGATTACAGATGCGTAGACACTCATAGGCACAGCAGACTAAAACTCAGGGAATTAGCAAATCACATGTGGGCGAGACCAAGGAGAAGCGTGATGACTACCATAGACCTGTGCAGTTAATTGCCGTTCTTTTCGTGGCAAGGACGAGCATTGGCAGCCCGACGCCAGACATGCAAACAGAAGGCTTATCCAATGGACGGTACGGCCATATATTTCCGAAGACTCGTCCACGTAGGCACCGAGCTGAGATCGAGAGTTTGAGCGAGAGAGGAGAAAGGTGGTCAGCTCGGATTCGAATTGATCAATGTCGACGACAGCCGGGTACAAGACATGGGCATTGTCACGATAGTGTCGCAGATACTGGAAGCAATCAGCGTCGGAGGGTATCAATTTACACACCTCCCGGACCCGGGAGGCCGTATCGGTCAAGCCCCAGAGGTCGGTGAAAGGGTAGGTGGCAGATTCATTGTCGAGGCCGAAGAGAGGCAAGACGGTATTTCCCACCACAGTCTGCAAGGCTTCCTCGTCATTGCCACCACCAAGGGCCACGGCCATGGCTGGGACCGAGTTGCGACCCAAATGAACCGAGCCATCAGCAACGAGCCCGCTCCGCGAGGGGATTCCTGGTGTAGCAGAAGCAACAGTATTTACTCCTTTTTCGCTCAGAGTAGGCAAACTAGCCTGTCTGACAGAGGGGACCGCCCTATCCGAGAATTGCACGTGGCCGGCTATCTCGTTCTTGATATCACGGAGAGAAGCTTCCATGGACTGAAGTTTCGACCATAGCTGGTTCCAGTCCAGCGTTCGCCCAGGCGTGTCATTGATAACCGAGGCGGCCTTTGTGGTCGAAGGAGTGTCGGCGACTGCTTTCGGCACCTGCTGGTAGGAGCAAAGGTTTACATGATCGCGATCAATGCATCGTTGGCAGGGTGTCTCGTAATTACACTTGACTTTGCGCTGTCGACATGGGTAGCAGGCCCTACGCTCGCGAGCTTTCCGTTTGCGCCGGAGGATCTGGTTGATTTCGGTGGGCGAAACACGATCCTCGTCCCCTTCGGACTGATTTGCATTGTCCATCGTGCGTCATCCGATGAAAGAAGTGGACTGATAATGTGAGCTGCGCAGACCACATTCAGTTGACTTTCACACACGCGATGTGTAACTTAGAGGTCAGGCTGCAACCTTGGCGCAGGCGACGCCCCATTCATCGGAGATATCGCGTATCTCGGGGTAATCTCGCATATATCTTGGTCCCTAACACCCTTACCTAGACCCTACCTAGAGGTAACAAAGGCACCTACAGTGATAGGGGATACATAACTAAAAGAGGCCGCCTAGACGTCTCCCTCATTACATTCACCATCTACTCGTGCATCATGTGCTCGTAGTAGCTACAATCTGTGAAAGATAATCCTTCATCAAACATCGCCCTCATTCAATCCCAGCAGCTTGCTTCAACTGCTGCTCCGACGCATACTTCGCCACCAACTCTTGCTTTGTAGCCTCGATCGCTTTGCCTTTGACATCTTGAAGCTCATCCATGTCGGACTTTGCCTTCCCGACAAACACAACTGTATTGGTCAATTCACTCATCACTGCGTAAAACATCACACCCGTCTCTGAATCAGGGCTACTCAGGTTAGTGTAGACATGATCTTCCTGCATTCCACGCATGATGAGTATCGTTTTCTCGAAGCCGATGGAGCCAGGCTGAAAGACAACGTTGACGTGTGTGAATTCGTCCGGGACGATGAAGGAATGAAGCGTATTCAAAGGCACTGTGACTGGTTTTCCGACTTCCAGGGGGATTGGCTTGAGATTCGCTTCGTCCATGTCTGGGGAGAGGAAAACAGTCATGCCGCCTTTGATCAGAGTAAACGTCTCGGTGAAGTCGGTGTGGTAATGAGGTGGTGCCGCTGCTCCTGGAGCCAAGTCGGAAACGACGACAGTACGTTGACCGTTGTTCGTCAAGGACGATTCAACAATGGTAGGGACCTTGTCGGCCGACATGTCGACAATTGGTACTCTGTAGGATGATTGAATGGGAATCGTTGGGTCAAAGTCGAACGTTGAGATATTGGAAGCTGACAACTATGCAACATAGAAGACTTTTATGGCCAAAGATTTGCGAAGAATTCAGCTCCCCGTCATACGAAAATCCTTTATGGGACTCTCAAGCATCAGGTACCTCGTCATCGCCATCGGAGGAAGCAGTTTGTATCCCTGCCGACCTTAGTGCGTAAGCCGAGAGGGGAATGTGAGGAAGAGGGCCAGTCTCAAGGGTACATTCGACTCACGACATTGTAGTTTGCGAAACAACGAAGATACATCGTCCACGTAGGTTGTATTGAGTGCGCTGGAAATCGGTCAGCCATGCACGCTTCATCGTCACTAGCTCGGTCGGGTGGTCAATGCAGACACAGTGGCTTTGCCAAAGGGGAAAGGTGAAGTCTCGTCGCGAGCTATATCACTATTTAGTGCTGAGAAATAATATCATGGAGAGACGCCAGAAGCTAATGTTTGCAAAGTTTTATCACGAGTGGTCAACTAGAAACAGTCAGGTCTAGGCAGGTCAGCGCGAAATCAGCTGTAGCTTGTTGACTTTGTAACCAAAAAGTCGTCGGCAAAACTCCGCAACCCCATCTCCAGGCAATGACCCACGTAGCCGCAGTGCTTAACACTTCGTGGCAGCACGTTTGCTGTGTATGCCCAATGGCCGGGGAGACAGTCGATTGAATCAATCAAAACGCTGTTCGTCCCGTCTTGACTGTTTTGAGAATTCCCGCATCGGCCATTTTCTCAATCATATTCAACAAGACGAAATCACAGCCACGTTTCACCACCATGTTGATCGTGACTGGTACCATCTCTTCGTGGAACGTCACGTTGCTGAAGTACGGCACTTGTCCAATAGGTATGGTATAGTCTGCGCATCCATATATGGGGCAGATATTTGCTCCTGTGATCTTGGCGGTTGGCGGTGTGACGGCCAAATACGAGGCAGCAGGAGACTCATTAAGGCTTTCCTCGCGGAACGAGGGAAGCCCTCCTGTACCGATGTCGTATAACATAACCGACTCCGAGCAAGATTCCCCGGTACTGAACTGCAGGTTCTGTTCGTACCATTCAACTGCGAGATTCTTTTCCTGCAATGCCTTTTGATAGGCCTCGGCTGTAGTTTGACTCTCGTTATACCTACGCCACCCTGGACGTCGAGCAGGGTCGATGGGAGGGAACCGGCCATCATAGAGCTTAGCCCATGTTGTGATGAGTGGTTTTGCCACTTCCTCCCATTGAGTGTACGAGTCGATTATTCCAATAGGGCCAGAACTCAGGTAGGTTAGATTTGCGACTTGGGGGTCCGATGCATTCTGGACGGTGGCCGTGAAATTGAACTTTTCTACAGTCATCCCAAACAAGGTGGACATGTTTGCAATGAACTCTTGTAGAACCACTTCTGCAGCCGAGTTGTTCAAAGGTAAATATTCCACGGGATATAGAATTCGTTTCGGGAATGCATTGGTATCGGGCAACGAAAGCGGGGACAACCCAGTCAAGGCTGGAGACTGGAAGTATGATGGGGTGTACCTATGATAGTTAGACACTCAAACTGATATGATCGTATCGCCAGCCTACCATGCCTTCGAGAATTTGACCCATTTGTATGGAGATCTCGAAAAAACCCCTGTCGTGTCAGTGGCGCCGCCTAATGGCATCACTCGCTCGAGGTTCATTAGCCCCTGGCTAGGGCGTTGGCTGTAGTCCAGTAAATACTTGTACACTTTGGCTAACCGAACAAACTTACCCATAGACGCCGGCAACTGCAGCAGGCCTTCGCATGGAGGAACCTGTGTCCGACCCGATTGCGTAGTCGAGCCAGTCATAGGCAGCAATCGAACAACCTCCGCCAGAGGAAGATGCTGAGCACGTCAACCAGCCATCACCTCGGGGATTGAAGGGGTAATGCTCGTCCTGCCAATCCCAAGGGTTCGCACCAGAAGCGAACTGGGCAAGTTTGTACTTGCCCACGATAACTCCTCCGAGATCTATGATTCGCTGTATCGATGGAGCAGTCCCATCAGCAATCGGAGTTATATGTGCCCATGCTTGGCTGCCACCAGATGTCTGCAAGCCCTTAATGTCAAACAGATCCTTGATAGCGACACGTTCGCCTGCGAGTGGCCTGTCATCGGTCCAGCTATAGATTCGAGAAGGTACTGGAATCATGGGGTCCCAGAACGCTGGCAGAAACGTTGGTAGCGCAGTGAAGCTCCCGTTGCCATCGTTAGCCTCGTAAGCCCCAAAGAGGAAATCTCGGTATGAGTCCGCATAGAGAAGGTAGACCATTTCGAAGGCGAGGGACTCTAGAGACATTGTAGCTACGTAAGGTCCTGGTGGGGGTGTATCCGCCAGAGCCAGGGTAGTGACAGTGCAATTGGCAGTCTCAACATGTTGAAACCCTTCGCTGACAAAGATTTGGCTCACTGCGTATGACTGCAAGTAGCTGATTGATGTCGGATCTAAGATGGGATCGGCGGCGGTAGACGAGATGAAAACAGATTCCAAGAAGTCCTCGGTGAAGACATCGTCAGCATCCAGATAGCTCGCGACAATGCTCTGAAGCACTTCATTTGTGACGACCGAAGCATTCGTGTTGATCACCGTAATAGGAAAGTTTGAGGAAGTAGTGCCAGGTGTAAATGAACCAGAAACAACAGTCTTCGGATTCTGTACGTTCGCGATATACGATAAATTGCCCATTGTAAAAAGAAGATCGCCACTTGACAAGGTCTGAATGGGCGCATATGGAGTGCGCTTCGCTGGGGCGCATGACCCAAGAGCGATGCATGATGCCAGCAACGGCAGGAGTTTCTTTGCGACAGGCATGGTGTTGTTGGAAGGAATTTATCGTCACGAGGAGTGAGAAGCCTACCTCTGAAGTCTAGGGCATCACGTATCTTTATCTTCATACCTTGACTCGACCTTGATTCCGCAGACACACAAAAACATACACAAAATCTCTTCCTCGCGCTTTCGTCCGCTCCAGGTCACAGGCGACGAGATAAGAGCCAGCATCGCTTAGGCTGGCAACTTGTGTCCTTCCTCTTACGTCGTTAAGCTAGGCAGATAATGAAAGATCGGTTCATGGTACCAGGCACCGCCGTTCTTGGCTGCGCCGGATATCGGGTGTTGTACGAAATACTGTAGTGGGTGGGGATGGGAAAGTCGGGATGCATATCGAGAGCCTTGCTAGAGTGACTGGTATCATCAAAGCTTTGGTACTGTGGAGGATGCGCCATCGGTGGGAGATTCGACGTAAAAGGTTCAGGATAGGTCAATCGAAAGGGTTCGTTCGTTCGAGGCTAAACAACTGCTGTCACTGTCAATACTTGGAAACGAGAGGTGCCTCAATCTCTGCAGAGTAGCATTGTCATTTCTCTCGTCAATGTGGACAGGGTACAGTACATGCTGGTTGACGGTGGGACAAATGTGGCGTCTGCCACAATACAGTAAATCAATGTGCGGAGTACGGATACGGTGACGCATAATTGACATTATCCCGAGTCCAATCCACTTTCGGCCATCTTCGTCTTGGCTGCTGCCGTAGCATTTTTTGTGGTACTTCAGCATTTTCGGTCTCTGTGCTCGTATTACTGAGTTTGTGTTCTCTTGCTTTCTCTCCTCAAACACAGTCGAAGCGTTCCATAAGACTCTTCGCAGTCAGCACTGGTCCATCAAAGGGAACGGCGTCCCAGACGGACAGATCGAAGACTGCACGTATGCAAACCTGACAAGTCTCTGCCTGACCGTCACTGGCGGAACGTCTGGGCTGTCGACTCATGCCTGCTTATTGGTAGCGGACTTGTGCGCATGTGGGCATCTGGAGTGTTGGTTCTCGCGCCAATATGAGGCTGCCTTGGCCACGTCCCTTTATCCAGGAGCCTGTTGATACAGTCGACATAGACTCGAAGCGATCGAGAGTTCCTTGGTGGGCAATATGCCTCTTCTCATTGTCGGCCGTTGGCTTTGCTCTACAACTGCTCGTGGCCATTGAATCATCATGGTCTCGACCGATCACCGCTCTCTGGGGTGTCACAGGATTGTGCATCGCCATTCGGCTCCCCAGAACAGGTTCAATACCTCTTCTAACAAGCTATGCTTGTATCGCAGCAGCTGACTTGGCTGTCGCTGCGTCCAGCTTTGAATACCAGAGACTCGGGAATGATGCAATATTCACACTCTCGGCCACGGCGCTCGCGTTGATTGCACTGGCCGTTGTGATTCTCATGCCTTTGCGCGACCCAATTATGGACCGGAGCCAAATCAGCAAGCCCTTCACCGCTCCTACGAGTAATCTTCGCTCACCAGAGGATAACATGAGCTTGTTTCAATGGATGACGGTCTCGTGGATGGCACCCTTGATGAAGATTGGCAACAAGCGGCAGCTCCACGACGAAGATGTCTGGGCATTACCTTACGAGTTTCAACATCGACATCTCCACGATACTTTCCGTGACCTTCGCGGCACAGTCGTTAGGCGCCTTTTGGTAGCCAACTGGATTGACCTGATGCTTCTCTTCCTCTTAGCCATCCTAGAACTGGTAACGAACTATTCTGCACCCGTCATCCTCCAGAGCCTGCTGAAAGCCATGGAAGGAGTGCAGGCCAAGAAGCAACCGGCGGTCACATCAGCACTATTGATATTGGTCGTCAGGTTTGTCGCCGCGCAGAGTGCGGTCTTTAGCCTATGGTTTCAAAGACGATGTTATGAACGTTCTCGAGGTGAAATGATTACGATGCTTTACGAGAAGACCCTTCACAGAAAAATCCTTGGAGGACTACCACAAGACAAGGAGAAGACTATGGAGCACGCTGCTCAAGGCGAAACTGACCACTCGTGCAATGATTCCGTAGATGCCGTTCCAGAGACTGAGTCGTTGTTGGACGGTCATACCAAACGCGTGCCGGGGATTATGCAACGTGTGCGAAACACCATGTCCAGATTTCTGCCATTTTTAACCTTTGCACGGACATCGAAAGTCGAGAAGAAACCTCCTGCATCGATGGGTAAGATACTCAATCTTATGCGAAACGATGTTTACGAGGTTGCTCAGCGCTTTTGGGAGTTCCAGAACATCATTAACAAGCCATTGGGACTTGTTCTCTCCATCGTTCTTATCTGGCGTATGCTGGGATGGTCATGCATGGTTGGCGTTGGGGTGGTGCTTTTGGCACAGGTCTTCAACTACATCCTGGCTCGGATTCTGATGAGTTGGGAAAGAGAACGTCGAAAAGCAACAGATGCCAAGTTACAAGAGATATCTCAATATGTTGAGGCTATCAGACATTTGAGATGGTACGGCTGGCATTTTACCTGGCTCGACGGCGTAATGTCAGCTAGGCAAAAAGAACTCAACCTGAGGATCGTCACTTATCTGTGGAACTCCGCCATCCGGTTTCTCAATTCCCTTACCAGTGGTTTGGTTCCCGTCGCTACATTTTATGCGTACACGGTTTTCGCCGGCAAACAGCTACGAGTCGACGTCGCATTTCCTGCTCTACAGCTTTTCGCACTCTTACAAACGAATATTCGGGAACTTCCCGCGTTGATCACCACTCTGCTGAACGCTTCAGTCGCTGTTGGTCGTATAGAAGATTTTATTGCGGAACCGGATAAAGTCGAGACAACCGACAGTCGCCATGACTCGAACAGTCTCGAGTTAAAGAATGCCTCATTTTCTTGGCCTGGTCTATCGAGTGTGACATTACACAACATCACAGTTTCTTTTCCTCAAGGCCTAAGTGTCGTCTATGGGCCTGTTGCAGCTGGAAAGACAGCTCTTCTTCAAGCCTTGCTTGGGGAGCTTGACCTGCGTGAAGGCGAGCTTTGCCGCCCCGATGCGCCCATAGGATACTGCTCACAGACACCATGGCTACAAAGCATGAGCATCAGAGAGAACATACTTTTTAACACGCAGTTTGAGGAAGGACGATACAAGAAAACACTCGAGGTTTGTGCTCTGCTTCCAGATCTCGCGAACTTCAAGCATGGAGACCTCTCAAACATCGGTGAGAACGGTATTGGACTTTCTGGTGGACAGAAGTCTCGTGTCGCGCTTGCACGAGCCGTCTATAGCCGTGCGGAGATCCTTCTCCTAGACGATCCACTAAGCTCTCTTGACCAGCAAACAGCTGAATGGATTGTCACAAAATGTCTCTGTGGCACACTGATGGAAGGACGAACAGTAATTCTGGCTACGCACCGCACGGACCTCTGCCACCATCTGGCCGCTCAGCTGATTGAGATCTCAAATGGCACTGCCATTCTGCATCGAAACGATGAGGATCTGACAGATTCGGCCTCTGCAACGATCGTCGAAAACACTCATACGACAACCGATGATGATACTGGAAAAGATCTTGAGGATTCAGCTGCTATTCCAGATAAGTTTGTGGAAGACGAACACAGAGCACATGGAGGTGTTCAGTTTGCCGTGTACTGGCAGTACATCAAAGCCGGCACTCTCAAATGGTGGTTCATCGTCGTCTTGACCGCCGCCTTGTGTCGCCTTGTCTACATCAGTGAGAGCTGGTTCCTGAAAGAGTGGGGTGAAGCATACGATCGGATGAAGGCTCATATCTTCACGTTCCAGAGATTTGACTCTGATGTTCATGTTCTCGAGAGTCCAATCAGCGGTCTTTTCAGCAGATTTCCTAATCCCTCCTACAACGTGAAGCCCTGGCTCCTAGGATTTCTTGTCATCGTGATCTGTGACACGGTGGCATTGATTCTCGCTCAAGTCTCCATACTCGTTGTTACATACATCGCAGCGCGTCGCATGTTCAAAGACATCATGTACCGCATCAGCAATACCACTTTTCACTTCTATGATGTGACGCCAGTGGGCAGGCTCATGAATCGCCTTACATCAGACATGGGAACGGTTGACGGCAACATTGCAGATCAATTTATGGTCGTGATATGGTATAGCATAGCTTGGATTGCTTCCATGATCGTGATCGCAAGTGTAACGCCCCTTTTCCTGGCGTTTGCACTTGCCCTCACGCTAGCTTTTGTGGTCATATTTCTGCAGTTTCTGCCCACTTCGCAAAGCCTGCGTCGTCTTGAGATGGTCTCACTGACACCTCTGATGTCTAACTTTGGGGCATTGCTCAACGGTCTGATGACTGTTCGAGCATTCTGTGCCCAGCCTCAATTCCAAGAACGAAACATCCAGGTCACCGATGCCTTTCAGAAGATGGACCATTTTTATTGGAGTCTGCAAGCTTGGCTCATGTATCGCTTCGATACCTTGTCGGCCGTGTCAACTTTCATACTGACCTTATTGGCCATATTTTCCAACTTGTCCGCTGGTCTTACGGCCTTTGTCCTTGTCGCAGCCCAGAAGTTTGTTCAGTCAACACACGCGATATGCAAACAGTACGGACAGCTTCAACTCAACTTCGTCTCTGTGGAGCGAGTTGTGGAGCTCATGCACATCGAGCAAGAGCCTCCAGGATCTTTGGAACCCCCTGCGGCCTGGCCGACGTACGGCAGCGATATTGTGTTCGAAAATGTCACCTTGAGGTACCAGCCGCACCTGGAGCCAGCGCTTTCCGATGTTTCCATACGACTTCGAGGCGGAACGACGAATGCCATCACAGGAAGGACTGGTTCCGGCAAATCCACCCTGGCGTTAGCGCTGCTTGCTACCATCACGCCCGACTCCGGCCGCATCTTGATCGATGGTGTCGATATCTCAAAGGTCAGCAAGCAAGCCTTGAGAACAAGAGTCACATTTTTGGCACAAGACCCCGTGTTGTTCCCTGGATCGCTACGCCACAACCTAGATCCTCTGGAGGAGCACTCAGACTATGCGTGTGAGGCTGTAGTCTCCAGGGTCTGCGGAAAGTATGGATGGACATTGGATACGCAGATCGACAATGGCGGTCGAAATCTTAGCCAAGGCCAGAGGCAGCTTGTTGGACTCGCTCGAGCCATACTGCGACGGAGTGCCATCATAATCATGGACGAGGCAACAGCTAGCATTGACATTGAAACCTCTGCTGAAATCCAACGTGTACTGAGGGAAGAGTTACAAGAAAGCACCATCATCACTATTGCTCACCGTGCCGCAGCGGTGGAAAACGCCGACTACTGCGTTACACTAGCTGCTGGACGTGTTCTGAAACAGGGTAGACCTGAAGAGATTGGATTTTAGTGTCGGTTCTTTGGCGTCCAAGGCGTGAAAGCAGGTTTTGTATCATCGAGATAAAGGATAACTAAAAGATTGCGTTTCCAACCCTCCAAGCGAAGAAGAAGCAGTGCCTGGACCGTAACCATTCCTCATAGCATCGCTTCCAGACAAGATAGAGAACAGCCTTCGCAAGTCACATCATAACTCTTATCGATGACAGTGTAAGTCCATTTTTATCACTGCGCTACCTCTCACTGTAGACGGTTCATCGAAAAGTGCAGGTATACTGAGTAGTGGATCGTCATTCGAAGGGATTTGGAGGACGCAGGGCGATTCGTGTCCACATAGAGTGGTAGGGTGGCATCGAGAGGAGCCCTCGGTATTAGTATCAGACAGCGTAGGCGGATGGGTCAGTTTCGAGGTCGACGAACCATGCAGCTACTAAACAAGAGAACAAATTGGAAGAGAAGCTGCGTATCTAGTGGTAGGAGACGGCGACGAAGCATTGGAATTCCGCGCAGCCGGCTAAAGAGGAACGCGGAATATCGTGGAGGTTGTGATCGGCCGTACTACATCAAGCATGTGGGGGTTTTTACTTTGCCGTAGTATCCTTTACTCCAGATTTTCCCTCGGACCCGATGCCCCCGTCCAATCACAGACGCACAAATCATCACACCCAAATGACGTGCCGTTTTCTAGACACTTCCAACCTGCCCATTTTGTGTCTCTCACTTACTTCTCATCCTCTCACCGCCAGAGTCGTTGGCGATGTCCATTTAATGTGCCATCTGAATCCAACAGTGAGTCCTCACAGTCAACTACTATCTTGAATTTCAGGATTTCCCCTGTCTTGGATAGCTGAGCTTCGTGGTGGCCGTTGATGTCTACCGACACTTTTCACCATGGCCGACACTCCTAATTCTCAACAAGACGCCCAGGCCTCTCGCGTGATATCTGGTCATCTGCCTTCGGGTTATACTGCAGAATTCGTTCCCGTATCAAGTTCTGGAGATGCTGGAACCGATTCAAACGATGCAGAAGGCGAATCCTCCCTCCAGCTTCAGGGTGGTGACATTCACCGAGACCTCTTCAAGATACATCACCGAGGCAAACTCCAACAACGAGCTGCAACATTTTCACATCCACGTGCCGACTCTACCAATGATGAAGATGAACAGCCTACGGTGGCAGGCCACCTCGCGCCTGGAGGCTTCCGACGCGAGTTTGTGAAGCAAAAATATGGCCGCTTCAACCCCGCTGTCATGCCTGTCACACGAAACTTTGTCGAATTTCTCGCGTTGTACGGCAGTTTCGCTGGAGAGGATCTCGAAGATACTGACGACGACGAGGCCCTGGAGGACGAAGAACAAGCTCCTACAGAAACTCGACCACTGCTGGGTCGACGGCGGACCACGACCCGAGCACAACGAGGCGATGCCGGCACAACCAAGACCTTCTTCACCTTACTCAAGGCTTTCATCGGCACCGGCATCATGTTCTTGCCCAAAGCATTTAACAACGGCGGCATTCTGTTTTCATCCATCACCTTGATTACGGTTTCTCTCGTCACTACCTTGGCTTTCCACCTGCTGCTGCAGTGTCGACAAGAACACAAGAAGACCGGTTACGGAGAGCTTGGAGAGACTATTGGCGGTCCAAAGTTAAGAGCTATCATTCTTGGGTCCGTCACGATCTCACAGCTGGGATTTGTCTGCGCTGGCACGGTCTTTGTTGCGGAAAATCTACACTCCTTCCTACAAGCTGTCACCAAAGGGTCTCAACCGTTGTCCACGAACGTACTCATCGCCCTACAGCTATTGGCCCTGATACCATTATCCTACATCCGCAATATTTCCAAGTTGGGACCCGCTGCTCTGCTGGCGGACGTCTTTATCCTCTTGGGTCTAGCTTACATCTACTTTTACGATATTAGCACGCTCGCCAATGAGGGCATCCATCCGACAGTCCAACTCTTCAATCCCGATTACTACACGATGACTATTGGTTCTGCCATCTTCACGTTTGAGGGCATAGGACTTATCCTCCCCATCCAATCTTCCATGAAGGAACCTGATAAATTCGAACCGTTGCTATGGGTCATTATGCTCATCAACACCATCATTTTCACCTCGATAGGAGCTCTTTGCTATGCCACCTTCGGCTCGGCCACGCAGATCGAGGTCATTTCGAATTTTCCGCAAAACAACAAGCTCGTCAACGCCGTGCAGTTTCTGTACGCCATGGCGGTCATGGCCGGAACTCCGGTCCAATTGTTCCCGGCCCTGCGCATCCTGGAGGGCAAGGTATTTGGTCGTCGTTCCGGCAAGAGAGATGCCTCGACAAAATGGAAGAAGAATGGATTCCGGACGGCGCTCGTCATTGTCTGTGTCTTGATTGCAATCCTGGGCTCCAACAACCTGGACAGATTTGTCGCCCTCATCGGCTCGTTCGCTTGCGTTCCCCTCGTGTACATATATCCGCCACTACTGCATTACAAGGGCGTCGCTCGGACGTCGTGGACCAAGATTGGCGACATTGTATTGATGGCTCTGGGATTGGCATGCATGGTTTATACCACCATCATCACTGTCGTCAACAGTTTTTTGAAGTCGTGAAACACTGTTAGCAGCCACGTATGAGTTTGAGGGCTTCATGTTCGACCTCTTGCAAATTGTTTCGGAAAGGAATGTCGAGGCTGGCACATCCCAGCTCGATGAGCTCATTATATTATCATTACCGCGGTGTACGTACTGGATCTATAAGCATGATAGGTGACCAATCTAGGAACACTCGTAACAATAAAAACGCAAGGGAGCTTTCAGATGTGTCTGCTGTTCAGAGGCGCGGTTTCAGTAGCCAACACAGTAAAACAGAAGAATTCGAACGCCCTGCAGAGTAAATTACCACCGGTCACTCTTGTGTTTCAATCAGCTACAACAACCCCTGCGTGGACCGCGGTATTTTCCGTGATGGCGTTCACTACTATTCTTGATGTTGTATTGCTCGCGTTGCTTCCTGGTATGATGGCTGACTTTTCTTTCAAGAAGACCCTTTCCCCCGTGATGATGGTCCTGTCTAGGTGCTTACACACGTTCAAATTTAGCCCCCTTGACAAGGTGTTCGGTGGCGTCCAGTACTTTTTCTGGTTTGTGATTTGTGTCGTCGAAGGGCACTGATTCCATCCGTGCCAAGCAGAACTTCCGAGACCCTTTGGATCTATCTCGGAACCTCCTTTTCACGAAGGGGGAGGTTCTCTCCCTCAGATCTGGTCGGTATTTAGTTCATGCCCAGCTTTTTACCGTTTCAATATGTCTCTGCATGGTCGAAAATATTAAGGCCCCCTCACATATCAAAAGGAACCAGATCTCTTTGGATGAGCGACCATCCCAGATTCGCGCGAGACACACGCATCTGCGATGTACGAGCTTCGCCGGGGAGATTGCGAAGCCGGGGAGGGGAGATGTCGATGTTTCCGTCTGGGCCAGACGCTGCCTGTTGCTGCCCTCCCCTGCATGACCATCTCAAACATGGCTGGGGTACAAACGGGGATACGAGCCTCGGTCGTGTACGGTGATGCCACCACCGATTTGATGTGTAAGGCTGCCCCCGAGGATTCGGCCTTGAAATTTTCTTGGGGTGTGGCAATCACATTCCACCCGACCGAAACCCGGTTCCTCTCTGAACCTGTCCCTGTCTACTTACCATCGACGTCGTGGCCAGACCATTCTGGTTTTCAGCAAGGAGGAGGTGGAGGAGGAGGATTCAGATTGGTTTACATGTCATGATGATGCGTTGGCGCCACACCCGAATTTGAGAGAGACAGACTCGGACGAGCAAGGTGAGAGAGTACGAGTCGCGCTTACAAGTATAAGAAGGTGGTAGAGAACCTCATTCCTTCAACATTCTCAACGCACCAAATCCATTCTCTCTGTTCCAGTGTCACTCGTTGTCCAACTCACCCCCAGTCAATCGTTCACACTTCTACTCTCGTACATCTTCCTCGCGGACCTTTGGTTTGTCACTTTCATACACACACTCACACACGCGCACGTCCAACCACGAAAAATGAAGTTGCTCAGTGTCATCATCACATCTATCGCTCTGGCATCCACCACCATCGCTGCACCAGGAGGATGGACTCAATGGCAGGGAGGGGCAGGTGGTGGCAGGTCTGGAAATAACAACAACGGAAACAACAATTGTCTCTCTCAGAACGACGCCAATGACATTGTCAACAAGTTCATCAGTGTCCTCAACCACCCCGACATCAACGCATCCAATGCGACCGCTCAAGCCTTGATAGCCGACGGTTTCTTTGAAAAGAGTGACTCTATCAATATGCTCGCAGGTCATCCGGTACGTTACTGTCTCCTCTCTCTCTCTCTCTTTCTCTCTCCTCTCTTCTTCTCTTCTCACCCTTTTATCCTCACAACGCTAACCTTTTCCTCTCTCTCTCTCTTTTCTTTTTCAGGCCGGCTCGGAATCATTCAAAGGCAAGGCACAGTACATCCAAGGTGTGTTGCTCACCCCGTCCATCACCGGCATCAACACCAACATGGTCCTCCCGGCCGGTTGCGACAAGGTGGTCTGGCACTGGACCTTTACCGGCATCGGCACCAGACAACTCCCCGTCAACGGCATCAACATCTTCGAGATCACCGCCAAGAAACAGATCGCAGACATGTACGTCGAGTTCGACAACATCGCCTGGGGCATCGACACGGGAATCACCGTCTACAGTCGCAACGGGACCAAGTTGCCCTTGGCTTGAAGGTCCGTGGCCTATCAGTGACTATCCCAAACCCCGACCATCACGACCGGGGGGGGGGGAGGATAGGATCTACTTTTCTCACTCGATCCGTCACAAGAAACAAAGCAAAAGAAAATGACGAGGACTTTGTCTTTTTTTTCTCCGAGTTACCCGAAAGAGGCGATTTTCGTTTTCGTTTTTTGGTTTTTTCTTTTCATTTCGGAACAGACACAGTCACAGGCAGTGACCGTAAGGCAGTTTAGGAGGGCGTCCTTTGGATTATTGACAGAGTACTTTACTTTTTTGACAAGACACGAGTGATTATTATTTTTACAAGACACTTTTTCGAATACAGCCTTCCCCAAAAGGAAAAGGGGGTTTTCTGGTTTCTACTTCTTCGTATTCATTTTTGTGTTTGCCTGTCTGGTACAAAACCTTTTGGACTGGCTCCTCCAATTACCACTTTGCGCTCATCTCATTCATCATGAGCCCCCTTCTTATCTTCTTTCGAGCCTGTATGACAAGCCATTGGGATGTAATTTCTATTGATATCACCCCTGTGACCTACTGTGGTCAAGGTAACCGGTTGTCTAACAAAACCATCTCTAGTCCATCTCCGTGTCTGGTTGCTCGTCTCCAGAGACCCCTGTTGCTTCTTCGTCCATTCCTTCGGCGGTCAAAGGTGCGCCGTCGTCTTTGTCTCCCGCTTGCTTGTGCGACACGATTTTCCATCCACTCGGCGTGCTGGTGTCTTTGACGTATTCCGACATAGGGAACTATAGGGCTTAGTTAGCATCACTGTCTCCAACTCACTCGGTCCACACTTACATAATGGTCGTTCTTCTTCATCGTCACCACCCACGGCACATTATCAAATGTCATAGCCCTTAGTCTGAAATAGGTATTATCTTCAATCTTGCTCACCTCCCGGACAAATACATCCAGGTCTGGAGTCTTCACACCATTGACATGAGTGATGAAATTGGTGGGAGCAAGTCCATACTGGTACGCCGGTGATCCCCGACTTCTCGCACTGACATAGATCTCCGAGTGCAGTTTACTGATCTGTTGACGCACAGCGTGATGTGGCTTCTGCAGCACCGCGCCACAGAAGACAACGGCGCGAGCGGTTTCCAAGTCCTCTGTTGGCACTGTAGGAACACGCAGCCGGACCTCTTTGCCTTTCCGTACCACCAAAGCATCGAGCCATTCCTTGTCGTACATGATATCGAAATCAGATACCCTGGTGATGAGCTGGTCGTTGAGAGTAAGAATGATGTCCCCTTCTTGAAGCAATTGGCCATCACCGGGGCCGTTGGCAGGACCGCAATCGACCTTACGGACAATGAACAACTGGTGCCGTGACGGATTAGCTTTGGCCACCTTCTTGATCCATTCATCTGAAACTCCCATGATACGACATTGAGCCATCTGTACCACGTACGACTCCATATTCAAAATGCGTAGTTTGGGAATGACACCGGCACGAATCTGGTCAAGGACCGGATTAATCATGCTCGTGGCCAGACCGAGGTGATATTCAGTATCTCGATGACTGCCCTGCGTTCTCTCGCCCATATAGGTGAGCCAGAGAGCTTGCACCACACCATCCGACCCGATGAGCACTCCAGACGAACACTGAGATGATAGTCCTGTATCCACGGTGATGGCATCCAGATTGACAGCACGGTATCGGGGAGCAGCAGCATTCGCTGGAATACCGACCGCCGTAATGTCTGTGACAGTGGTTTTGGCAACAACGATTCTGTGATTCTGGTTGAATCCCACGAATATGGTGTCAGCCCCCTGTTTAACCATATCAGTCGCCAGACGAGCGCTCTGAACAGGCGCTTGGACCAGCTTTGGGTCATATTGAATCACAGTATAATTGGTGAGTGGATGAAGGAAGATGACTTTTCCTTCAATCTGTATAGAGTCGGCAACTGTAACAGTAATATCGCAGAGGTCGTATGGGACGATGGCTCTAGACACCACGACCAAACCTTTTTCTGCATCAATAACAAGGCCAAACCCAGTTCTCCTTGCTTGAGGATATCCATCAATCTTGACAGGCATATAACAGGAAACTTTGACGAAGGATCGAACGATGTCCGCAGCAGCTGGCAGATCGTCCAGTTGGACAAAGTCGGCAGCTTGAACTTTGGGAGGTACGGCGGCAATTGCTTTACCCAAGTCTTTGAAATCCCACAAGCCCGTTGCGTCATTCCGTACGGCCAGTCTCATTCGCTGGTGCCAATGTCGGTCGATGTGCACGATGCTCGTAGCCCTCGTGTGCAGATCCCTGATATGACGGTACGAAATAACAATACGAGACTTGTCTGGCACATTCCGCATGACCTCGATGAATGCATCCAGGTCTGGAGTCGGCTTCTGATCGACTGTGTCAATGATCCACCCAGAGAGAGCGTTGTCCATCTTGAAGGATCCGGCAGCCTCGGCCACGTAAAGACCTTTGCACGCAATTGCATATAACCGCGCTTGTTGATATGACAAGTTGTGGAAACTGCCACCTGCCACAGCAACAAATCGATCGGGAGTGATTGCGTGCAAATCCCCGACGTCGAGAGTAGCCTCGTAATCCTCTCCCCCACGCTGGAACAATAGATTAATCTTACCGCCTACGCTAGAATCCAATATCGCATCCAATTTGACAAAAGAATTCAAAAGCTCTCCATTGACTTTGATCAGGACATCTCCTTCTTGAATCTTGTTATCGGCAGGCCCCTCGGGCAACACAATCTCTGCCACAAGCATGCTGTTTTCGGTAGGAAACTGTTTCCGCATTGCTGATTCCCAATTTGGAGTTAGACCAAGTCTTCGGCAATCGTCAAAGGGTTTCAGCATCCATTGTGTCTGGATGGTGCCTCGAGTTATCGGCTGGGATTGTTGTAGACACTGCAAGGCGCGCAATGGTCGGTCGAGTGGCAGAAAGTAGTCGGTGGCGGCACCATCCACGCGCCCGCCTGCCTGAAGTGCAACCGCATTACCGTTCAGATTGACAACAGGACTGCCAGAACTTCCACCGGTCGCAGCTGCAGCCGCCTGAATGTAATTTGTGTTGAAATCGGAGTACCCTTCGCCATATTCTGGAGCATTGCGGTCTAATCGACTGATCACACCGGAGAGAATACTGAGCTTCTCACCGGCATCGTTTCCAACCACTCTGATTTCGACCCCGACTTTGGCAGATTCTGGCTGCAGCTTGAGCGCCTCCAATTGCATGTACTTGATGGCCTTGGGGTCGAACTGTAGAATGCCGAAATCGTGAACCGGGTCGCGGTAGACCGGCCGCACATCGCACTCTTCATGGTTGTCGAAAACACAATAACCCCAAAACGGCCCAGAACACACCACATGGCGGTTGGTCAGGATGTATCCGTTCTCTGCGTCCACCACGAACCCAGTGGCCTGACTCGAGGTGGACAGGTCCGTATCAAATGAACAAGTTTGACAAAAATGTATAGACACCACGCTCTTGATGACCTTTTCTATCGTGGCCTGCCATTCAGGTGAATCCCCGGCGGCTGACACAGCGTTGATTATCGGAACAGAATTTGCATCTGCCTCAATGTCGTAGACCGAACCATTCTGGGGGGTCGCATCTCCCGGTGTTGGGACGCCATTCTCTTGCTTCAACTGTTTCTTAGGCCTCTCTATTGCTGATATCGGGCTGTTTCTTCGTTTGGGGCGAGCTTCGCCATTGGTGGCCATCGTGGTAGCAAATCTGGGCCGAGGCGCAACGGGAAAGGCCGACTGGAGGCGGTTGGGGGAGACAGAGGACAGGGTCTGGAAAGGTGCAGGCTTGTGCGATCCAAAGTCGGTCGCAATGCGAGCTTGGGAATGCGCGGAGAATGGTCGAGGGTTCGCGGAGCACACAAAACGTCGGTGCGTCGCCAGGGAATTCGATCTCGGAGGGATACAACAGTAATGAGAATAAGATACCCTGATGAGTCTGGGACGAATGTATGGTACCATTCAGACAGCGATAAGCAAGTAAAAAAGCCAAAAAGAAGAAGTAACAAGAACGAGAAAGTACTAGCAACCTCACAGAGACAAAATCACAAGGCTGCGCGCGGTTACAGAAGCCTGACGCAGTCAATCACTTTTAACTCCGATTGGTCTTGGCAGCCTTGTCTCATGTCTGCGCAACCATCATTGGACTCACATTCCAGGCACGCACTACAAACAAAGTACTGCTAGGTACACAATGCTATGTACACCGTTCAAGAGGTAGGTAAAATCCATATACATGTAGATATCAATCCCCGTGTACAAGTATAGGAACCGTCATCCTCACAATCATCGATCTTGCTCCCGTTCAACAATGCATTCTGGCATCTCGAGCATCTCAACACCCTTGTAAATCTCTTCAGGCAACTTGAAGGTGAACCACTCTCTCGTTCTCACGATACCTGAAGTGATAATTAGCATCCGACATGGCCGGACCTCAAAGAACTCTGCTCATACGTTCCCTCCACATAATCCCCGGTGGCACAGGAGAATGAAGCGCGCTGAGTGTGACTTCTCTGGACCGGATATAGCCACCAGAGGTTTTCTGAAGCAACCTGGCGTGCTGATTGTCTGGAACCTTCGTGAGGAGGCCTTGTCAGTCTGCTGTTGCAATCGAGGCACAAATCTGGCGACATTCTGTCTCTGCAAACTCACCAGTCGGCTGCTGTAAGATTGTTCAGGTCACCGACTCGGTCTACAGGATGGCATTCAATGTGTCTGTCATCGCTGGGGACGACTTGGGCGCTCGCTTCAATATATTTTGAGTCGGTAGAACTATGTGTTGTCACAATTCTTGAACTCACACGTCCGCCAAAACAGGATCGGAGTGCCGCGATTCAGTGTTCATATTCTGAGTCGGATGCTGTGACACTGTGTGAGCCTTACTCATCGCAGACTGTCCGGCATCAGGAAAGAGGGAGTTCAGCTGTTTGTAGAGGTCCTGGACTTGGGGCAAGTGCGCGGGTGGTGCCATTATTGTCGGACCATGAGGCAATGCGCCGTTTGCCTTCTTTTTGGCATCTGCGATAGCAGCCAGATATGACAGATTCGCCTGAAGCCGGCGCATACAATCTGCATATTCCTGTGAAGGTGGCTTATTCGGATGGGAGCCTGTGCCGCTGGCTGATTTTGATGGCTCATCACCAGAGCTGTTCAATGGATTTGAAGGGTCAGTTGCAGACACTGGAGAATCCGGTGACTGTTGTCCTGAGACCGCAGAATTGGCCGTCTTCTCTTGTTCTTGTAGCGATATCACCTCTTGCAATAAATGTGTGTTGATGTCCAATAAAATAGATACTCTTGCGCGCTCTCGCGCCGCTGACTGCGGTGACATGGACAGCGCCCCTCCATCTGTCTGGTGCTCTGACTGCGCTTGTTGTTGTTGGTGTTGTTGCTGAGGAATGTTGTGGGCCATCTGAACCGCTTTCTGCATTTGCGCTTGCTGCGCAAGACTGGAATTGGGTTGGACAGGTAGTCCCATGAAGGCGGCTGTGTGTGTATCGGCTGAGGCAGATGATCCTGCTTGCAGAGGAGGGGTCGGCGTCGACATTTGGGACAAGGAGGAAGTGTGAGGAGGTTGGCTCGCGGCTTGGGTCACTGACATGGGCGACGGTCCATTTGTCGGATATCCTGGCACAGAATCAGCATGGCTCAGCGCAAGCGACAGGTGGCACTGGGCGACGAAGTCCACCAACCTTGAAGTGGGCTATGATTAGACGGTGAAAAGGCGCCAATCTGCCCCGGATTTTGATGATAGATGGCCTGCGATATGGGCTGTGGTGTAACTTGAGGGTGGGCTGGCCTTTGCAAGTGGTTCGCTATCAGGCCTGGCTGGTACGCAGCCTGTGCAGGGGATGAAGAAAAAGCAGCTCCAGCCGCAGCGTACATTGGCAGGGCGGGGTTGTTCATGATGGCTTGATTGGCGGTTTTGGGCTAAGGATTGTGAAGCTGAAATGTTCGGGTAGCCTCGAGGGAGCCAGCAAAGAGAAAGATCTGGTGCAGTGTCTGTGCGATCAATGAATGGCGTTTAGACTGGAGTTGAAATGGCGCGCCTGCAGCTAGCCGGAAGCCAAAACAACGCCTCGTGAGCCCAAAGCACATCGGCCCGTAGGAATAAACGGGGCAGACAGGGAGAGGAAGCACTAGTCGAGTAGGCCTGTACTTGTTTGATGTTGTATCCTGAAGCGAGGACGAGCTGGAGGCAGGACTGGTTGGTAAATGGATCAGCAATTTGATGAGGGCGAGTGGATTGGTCTGTGTGAAACGACGGCACCAGGCAATGTACGGCAAAAGCGGGAAGAGGAAAACTCGACGCCAAATCATCCATTGGGTACGGGCATCCTAACATTCTGTGACTGAGGGCGGCATGATGGTTTTACACAGTGCAACAGTCTAGGTAGATTATATCTAATCCGTACGGATACGAGGTACTGAGCAGTTGTATTCTTGTCCCTTCTACTTGTTCTTTTTCCTCTTCACCTCGTCTATCCACCGGCCTGCCAGCGACACTGGTACCACATATATCCTGACAAGTCCATCCACAATCTCAGTCTTGCCATTTGACAAGGCCTCTAATAACGTCAACTTCTTGCCGATCTTCATCAATCCGCCGCTGACCGTGTCCATGTAACAGTCAATCGCCGACGGCTTGTACTCATTCTTGCTGTCCCAAGGCAGGGGCAGGATGTAGCTTAGGTGATGCTCAATAGCATCCTTCTCGGCCCACGCCTTGATGAAATCAGACTGGTTATGCATCGGGTACAAGAACATCACCGGGAACTCCAACATGCTCGTTGGGGATAGAGGATCCGGCGACAATCGTATGGAGGCGCCTTCAAGATTCGGTGGATCCTTAGAACCTCGTAGTTGGATGTTTCTGGCTTTTAATGCCGTCGCAAGGACAAGCTGTTCTTGTTGCTTCCTTTTCTGTTCTGCCCGCCGCCGTCGGTCCTGTTGCTCCTTGACTGTTGCTCGCGCTCTGATCTGATCTAACAGTTTCTTCAGAACGACATTGTCTGGGTCAATCTTAAGGCCGCGAGACGCGACATCGAGGGCTTCTAGCACTTTGTCAAGCGCAAATAGAGCAGCCGCCGAACGATAGTGAGCTTTCACATTCGATGGATTGATTCGCAATGCTGCTGCGCAGTCCAGCGTCGTCGAACGATAGTTTTCTGGACAATGAGCGACAGTAGTCTCAATCGGAACAGGGCCACTTACTGAGCTCGAGATTACATAGGGCTCGATTGACATATAGTTGTTCCTCCACCGTGGTTCGCAGTTTTTGTTCCGCCTCCATATCTTGCGGTTTGTCCCATTTGTCCTCGCCGCGGTCGACCAAGACTGCTATCCCTTTGGAATAGAACTCTTTGGCATCGGTCCATTTCTTCTCAGCGGCCATTTCATTCCCACGCTCCTTGAATCCTTGGGCAACTTCTGCCTTTGTACCTTCGTACTGTAGGGCCTTGATGGCCTCAATCATAATGTTTTCTCCATCTGCACGTTTTGCTCAGCCATGCGCATGAGCAAAAGTAGAATCGAGCGTACCGTCCGTAGTCGCATCATCAACGCTATTCATGAAAAGGGGTGTTTTGCTCATATCCTGCACAATCTCTTCAAAACTCTTGGACGAGATGTGGTTTTGATCGGGTCCGGAGAGATGTTGCTCGTACAGTTCCTCGATCGAGGGCGCAGCGGGAGCCTCATTGAGGCTGAGGCTCTCGTCAAAGTCATCGGGAAGCTCTTCTATTCGGGACATTGTCATGAGAGTCGGAATGTCGAACAGGAGAAAAGCAACAGCGCAAAGCCGCTGTAAATTTGGAAAATTGAGGATGCGGGGTGCATCATGGAAATCTGAATAAATATTTTAGAGGTCGTTGCACTCCACGCTCCGATTCTATTTCCGTACGATACAGCATGTGCCCCAATGATAATAACAAGCTACAGACCGTCGAACGAAAGAGTTAGGTATGCTTCAAACGATTTCTTGATCTATTATCTAGGTATTTCCTACACAGGACGCCCAGGGCCAATATTTATCAATAGCTTCGTGGTAATTCCAGCACTTTCTCGCTCACAAAATTCAGAATCATTTCACGACTGATGGGCGCGATTCTAGGGACAAAACACTCCCTCAAATATCTCTCCACATCGTATTCCATAGCATAACCCATTCCTCCGTGAGTCATCACCGCTCGCTCGCAAGCCTTGAACGCTGCTTCTGCGGCAATGTATTTTGCACTGTTGCATGCCACTCCAACGGCATGAGGTGTGATGGATTTGTCAGTCTTGCTTTGATCGTAGAGTCTCGCAGCATGGTATGTCGCAAGTTTTGCCGCTTCGAGATTCATGTATGCATCAGCGAGTGGATGAGCAATGGCCTGATTCTTCCCAATAGGTCGTCCAAATACCACCCGTTCTCTGGCATATCGTGACGCCTTTTCCAATGCGGCGTAACCGAGCCCAAGGGCCTCTCCAGCTAGTAGACATCTCTCGGCGTTCATGCCATGCAGAATTATCTTGAAACCTTGGCCTTCTTCCCCTATGAGAGTGTTGGCAGGGATCTCGTAGTGATCGAAGAAGACCTCGTTGGCGTCGACGGCTCGACCACCCATCTTTTTGATTTTCTTGAGCTCGAGGGCCGGGTTAGAGCGATCAATATCAATGCAGAACATCGATAGGCCTTCGCTTGGCTTCTTGACTTCTTCCAACGGCGTCGTTCTTGCAAGAAGAATCATCTTGGAAGCTACCTGTGCACAAGTGATCCATATTTTCTGGCCTGGCCCATCTTGTCAGCTGCCGTATACTTCTGCTAGCGAACGCGAGAACGGGGCACTTCACTGAGCTTGTGATGACTTACCCGTGATGATGTATTTATCACCTTGTCTCGTGGCGGTCGTTCTTAGCCTCAGAGTATCCAGCCCCGTGTTTGGCTCAGTGACCCCAAAGCAAACTCTCCATTTCCCGTTGATGATGTTGGGAATCGTCGATTCAAGTTGATCCTTGTTGCCAAACCTTGCCAATGGCTGAGTCGCGTAGACGTTTGCATGGATCGATTGGGCTCCTGCCATTCCGGCGCCAGACTGTGAAATCGTTTGGAGCATCATTGTCGCTTCTGAAATGCCTAACCCAGCACCACCAAATTCCTCGGGCAGGGCAATACCAAGCCAGCCATCCGCTGCCAGAGCAGCGTGGAGCTCCTTCGGGTCTGTCTCTGACTGATCATGTTGCTGCCAATACTCATTGGGGAACTGAGCGCATATTTTCTGTATCGCATCTCGGACCGAGAGTTGTTCTTCTGAGAAGCCACTCATCTCCATCATTCGGTGATTTCTACCATTCGAAAAGTGCCTCTGCTGGCCATGCTCTTGGACGGCCCAGCGACACAGCCGAGGTCTGGAAGGTAGGCCAGAAACATATCTGGAGAAGAGCCGAGTGGTGCTGCACACAGCAGAGTACTTGGCCGACATGGCGCAGGGCTACGAAGATAGGATGACGACTACTCGACCTAGATCAAGGTCTGGGAAGGATGGGAAGTGTAGAGATCATCGTTAGAGGGTAATGGGTCCATAAGTACCGAGTGTGATGCCTTTTCATACCTTGGAGAACTCCGAGATCGCAGCATTTCTCCAAGCATTTTTAGCGTCTCGAAGATCAAACATGGAGATTCCGAGACAGTGTAAGGAGCCGCTGCGGGGATTCTCGGGATCGCAAACTCTCTCGAAATCTCTCGTTGGCTCAATCGATGGCCGATTTTAGGGAGATTTGTATCGAGACTGAATTCAACCAGCGAGTCGTCATCTTAATGAATCATGGGAGTGTGTGATTCTCATGTACAATAATTCCAGAGATCGTATGGCAAAGATTGGGAGCGACCAAGATTGGACGAACCTGGCGATGACGCGCGCCGACTGCCAAATTGCCGTGTATGAAACGCAATCACGTGCAGACGCTTTCAACTCGATTCGCGCTAACGCCCGATATGGAAGCAATATCAAAACAAGAGCGCCGCAAGGTGCTTTCTCGACACTCAATTCACATCGCATCCTCCCAGATACAAACTTCTTTTGATCGTCCAGCGATGCAAATGCTATGCGACAACTTCGCCAGTTCTTTCGAGCTGCGATAGTGTAGTTCTTGATCTTTCCTACCCTATTCCCACGCGTCATAATCACACACCACAATGGCATCCAAAACGTCCACCGTTGGCTCCTCGGCGTGGATCTCTGCTGAGAAGGAAAATGCATTGCACCTGCTACAGACCGAAAAAGAGGAGCTCGTCTTCCCGGCGCAACATCAACTGGAATGGCTGAATGAGCATGTCTCCGAGATTTTCAAAGGCCGTCAGGTGTATGGCTAATCACAACTGCGTTTGGTATGCTTGAACTAACTTTGGATAGTGATGTCGTCAATGTCTTCAAAACACCGGGCAAGCTGAAGGGCAAGACTCCTCGTACTGCGAGGAAGCGCAACGTTCCAGACGCCCGCATTGTATGTTTACTTGATATTTACAGTGCCACCGCTAATGAACGTTTCCAGCCGCTCAGCGATGTTTTCTCCTCGAAGCCAATAGCCCGACCCAGTCCACCCAAGAACCCATCCAATTACAGACCTCATTTTGAAATCGCGACAGATCCTGTCGAGTCTGCAGCCATAAAATCACAGACAGACTCAGGCTACCATGGCTCTAGCCAGGAAAACACTATGTTTGACAACAAACAACATACGCCTCCGCTAGTAGGAGGATATGGTGCCAAACAGCCAGAAGGCCCGGATGAGCTTATGGACGTCCAGCTGGAAGATACCACAAATGCAGAGCACAGAACGACTGAGGGTTCTTTCCACTCCGCAAAGGAAGACCAGACCATTAAAATGACGGCAACTGAAGCTATGAAACAAGACGAAAGCTTGAAAGTTACAGCCATGCAGGTCGATGACGGTGGCCATAAAATGCCGCATGAGCAGCAACAAGCTGATCCTGACCACGACTTTGATGAATTGGGATCTCCTTCGGACGAATCGACACCGGATAGACCCTTGGTAAGGAAGAGCAGCTTGACTTTCGCGGCACTACCCGCTCGAGAACCTATGAAGACTAGCATTGGTGGTAGAGTCTCACGGACAAGCCACGTCGACCAAAATCGCCCAATTCAAGCCAATGCGGCCCGGCCGCTCGCGCAGACACATCGTACACAGCATACAGATCCCGAATACCACGGGAACGATGTCGAAATGAGAGACGCTGATGATGATGATGATGACGACGACGACGAGAATGTCCAGGTCTTGGGCCAGGATGACTCTGAAGAAGATACGCAAACTGCTAAAAATTATTCGAAATCGTCAACAAAAAGGTTACATGAAAAGATTGATATGTTAGGAAAAGCTCCTGCACCGCGTCCATCAAAGTCGATCCCGTCCGCGTCATCTCTGGCCGCCATGAGACAACTTGAAGTTGTCAAACCTGAACAAGAAAGAAGCCCCAATGATCGTCCAGCAAATGATGATGACGATGATTGGATCAAGCCCTTGACTTCGCCTGATGCTGCAAGATCACCTGCCACCAACACCAGAACGAATCATCATGCGTATGAATCTGACGAGGAGGATGACGGAGAGGAAGAGGAGTTCTACATGCGTGCTCCAGAATTGGTTGCCCATGAAGAGAGGATGAGAACACCTGTGCGGGCATCTCCTGGCCCAGGCAGGATCATGCCGGGATATGGCCATACAAAATCTGCGTCAACAGCAACCCTGGCTTCACCAGCAAAGGCAGCAATGGCTGTTCCAGTGAGTCCAGCCAAGTCAATATCTGTGTCTAATCCAGCGCAGGCCACGACCACGCCACAGGGTTCGCCCAGACGGTACCTTGATTTGAGTGCATCGAAGTCGAAATTGCAATCCATCATGAAGACCGCCAAAGGTCTCTTCACGACCAGTGCAAGCGTCTCTGCGGCTGCGAAACTCGAAACGCTGTCTCCAAATGCGGTGAAAGTGGCAGCACATGCAATGCCTGGAATGTATCCCAACCTCAACGCCTTGAGGGAGGATAAACCGTTGCCACCAAGTCCTCCAAAACAAGGAAGAAGAACTCGCAGCTCGACTGAAAGGGAAAAGGAAGAGAAGCGCAAAGATAAGGAAACGCAATTGAAACAAAGAATGGATGACCAACTGGAACAAGCTCGGGAGCAGGAGCGACGGAAAATCGCTGAACAAAAAGTCCAGCAGCATACAGTGCACCCGAGCCGACATGAGCAACCACCTTGCCCGAGTCCGAAGCGCCATATTGACGAACATACATTTCACGAGCCCGCCGAGCCTCAACCCACTGCAGGCAGACCTACTAGACCGATGCGCCCTGGACGAGAGCCACCTGCGAGCAAGACAAAACCAGCACCAGTGTCGATTCGTGTAGGAACGTTGTCGCAGCGTATGCCGAACGGCACTTCTCAAGTGCCGCAAGACTCATTGACTGCTGAGCCCAAAAGACCAGGGCTAACCAAGAAGGCCAGTACCGCGTCTCTGCAGTCAGCCTCGTCTACAACTTTTAAGTCATCCGTTCACGGGCAACCTCCAAAACCGCGAGCTCTCCTCGCTGCTGAGCGGAAGAAAGAGCAGGATGACCGCGAAGCCCAGAGAAAGCTCGAGCAGAAACGAGAGATAGAACGGAAACGAGCAGCTCAGCAGGAAGAGGCTCGTAAGCAAGAGCAGAAACAACGAGCTGAGGCAGAGAAACGAGAGCGAGAACGCATTGCAGCTGAGCAAGCTAAAAGACAGGCGCAACAGCAAGCCATCGAGCGTAAACGTCAAGAGGCGGCCCGAAAGGCAGAGCAGCAGCGTTTGGAACGTGCCGCGAACGAGGCTGTAAGTTGTTCAAGCCAACTTAGATTGTCAGTAACTAACTTCAACAGGCTCAATCGAGACCGCCTTCGCGACTGGCCGCTCAAAATTCCACTCGCTCCCTGATCAATCACCCTCTCCCCACAAATCCTGCTAAGCCAGCGAAGCGACCTCTGGAAGACGAGGCCAGCCGGCCTCAGGCATCGAAGTATGGGACATCTGGATTGACTCAAGGTGATTTGAAGCGAAGAAAGACGGAGGAAGAAGATGCGATGGAACCAATGTCACGACCAGTCGTATCCGGTGCTCCAATTCGACAGTCTCAACTCGGCAAGAAACCGTCCATCTTCAACCACAGTGCCTACACACAAGCACAGCCATCGAGCCATCTCAACCAATTTCCTCAACCTCCGTCTCGAGCGGCTCCACCGCAGATGCAGCAATATGCTACGGGCGGGAGGATTCCATTTGCAGATGCTGGGCCACCAGGCCCTGCCAAGACACCCATCTCGATGATGCAGCAGAAGACGATTACAACGGTCAAATCATCGCCTCAATATCCCAATGGAGAGGCTATCAACCTGCCTGAGATCCCAACCGATTCAGAGGACGAGGATTCAGAAGACGAAGGCAATGCCTTTCCCCTACCCGATTGGGCCACACCGGGACATCTCACGGAACAGCTGATGCGCCAAGAAGGAATGGACGGTGATGCAGTGTTTGGACCTATAGCACCACTGAAGATGGAAGAGATTTTCTCCAAGGGCAACAAAGATCGATTGAAACGACTCCGAGACCGCACGAGCAGCGCCAACTGGACATTGAGCGGAGACGGTTTGACACTGGAGGAGGTGAGGGCGGATCGAGAACAGCGAGAACGCATGAGGCTGGAAGGCGGTTGGAAATTCGGGCATTGAGGCTTCTGCTTGAGACTATAATGATTGATGAATTGTGGGATTCTGGATAGAGGCAATCCACAGACAAGTTTGGCGAGGCTTGAACAGATTTGGCCTATGTACGGAGTACTACAGGTTGTGATCACGGCGCAATGGGCGCAACGCAAAATTATTGTCTGATGATACGTGCTTCCAAACCTGTTTGATGTGTTCGAAGATTCCTTTCAGTTGTACCAACCGCAATTTGTCGTCAGCCGTCATCGATTCGATTACCTACCCGGAAAGCGTTCAATAGATGTGGTAGAATGTATTACAGCATAGCATGTCTTTCTTCGTACTCCGTAGTTGTGCTTCGTTGGATGACGCAATTTGGAGAAGGAATATTATTGAAGGCGTTGGAGCAGCAATCGCGCCATTGTTTTCATTTGATTCATGTGAAGCTTGCACCTGAGTTGTTTTATTGGGATACCTACTATCCGCCTTGTTTATCTACGATGACTTCTACATATTCCCGGTCCTTCTTCCGAGCCTTCGCTCCAGCCTTGCGAGCTCAGCGCGTCCCAGTTACAAGACCGAGATGCTCTCCATTCGCAACTTCATTCCGCGGCTATGCAGCGGCAGCAGGAGAACAACCACGCCTGCGTCTGGGCGTAACTGCCCCTAATTTCCAAGCAAAGACCACACAGGGCGATATCGACTTTCACAAATACATTGACGGGTCATGGGCTATCCTCTTCAGTCACCCAGCGGACTTCACACCCGTTTGCACGACCGAACTGGGCGCATTCGCAAAGATGCGGAACGAGTTTGAGAAGAGAGGTGTCAAGATGATAGGCTTGAGTGCCAATGATCTGAACAGTCATGATGCTTGGATCAAGGACATCAATGACATCTCGAATACAAATCTGCAATTTCCCATCATAGCCGATGCTGACCGGAAGGTGGCCTTTTTGTATGATATGGTGGACCAGCAAGACCTGACCAACATTGACGAGAAGGGCATTGCTTTCACCATCCGGAGTGTTTTTATCATCGACCCACAGAAGAAAATCCGTCTGGTCATGTTGTATCCTGCTTCAGTGGGCAGGAACTCGGCCGAAGTGCTTCGGGTCATTGATAGTCTGCAGACGGGCGACAAGAAGGGCGTGACCACTCCGATTGATTGGCAAGTTGGCCAAGATGTTATTGTGCCGCCAACAGTGTCTACGGAGGATGCCAAGAAGAAGTTTGCTGATGTCAGAGAGGTTCGCCCATACCTCAGGTTCACGAGTGGACAGACAAAATAGAAGGATGTTTTGGAAGACACCGCAGGCGTGCAGTGCATGTAGACAAGTGGAGGCACAAAATGACAGAGGATGTATAGTATAGCTAGAACTTTAGAGACTACGAGTATATAGAGCAGTAATGTTGTCTTAAACATCTCAGTGTGGTAGTGGCGATGAGAGAGGACGTGCATCGGCGAGTACGAGAAATGAATAAGCCATGATGTCGTCCGCAAATCGGAATAAGGCACTCGACTTCATCTGCGAATGATCCATCTTCAATCTTGCAGTTCATATTATTTCTCACCTTTTACCTACTCTTGATCTTCGATCTCCAAGTAATATCTCTAACGTCGTAAGACACTTAATACATCTCACCTGACTACATTCCTTGTCACGCCGACTCATCTCGCACTCGCTACATCCTCGACCTCGCCCACGCCGAGTGAACATCTTCTGGTCACTTCTGCCCTCAATACCCAGAATGGGCACCTCTTCGGCGGCCGCGACGCTGCTTCAACGCCAATTGAAACAAATGCAGTCCGACAAAGACATCCCTGGGATCAGTTGTGGCCTCGCTGACGACAACATCTTCGAGTGGGAAGTCATGCTCATGATTAATGACGACTGCAAATACTACGGAGGTAGGCCCGTCAACCCCGATGTGATTCTAGAGTGTGAACCTAGATATTGATGCAAACCAGGCGGTTTCTTTCGCGCCAGAATGTCCTTCCCTCAGGATTACCCGTTGATGCCTCCGAAGCTGAAGTTCGAGACACCCATCTTCCACCCCAATATATACCCCTCCGGAGAAGTGTGCATATCGATCCTACACCCCCCCGAAGAAGATAAATATGGATACGAGTCTGTTGCTGAGAGATGGTCACCTGTACAATCGCCAGAAACCATCTTGATATCGGTCATCAGTATGCTGAGCAGTCCCAACGACGAAAGCCCGGCGAATGTGGATGCAGCCAAGATGTGGCGAGAGGATCCCAAAGGCTTCAGGAGAAAATGCCAAAGAATCGTCCGGGAATCCCTTGGGGAAGAGTGATGCATCTGGAAAAGCGAGTAGCATGAATATAGGAATCCACGACGACGTCGTCTTTGACTGGCATGAGGAGAGGGGATGGTTCCCTCATTATCTGAACTTGCATGCAGCAATGAAATGGCGTTACAGCAGCCTTTACAAGGAATCTTCAGCCTGGCGTTGGTGGAATCGTTACAAACATTGGGCACATGAGATGACTGCACCTATAACAGTCGAGGTTTTGACGCATAACACGAGGGCTCACAACAGCAATGGTATCGATTTATGTTTCAAGGTTGCCTTCATCTTCATTTACGAATGCCTTTCACAATTGACCTCGGACACGGATGGTCTCGTGGCGCTTCAAGGATATTTCAATCTGCAGATAGTCCAACATGCCTGCAGTATTCTATGCTCACTTGAGTAAAGCTATGAGAAATCGAGATATTCGAAGCTTTCTATGATATCCAGACCCTTCCTATCCTCTTCCGACAGTGGTGTATTCCCAGGTCTGTCCACTACTACGGCTTTCATACTCGCTTCGAGTGCAGCCCGTACTTCCTTGACGTTATCACTGAGGAACAAAATATCCGATTGATCCTGTTCCAGTGCCTCGGCAATTTTCGCGTAACTGCCCGCTTCATGTTTAAGCCCAGCATTTGTCGTATCGAACCAGGCTTTTATGATATCGCGGCGGTCAAGTATGGCTTTGGGGTCGTCGGGGATTGCTGGATCCTTGATGTGTTGAAACAATAGTTTCTGCGCAAAGATCGAGCCGCTGCTGTAGATGGCAATTTCCTTACGAGCTGCGTCCGCCGATGATGCAGATGACCATGAATCAAAGGCCGCCAGAACATCTGGATATATCGGAGTCGAATAGACGTGGTTCTTGTAGCCTTCCTCCCATAGGTAGCCTTGGCCACTACTGAGTAGGTGTTCTCGCGTCTTAGGATGCACAACCTTACCTTGGAGGTTTTTCAAGTAGGCAATCTTGACGTCTCTCTCGCTGAGGTCCTTGACGTGCGCCTCGAACGCCTCGGGCGATGACCGAGCTGTTTCGGGGAACGCGTCGCGATACTTGACGAAGCCCGGATCGTCCCATTTCGTCCTGAGGATATCCGGAAGTGCCTGCAGAGCGTATGGGAACTATTCTTGCTTGAGTCAGGCCTCTGTGCCGCTGTACGCGCCGCGTTCCGGAACATGACGGGATCATGGGCAGAAACAAAGGCTTCCTTACCAGGGTGTTTTTGACAAAAGTGATTGGGCATATGGTGCCCTCTGATACAACGATCCAAATGTTAGCCACTTCATGCCCCCGACAGTCTGAATACCCACGCCCTGGCCACAACATGTCTGACCTATATCAAGTAACAAAAGCTTGACATCTTTTATTGTTTGCTTGGATGTTCGACCGACAACGGCGTCCTTGTCCGACTTTGATGCTGCTGATGCATCTTTGGCTTTTCCTACGACGCTTCGGCGTTGCTTCACTGATCGGTCCTCAGATGTGGCAGGATCGGGACTGCGTGAGTGCCGTTTGCCTGACCTGGTTGGTACCATCGGAGCTGGACTGCGGGACTTATGCCTGCCAGCTCGTGATCCTGGGGTTCTTCCAGCGGAACGATGAATTACTCACCACTTGACAGATTTAATAAGTAGGAGGTGGATGATCAGCTACAGTGGGTTACATGCCCGGAAAAACTTTTCGCCAGCGCCCGAAAACAAAACTTCGCCGCCTCTTGCTATCACAAGCAAACCACGACTTTCGGCGCTATGAAGACCAGTGCTTTCTCGCTCGCCTGCTCATGCAAACTGTCACCACGCCGTTTTCCTTGAGTACTACGGGAAGTGTTCCTGAGATACTCTACTGGATACACTTCTCCTGCCACCTACAAAGTGATGTACCAGATGTCGCAAGACCTATCTATCTAACCTTCGTCCCGGCACGGCCTCATTGCCTTTCTGCTGCACCTTCACTTCCCGGGCAAGTCAAGCATCTGGTATGCTTCTCTGTCAGACTTCCGTGTTCTTTTCAGACCAGGCCAACGCCACAGGTTCGATGGATGAAAGTAGATCCAAATTGTCAAGACCGCAACGGTCAAAGGTACACTGATGACCCAAAAGACCCAGAAATGCTTTGACAGGCTCATATCCCCTCGTTCATTTCCACCGAAGTTGAAAAATGCGCTGCCGAAAATCGTTGCGACAGTGGATATGGGAAGAAAGATCAAAGTTGTCAAAGCAATCGTATGCATCGAACTGCTTTCAGTTTTGATCCTGCTACTGTCTTTTTGTGCCACAAGATTGAAGCTCTGTTCGTTATCAGCCTCATGCTGATCAGTGGCGGTCTGCCCGACGACTTACGAGGTTGATCACATTCTGCATCCTTTTCTCCATGCTGATGGCTCTCAGGTCTACTGACTCAAAGAGACTTTCCGAGTAATGAAGGCCTGATATTGTCCTTCGTGCTTCAACCGAACCTGCACCTCCACATTGAGTCTGCGCTCTGACAATGTGTGAGATAGTCCGCAAGATGGCATCGACCGCTTCCTTGACGTGTATGATGTTCTTTGCGATGTAGTGGAGATCCACCCAGTTTTGATCAAAGTCACTTGTAACCACCGTGGAATCGATGGCATACTATTCGTGTGAATAAGCACTGGAACGGCCCAAAGCACAGGAATGTCTTACTCTCTCACAGTCTCCAACGTATCGATTCAATGTCCACAGTTGCTCGTCGACCTGGCGATGCAAGTCTGCTAGTACAACATTGAACAAATCGAGAGGATTAGCGAAAACAGTCCTCCAGACAATCTGTGGCAAACCCTCGAACCTCTCAGCCAAGGTTTTTGAAGAACCGAAACAGATCAAGGTCAAAAGTCCATATTTATCGCGACGCAGAAAGTATGCACTTCTCAGCCACAAGATGTTGTCATGCTTGGGCTCGATAGCTTTGCACAGAAAATGAAACCATGATTCTGCTCTGGATTAGTGACGTGACCAAATACCATGGGCTCTCCTCACGGAATGCACCGTTGTCAAGTTCTTCATGTCCAAAAGAATGGGTCACACTTTGCACTCTTTCATACCAGAACGTCGTTGGGATGGAGAAATGTTCGGCCAGTGCCATGAGAGTACTTGATGTGCCGGCATTTGGATAGTCAAGAGGTGCAAATCTACAAGTTCGGTAAGCATTGTGACTTGAGATTGCAGGCTCAAACGGTTGCCGCTGCGCACATTACTCTCAAAGCTGGAGCATGACTTTTGACAAGCATTGACGTCGTGGTGAACCCAAGAGAGGGCCCAGTCAACTCTCCTACGCTTGTTAGGATGTCCGCTTTATTCTAAAGGCCAGGCGAACGAACCTGTGCTTGACAACGCTACATCCAAAACTTCCATCTTGTACTCGTCGGTCGATATTGCAGGGGTTCCTGAGTGGTCGAGAAGATCTTGGAAAGCTCCACGATGGGTGCTATCGTGGTACACAGACATTGTCAACTTGATGCCTCTGTCGGTTGCTGCGCATCCTATCTACAGGAATCTTTACATTGAGGAAGTTTGCGAAAGGCAGGATTCTCCCCAACCAGGGGGAACTTTCAAAGGGGGATCGAAGTCATGCAGAACCAAAGATAAAAATAGTAAGTTTTTATCCCAGGGGTACTGCTGAAAAGAAACACAGATAGATCAGGAAGTGTTCAGCCAAGCGCTGCAAGACACGAGGCGGAAATGCAGAGTTGCTCAACAACATCCCTTAACTTTGCGTTCTGGCCTGGCCATGGCAGTCTGGAAGCGAGACCTTGGATTTCGCGGCTGACGAATCGGTATTTGATTGGTTTCTCCCTACAAGGTATATAACTCAGCCTTGATGGCAGTCCTCGTTGTGGTAAGTGCCACAGAGAGCCTTTTGCAAACTCCAGGGTCTAGTCCTTGATGCATTTGACAGATGCAGCCTGATGGCTGAACGCCAAGGGTTTCATTTCATGCAAGGCGTGGCTATCCCTGGTCGTGTCCAATCATTTTGCAAACAAGGTGCTACCGATAGCCCTATCAGGAATCTCAGCCTGATGAGTGACACCTTTCGGAAGCAGACTATTGCTTTGAGCTGAATCTCATGATAGACACACCGCCCCCTGAATACGAGCTGCTCGAAACATAAGGGGATAACCAGTCCAACTTCTGCCGTGATGGACGACTAGATATTTCGTATGAGACCCTCGAAGTCACCGGAATCTCTCCAACTCTCTCATACACATTCAAGCCCAGAAGGAACAGAGAAACGCCAAGATGGTATGTACTGGAATATAGCGTTACTCACATGATCTCACTCGATAGACTGACACCCTTTCAGAATCAACCAGGAAGACATGGTGGTGCACGTCTGCCAGCCGGATCGTCTACTATAACTGCCGACCAGAGAATGCGACCTCAGGTAAGCACAGAGGACGATCTCTCGGAGAGATCTTGTGCGCTGACAAATTGCAGCCTCAATGCCAGACCAACAATATCACTGTGCAGTCCGCACCTGCCTCAATGAACCAGCGACATGGTGGGAACAGACTGCCAGTCGGGTCCATCACGTCTACTGGATCAAGTTTGAATGACCAAGTATGATACATCATTACCAAACCGTGATCTCTGATACTAATTCTGCCCAGACGATGGGCGGCAGGGTGATTCCGACCCGAGACACCCCCTTTACCCATATTCCACCTTCTGCGGCCTATCAACCCGGTCGAGTGCATGAGAAGTCAACCTGGCAAGGCTATGATGATTCCATTCTGCCAGCACCAGGGTACCAGCTTCCAGCTGGAGCAGGGGTAGGCACCTTTGTCAATGAATCCACCCAAGCTCAACGCCCCAGGAACCTCATCACGGTGCTGTTACGCTGCCTCCGCCTGTTCCTGGGTCGGACGGAAAAGAGATTGGACACGAGAACGCCAACAAGGTATGCATCATATTCCACAGCGTTCAACAGTGTTGACTCTCCTAGAAACCAATGAGCGCGATTTCCATCACGGAAATCAATCGTGATGAGGGCCCTACAGCCTCCTCACAGCCCCAAGGCCGCCTGAAGGAATTGTACAGTTCCAGCTATCATGCTCCCGTCCCAGTAAGTGGCATCGTACCACGTCAGATCCTCGACTGAATATGATTAGGCACGTCGCCGTATGCATCAAAAAGGCTACCGCAACCTGTTCTCACAGCGAACCACCTTCCGATGGAAGACCTTCCACAGCCATCAAAAGCCGGGCTTGACCAAAGGCTCTGGCCGAGAACATCGTCATCGAGATGCAGTCAGTCGAATTCACGCGGGCCAAGAAGATGACAGGTTCCTTGCTCTTGACTCTCATCTTGAAAGAATGATGGTTCAGTGCACAGATGAGATCTATGAAGGTCCGCGAAATTCGACTTGGAGAAGGACATTTGTGCGAAACATGGCTCCTTGGACTATTCGTATCGCCAACTGGCCTATGAATACCGCCCCTCTCGAGTCCAAGCACTGGACGCAGAGCGATTGGTTGCTGATTGTGGCAAAGTGGCCGATCTCATGCATCTGCCTTTCATTTACAGTAAGTCGGCTGTATGGCCCCTAGAGAGATCAAAAGATTTGTTTAGTGACTTGTGTATCGCAGCTGTTGAGCATCGGCAAGCTCTACAACGGAAAATCTCGACTTGCACATTATGCCCCGTTTCCCTACAGATTCTGGGGCTATCCAAAGGTGGCGCGAAACATGCTCGAAAATGTTCCTGGCAAGATTGAGGCAAATGAAGATGTGGATGGGGCGCACCCAGTATCTGAGCGTCCTCTCTATCCAAGTCGCCTGTGCTTCGTGGATGGTGGAAAGGACAAGAACGGTCGTACTCACTTGTACGATGTCCAAGTCTGGCTGAATCAACATAACATGGTCGACCATGACATGAAGTATATCTTCGTTGCTTACACTTCGACACAGTTTACCGATAGTGACGAAGATGTCGAGGCCCTCCACGCCATTGCGCGAGAGGCAGCCACCAACCTCAAGTGTCCCGCTTATTGGGTTGGATCAGCTTGCATGTCAGAAGACGGCCGAGAACTCGAAAACGACGTGTACCGTATTAGCGATGTCATCCGAGCTGCTCACTCAGTGGTCGTCGCCGTCAAGCCACCTTCCGGCAGAAAGGCCTATTCTCCAACCGAAGAGTTGCTCAAGGACTGGGGGACTCGAATGTGGACGTTGCCAGAGGCTCTTCTTGCTCCCAAAGACAATCCAATACGCATTTACAATATTTCTACCGGTGTGGTAAAGCTCGTCAAAGAACTTCCAAAGAAGGATCTTGCTGCACTGGTATGGGAGGACACCAGCTTGACTCGACAATTGGTCGACCATTACGAAGGAAATCTGACTCTCAGTCGCCTCGAGCTCGTTATCTTGGCCTTGAAGTGCCTCAGTCAACGTCGAACCTCCAAGTATCTGGATGGCGACCTCGCATATGTGCTCATGGGTCTTTTGCGCCGCAGACCAGTCGTGGATCACACAGACTCCGAATTCCAAGCTTTTGCTCGACTTTCTCTGGCCAATGATAGCGACAGCCTACTGGAGCGCTTATTGTGCGTGCTGCCCAGGTCGCAGAATCAGCCATGGTATCATACTGCAGATATGTTCGGCGTCAATCTGTGGGATATTCAGCCTACGTGTCAAGTCGCTGGCGTTTGTGAAGACGACACCGTCGTTGTTGATGGTTGCTTGGCAGCCTCGATTCGATGGGAATCGTTCGTCGCCGTGGCCCATGACACAAGCGTCTCGTGGAAACGCCTGATTGTCAAAGTCTGGCTGCGTGTCGCGCCGATCCTCTTGATTCTTGGACTCGCGCCTCTCTTCGACAACGGAAGAAGGGCTGTTCTTCTGCTCTTGAGCCTTCCCATCTTCCTCATGTCCCCGTGGCTAGTCCGTGTCTTATACGGGGGCAAGCCCTGGAACATTGCGCCTCACCTTCTCGGATTCGAGGGTTACTTGGACATTGTCACCATCGAGACCAACATCTATGGCCATTACACCGGTCGTCTGACCTGGAGTCCGGCCGGTAGCAGCCTGAGCCGACATCGCAAGAACGAATTCGGAGAGTGCATAGGCGAGGACCCAACGAGTGACGGCCTCGTCGCAGACATGGTCAAGCAGGCAAAGTACAGCAATTATGGAGAGTTCAAAGTGTTTACCCTGGTCGATACGCTCAACGGCTCTGTCACCCTCTTCACAGCCACTCGACCTCCGGTGGCTGCTTTGCTTTGTGGCCAAGAAGGAGGCATGCAACGAGCCGTAATGGTGTCGCTAGATTGGAAGACGTCCACTCTGTATCGCGAAACCGTTCTACGGATGCCGACCACGGTTTTGGAGAGAACTTGGCGTATGGACAGGGCGAGAGTGGGACTGAAGAGGCCTTTGGAACGAACGAGTGTCACTTACAGTGCATGAGAGCCATCGCCCCCAAAGGATATGTCGATATTAGTGGCGAATTTCATGGTGGTGCCGATGGTGAGGAACTTTTTCTACGGTCTGGTTTCGGGATGGGGAGTTTCCGGGGGATTTTGTATTCCGTAGCTGGCCTACACTTTACACTCGACGTGGGGTGGAAAGGTAATGGACTGATGAATACGCTGTGTGGAAAGTAATCTCTTTTGAGATATGTCATTTTGTTTTACTCTTTTGTTGACTTCTTCATCGATCGGCTATAACTTCTTGTGACGAATAACCCACTCTCTGCGAATATCGCAACGCCGCAAAGATGATCGGAAAGGTAAACTCACAGGTGTCGGGATTTCTTGAGCAGTAGCAGTCCTGGTCACACCACTGGTCAAATCCACTTCTAACCCTGCCGATGGCCGAGAGGAAAAAAAACAAATGCTTTGGTGAGCTAATGGATAAAATCGAAATATCGATACTCTGTACTCTGGGTACCTCGTGGAGCTGGCGTTGGTCGCTAGGCAACTCCGCACGGAGTACCTATTTGTATGTACGGATACCTTGAGGGTCTTTTGCTACTTGAAGATTGGTTGGTTCTCACTCGGTTTTACCCCGTGAAAAATACGAGCACGAGTGCTTCAACCTATTTCCGACTAGACACAGAGTGACCCGATTGGACTATGATGGATGACTTCTGAGAAGAACTCAACTGCAACACTTGACACTCTCAGAACAATCTAGGGTTCTATACCTCACTCATACGGTGCCATGAATGGGTTGAGTTGCCGATAAGCTGTCGATTGGGCCTTTGGAGGTGCCACCGACTTTTTCAACGTGGCCACGACAGCTGCTGTCGCTTGCGAATTCAGAATGTGCATGTCTCGCGGGCCGTTATGGCATGGAACAACATTGCGAAGGAGACTTGGTGTCCGAGGGAACTCTTAAGCGCGGTCGAGAATGTTGCTCGTTGCGATATTGAGGATGCCAAAGATCGCAACTCGACGGATGGACGCACTCAATAAGGCAGGTTCACTTGTGTTTGGGCAAAAACAAAGGCAAAAGCAAAAGCAAAAGGATCATACATGAGGCTGGATAGCTGGCTCCTCTGTATCACACCGGTGTCGGGTTCAATCGGATTCAACTCTTCCAACTCGATGCTATACTGGCGCAAGGCGTGGATCTTGAGCAGAAATGGCTCTTGTATGACCCCCAAGTCAAGTCATACACAGTGCCAATTAATGCCATGGACCCTTTCAGACGACCAAACGATGTTGTCTTCTGTGGACGACCTTGCCCAAGTATCCCTAATCCGCGGCGGTATCGATCCTGTGGTCTATCATTCTCCTCTTGGCGACGTCGGTGTTTCCAGAGCACTGCGCCTTTCGATTTTCCTTGTGTACATACAGCATGGCATGTTCCGAGCCTGGACAGATGGTATTCTCAAAGGTGATGCGCTGTTCGTGCATGGGTTGGCGCGTGCCTTGACCTCTGGGCTGATATGCTGGGTCAACGGGGTAAGCACCTTATCTGCCATGAGCTTCCAGACTACCGACGAGCTTGGGTAATCCTTTGATAGTTGCTTATTCTAGAGCTTACGGGCAGTGCTACCCTGCTGTAAGAGACGCCTCGCAAGAGCAAAAAGTTCCTTCGAGACGCTCTCTTACTTCAAGGAGCAGAAGCGAGACAGTCTCCCGATATAAGGCAACGTCGCATCAAAGTCCGTGTTCTGTGGTCTCGAAAGCCAACGACGAAGGCTGGTTTGGTCAGCATGGTGCATCGATTAGATTAGCCGCCTCCTGAGAGGTACTTTATCTTCCCTTTTGAGTCAAAGATACACGAAGTCTCGACCTGCGTACTTCCAACGAAGACCTTGTGATCTGGCCCGGGTAGATAGACTATATCAAGGATATAACATCGATCACCGGAGATGCACAGAGGCGGGGGATTTGCCTTGACCACACGTGGTGTATCCAATACCCGTTGATTAATGCGCGGGTAGGAGGAGCTACTCCACAGACTAGAGGGTTAAGAAGTGCACTAGAGGAGGTTTAACAGGGGCACTAGGGAAATGATAGGCTTAAAGGGATTGGAGCCGTGCTATCCGATCATAGTACCCCAGCAGATCAACGTCAGCCAAGGGACTTGTTTGTCAAAACGTTGCATCATCATGTTGATCGCAGTTGAAAAGGTGGAAAAGGTGGAAAAACGCCTTGGGCTGAGCGGGAGGAACTCCACCAGCTGAAACGAAGGGAGGGGAGCCGAGGAAGCCCGAGCGGAGCCCAGAGTGCCGATAAGGTGCCCCCCCGGGGCTCTTTGCTGCCTTTAGGGTGACTTCGGGGGACTTTAGGTGCCTCTAGGGCGGGCATCGGGTGGCGTGCAGGTGGCGCATTGTGCAAAAAGCAACTTTGCAGGGCAGGAAAAGCAACTTGGCGAAGTGTGGAGAGAGTGCAATCAAAAGTCTCTTCAACAAAGTGGGAGGTTGCGAGTCAGTTGTACGAATAGAAGATGAAGAAGCTGGACCTCGCAGCTGGGGCCAAACACTCCAGGCCCGTTCACTTGGCCCTTCTCGCTTTCATTTCCTCTTCTTATTAAACTAAGCCTCTCCCTCCTCTGTCATTCCTGACATCTAATCCACCAAGCAACTAGACCATTTGTGCCCGGACAACATGTTTTCCTTCGGTCACGACAAAGAGAAGAATGGCAGTGAGCCATCTGCTCTCACAGCTGGAGATAGAAACGACATCGAGGAGGCCTATGTGTCCGACAATGCCGACCAGCTCCAGCGACACCTGGGAAACCGACAGATCCAGCTCATTGCCATCGGAGGTTCCATCGGCACTGCTCTCTTCGTGAGCATCGGCGGCGGTCTGTACCGTGGCGGTGCTGCGAACCTGCTGATCGCCTACACCATCCAAAGCTGCATCCTGGCCATGGTGAACAACTGCATAGCGGAAATGAGTACGGCCTATCCAGTCAGTGGTGGGTTCATTCGCCTGGCTGGCAAGTGGGTGGACGATGCTCTTGGTTTTATGGTCGGCTGGAACTTTTTGTTCGCAATACCCTCCTCCCGCGTGTTGAAGACTACTGTGACTGACGTGTGCACCGTAGTTTCTACGAAGCCCTTCTCATTCCTTTTGAGATTTCGGCCTTCACCCTGGTTTGTTCCTTTTGGAGTGACGAAGTGACGAAGCCTGGTCCCACGGCAGGTATCGTGCTTGGTGTCATCATTTGCTACGCGTGAGCTTCACCCTTCCCTATGCATTCTTTTGAGAGACCCAACACTAAGACATCCAAAGCGCCATCAACATGTTTGCCGTCGGGGCCTACGGCGAGGCCGAGTTCTGGCTTTCCGGGGGCAAGGTGATCCTGATCTTTTCGCTGTTCTTCTTCACATTTATCACCATGGTCGGAGGCAACCCGCAGCACGATGCTTACGGCTTTCGGAATTGGGAACACGGAGGAGCCTTCCGTGAATACATCGGCACTGGCGATCTCGGTCGTTTCCAGGGATTCTTGGCCGCGCTTTCATCTGCAGTCTTCACCGTTGTTGGACCCGAGTACATCTCCATGGTCGCTGCCGAAGCCAAACGACCCCGAGTTTACATCAAAGCGGCTTTCAAGATGGTCTACATTCGATTTGGTATCTTTTTCATTGGTGGTGCCCTGGCCGTCGGTATCGTTTGCAGCTCGCGTGACCCCGAATTGGCGAATGTTGTCCTGGGTGGCAGTACAGGTTCGGCAGCTGCATCGCCGTATGTGATTGCCATGCAGAATATGGGCATTAACGGCTTTCCACATCTCGTCAATGCGTGAGTCCTATTGCTAACCACTATCCCCGCTGCACTTACTAATGGGGCTGCCAGGTTGATGTTGACATCGATCTTTTCCGCGGGAAATACCTACACCTATTGCGCCATCCGAAACCTGTACGGCTTATCACTGGAAGGAAGAGCTCCAAAGTTCCTGAGGAAATGCACCAGGAAGGGAGTTCCGATCTACTGCTTCTTTGTGGTCATGATCTTCCCCATGCTGTCTTTCTTGTATGTAAATGAGTTGTGGAACAAAGCATGTTCAAGAATGGTACTAATGCGATCTGCTTCTTCAGGGCGTGCTCGAATAGTTCCTCAGTCGTCATTACGTGGTTCTCAAACCTCGTCACCGGTGGAGGTAAAGATTATATACAAATCCGCCTTTGGCTACGGTATACTGATGCAGAAACAGGCCTCATCGACTTCTTCGTTATGTGTGTGACCTATATCTTTTTCTATCGAGCTTGCCAAAAGCAAGGACTCGACCGCAGCAAGCTTCCCTATACCGGTTGGTTCCAGCCTTATTGCGCCTACGTCGCGGCCGTCTGGCTGTTCTTGGTCACCTGTATCTATGGGTACACCTGTTACCTCCCGTGGTCGGTGTCGAACTTCTTTTCACAATACTCCATGCAGCTCTTCATTCCTCCTCTCTTCGTCATTTGGAAACTGGTCAAGAAAACGAAGATGGTAAGACCAGAAGAAGCCGACCTCGTTTGGGAAAGACCCAACGTCGATGCATACGAGGCGACTATCATCGACCCCCCCGTTGGGTTCTGGACAGAAATGTTACAGCTTGTCGGGCTAAGGAGGAACAAGGGAGGAAATGACAAGCGACGTCGGAGCAGCGTCATTGTGCCTACCCAGGCAGCCACCACAGACTATGACCACCGAGGAGAATCGTTGGATCATGGCAAGGCTTAGATCTGCGCGAATGGTGTTGCGCGCAGAAATGTGCTGTGTGAAACTGGATACACAGCATAGGCGTGAGAATCAAGTCATGTGGAGACTGGACCTTTCTCTTCCGCTCGTCAACGATACTCGACGTCTGTAAACGTTTAGGCCTCCCTTTGCGCCGAACTAGAATCGCTCCGACTGCGACGCCCCTTCTTGCTCTAGGTCTGGCGCATGATAAGACACAAGGGTGTGACCCCAATGCGACTTCCCTAGTGTTTACTAGACCGTTGGCCTTGTACCTTCAAGGTTGTGTTGCAAACTCTCGTGAAGAGGGGGAAACGAACAGGGATCGAACAAGGATTGAACAGGGATAAGGACGCCAAGGAACGAGACGATGACAGATCCGGTCTTAGTTGGGTTGTGCAGCGATGGCCCGATGGACCTGCAGCGATTGGCCTTTTAAGGTAATCCTATCCCCGGATCTTCAACAGTAGGCGGACTAGGTTCGGCTCTCTGGACATTTATACGCCATAGGGTCCATGACCGCGCCCTTCTCGAACTACTGTAATGGTTGCCGGCAAGTCAACCTGGACGTCTTCAACACTTCAAAGTGTTTCCACTAGCCAGACGGGATCCGGGAGAACGTTTTGGCAGCTGCCCGTTTGTCGTCGTCGACGACGACGACGACAAATGAACACACATCTTAGACATTATACGATAATACTACAGATTATGGATTATGTATTATCAAAAATGGGTCGTTCGCTATTACAAGATAAGAGACCAATTTCGCCGAAGATAAAAAGTAAAATGTACAAGAAAGGTAGAGAATGCCCTGACTTTTTTTTTCTCGCCGGTCCGTGCTTGCCTTGATAGATAGGGGAATTTTTGAAGATTCATGATGACGGATCGCGAGACCAGAATTTGTACGGTCCGTGGAACCAACCACCTGACCTTTGCATCTCGAGGTCGGCGACTTCGACATACTGCTTAGTGGACCTCCAAGTTTCTGATACGCGTAATCCGCCCACATGAGACCCCAAGTCGTTCCCATGAGGACTTTGAGACTGCTTCCGGCAAAGACGGCCGTCGTCAATGGAGGAGGAGTCTCCCGTTGTCGTCGCTATTATCCACATTCATTATCATCATGTGTGTCGAGTTGCCAAAGTCATTGTCGTCCGAGATGATAATGATGATGTTATCCGTACTGCTATCACCCTACAGTGAGGTGCTGACGACGTAGTACTAGGAGTTGCTGCTACTGCAGAGGCACTTGAGCTTCGAGATTCGTAGCCAACGCCAAACGGACCGTTGGAAAATATGTTTGTCGCCGGACCCAACATGATGTCTCGCGTGTAGTTCAGGAAAAGGGTCATTACGTCGATCTGGAAGGCCGGAAAGAGGGCAGACCCGACCTCGATGTTTGGGAACGAAGCTGTAGCTCTGAGATAGTCAAACTTTAGACCGGAACTGGAGGATAGTTCGATATCCAGTTGGTGGCGTTGAGTTGGATGGTGTCGCTAAATCCTCCGTCGAGCAGTTCAAGCTTAAAGTCAATGGGAGCCCAAGTGTGAAGCAGTCAATCGTGATGGGTCCGTGCGAACCCGAAGAGAATGCCGAGCTGATGAACAGCACGAAGAAGGCGTCGATCTCGAAAAGCCCCCAGTTGGCTCGCGTATCCGCCGATGGGCACGGTGGCGACAAGGAGATATCATGTTCCTCGAGTCTCGAGAAACCGGTCTGGACGAGTCAGTTAGACAGAGGCCTTGTTCTAGAGGGCGCGTAATTGTGCAGCGAGATTGTATGTGGGAACACTGTTGCTGACGTGTTTGCGAACATGAATTGAATGTCCCAGTCGAGAATCGAAACTGCAGAAACAAAATTGTTCGGTTTGGTACAACTTGCCACACACAAACAACCAAAATCCAAAAAAGGAGTTTCACATGCCGTCGCAACTGTCACAAAAGCTGGTGGTGCTGTCGTCTTGTCGAGCTGCCAGAGCCTGTGAGGGCTGTGGTGCAGATAATACTGTGGAAGTGCTCCTGGCTGTCACCGCATTGTTGGTTGGATCTGTCGTCTTGAAAACGATGTTTGAAGTTGTAGGGGCCAATGAGGCCGTCGGCGTCGATATCATTGTTCCTGTTGCTGTCATCGTTGATCTGGAGAGGAACGTGGAGCTTTTCAAGACCTGCTGGCACTGGAAATTGTGTCGGCGGCTTCCTTTCCCAGCCTTCACGACGCCAGGAATATCGAGTAGCTGGAATGGAAAGGGGGAGGTTCCCTGTGGTGACGCGTTTTTCGGCATCTAACTTGCTTTACGAGATTTTAATATCATTCTCTGTCAGAGTGAGCCCGACCCGCTCAACAGTTTCTCACTCCTGAGATCCAACGTACAGGACCTTGCTGCACTGACATTGAAATACGAACGGATAACATGGATATATCAACAACCCGGTATCCAGTCAACACTTCCGCGTTACTTTTGTCGACATCCTTGCTATGGGGCATATCGAAATCTGGATATTCCCTCTAAAATGTCTGGGATTTTGCCCTCGTCTGCCAGCCTGTTACGATTCCTCAAGTACCTAGACATTGTAAAGGTGCCGATGGCGTATGAAATTTGAAGAATGATCATTGTCCTGAAAACGACCTGTTAGTATGAAGGACTGCTATTCTCAAATCCCGCATCCCTTAGAGAGGCATATCAGCATGGAAGCCGAATACTTACCACATTCCTGGAATATATCTTGGTGCATCCTGACGCCGGAAAACGGTACTGCCCGTGATGCCGCCCAAGGATGCACATGAAACCATCGCTGCCACCACGACCCCTTTCTTTCGCGGGTCACCAATCTGATTTGAGCCGTAAGAAAGGGAACCGGGTCTGAGAGGAAATGGGCAGTCAGCAAAACTGTCAAGGACAAGCTCGAACGGGCACTTACGTATTTGCTTGTGTACCAAAAACACCGAGGAATGTTCCAAAGTATCGTCCTGCTGGAGACTGCACGTAAAGCATAAGAAGCAGCCCCAATATGCTGGCCAAGGTCAGTGAAGCCCATGGCAGACGATTTTGATCTCTATCACTTACCTAATAACGGCTTGAGTGCAGAGGAAACTGCAGGTTATCAGAGTCAGCTGGTTGATCTCCTGGCTATTTGGAGTGACATCTTACGGCCACCTGAGCTTCGTACGATCCGAGAGCCAAGCACTGATGATGCTGAGGATAACAGTGCTCAGCTAGGAAGAAAACCAGTCAGCGCCCGCCAGCGAAGAGATCCAGGTCAGTCTTACATATGGAGGACTCGTCAGAAGTTGGGCTTTGGTGTAACTGAAACCCAAGTCCTTGAGTAAAATCACTGGCATGAAGTATGCGAGCGCGTATACGCTAGCAGCTGCAACATAGAGTTGAAAGCAGCTGTAAGCACCTGTTAGTGGATGTACTTTGTGAAAGAAGGACAGAGATTGAGGGACGACGTACTAAAAGGCAATTTTCCAATCCAATAGCGCTCTCAGCGACTTCAGCAAAGGTTCTTTCTCATAACTATGGCCCCCTGCTTCAAAGGTGAGGCGCCGCTTTGCGATGTGGCGCTCTCGATCATTGAGCCAGATACTTTTCTCCGGGACTAGCATCGATATATCATTATGGGTGCGAAATAAAGGAACAAATCGCCGACTTACATTCTCCGAGGAAAAATGGCACAAAAAACCCACATGCTATAGTGACAGCACCCTCAATGATGAATATCCAACGCCATCCCTCTTTGTAAGCGCCGTCACCCACGTGGATCAGAGATAGCGCATACGCTATCTGTGATGATGAGCAAGAGTTGACTAGGCTTGTAGATATGCACGTTACTTACAATTCCGTTGAAACCATTTGTAAGCAGGGCCGACATATAGAATATCGTGAACCGTTTGGCGGTTTCGAAAGTTTTGTACCAGGATGAGATGAGAAAGAGTGCGCCGGGAAGTACTGTTCATCGTTATCATGCAATTCACACGCAGTAAGTGTGCAGGCACTTGCTTCCTGCTTCGAAAGCTCCTAAAAACATTCTTAGGACGGTAAGGGAAGCCCAGTCCTTGACAAATCCCATGCCCAAGACCATACTGCCAAACCCTATGATCAAGAAGCATATCCAATTTCGGGCACCGAGACGGCGGATAATTAGATTCGACGGGAGTTCCAGAAGGGTATACGTTGCGAAGAACATCATGAGGGCAATGTTATACCGCGCACCTGAAAATATCTGTTTAGTCTAAGAGCACACTGCGGACTCGAGGTATTTCAAGACTCACCGACGGTCAAATCTAAGGCCTCATCCATACCAGCAATATAAGCCGCCGATATATTGCTCCTGTCTAGCAAGGACAGGCCGTAAACTACACTGAGGAAAGGGATAATACGGAAGTCGATCTTTCGGCTGCGGTAGTTTGTCAACGGAATGTATCCATGAGCCCAGTTCTTCAGACTCACATCAATTTGCGTTCCTCAGCCTCGTCCCAGTCACCGATAGTGTCAGGGGCATTAGTGATGTCGATATGATAGGCGGTCTGGCTGTCCTCTTTTACGGCGGGAGTGTTGCCAAGCTCATACTTATTCTCATTTGGGGGTGATGCCATGATAGTGGTCGTTGAGATTCGAGTGGATTTTGAAGAAATGGGCAGTGCAGAATATCCTGACTTCAGTAAGACTACAGCTTAACTTGGACGAAGTAACTGGAGGTCTTTGAGCCTTCTGCGATATAAAGTCTTGATGAACTCTGAAGCTGATGGAGCTGAGGACGGGAAATCCGATCGGGGAATACTCCACACTTCCGACCCCAGACATGCGGACAAGTATGGAGAAAGTACAACGGAGGAGGCCTGTTCACTGGCGTTCAAACAATAAATCCATTACTTGGTAATATTCAAAAGTCAATCCTCCGCGGTGAATCGACCTAAGACGAGCGTATCCCCCTCTTGCGAAATCGCCGCGGGAAGTCCAGCTCCCATGGTTCATCTTGCTAAGACAGCAAACCGTTGGACAATATGATTGATAGAATACGGTAGATATACTTGGACAAAATCTAGGCTCGGCCTTTTGAGGCTGTAGAAAGATTGCCATGGCTCAGGAAAAAGGAGCACTACTACCGACACTGGATGATGTCTCGCATGAGTTCATTCCATGAAGAGCTATGGGCTTTTAGAACACGATGCATGAATTGATTGTGATAAGCAAGAGGCTGTGTTGGACTCCATGTATCCGAAAACAAAGTTCTAATGTACGTCGAGCTATCTAGCTTTTTTTTTATAGTCAATCGACCCATGGCTGATTACACTTCATTAAAGGACGAGATTCATACTGAAGGGGCTCCTGCCACTGAATTATATTTCATTTATCGATGTATTCGAATCACCATTCTGATAGAGAAAGCTACCATGAGTGGCCTCAAGATTCTCGACCACCTGATGATTGCCCACCACAAAATCTTCGCACTCCTGCAGCACGAAAAGCATTCTGGCCCATTTGACTGACGAACTGTTTCTCCAACCGTGCATCGTTGCTCGTTGAATGACAATGTCTCCTCTATGTAATGTGCACCTCTCATTGGAGTCTAGGACCATTTCCACTTCGCCTTCCAGGACTACGCCATAGTCCAGACTCTTAGTACTGTGCATGATCGCCTCTCTACCTGGAGCGAAGTCAACAACTCTGCACACAGTACCAGAGGGATTAACGAGTCCTAGTTTCCCGCCTGCCATGGTTTCTTTGTATTTTCCCAAGTCCTGCTCGTCCATTAGCTTTGGAGGGAATTCGGTCGTTGTGTAGGCGACGCATGCGGCGGTATCTTTTGCTTTTGAGCTTTTCCAATTGAGAGGGTCTTCAGGAAGCAATACAGATGCCCCGGATATAGGATTGTGCGACGTAATGTATCTCTTTATTGCTGGTAGAGGAGATATCTGCTCCATAGCTTCGTTCAAGGTCGAGCCTGTCTTGTGAGAAAGTTCTCACCGCAATGTACTTGAAGTCTAGCGGTATTGATAAATGTTAAAAATGGATATTTCTAGGATGCGGAAGGCTATCACTACTCCTCGCGGCGTGTAGCGTACTTCAATACTTGTGGCCGGCCCACGATCGGGAAATTGCTGGCTACCACGCTCAATACTCCGCGCGTGCAGCCGTTCAGCAGTCCCCACTGGCCGTAGTGATTCTCCCAGCACACCGGCCAAATCCTATTTTTGGACCTCGTACTTGACAGCTTGGGCTGATGATCACCTCGTCCCGTCCTCAAGGAATGCCCAGCGTGGAGCGTTAACCTGACCCTCTTGATCGATTGCAGTAAGCCGAATGGCCAGTGTGCCACCGTGAGAGAGCTCTAGAAGAGAAGCAGCGTCTTCTTGAAGTTGCCCAGAAATCGTTCCTGTCGAGATGAGATCAACTGTTCTCAATGGGCAACCACCAGCGGTGTAATGGACAATCATTTGGCCCGAATGAAAAGGCAATGTGGCGAGTATTCGTCCGAGCAACGAGGTGTTCCCCGGTTTCGTCTTTAGCCGTGTCCTCAACGCTGTTAGAGAGTATTAATAGACTAGAAAATTTTTTATTTGTTCACCTTTCAGTCTGACTTCGAGTGGAATGTCAAACGCGGCGTTTGTCACGGCTTCTTCTAGGTAGGGAAGAAGCAGGACTACCTGACCTCTTGTCTTAATCGCTGGGTCCCACATCGGAGTGTCTGTATCGACATGGATTTACTCACACTTGGAATTTTGCTCGTGCGGTGTTCTGTTAATGCCCCAAGACTGACTATCCACGGCGAGATTGTGGTGCAAAAGTTCTTTCCATTGAAAGGTCCAAGTGAAGGGATTCCCTTTTTTGCGTGTCCCTAACAGACCGGTGGTTGAGGATTACCACGCCGAGGATATGATCCTCAGCATCTTGAACGCGTATTGATTCCCCCATTAAGTTATCTGTACCAATGAATGCAGCAAACTCAACTTCGAAGTCAAACATACGTGTCGGGCCAAATATTGGAGTCCCATTTTGAAGGTATTGGGATCTAGGGCGAAGAACTGATGTGCCCGAGACCACGAATGAAGATGCTCGTCCGTGATATGCTGTCGGAAGGTGGTAATAGTTTGCATTCAGTCCTTGACCAGGACGAACAATGTCTACACACTAGGATTGTCAGCATACTACTTGGATCAATGAGTCGATATCAGCCTTACGTTCTTAGCGTGGTATACGTCAGCAAAAAGTCCGTGAAATTGCCGATACGGATGGGCAGATGCATTTGAATATCACATCGGTGATGAAGGGCTACTTGACGCCTGCTGTGACTGTCTCGGGGTAGCGAGCCCAAGTCTGTGTCCTTAACCATTAGACGCCGCAAGAATGTACGAACCAAGCGAAGGTTGTTCTTTTCAAGGATCGCGAAATGGTTCGGTGTAGGTAGCTTGAGACAATCAAGATTGATTGACAGAGATTCAAGAACGTCCGCTCCGATCAGAAATTTGAGATCGAGGATCTCCTGACCGATCGCTGCCCCGATTCGGGGACCGAGGTCTTTCATGCTGACACCCCGAAAGGTATCTAACATTGCTCAAATGGAAGTCGCAATTGTGAGGAACATGGGCCCATGACTCACACTGAAAAGGCTCATTCATTGCTCTAGAGGATTCAGGAGTATCTCAACCGAGATTGGGTCGAAGGTGTCTCGCAAGTATAACCTCGTCTGAGGGAGGCACGAGACTTCATATGGACTTCTACATAGGAGAAAGCCGAGCCGAGATACCTGTGTCTTCGAGAAATCAGTCTAGAGTCTGCTTGTTTGAACGAGTGAAAGGTAGTATCCTTGGAGGAAAAAAGGATCTTTAACACAAGCAAGAGTAATGGTGTAGAGATTTGCGATTTACTAAGTGCCAGAATGCTTAAAGTACTCTCGAACACTCTTCGCCCTCTCAGCCTCTGCAACAAGCTTAGATCGTTCCAATATCCCCTCAGCTGAAGTTCGGAGATCTTTCAGAAGCTTTGGTAGACTCGCCTCTTTACCATCCCTTTGCAGGTATGGTAATTGCAGTTCACCTTCACTTTTGAGTACAGCCCCATCCACAAGGACATGTGTAATGTCTGAAGAGTGAGCGTACATAACTAATGCAATAACCGGGTCATGAACAGGAGTCATACGCAAGGAGTCGCAACGTGTCAGTATCATATCAGCACGCTTGCCCGGGGTGATAGTTCCGGTAAGAGCTTCCAGACCCATACCTTTGGAGCCTCCAACAGTAGCCATCCTGAGGACTTGCGCGCACCTCCTGTTTAGCGTTTGCGGACAGGGAGGCACATCCCCTGCGTCTACATAGCGTTGGCATTGGAGTAATAAACGCATCTGATCGAACATGTCGGCAGGATTGTTGGATGTGATATCTGCACCGATGCTTGCAGTGCAGCCATGACTTTCAGCCTTGAATGCCACTGGCAGGCCCATACCCATCTGCAACTCCGTGGAAGGGGTGGAAGATACCGAAGCGCCTGAATTTGCCAGCGCAGTGAGTTCCGCGGGGGTAAGGCTTGCACCGTGGCTGAGAAGCATTCTAGAGTCCAAGAGGCTTTGGTCATCCAGACTGCGCACCAGATGTATCCCACGATCCAGCGGACCCATTGCCACATGTCCGGTAATAAGAGCCGATCCAATAGATTGTCCAAATCGAATCTCTTCTATAGTCTGCTCCAGTGGCGTCCGTTCCATTTCTGTTGGTGCATAGCCAAATCGCAAGAGACTGTCGGGCCCATTGGAAGCGAAGTGCTCCTCCCGAACTCTTTTCGCGTCCTCCCGGCGCCAGTCGTCAGTTCGATGCTCAGCAGAACCATCACTCACAGCCGGATTGGCGAACACAGGGTTGGGATACGCTCCATAACAGAAAACTCCTCGAATTCCGGACGCCCTCAAGCCCGCGACTGCTGCATTTGAGTGTGCCGGCGAATTCATGATGTGTGAATGGTCAAGAAGACAAGTGGTGCCGGCATCGATGGACTCGAGAGCTCCGCAAAGCTCTGCCAGGTACACGTCGTGTGAAGTGTAGCAAGACCCGAATTTGTTGCGAATGTTTGCTCCATACTCAAAGATGGTGAAATCTCCAGCGATAGTACGCAGCTGTTGTTGCCAAACATGTCGGTGTGTGTCGACAAAGCCGGGGGACAGGATGGAATTTGTGCCATCTATGACCACTGTTTCTGCAGAAGGTCTCTCGAGGCTACAGCCCACACATTTAATGATATTGCCTTCGATCAAGACATCGCAATGCTCGAGCACACCTACAGCCTCATCCATAGTAACAACCGTGGCATTCTTGAAAAGGACGCTTGATGCCATCATTCGATATTCTTGGTCTCTGTCGCGGATATTGTGGTGACGCCTATCACAATCATAGTAGATGTTTATAAGTATTCACTACAACTCGAAGTAGTCCGGCTTGACTCAACTGGTCTAGTCCATATATAGGCAACGGGCTGGGATCAGGGGACGAATTTGCCGCTCCTGCATGCCAAGACCCGCCATTTCCCGATCTCTTCTTCACAGGCTTCGGAGGTGCGGGCGAAGCTGGACGGTTTCCTCATCCTGTCCGCTTAATTTTCCAGGTCTGTAGGCCCGCAGAGCCAAACTGTGGCATATATGGCTGGCAGACCGAGACGTGCTTGCAGACGATGCAACACCCAGAAAGTAAGCGAGTCTCCTCAGGAGTTTTACCTTGAATGTTGGCCTGACGTGCAATAGGTACGCTGCAATGGACTACGTCCAGTATGCGCCCGCTGCGAGCGATTGGGAGTCTCCTGTGTATACGAAGATAGCCAGTGGCCGGTACTGCGAGAAGGTCAAGAGTTTGCGTCCGAAGCTCTGGTCTCAACGCCGATGCCCACTGCCTCGTGGGTGCCACAAACAGACTTCTGTGGTATACCATTTGGTCTCGTCGGCGAACTTGTGAACATTTACTTCTCTCACGTCTATAATGCCCGCTTACTCCTAGATGAAGAAGCCTTCACTGAGGAGGTGAGGTTGAGGATGGTAGAGCCTCAGATACTGCTTAGCGTTTGTGCTTTCGCGTCCAAGTATGTGCATTCTGTGCCTCAAATTATTACTCCGTGTTTCTTGCTTCATTTGTAACTCCGAGAAAGGTTCTACCGTGATGAATCTGGACATCGAGTACTTCTCGATGCAGGCCTTGGTCACGAATGGGCGAACTCATCCGCTTCCATTGCTGCGGCTCAATTGGGGACGCCACGCGAAGAAAACATCGCCACATTTCTCAATCTTACCCTTTACTGGTACAGTGAAGGTGAATGGCAGAGGAGCTTCATATACAAATGTCCGCGCTAAAGAACCTTTTCACAAGTTATTCTGGGATACTGACGGCAATACAATAGGGAATGGCATCCAGATAGCATACGTGCTTGGAATTCCAGCCGGAGGTCCTAGTACAACAGCTCGCACTCGCCAAGCGGAACTCAGGCGCCGTCGACTGTGGGCGTGTGTATGCATGATGATGTTCGGGTCTAAAGCCGATTTCATTGTGGGCAACATACCCAGCATTCTAGAGAGAATTCCTCTTCCAGGTGTCTATGAGCACCAGGTTGCAAGAGCATTGAGTGAACCCGAACCATATAATGCAGACTCCCATTTGTGCGCCATATATGCTGCTCTGATTCATATTCTGTCGCTCTGGTAAGCATTGACGTGCCGATGCCCTGCAGGCTCCATTTCACTAAAACAGTGGCGGTCAGGAATGAAGTGTACCAATTCACAAAGAGTGCCGATGTTAAACTCGACACCCTGCAAAGCCTTCATTCTAAACTGGAGGACTGGAAAGTGAAAATCTCGGAGCGATCGGACCTCGCTGTTCTGTCCGTCGAGGATGTCAACACACAGAATGGTCCGCTCCTCACCCTTATACATATCATATATGATCAGTGTCTCTGCGCCCTGCACTCTTCCATAGTCCCGCTGTTCTCGTGGGGTAAGCCTGCAGGTGGCTTGGATTATGCTCGGCAGATCTCAGCTCAAGTCGCATATGAGCATGCATATTCAATCTCCACCTGGTTGAGGACACTGCTCCAGTCGTCCCTGCCTATGGGGCGAGTACCAAGCTTTGTTGGCTATGCTGCGTATTCCTCTTGTGCCATTCAAGTTCCCTTCTTGTGGTGCACCAATACTGAAGTCAGAGCATGTGCACGAGCAAACGTGATTGAAAACCTGCGATGTATACAAGAGATGGGAAGATATTGGAAGTTCATCTCCCTTCTGGTAAGCATACACGCAGCTTGGAGCTTGTCTCCATGCACATGCCCGGAGCATTGAATCTCACAGCGTACAGGGAATTAACATCCAGAAACTTTACATGATGCACGAGGTAGCACAGACTCGCTTGGAACATGAACCGAAATACCTGAGCCAAGAGAGACTTTTGCAGTCGCCAAAGGAGAATGAACGGGCACTAGCATCCATCCTCAGTCACAATGAAATCGTGTGGAAGAAGAGTGGCGGAATGGCCCAGCGAGATGCACAAATAACGGACTTGGATGATAGTTTGGTTGAAGGCGATATACGCCCACCCAGAAAAGGTTTGTATACTCTCTTCACATTACATCGCAGAGCCACAGGCTGATATGTGACATGAACAACAGAGAATATATCCTCATTCATTGACAAGTTATCGCAGAGTGACCTGGTATCAGATCAGAACACTGTAGCATTCCCCTGTGATTTCGATCCAGAATTTGGGGAGAGAGCTCCAGTATCACCAGGAAGTCTCTACTTGATCAGTGACGAGCAACTCACATCTTTTGATAACTGGGTGGCCGAGCTAGGAACAGAGGTCGACAACCAGAATTAACCAGAATAAAAGCTGACTAAGTTCTCTATCACGAGCGACTCGTTCAAAGTTGTCAGGCCACTGTACACTTTACGTTTTGCGATTCGGCAGATTTGGCGGCATGCATGGGATCTAGCCGCGACGCACGTGGAGCTTGATGTGACGTCTAGTACCAAGTCGAAAGACATTAAAATTCTACCAGACGAACAGAATTATGTTACAGCACAAAAAGGTCAGCTCAATCTTGAAAGCTCGCGATTCGCTCAAAAGCCATTGTTGTGACTAATGACAAGCCCCCTTGGAGTCTGGCCGAGATTATTTCATGGCGGATCCTCCGTGGCGTGATTGGTAGAGATTCGCAAAGATCTCCGCGGGGAACAATTCAGAGGTTTGATGTATTCGTATTTTAATACGCATTCTCTGCAGTCTGGAAAGGCAACTCTGAAGGCGAACGCAGCTGAAATAACTCGTGAGCTTTTGGAACCGCTGACTGTGGTTTTGTGAGTGTAGGAGAGGGCGAGAACACCGGGACCGAAATCATTCCCCCGCGGAGATGCGGCCTACCGGGGTGTGGAACAGTGGGAATTCCCTCAATTGGGGGCAAAACCACCTAAAGCTTGCCCTGCTTTCTCCGGGATTCTGCAGCCTTACCAGGCATAATACATTGAAAATACACATACCCCCCTTGGCAGTGAGAGTGGCATGATATTCCTCACTCGATGGTAACAAATTTTTGTAAGCCTTGATCATCGGATGATACCTGTGGTTAATCATTATAAAATCCCCCAAAGGACGTCTGAACATCGACACCGAAGGCCTTCATCCACAGTCCAGATATGTTGGCCAGATCACAAGTGTCCAAATTTGTTTCAAGAGCAACGGGAGGAACATTACATCGCACAGTCATGTCAGCCATAGTAGCAACGAGCAACACTCGCGCAGACTTTCACTCATCACCGGTTCAGCATGGACTGAGCGAAGAGCACCAGGCGATCGTGAAGTCTACTGCTCCTGTGTTGGCTGAGCATGGTGTCGCCATCACGTCGCACTTTTACAAACGCATGCTTAACAACCATCCAGAACTCCGCAACATCTTCAACTCCGCACATCAATCTACGGGAACTCAGCCTGCAGCGCTTGCCCATGCGGTCTGGGCGTACGCCGCTAACATCGACAATCTGGGAGCCTTGACTAGCGCAGTATCTCGAATTGGCCACAAACACGCCAGTTTAGGCATCACTGCAGACCAATACCCCATCGTCGGCGAGAACCTGCTGGCCTCAATCAAGGAAGTCCTTGGAGACGCCGTAAATCAACCCGTCATTGATGCCTGGGCGGCGGCATATCAACAGCTGGCCGATATCTTTATCAACTTCGAGGCAAACCTCTACAAGAAGGCTGAAGAATCTGCTGGTGGTTGGAATGGGTGGCGCAAATTCAGAATTGCCCGCAAGATCGAGGAGAGCGATGAAATCATATCGTTTTATCTCGAGCCAGTCGACGGAGGAAAGCTACCAACATTTACATCGGGCCAGTACATCTCAGTCCGCGTATTCGTACCAGAACTCGGGGTGTATCAACCTCGACAGTACAGTCTGTCCGACACCCCTGAAAGAAATCACTTCCGAATCTCCGTCAAGAAGGAATTCGCAAAGGACCTTGCGCCCGCAGGCCGCATATCAAATCTGTTGCACGAGAATGTCCCAGAAGGCACAGAAATTGACGTCAGCAACCCGTACGGGGACTTTACTTTGGATGTCGAATCGAGCAATCCCGTTGTCTTGATCAGTGGTGGCGTAGGGATCACCCCGATGCTGTCAATGCTCGGCACTCTGACCGAACACGCTCCAACGAGAAAGGTCGTCTTTGTCCATGCCACGCGCAGTGGAAAGGTTCACGCGATGAAGAATTATCTTTCCCAAATTGTCAAGGACAACCCACAAGTATCGAAGGCGGTCTTCTATGAAGAAGTCGGTGATTCAGATGAAGAAGGAAAAGACTTTGACTACGCCGGTCGCATTGACGTGGAGAAGATCAAGGACAAGGTCATCCTGCCCGACGCCGACTATTATCTCTGTGGCCCCATACCTTTCATGCAGGCACAACAAAAATCCCTCGAGGCTCTGGGCGTCCCCTCAGAACGGATCCATTCTGAGGTCTTTGGATCTGGTATTGCATAAATGGAGATATGCTGGAGAGGCTATACTGGAAACGGCGCACTGTGCATTAGCGGGGATTAGAATTGAACGTGAATTTAACTCAGCATTTTGGACACTAATTCTACCCGTTTCCTGCAACACACACTAGAGCACTAATCACCGTGAGCGAAGATTTGGATTTATCCCTGCTCAAGCTCGATCTCACGAACCTAAACACCTGCTTAAACTTCATGAACGGTGATTGTACTCGAAAACTTCGAATGGCGGTCTAGAAGGTGACTTCTGGAAGTTGGATAGGCTTTTCAGCCCACCTGACTCCAATATAAGTCGTTATGGCTACATTAAAAGCAGAGAGCATTGCAAACGCGGCCTTCGTAGCTTCTTGCTACTCACTGGCTATGGGTGTAGCTTGCAGCCAGGACATGGAGCCGGAGGTTGCACGCTCTGGTAGATGTCTGGCCTCGGCTTGCCGGAGACATTCAAATATCCCACAGCGCCTTTATCCAGCCTGAAAATAGCATGGTCCACCAATGTCATGGTACCCGGGACGAGCATATGCATGTCAACTATGGTAGCGCCGCCCGGTGGAACACTGAGCGTGGACGTGAACTGCGCGGGAGGGCTCAACACGTCGCCGTCGCGGTATGCTCGTCGAAAGTTGCCACCGATGACGTGGAAGGAGCTCGTCAAGTTTGGACCGGCGTTGCCAAAGAAGATTCGGACCGTATCATTCACGCTGGCCTTGAGTGGCTTGTCGCGTGTTAGCGCAGACTCCTTGCCGTTGAAAAACACGGCCTCGGGTTCTTCTCGCAAGGCGTTGGGGTACGAGAACTCGACCTCGGATGACTTTCTCCCGTCGTCGTCCACCTCCGGCGGTTCATGGTACCATTCGCTTTGCATGACATAGTATTCCTTGTCTACGGTCGGGAGGTCACCCTCGGCCGGCTGGACGTACATCAACCCGAACATTCCATTGGCGATGTGCACTGGTACTGGCCCTGCTGCGCAATGGTACACAAACAGCCCCGGACATAGCAACTTGAACCTCGCCGTTTTGGACTGATTGAGTTCGGTCGTGGTCACTGCCGACCCACCCCCGGGGCCCAGAAATGCGTGGCTGTCGATATTGTGTGGCATGCCATTTTCGTCCTTATTGGTGAGCGTCAACTCTACCACGTCGCCCACTCTTGCACGTATGAATGGACCCGGAACTTGATCATTGAATGTCCATTGTTCGTATTTGTAGGCCCCTGTCAGTTGACTCTTCTTGACTGTCGTGCTGAGATCGACTCTTAGAACCACAGGATGGTCGCGTGTGATCCGAGGAGGGACATTGGGAGCGGCGGTCAGAATTGCTTCTTCGACGGGCAATCTGGTAATGTCCAATGATTCGTGCTCAAGGTGGGCGTAGACGTCAGCTAAGTGTCCCTTGGTGTTATGAACAGCATGCTTGATGTTTATTGGAGCTTGATGCGGTACAAGTCGTTTGTCATGACCATGAGGGTGGTCTCCGTTGATGTACTTGTCGTGCTTAACAGGGCTTTCCCCTGCGGGTGCTTCTGCGTGTGTGACTCCGTGCGGAAGAAGTAGTAAGGAGAGTACGCCTGCGCCAGCTATGACTGTCGTTAGCACAGTTCGACGTTGTCTGAGGGGTTCATCTGTCGTAGACTTGAAGATCTGCTTCGTTTGTGTGCTGTGGAATGTCCTCCATCCTATGTATACACTCGGCCTGCGTGCTGCTGTGCCAGACCAAACTCGCATAAGTCTAGGCTGAATTCCATACATGTCGATGATCGAGGGTCAAGCAGCATTTTGTGAACGTGCTGAACTTTTTATACAGTAATAGAGAGAGAACTTTAAGAAATTTACTAGTTCATCTTGAAGTCTTATGACCTTTACAGTCAGATCCAGGTCCGCGGAGACGTCTAGGAATGGTCTGATTCTTCCAGGCTTGGGATCCCGTCCGTGCTATTGTTTTAGCCCTCATTAGCCATTTCGAGGATATAAACGCGAGTCTAGGCTGCATTTAGGTATATGAATCGATACTCTTAGTAAGAAAATAGATGGAATGGCCACACAAGTCAATTTCCATGGGCGTGGAAGTATTCGTACAGTGCGAGATTTCCAAAAGCTTTAGGATCTCAGAAGCTTGCTCGATCACGATATGCACCAATTGAGTCTTTGATGGGATACGCGACCTGGAGGTCATGCTTGTTGGTAATAGGCCCCGCTGAATTGAAGGATTCCATCCTGACACATATGTCGAGCTGTGATACTCTGATCATCGCTCGCGGTCGACAGTCCAGAAGGATGGTTGCTCATACCAGGGGGTTGCTCACGCTTTTCTTTCTGACTGACCTCTCGATCAAGCCAGCCATTCAGGCCCGGCGCAAAGAATAGTTTGCCCTGCCAAATGCCTAGTCGTAACCAGAATCAGCCAAGCAACGGAGGTGTGTTCCCAAACATACCCTTATAAAAGCTCATTGTAGCGCACAATAACCATAACGCAATTGTGACGACTGAACAAAATGCACCCCATCCCTTGATACCTTCGCTGCGCAGGTCTCGGCTCAGTGAGTTCCAAGCATTACTATACACACCGCATGGGAAGACAAAACTCCAAAAGCCTGATGTTTCCATTAGCGATGTCAAAAGATCTAGAGTCAAGTGCTACTGGCCGACGTTGAACTTCTTCGGCACCTTAGCGAATACCGATAGGCATGCTTCGACCACAAGAAAGGAGGCGATCCCGAGCTGAACCAAGGCCACTAGAATCCCTATCCAGTGAAGCACCTCAGAAATAGTAGCCAATGTTGGCTCATCGTTCGGTACATGGGATGTGCGTCCCAAGAAGAATCTGTGCTTGGTGATGTGGCTTGCGAAAACCATCGCCAGCTGCTGGATCGAGTACGCTCCCATCCCAAAAGGGCCAACCGGTATGTATGTGCTAGTTATCGCTTCTCGTGGCGGAAGTTGAAAACTCATTAGCCGCCACAGGTACAGGGGTAAAATGATCGTAGACATGCCGACTCCCACCGACCACATGAGAAAAGATGTTACCAGGACTGTGACGCTATTCTTATAAGCGAGTTGGGGCGCGATGGCTCCCCCAACGGTTGATTCGACAATGAGTGGGATAAAAGTCAAGAACCAGACCCCGGTAATATCGGAGAAAGAGTGCTGAGGCTGACGCTCGTACATGAAGAAAATACCGACGCAAGCAACGAATATGCTAGAAGCTGCTGCGATCCAGTACATGACTTCCGCAACGTACATTGCTGCTTGGTGATGCGAGTAGAAGCTGGCTATTCCCAAGATGATGGTCTCAAATGCGACGACCATAGTGCCCAGATAACTAGTTTTCGAAAAGTCCTTCAAAACGCTTTTGGCGACACGTGGATACATCATGGCACGGAGGCTACTCAACACCATGAAAAAGGCAAAGATGCAAATGTCAGCAATCTGTGCACAAATTAGCAGAGGGGAACGGCATTGATGATCTTGTCATTGAAGCATGTACCCAAAAGATGTATGCCATGGTTTTAAGCCATTCTGCTGGATACGGAAACTGACTCAGGAGCTGCGCGCAGACCCCTTGGAAGATTATGGTCAATGAAGGTCGAACAAGCTCAGAGAGCTATTTTCCTTGCTGCCAGTAGGCTTACCTGTTCCCATGCACACCGAGAACCATGACGGATCGGCAGTCAATATGCGCTGCAGAAGTAGATTAATGCACATGTCCTGCTTGGTACGTCAGGGTGTCGGTGGTGATGGTACAGACCTCTCTCCATTCGTGTGGGCTGAACCAGGTTTTCAAGTTCGGCTTTAGAGCTGACATTTGGCAAGGTGAGGTTAATTGACTACATAGCCAAATAACGATCCCATTACAGCAAGCAACGCCATTTTGAAGGATACAAAAGAGCAAAAAAGGTCTGTGCAAACTGTGACTAAAGCTCCGAAGGTTAGTGGAGATTTTCAAAATACCCCTCGGGTAATGCTCGTGGTCTCGAGCAACCTGAAACTGAACCTCCTCGCCAACAGCTTTTGACCGCGGAGAAGCTCGACCAAAGTGCGTTCAATGATGTCCTAGCGTTAGTATGACAAAACAAGTCCTCGTTTGCACTCAAATCTTAGATCACTTGACATTGCCATGTATGTCCATCGGCCGCTATTAGACGGGTTGCAACCACTAGACAATTTGATTGTCAGGGGTCCAAGATGATGTATTGTCGAGTCTGGTCTCGATGAATAGGATGCTACCCTCTATCAATACTCATGAGAGGCCGGATTGTTTGAATACGAAGACCGTTCACGCACGTGCCCACTAGCAAGACAGAAACGTGAATCCAACCGCGGCCGACGAGAGCATCCCCTACGCGTGCGGTTTGGGAACGATTCGCTTCAGGGAAGGAAAAATTATTAGGAATCGCCTGGCCTACTGGCTCACGGATACAAAAGACGTGGATAGTCTACACCAAACTTTCGACATCATTCAAAGTTCTCTACTTCCCTCTCCAATGACGCCCGTGACCCTCTTCCACTCCCCGCCCACGCAGATGGTCAGAGACAGCAGTGCAAGTCGGCTTTGGACCGATTGTCCAGACAACGCATGCTGACTACTCCCCTTTGACGATTTCCTCATGGTGTTCGACTTCAGAGGCGCGCTCTTTAGGTCGATGTGGATCTCTATCCAAGTCTTCAATATCATGGGTCACGCTTCTGATCATGTCACCCTTGCTGTCATAGTGCATTTCCATGGTGAAGGACAACTTGACGGCTTGACGAAGGTTCTTGGAATCACGGAAGATAAGGTCCACTTCCTCCAATGAACGACCTTTGGTTTCTGGGTAGCAAAAGTACATGATCGGCAACGCGGCACTGTTGAAGACGGCGAAGATGAGATAAGTGCGCCATCCGATGTTGTTAAAAGCGACAGGTGTGATCATGACGACCATAAAGTTGCAAATCCAATTTGCTGAGGTCGAGAGCGCGTTGGCCGGAGCGCGGATTCGCAGTGGCGTGATTTCTGCCGGATACAGCCACGAAACTTGCGCGTATCCGATGCCAAAGAAGGTGTTGAAAACGAACAGGAAGGCAGCAGCAACGATGCCAGGGCCCCGGCCGCCGATGCTGTTCATGATTGCGAGTATGACCATAGCGAATGCTTGTCCGGACGACACAGTCATGAGCACTTTCCGTCTACCGAAATACTTGACGAATGGAATTGAGAAGAGTGATGCCAGGAAGTATTGAGTGCCATTACCAGCAGCAAGAAGTCTTGAGACCCCTGGAGACAGCCCGATTTCGTTCTGATAGATCACCGCCGCATAATATGTGATGATGTTAATACCAGTCAGCTGGGAAAGGATCTGGATGCTGACTCCAAGAATCATGCGAGTACGGTTCTTGAGAGACCCTTGGATGAACATGTTATTGAGACTTCCTTTCGCGTCGACTGAGTGAACGGCTCGAATTGCTTGAAGTTGATCAGCCACGACTGGATCTTGTTCGGGCAGATCGTACAGGGCGCTGATGACTTGGGCAGCTTCCTCGACCCTATCTTTGTGGACGAGCCACCTCGGCGATTCTGGCATGACAAGAACCATGACTAGAACGATCAGGGCGAAAATGATCTGGAAAGCGACGGGGAATCGCCACGCGACTGAGCTTGTCTTGACAAACGAGAATCCGTAATCGATCCAGTAGCTAAGACAAACGCCTGCAATGACCATTGATGTTCCGAAAGCGACCACGGGCCCTCTTTGGTGGGGTTTGGTAGTTTCGGATTGCCAAACAGGAACAGTCGAGCTGTCGGATGGACTGATTAGCATGAAGAAGCAAATGAATGACAGAAAAGGGGCGTACGTACGTGTTGATGCCAGTGCCGAAACCACAGACAACGCGTCCGACAATGAACTGGGGCAGTCCAAACGATGCGAATTGGAGGATAGCGCCGATGATGACGAACGTACAGCCTATGAAGATAGTTCGACGACGTCCAAAGACCTGGCCATACCGCATGGCGGTAAGGGCGCCCACAAAACAACCCAAATTATAGGAGGATATTGAAACGCCTGTCCACATCAGTCTTCATTGACTGACGCTTGACGGCATAGAGGTCGGGAGGAGTACCTTGGATTGTCGACACATGACTATTCTCGGCAGGCGACCTGAGAGCATTACACTCCTTTGTAGTGCAAATCTCAGGGAACACATTGGTGAAGGATGGTAGCGTGAGGAGCCCACCCATGACACCCTGGTCGTAACCGAACAATCTGTGATGTACCTGTTAGCAGGTGCTCTCACAAATTCTAGCTCAAGGCCCAACGTACAAGAATTCGGTGCCGGCTACAATCATCAGAACTGTGTTGAGGCGAGCGCCTCTAAGGCCAAGAAATGGTGATCTTGCCATGGCAAAAGTGCTGTGTATGGTTTGTTTGCGGTGTTTTGGAATCTACCCTGTATCCCAGGGCGAAAGTGATCAGAACTCTGAGGTGAGGTGGATCCATCTTCTTTATAGACGACAACACTTGTTTGTGGTCTGCTAGAATACAAGAACAGCCCAGACTCTGAGGAAAGCCTCGGCATAATCCAGGCAAAAGATTGTTTTGACGCTTTCCTTGACCGAGACTGTCAAGTCGTATCGCAAATACCCCGGGATCCTCCAGATCTCCAGCCAAGCGGAGACGTATGACATGAACCCCGGATCGTGTGGTGAGGGAATTCGGCTAAAACCATTTTGCGTTGTTCCGAGCTCATGGGTGAAGATCCCCCTGAGTTGGAGGCTGGAGCTGGGCACCACGCGGCCTTGCTATGGTGCCATATCTGGTAGCATCTTGGTGACACTATACAACAGACTCTCATGAGATGATACTCATAGAAGTCTATCGTCTGGGGGATCGCTTCCTGTAACACTGGACTCGAAGGCTTAATATGGAGGAAAACACTGATGTCGTGGCTTCTCCTTCAAAGGCATCAGGTATGTTAACCCTAAATCTGGATTTCTAGCCGTACCATAACGCACGGAGGAATGTGGTCCATGAATTTTTCCAAAATCTGCTCTCATGACTGCTCTCACCAACCAGCATGGCGCCCGGGTGAAGCAGCGTAGTCAGGTGTGCTCCACTACGCGTGCTGACGATGCATCTGAAGATTCAAAGAACTTACCCGAGAAAAGTAGGCCGGCTCAAGTCTAGATGAGACGCCTCTAGAGAGCGGCATATGGTATTGATTTATGCTGCTCTTTATAGTCTGCGCAGAGATAGCTAGGAACCCTCATCTAGGACATATGCAGTCATCAAAGCCCCTTTTTCGCGACCAACAACTAACATTGAAAAAGGTTGCCCATCGCTACAATAACCATGGGCAGCGCGGGAAAGATGCTGTATATTGCCGGCGGCCCTGGAGGAAACTCGATCGGCCCAGCAATACACACATATGTTGCTAACTCGTTGGGCCTAGACTGGGCCTGCGAATTTCTTCGTCTTTCCGACGTTCACGACGTAATTGAGCTTTTTCGTCGGTCTGACTTTGCCGGAGGCTTAGTGACCATGCCACACAAACGCACTATCATCCCTCTACTTGACTCGGTCGATGCTTACGTCAAAGAAATCGGAGCCTGCAATTTCGTGGTCCGCAGGCCCGATGGCCATCTGCATGGGAGCAATACCGACTGGTCTGGCATCAAGAGCGCCCTGGATGCGTGCAGATCCCCCTCGTTACCAGCTAGGGCTTATTCAGCCATGGTCTACGGAGCCGGTGGCGCCAGCAGGGCAGCGATTTATGCTTTAGTCGCCGGACTGAACTGCAAAGAGATATACATTGTCAATCGGGACGAGAAGGAAGTTGCAGAGTTGGTTGCGGATGTCAATACCTACACAACCACCAAGCCGAAGCTCACTCATATAATGAGCGTGACACAAGCTGAAGCAATGAAATGTCCGCAATATATCATCTCTACTGTGCCGGATTTCGAGCCACAATCATCCGAAGAAATCACTTGCTGCGAAATACTCCATCACTTTCTTGAACGAGCTTGGAGTCAAGAACATGTTCTACTAGACATGTGCTACCACCCACCTCTAACTCGCAATCTCAAAGCTGGGGTCAATGCATCCTGGACGGTCATACCGGGTTTTGCCGTTGTTGCACACCAATTCGCTCAGCAATGGGACCTTTGGACGGGACGCTCCATTAATACTGAGGCAGTCTTCAGCATGTGTGACAGATTGATTCAAGAGCGAGAGACGAAGATACCGCAGGAAGTGGTAACAGCTTAATCTGGTCCCCTGGTATTCTGGCCTTTGAATCGATTCGGGACGGCATTTAAGAAGATAAAATCTAGAGTTTTAGATTGTTTCGTTAGTGTGGCAAAGAGGAATTTCCACGTACAATTCAGCTATCCCACTAGGTTCCCATATGAACAAAATGTTTATCCAGAATCAAATGAGTTGCACAAGAACTTAGCCGGCTCGAGCTGAACTACGGAAAACTGTCGAGAATGAGGAAACTATTACATTGCGTTCTATCGTGCTTCTCGCTTGACATCTAGTCTCATCAGAACAAAGTCAATATGGGCGTCTACCACATAGTACTATTCAAGTTACGGCCGCAATACGAGACGGAAGTATTTGAGTACTGGAAATCGGAAGTGCACAAGTTGGTTGGCGTCGTGCCAGGTATACGAGTTTGCTAAATGCCATCATTATGTTCTGACACAAGATATGCAGGCTTGAGATACGTTGATGTAAGCAAACCACTGCCGGAGACGGCCGACCGTACGAGTGGTTACGACGTCTCTCTGGTTGCAGTGCTTGACGAGGCCAAGGACGCCTTGGTCTACGCACATCATCCAGCTCATGAGAAGTAGGTTTACCCAAATGGCAACCTCCTCGTTGTAACAACAGTCACTCAATGACCTTGTCTGACTAACACAAACTTGCAGGATCATAAAAGAGTGTCGGCCAAAGCTTTTCGAAGACTTGCTCATCTGTGACATGCCGTTCATGGATCGGTCTTGAAGAAGAACATTTACATATGAGCATGATCAGCGGGGTCGAATGCTCCCTTGACCTCATTGGAGTGATTTATGACGCCTGTGGCATGGTCGGCAGTTACGCTGGAGTGAGCAATGACGGCGTGGGGGAGTGGATTCTCAGAAGGTATAACCTAAGGATCTTCCAAAGAGGTCATTATCAAGTCTGGGAATGCTTGTTAGCTCAGAAAACACCGTGCACCAAGGGACTCACATTGAGCAATCATCTAACTCATCCATAAATTCGAGGAAGGGTGCATCTGCAGCGAAGACGTGGCTATCAATGAATGTTATATCAGATTCTGGGCCCTTCTCGCGGATCGAGTTTCCGAGTTGGCCAACATTCGTGTTTAAAGTCGCAGTGTCCTGCTCTGAATGCTCCTGCACGGCTGTCACAGAACTTCTAGGTTGTAAGTCGATTTGAGACGACCTTGTGCTAGGGAGAGGGCCGCCTAGCCCGGTATCCTGTCTCCAGGCATTGTTGGATTCGCTTGGAACCACACTGGAGCAGTCATCAGCTAGCAACCTCGTGGAGAGTAAATATAATACAGGAAAGCTTTTGCGAAAGTGTTCGTCGCTTCTCAGGTGTTGGAGAGTAGGCTGCGAAAGTAAGGGATAGTCGATCCATTCTGACGTTCCGTCGCCTGCTTGTACCGGGGGATTGTCTGCCTCAGAACCCCTTTTCACCAAAACGCTGTACATGATACCCAACCCCATGAAGCTCGGTGGTAGAACAAGTAAATTAAGATCTTTATTTCCAAGAACTGTGGCCAGTCCGGTGCGTATCAAGTAATTTGAAAGATCATGCTTCCATTCATCGAGCTCGCATCTGTCCAGTTCCCACGGAAGGACCTTAGTATGTAAATTGCCGTTGACGAATCGCAATAGCTTTGTTTGTAGAATGAGCATGCCAACAGAGTGTGTCGGGATGTTTGTTGTCGTGTCTAAGAACATGTCTTGATCCTGTACAGTCCTCGGACGTTGCCAGGGTTGCCATTCCTCAACCCCATTTTCGTCGAGCTGCAAATACCTGACCACTTCATTGTAATGTAGCAACGGAGTTGCTTGCCGACCAGCGGATGAGATCGTGACGACGATGAAGCACACAAGCCATGCTCTGGCTACCGCGTCGTGCGATGCGGCGGTTTGCTGTTGCTCTGTGATCTCCCGCAACATTTGTACGGTGATATTCATCAGCCGCCACGCTGCTGTAGTAGCCCCTGAGCCGAGCCGAGTAAGTGCTAGCAACACTCCGCACTGTATGTGTCCAAGCTCTACTGGTCGATCCGAGTCCAGCGGCAACATTGAATAGGCTTGCGCATAGAAGTCGTCGGAGTGGAATTGAGCGTCCTGGCGTGCATGGTTGTCTGTGAGAAGATGACTGAGAGATGACGAGGAGTAGGCGTACACTGCCCACAGGGCTGCTCGATCGCCACAGTCTCGCAATGGAGAGCCCACAGAATACTGAAAAGCTGTTTTCAGCGTAACATGACGCTCAAGTATGGGGAGCCACGACTGTCCGCAGCGGAAGAACAGCTGCAGGAGCTGAGGGGCATAAACTGGAGGCTGGATGCCAGAACCAGTTCCTTGCCACCGAAGTTCTGCACCTAGGGCCTTTGCTTGTGATTGAGCCTCTGGGGGAGTTGTAGCCTGCTGGAGTTGGCCCAGCCGGTGACGTTCGTTGCTGACGACTACCCAACATGGTTTGCTGTCAGAGCCAGATTGAAGCTCGTCTTGAATTCCTCCCTCGTCACCATCGGCATGCTGTTCGTCGTCATCATTGAGCAGGACATCAATGTGTCGTGCTACATGGCTCTGCTTCCACTTATCAAGGAGCACAGAGGCAGGAGCGGTAGAGTCGGTGCGGTCAGAACTTGCAGTCAAGTCTTGTTTCGAAAGACGGCCGAGGAGCTCGTCCACAACTGACTCGACATTCCCAACTTCGCGGAATGTCAGACCCCAGAGCAGTTCCAGGACGCGCACATAGCCACAACGAAGACCCCGGCGCTTGAAGCGCGCTTCGTATGTACAACGCTTGTCTTGTTGTTTGCAGGTTGTGCACGTTGGCTGCTGACCGTCACAGCGCAACTTGGCGTAGCGGCAAGGAGCACACGCCCGAGAAATCCGCTGTCTCTTTCCTGCCCTTCTGCCACCATCTTCATCGGCTACGTTATTTGCTGCATCTGACTGCATGTCAATCCGTGAGCTGTGTGAATTCCTCCGGGGTTGCAGAATGTATGATTAAGACTGCAAGCGACAATAGTCTTTTCTGGGGCCAGCCTTAGAAGTCTTAGGGGCTTGCACCTTGTTCTCATCCCCTGATGCCCGGACCCCCATACCGAGGGGTAACGGTGCCGTAAACTATTGCCGGCGATTGGTGGCTCAAAGTACGGAGTACCGAAAGGATCCGAAGGATCCTGCCTGAAGTCCGCGCCGAACGCCTCTAGCGAATGCCAGAGTGGATCGATTTCTTTCCCGAACCTTGGGGCGCAAGGGCTTCGGTGGTTAAGACTCGGGAATGACATTACCCGACGTTGAACGCACTCCGCAAATGGAGGATGCCTACGCCTTCCCTCGCCTTTTGCATGATACCCTCGATATCTGCCTGCGTACCAGCCATGAAGCGAAAGTTGACGGTGGAGGATGAACTGCTAACAGAGGGCGGCGTCGACATAACTTCCACCAGAGCAAATGGACATGTCTCTTGTGCAGGATCAAGTCTGCCTTGGCCATGCCACCGTCGACACGATCAGGATGCATCGATCGTGTTTGTCGGTCCAAGGGCTACCGGAACTTCGAGTCTAGCCGTCATCGCAGGATCGATTCTGGGTTGGAAGATTATTGATTGTGATCGCGAATTCGAGAAGCTCACCGGCTCAACGAAACAGCAATATCGCATTCGCCATGGCGCTGAAAGCTATCGCCGGCGGAAGCTGGATGTTGTTGAGGAAGTGTTGGAGGCTAACACGAAACGGTGTGTCTTTGCTTGCGGAACCATCACATCGTGGGAGGAAAATCGGTTCTCCCAAAGATACGCGCAGAAACATCCTATTGTGTATGTCATTCGGGAAAGGAAACTGATCCAGAACTATCTCGGACTGGCTGATGAAGGGGGTTGGAACAATGCTGTTGAGCATATGCACTTCTTCTTCCGTCAGCGAAGCAACTACGAGTTTTTCAATCTGGACGAAGCCGAAGAGCCACAATGGCAGACCACGCTCACGACTTTCCTGCAAACAAAGTCTCAGACTCTGTCGCAGGCTCCGCTGGTGTTGCGCAAAACTCGGGCACATGTCTCGATTTTACTGTGCAATATATTCGGACCAACGTTTCAGACCAAGCGCTACACAGACATTCAGAAGTCTTCAAAGCCCGGGCCTAGGCTTCGGCAGGGTTCGAATGTACTATTTATTGATCTCCGCGACATCAAGGGCAATAGTAAATACTTGAAGTCTCTCGACACCGGTCACGATGCGGTCCAACTAAATATCACTGGCCCCCTTCATGAGTGGCATTCAATCTTGTCGACAGACACGCTGGCCTGGGCTCTGGCTAGTGTCCGCCGACAGCTAGATATACCGGTAATCGTCAATGTACTGACTTCGCCTGACTTGGGCACCTCACCCCCTAGCAACCAGCCGAAGGTGTACGAACTCCTTCTGCATTCGATACTACGACTTGCGCCGGAGTATCTCACGGTTGACTTGCGCTCACCAGATCAAGTCATTAGCAAAATCGTGCAAACGAAAGGATTAACGCAGGTAATCGGCTATCTCCACGTTGCCCGATCTCTCGAATCTTTTCAGCAGTCGGGTGACGTACTGTCGCTCTGCCGTCGGGCTCATGATCTGGGGTGTGATGTGGTCAACTTCTGTGGCTTTTCCACATCTCTCCAGGACAATTATGTTTGCCAACAAATATCACAGTCCATTTTAAAGCTGGGACTTTCTACCCCTACAATTGTCTTCAATGTTGGCCCCTTTGGCCGTCTTTCACAAGTTGTCAACACTCTGATGACACCTGTTATACCTGATGGGGATGTTCAGGAACCAAGAGAAGGATCAATAGCAAAACTTGGGCTCGCTTCGGCTCGCCAGCTAAGGATAGCATGGCACATGCTGGTTCCTCCTAGAAGAAAGCAATACTATGTCTTTGGAGCCGAAGTCAAGCAAAGTCTTTCACCTTCCCTGCACAACGCGGGCTTCAAATCATGTGGATTGCCCTTCACATATCAACATTATGAATCATCCGACCTCAGCAGCATCAAAGAAATCTCCTCACAAGGGTCCTTCGGAGGCGCGAGTATCAGTCTTCCATTCAAGTCTCAAGTTCTCACGTTGGTCACCAAGCAAAGTCCCGCGGTACAACTGATTGGAGCCGCAAATACGATTTTGCCTCTTTCCAATTACTCTGACAGCCTCAAACTTGGTCAAGACAATCTTGAAGATCTGGACGAACCAACCCTCCTTATGGCAGAGAACACAGATTGGATGGGTATCTACGGCTGCATCGCCAAACACTGCACACCGGCGAACCACATCACGAAAGAGACTGCAGCCCTTGTCATGGGTGCAGGCGGCATAGCTAGAGCTGCCATATACGCACTCGTGCAACTCGGGGTCGGGCATATCGTCATCTTGAACCGCACATATGAAAATGCGCTGCAGGTGAAAGAGCATTTCGAGCATACATGCGGTGATCTGCAGGATTCGGACGCTGAGGAAATATCTTCGGCGCAGGCAACCTACAAACCAGCCTTCTATGTCCTGAAGTCCTGTGACGAGCCTTGGCCGCTGCGTGCCCGCAAGCCCAGCGTCATTGTTTGCGCTATACCAGCAAGAGCCACAGAACCCGTTCCAGAATATCCTCCCGAGTTGCCACACGATTGGTTCAGTAACCCTACAGGAGGGCTCATTGCAGATGTAAGTACAGTTACATGTCGAAGATTCGACGCCACTGACATGAGAAGTTGACCTGGAAGTGCCGAGCTACGAGTCTGGGTAAACAATTGCGGGAGAAGCCTCGCGGATGGGTCTGCATTGACCCTATTGAGATTCTGTACGAGCAAGGCTGTGCGCAGTTTGAGCTGTTCACAAAATGCAGGGCTCCCAGGAAAGCGATGCTTGATGCTTTCTTGTCGCAATATACAGTCACGCATGGGTCTGGCGGGGTCACATAAAAAAGTGAATCCCTTCATGCGACGACGGTTCATCTGTTGTCGGCCCGTATCCTTTATGACTGGATTCATTGTTATGTTTAGATGTAGCACTAGTCTAATACCGTATGACACGATTAAACCTCAAACAGTACCCTGTCAGGTTAGATAGACGTGCACGCGGCAGCATCTTTTGCTAAAGGCTGTTTACGGTCCCTGTTCTAAAGTCGGTAACCTACCCATGTGGACCCTGAGGAGGTGATGTTGGCCATTTCATGCACGGGTGAATTCACCGTGGCCTCTTCCACCATGCCAATTGAAGCTAGGAGTACTCAGGTTCTAGCTGCTCCTCCCTTTAATTACGGTGCCGGAACTTTTGGATACAGGATCAAAGCCAAATATTATACACAATACTAGTACACCGGTACAAGCTCAACCTTTAACTCAGCTCTCAGCCAGACCACAAACACACAAATTTGACCATGGCCAGCAACAACCATAGAACCCCCACGAAGGACCTGTTCAGCCTCTCAGGCAAGACCATCATCGTCACTGGTGCAACTGGAGGTATCGGACTCGTGGTTGCCACCGCATTAGCAGAGTCAGGGGCATCCGTGGTATCTATTCAGATTCCCAATGACCCTAACTCGGAAAGTCTGCGTCACGCTATCGAGGGAGCAGGACAGTCCTTCCAGTCCTTCGAATGCGATCTGCTTAACGCAGCATCTATCAAAGGGTGTTTTGAGCGCGTCTGGGCAGCCGGCGTCGTTCCGGACGTCCTTTTCCATGCTGCGGGTGTCACCCATCGATCGATGATCGTTGATACCACTGTCGAAACATTGACTAGGGTTCGCTCTCCTTGCTGTTTACGCATTACTGTTACTGCGACTTCATACAATGACTAATGTTTCTTGAAGGTGATCGACCTCAACGTCAAAGCAGCCTACCTAGTATGCCAATCATTCGCAGCCCGGATGCTAAAGCTCGGCAGAAAGGGCAAAGTCATCACCATCGCGTCCATGGCAGCCGAACTTGTGCAGACCAACGTCTCCGTCTACTCTTGCAGCAAGGCGTTTGTCAAGAGCATGACTCGGGCAATGAGTAACGAATGGGCTGGTCACGGTATCCAGGTTAATTCAATTAGCCCGGGTTGGATAGATGCCGGCATGGCCAAGGATTTGGGTGACGATCCAGAGTTCTCGAAAGTCGTCTGCGCCCGGACCTCGATTGGGAGATGGGGAACTCCAGATGATCTGAGGGGTGTGGTCATCTTTCTTGCAAGCGCTGCTAGCGATTTCATCACAGGAGCGGACATTCTTATTGACGGAGGTGTGCTGGGAAGATAAATGCCTGGTAAGGGAGTTCTCAATTCTGCGAGGCATGCGCGCTCGATGAGATAACAGCCGTACGAATGCAAGGCCGTACCCCTACTTAGACTATAGCAATTCTATGAATCTGAAGCGATAGAATATCCACACCACAATCCACAAGCTCGACCTTCTGGGTGAAACAATATCAGTTCTAGACATGAATCATCTTGCCATGTCTTCGGTGATGTTTCCCCCACTTTCATGTACCCCTCTCCCTTTCAAATCTGCCACGGTGGTTAGGTCCTCTCCAAAACCCAAGGAGTGTCTTTGGCTTACATATTTGCCTCCGTCAACGCGCAGGATTATGCCTCTAGTAGACTGTCAGGGGGCCCAGAAGCAGAGGAAAGCGAGGCAACCTACGTCTGGAAGTCATTGAAATAGTCACAAGCGAAGTATAAAACCCCCTTGGCAATGTCGAGGGGCAAACAAAGCCGTCCTAATGGGGGATAAAGGTTCTGGAATACCTTCTCATCTGGGGCGTTATTGGCAACGAAGTCATTGAAAAGCGCAGTATTGCCAATAGATGGAGAAACTCCGTTCACACGGACCCCCAAATGAGAATACTCAGCAGCGAGATGTCGGGTGATCATGTCGACTGCACCTTTGCTTGCACCGTACCATGTGAGGCCTGTGGTCGGATCTTCGGTGATGCAAGAGCTGATGTTGATAATGTTGCCAGATTGCTTTTCCAAGAAATGCGGCATGATGGCGTTAGTGGCATGGTATATGCTTTTGACGTTGATGTCGAAAACTCCTGGACGCGATCGTTAGCACGGGACCACATATTCTGCGGCATCTTCCATTTCAACGAACGGTCGTATTCACACTCAGGGACCGTGAGTGTATCTTTCCTACGGTACGTCCAGCCGGCGTTATTGACGAGGATATCGATGTCTCCAAATGTAGACTTCGCAATGTCGAGAGCTCGATCCCAATCTGGTCGTTTTGTCACATCCATCTGAATGAATTTCGCAGAACAATTGTTGGTGACTAGCTCATCAACAACGCTGTATCAAGGCTCATGGTACCCGTCAGCACAAGCTCAGAGAGTTTCAATTTAGCCCAGAGCATATCCTCACCGTAGGCCAGCTTTCTCGTTGATGTCGCCCACCAAGAGCTTGGCGCCCTCTTCGGCGAAGAGCTTCACAATACCCTCACCATAGCCTTCGAAGGGCAATCAGTCACTGTGTATGTGTATGTAACAGCTCAAAGATTGTACACATACCGCTGCCACCACCTGTGACCAGAGCGACCTTGTCCTGGAGTAGCCGACCTGGCGCCATGACGTTCCTAGTGCTTATCGAAGTGAAGGGATGATAGTATGATGTGCGAAAAACTTCCAAGACTGCACCATCTAACTGCAGTATTTGAGGTACGGTTTGCTCAAGGCCTATAACAATCACTTTGCGGATCGTGGTCAGAGCCACGGCAGACGCTTCCCTGCTTGTATGACGCTCTCAGATGCATTGTGACATTGCTACTAGCGCCTGAAAACTGGAGTTGGCGGGGGGGTTTTTCGGCTAACTCCTCGAGTATCTTTGGGTGATTTCATACCCGTGGAGAAGCCCCTGATTAGGTGGACCCGCAGTGTCAACGGCAGAAACTTCTGCTTCGCGGACTTGCAATTGTACGGCAATCTCCTTATTGAGAACCGGCTAAGATCAAACCTGTCCACCCCAACGTACAGAAGACAGAGCTTGGATTGCGATCGAAGTCAGAGGCAATGGTGGTCCACACACTGAAATCTTGTCCACGATCGATGCCTGAGGAACCAAATCAGTAATTTCGGTGGATGTCGCCGGAAGAAGGTGCTCACCATCTTGGTACTCAGAGCTGTGAAGCCTTCCTGGGAAATCCTTTCTGGTGCATACTCCATTCCCATGTCTTTTAGCAGCATCTCAAACGCCTTGTTCGCGCCCGCGGCGTTCTTGACCACGGAAACAAATGAGGGCCAATGAGCCTCCAGCTCTCTTGCAAAGGACATTGCTTCGAGTGAACCAGCAGTATGGATGCCGAAGAGCAGTGTTTGAACGTCCTGTATGGAGACTGGCTCCTTTTCTCCTTGGTGCGGCCCCTGCGGCAAATATAAATTCACTAGGCTGGTATCATCACCCAAGTCCCATTGTGCGGATGCTGCAAACTTGAATAACTGCTCTGCGATGAGAGACATGGGCAAGGAAACGGCATAGGATCGCCCGTATGCTGATATCATTGACTAAGGAGTTAGTCGATCGAGTTCGGCGCCAGAGGCAATTATGAGCTCACCAAGTCTTTCACGATGATCGACAGAGAGGATGCCGGTATCGACTTCGGATCCAGCATATGGCAAACTCGCTGCCCAAACAGCCAGCTGGCTGCATCGCTACCCATCACCTGCTCGTGAACCTCTCCGAGCTCGAGTCCAGACGCACGTGCCAATGGTGACACCTCAACAGCCGCAGCAATGTTTACGCCAACCAGAATCTGATGTGCAAGTTTGATGCGTGAAGCTGCACCCAAGCTGCCTGGAATCTCGTGGATCTGTGAACCAATGGCATGCAGAATGAGATTTATTCTCCGAATGCCTCCTATATCTCCACTGCAGAGCAGCGACAGAGTGCCTGCCCTAGCACGAGCTTCACCTCCTGATACAGGGCAATCAATAAGGGAAATGTCTGTGCGGCCCGCATCGCGAATTTCTTGCTGAAAAGCGCCGACGAAGTCTGGTCGAGCGGTTATCCCTAGGATAATGGTACTTGATGGTGGGAGGTGCCACAATGCTCCCTTTGCGGGCTCTAAGAAAAGGGCTCTTGCCTGATCAGAAGTGGCCACAACGCATATACAGCATTCAGAAGCCGCAGCGAGCTTTGAGGCACTGGAGACTCCATGACCACCTGCCTCTTCCAGCTTTCTCATAAACTCAGGGTTGATATCGTAGCCTGTGACATTGAAACCGGATCTGATTAGACTCTCGGCCATCCCGAACCCAATAGCCCCAAGGCCCGCGACACCGACTTTGATAAGAGGTGGCATGATGAAGGCCTCTTCGCGAAAATCGTTAAAAGTACAACCGTGGTTTCGCGGCAATGGCTCGCTCTTAGTCATTTATAATCAGTATGCGCTGTGGCCCATATATCTGTCCGGCCACATTGAACCATGATCTTGAGCTTGGAGCGCTATTTCTTCGTCCGAAGCTCTCTTCTCCACAGCCCCTCAAAGGAATCGAAAGGCCGGTAGAAAAATGGCAAAATGCACTTCCGCTCTGTCAGGTTCAATGTGCCTTTTAATCACCACTCTCGATGCACATATCTAAGAGTTAATGAAACTGTCAGTTTGTTTTCGACTGAGAAGTCTTCCAGGAGATTGATACTAGCTTCGCTAAGTAACAACATGTCAAAGTACGAAACCAGGCTGTGGATCAATGGCGAGTATGCCAACCCGGAGCTGGGCAAGACTTATCCGTTATACGTTCGTTGCACATCAAGGGAAAAGGGTTCCCAGGCGACACTGACATGAGGTCCAGAATCCAGCCACAGGCACTCATATCGCTGATGTGCCGATTGCAAGTGAGGCTGATGTCGACAAGGCAGTTCGGGCAGCTCAAGACGCTCAGCCCAGATGGTCCGCGACGCCAGCATATCTGAGGGCGAGGGTGATGCGAAAGTTTTCGGACTTGATCCATGAAAACAGAGAGTATCTCCAAGAGGTCAGCCGTGTATGCATTTTTAGGCTGAGGTATTTGTAACTGACTGGACTGAAGCTTGACTCGGTATGCATGGGTAAACCTGTGTGTCAGGTGGCAGAAGATATCGAGGAGGGGCGAAACATCATGAATTTCTTCTCTGGGCTGGTTGAAATTGTTCATGGCCGAACCTCTCTCAACGCGTCTGACCATCTCAATTTGATGGTGCGGCAGCCATTCGGAGTTGTCGCTGCTATCGTCCCCTGGAATTTCCCAACGATGTTGGTGAGCGTTTAGCTTCAGTTGTATCAAGCAGCGTTGTTGACAAAGTGAAGGCATGCCATGAGATTGGTCCATCTTGCGGCGCTGGAAATGCTTTGATACTGAAGGTGAGCAGGCTCCCAGCGGTTACTTATTTTCGATGTGCTGACAATTGGTTTTCGATGAGACATCGGAGAAATCGCCTCTCAGTGTAGGACCCTCGCATTGCCCCATGACCCCGACATATGTGTACTGACTGCATCAACAGGGCATATACCTGGGCCAGCTCTCTGCAGAAGCCGGGTTCCCACCTGGAATTGTCAACATCATATCAGGAGCAGGCGATACAGGATCATTGCTGTCTTCCCATATGAAGATTCGGTAAGTACGCGGGCTTGTATTGAGCAACGTCATCCTGCTAAGCCATGACAGTAAAATAAGCTTCACAGGATCAACGAATGCCGGTCGTGCTGTGATGCAGGCTGCAGCAAAATCGAATCTGAAGGACGTAGCACTGGAGCTCGGAGGCAAGTCGCCGCTGCTCGTCTTCGCAGATGCGAATCTGGAACAAGCTGCGACTTTTGCCATGAAGTCGATCACCACGAGTCAGTGTGGGCATGTCCCACTGATTATGTCCTTGTGCTAAGCATTCCACAGATGCTGGACAGATTTGTACTGCTTCTTCACGAGCGTACGTCGAGAAACCAGTGGCGGGCAAATTCAAAGAACTGCTTGCTGCTCGCTTCAAAACTCTTAATCAGGGCGACCCAAGCAAGCCAGATACTTCCCTTGGCCCTCAAGCAGACTCGAAACAAGCGCAAAACATCCTTCGCTATTTCGATATCGCGAAGAAGGACGGGGAGGTGCTGCTCGGCGGAAAACCCGCACGGGAATTTGGCAAGAATTTCATCCTCCCAACGATTCTTACAAAGATTCCCGACACCAGCCGAGCCAATATGGAAGAGATATTCGGCCCTGTATTGGTGCTGCACGAGTTTGAATCGGAAGAAGAGGTGGTGCACCGGGCTAACGATACAGAATGTCAGTCGCTCGCCCCTCACGTAGCACACAGATAGGATTGCTAACCAATGGATTAGATGGTCTTTATGCTTCGGTCTTTACGAAAGACATCAATAAGGCCATGAGAGTTGCAAGAGCTCTGGAAGCGGGGAGTGTGGGCGTCAACACCGCGTCCCCATATGGCGCCTATGAGCTACCTTTCGGGGGCTTTAAGGCATCAGGAATAGGGCGTCAGAAGGGCTCAGCGGCCCTGCTTGCATGGACCCAGGAAAAGTCTATTTTTGTGAATCATGGTGACGAGTAGCAGAAATGAAGTATATCATCTTTTATCTCTAGGTGTACAGAAGTTCTGATCATCTCTCGTTCAAAGTTTTGATTCTAGTGGTGTCAAACGCGTCACTCATGTCATCGTTGAGATTGGTACTAGCATATTTTCAGAGTAATTCTGAATGCTACTTTGATGATCTTGAAGTCGAACGGTCTGCCCCAGAGTTATCGACGACACTTGACACAAGCTAGGGTGCGTACCACTCTCGCCCACTCACCAGCAGCAGGAAGCGTATCCTCTCTCTGCTAATTCAACAACAGGCGGCCCCATACAGTGTAAAGCTAAATCATTATTAGGCTACGAGGCAGCTAGCATTCATGATTTTCTAGGAAGGGAGCTCGGCCCGGCTACGGTATGTAGATACTAACAATGTTGATCATCGATATGCCCTCCGTAACAGAAAACATACCCGGAGCTTGATCCAGCTCCAAACGCACTGGAAAAGCCACGGCTGAGGATACAGCCGTACACTAGACTGAAATCCACATCAATAATCGTTGCTTCGTGTCGTTGTAACCAAAAGATTTTTTTTAACAAGACGCCAGATCAGCTAAAAGGTGCCGCCCCGCACTGATCGCTTTCATTGCTGTTTAACGACATCGATATTTGCTTGAAGTTGTGTGACGGTTGAACAAGGCTGTGTCGACTGAAGATGGCGCCAGCTACACCCAAGGTTGTCCGCTGGGGCTTGATGGGTGAGTGGACTAAGATTCAACAATAGTGCGAATTACTTACTGATTTCATTTCAGCTACGGGTGATATTGCTAGGACGTTCGCCAAAGACCTCCTGATTGATCCCAAGTCCAGGGGAACAGAAGACATTATCCACGTTGTGACTGGTGTTGCTTCTTCGTCGTCAGCAGCCTCGGCGGAGCGTTTCAAGGAAGAGATAGTCCAACCGCGGCAACCCTCGGAAATCGCGTGCAATACGTATGGATCATATGAAGAGCTCGTCCAAGATCCAAGCATTGACCTCGTGTACATCTCGAGTCCGCACTCACATCACTATCAAAACTGCATGCTCGCGTTGAGCAATGGCAAAGCAGTACTCTGTGAGAAGCCTGTGACCGTGACTTCTGTCCAGGCACACAAGTTGTACGAGGTGGCTCGCGAGAAGTCGCTTTTCTTCATGGAAGCAGTTTGGACGCGCTTCTTCCCTCTGAGCATCACCATACGCCAGATGATCCAGGACGGGGTGATCGGCGACCTTGTCCGAGTCTATGTTAATAACTCGACTGGAACAGACCCCGAAGCTTTAGATCCATCACATCGCTACCTCAACAAGTCATTGGCCGGCGGTGCACTACTGGATATTGGGGTCTACACCCTTACATGGCTGTTTCAAACGCTTTATCACACCCAAAATCCCGAGACTCGACGCCCTCCTCATAGTCTGTCGAGCCTTGTCGAGTTTCACGAATCTTCCGGGACAGATCAGATGACAAGCTTGGTCATACGCTTCGACATGCCGTCTAACTCGAGGCTGAAGACTGCACATGGCATCGCAACTACCTCGATGGTTCTACCAGATGCAACTGCTGACGGAGGCCCCACGGTTCACATATATGGCTTGAAAGGCGAGATCCAAGTATGGGGACCCGCCCATCGACCTCAGAGCATCAAAGTGATACCCAACATGATTGGCAAAGAAGCGTTTGAGCGCAAGTTCGATATTCCTGCAGGCGGCCACGGGATGTTTTGGGAAGCAGACGCCGCGGCGAGATGTTGGATTGCTGAGGAGGTGGAATGCCGCACCATACCTTGGGATGAATCGATACTCGTCATGGAAACTGTGGACGAAATCCGGCGGCAGGCGAACATTGTCTATCCGACTGAAATTGAGACCACTGACTACCCAGTCAAATTAGACTCCCGGCCCAAATAGGCGTGGCTTTCCGAACTCAAGCGATATGAATCATGTTAAGAGTAAAAGACTACGTCGCTGGACAGTGTTGAGTGCTACGATAGCAAACGAGGTGGCCACTCCGTCCTACCTAGGTACCTTGGCCCAAAGTATCTGGCAATTCCACCCCACATCACGACCGTCCAAATTGCGGGGAGTGACTTGACTTCGAAGAACTCGAGATGAATTTTCCCATCAGGCCGAGCGCATTGGCGTAGAAGGCTCACTAATTCGGCTATGACTTGTACCGGTGATCCTTGGCCCCGTTCTGCACCCAACCTGCAACAAAGGGACGAGATGGAAATGGGCCGTATCTGCTCGTCTTCGGGCCGATTTGACTTCATCGGCTGTGAATACCACAGAATTACTTGTCAGCTATCGCAGACATGTGCTCGGTAGGTTTCCACGCACTGTTGTATTGAAGAATTGAGCCGTTTGTTATTAAGACATTGACTCATGTTCCAGCTTCTTCCCTAGGCGTTTCCCATTCAACCACCCCCATGCCATCATCCCCCAAAGATTAAAACCCAGGAAGGATGGACTTCGAGCCCACACTTGCTTCGGTGTCATTGGGAAATCCAGAGGTACACCCGATCACTAAGCGCCTCTCTGCAGCGGCAAGCCATGGCTTCAAATGTGTGGAGATCGTCGAGGCCGACATCATCAACGAAGCAAAAACCCTGGGCCACGATGACTCTGCGCAAGGTCAGATAAAGGGAGCCGAATCTATCCGGAAGATATGCGATGACCTCGGTCTGAAAGTTGTGGTATTGCAACCATTCTGGTTCTACGAAGGTCTGCTAGACCGAGCGGAGCACGCGGTGAGGATCAGGAAGCTCGAGCTGTGGTTGAAGATGGCAGCTGTCCTCGGAACCCGCCTCATTCAGATACCAACGAACTGGCTGGGTGAGGGTACCACGGGTGATGTCGGTATCATCACGCAAGATCTAATTGAGATGGCTGAAATGGGCCTGAAACAGGCGCAACCTATATCCTTCGCCTACGAAGGCGTCGCATGGGGCACACACATCGACACCTGGCAGGGCACATGGGAGATGGTGAAGCGGGTCAACAGGCCTAATTTTGGATTGTGTCTTGATACCTACCACATTGCAGCCCGCGTGTGGGGAGATCCTACAGCGATGTCTGGGATGAACGAAGACGGTGACAGAGCATTGGACGAGTCGCTGGACGAGATGATTCGGGAGCTCGACGTCAAGAAGATATTCTACGTGCAACCTAGTGATGCTGAGAGATTATATGAGCCTTTGGTTGAGGGTCATCCGTTTTATGACCAGATGCAGAGACCAAGGATGAGTTGGTCCCGAAATGCAAGACTATTTTGCTACGAAGAAGAGTATGGGGGTTACCTGCCGGTGGAGAAGATCCTGGAGACCATTGTCGTGAAAATGGGCTATTTGGGCTTAATTAGTGCCGAAAGCTTTTCGCGAGATCTGTTCAATCCACGGCCTCACATCCCTGATGAGTACGCACGTCGCGCTATAAAGTCGTGGAAGAGGATGATCGAGGTGCTCAAGCAAAAAGCTAGTGAGACGGTCCGGAATGACCTACAGAATAGGCAGAGTAATACGGAGTAACATAATGAGTAATTAGGTCTTTCTATCTAGATACTCTAGATTAATAAAATTATTTACCAATATTTTTAACACGTATTGCAAAATCTTAAGAAATCGCTAAGATAGCTGTCATTTCGTATCTCGGCTTAGACTCGTTTTGCACTAACTTTTTCACTACGCCAAATGATATAGCGCAAATGAACCTCGAGAGAACCTTTGATCGTTTCCCATCTAAGGATTACACCTGGGCACTGCATTTTATAATTTCACTAACGAGCCTGAGTATTCAGAAAAGTCAAAACACTACTAGACTATACTTGTGTCTTAAGCTTTGCTACACTGAGCTTCCTCGCTAGCAGTTTTCAACCGCGGAGAAGCTCGACCAAACTGCGCTCAATGATGCCCTAGCGTTATTGTGACAAAACAAGCCCTCGTTTGCACACGAATCTCAGACCACTTCCCGATGCCATGGATGTCCATCGGCAGCGCTCGTAGCTTGCGTCTACAACCTTTTTTTACTTCAGCTTTCTCTCAAGGCAGGCTGCACTTTATCAAACAACCGAGAAACAGTCACACATGCGAAATCAAAATGTTGATTGACTGATAACATCGACATTTATTACCGTATGTGAAAGCTTACGGCGGACTGCATCGATCTCGCCAATCAGTATTGTTCTTGACACGCCTTCCTCAGCATTTGAGCTCTTTTCTCTTCTCGAATTTTCACCGCAAACTGAAACCTTTTTGGACCAGTGTTGACCCCGGGTTTATACTCGTACCATGGCACTGGAATCACTGCTCCGTCATCATCGTGTTTCTTAGTCACGCTACACGCCCACATCAACATAGTCGTCTCGATGAACAAGGACCGCTCGGCCACAACGAAACCAGGACAGATTCGCCGGCCAAACCCGAAAGACGCGTAACGTTTAATGTTTGGGTATTGGTTCAGGGGAGCTTGGAAAGTGGGATACTTCGGATCTAGCCAACGTTCCGGATTGTAGCTTTCGGCGTCAGGGTAAATGCTCTCGTCTTTAAACATCGCATACTGGTTAGCGTGAATGATGGCGCCTTTGGGGATGAAGAAGCCGTCAAAGCTGCCTTCCTTGGTTGATAGATGTGGGATCCCTTGAAAGTCAGTATTGTATCCGTTCAAGTCCTGACCTTGGGTCGCGGTTTTCGTATTTCTGCAGTCATAGGGTGCAGGGTGATTGGTTACTTACCTCCAGGTACTACCGGCCTCCATCGTAGGGTCTCCTTGATTGCAGCACGCACTGTCGGTAATCTTGGAAAGTCATCGAAAGTGGGTAGACGGTCGCCGATAACCTCATCGATCTCTTGTTGAATTTTTTTCTGCCATTCCGGGTAGTACCACATGGCTAGGCAAAATGATTGCATGGTGGATGAGGTAGTTCCCGAGCCGCCCTCGAACAGTGTCCCTAGGCAATAGGCCAGGTCGAAGTCTGATAGGTCGTAGTTCTTCTCATTGTCCAAGTAGCCGTAGATAACGGCGCGAGTGCCGTCATTCGATGGCTTCTCAGTGATATATCGCTCACGTGCCTCAGTCACCAGTCCATGGAAATATGAGTACTCAAAGTTGTGTAGTTTTTCGGCCTCTCGTTTGAACCCTGCGAGGGACTTTGGCAGATATCTCAGAAAAGGGAGAAAGTCGACTAGATAAGCCCCCGGGGCTCCGGTTCGCTCGAGGGTATGAACAATAGTCATAATTTTCTTCACGTGGCCCTCTTCTTCGGCACGGGATACCTTTTTCCCGTAGATGATTTGCAACATGGTGACGGACGAATACCGTTCGAAGAAATAGTCATATCGATCGGGATCCTGGACAAGGTCATCAACTAGCCGTGCGGCCTCGAATATCTGCATATCTCCCCATCCTTCAAGGGAAACCGTAGAAAGTTGAGCCGCCGCCAATTTTCGAGCATTACGCCAGTATTTGTTCAACGGACTCGAGCCTAGATTACCGCCTCCGGATACAAGGTCGTGTAGCATAACGATAACAGGCCGATCCGAGTAATGGGCTCCTCTGAGAGCGAGCATGTCGTTGGCGATATTTACGTCCGAGATGACCACATGTGTCGCTCCCAAGATATTGACCTGATATATGGGCCCGTACACAGCAGCCCACTCCGTGAACTTGTGATAGGAGAAATCCTTGGGAAAATCGAGTATACTACCAATAAGAGGGTAACCCTTCGGACCAGGGAGACGTTTAAAACCATGGTATTTCGCTCTAAGGACGAAAAGATGGTACAAAAAATATGAGCATATAGAGGCAGCCACCAAAATAATGGTTGCAGACATGTTGATCGAGAGTGGTGGAGGCTGTTAATCGTGATATGACGTGGAGCCAGCTTCGGTTCTTCCAGCAGGTGAGGGTCATCAACATCATATAGTATACACGGCAGAAGTCGGGAAACCGTGAGATTGGAAAAACTTCTGGTGTGTCAATGGAAGACGTCATGTTAGACTGCGACCAGCATACAGTACATTGCTATGTCAATAACCCACCCTGAAAGACACCCCAGGATCCCTCCACTTCCCGCCCCAGAGATCTGCCCAGTACCCTGGAGTCAGAAATGCTCGGCCGATAGGATCGCCATGCACGTGAGACACGGTCAAGCACGGCTGCACCTGAAGACCGCTCATAGACTGACAAAAAAGGGCCTGAGCGCGGTTTGTGAGTCAAGACACGGCCGTAAAGTTCGCGACCTCAATACGCTGGGACAGACGGACGGAGGACGGATCTGGATGCGCGCAATAAGTCCAGAGATCCAGAAAAACTCAAGAACTGCTAGTGGAAGCGCCCCCCTCCCCTTACCCCCCCATAGTCAGGTACTGTATCGGCGCCATGATTTGGGCGACTCGGGCAGTATGCGCTCCATCCACCCAGTCGGTGTGAAAATGATATAGGAACGACTATCCCAAACGTGCGGAGCCGTTTGCGATTCTAGAAGTCTGGAGAAATTTGAGAAGCAATGGGAGTCACTGCTTTTTTACTCCGAAGATAATATATTGACCGGTGTGATTTAAGGAATTTTCATCAAAGACAGTGGAGTTAGCAACTATGGACATCTTCAGTTGCCTTTTGGAACCATGGTCTTCCTCCCCTCCATCATGCTGGTCCAGTCTGGATTTTGTCTTGCTCGAGCACCATATTTCCGCAAGCCCTCTGGAATTATATTCTCCCGCCCGACGTCTGTCATACGTGCGATGAACACCACTAGATGGGCATCCAGAGCTGTAGGCTTGTCACTAAAGATCCATGTCTTTTCTTCACCAACCATTCGGTCCAGAGATGCAAGGAGATCCCTTGCTTGTTGCTCCATTCTAGTAACTTCGGTTGGAATGAGGCCGTCAACCTTTTTTTTGCACTCTATTCATCTATCAGGATTTGGAATGTGGTATTTGAAGGGTTAGGAAAGCATAGAATAACGTACATCGACAGCTTGAATTCGAGGGCCTTTCTATATCGGTTTGAGATGGTCGGATCTTCAAGTCGAGTTTTGATTGAATCCACAATACCCTGGATGACATCCATCCGGCCAGGGAATGACAAAGAGAAATAGTTCAATGCGTGGAGGTCGATCAACAACTGACGGATTTGTTTCTCGTGGGCGACAGGCATGAGTTCTGGATATTTGGATGCCATGTAGAATGTCATCTTCAGACTGTCTGGAATATTGCCTGATTTTCCTATGCAAGAGAGCACAGGTACCTTTTGCATTATCTTAGCGACTAGCCAGGCTAGATTCAGTACTTCGGAATTCTGCTCATACCTGGCCTTCAGGATTGATATCACAGAGGAAATGCTCCGTCAACTGTTCCTGGCCAAAAATATCGACTTCCTTCAAACTCACGGCCATCTCGGATTGTGCATCTTTAGGCTGACCTCGAAGTCTCAGGGTGTACAGAGCCATTAGGGAGCATATTGAGTATCGGTTGTAGTATAAGATATACTCATTTACGCTGGTAGCCATGACAGCTGGATTGACAACTGTTCTCTCAACTTCCTTATGAAAATTCCCGAAGTGTCAGGCATTAATTGATCCTCTTGCTGAATGCAAACTAGGAAATAGATTTTGATATACACCAGAGAGATACAAATGGTATCTTCCGAACCCGTAACAGGCAGAACTAGTGGTCCCTACGCATTAGGGATAAGCTTTATCGACCCCATTATCCGCCGTGAGACGACAGGATACTAGTCATGTACCCCGTCCTATGCCGCGAAACCGAGACCCGTAACGGCTTTCGCTCATCCGGGGTCAAGGTTCCGCGGAAGACGATTACGGCATCTGACATGGAATGGCGATCTTGTGGGCCGATATTGATGAGGTCTGTGACCACCATTTTGCTAAAGTCTGGAAACGAGGCTCTGATTACGGCCGTAGTTAAGGGCCGTGTCCGACGACGTGGTGAAGACCCCTGTGTATGGACTTTGTCAACGCCGCGATGCGCCGATGTGTGATGGCTCTTCAAAGAACACAGGAGCAGATTTCAGCATGACCACAGTAGTCACTCTGATAGATGTCACCCACTGCTGCAAGTTCTCTACGATGGTGTATTTCACGCTCGCTTTGTAATAGGAACGTTCTTTCGCAGATGACGTTGGGGTATCTGCTCCACTGACCGAGAGTCTTCATATACTCTGTATTCTTCATTGAAACCGGGTATCTCTATCGACCAACCACCTTACCTTCCCTCTTTTCGCTAAAGTTTTTGTGAAGTTGATCGCGATCATAAAGTCCTCGGCACAGTACCTCAGCTGAACGAGCTCGACATTACTATTTTGCTGATCATGGAGACTTCCCAATATTCCGAGCTACCTGCTAGAACGGCAGAGTTGCTCCAAGGCTCAGGGCCAGCTGCTGAGACTCTAAATGCACGCCTTGAGCATTTTGCCTCCATGCAACTACGAATACCCGACAAAGATGGAGATTCAGAAGTCCTCGATGGAGTCACCTTTGTACATCATTTTGTCAAAGCTCCCGGAGACTACGATCTGATTTCCTGGCACTATGTTGAAGCTGGAGAGGGGGAACCTATCGTGTTCCTACACGGAATCCCGTCCACTTGGTATATGTGGCATCACCAAATGGCTGGCTTAGCAAGTACGCACCGCTGCATTGGAGTTGATCTAAAAGGATACGGTCAATCCGAGAAGACACCAGGAGACTACACCCATGAAGGTGCGGCAGAACAGCTGTACGCCATGCTCCTGCAGATTGGTGTCGATAAATTCAATCTTGTCAGTCATGACCGAGGAACTGTCCAAGCCGATTTCATTGTGGCGAAACATCCCAACAATATTCTTCGCTACGGTCGTGGTGAACAACATTTGTATCACTTTAATCCCAGCGTTGCTCCGCAGGAAGAGCAGTTCCGCAACGCACCTTGGACGGGTATCATGGAAGACCCTAAAAGGCTTGTTCTGTGGGCGTACACATGGCTGGCAGTCTTACCCATTCCCGACAATGAAATGATCCGGATCATACAAGAATGGTCTTACCCTGACATCAGCCGCTCAGCACAACGATATTTTCTGTGTTCGACGTTCCGAAACGAGTGGTTGGCAAGACGTCGTACGCTACTAAAATCTTGGATATGTCCAGTGTTGATCATGCAAGGCTTTGATAGCAAAACAGAGCCGCGCGAATGGTATGAAAAGGCTCGTGAATACATACCGAACTCTCCAGGTGTATTGGTAGACTTTTTACCAGGGGGACACTTTTGGGCACAAGAAAGTCCTGAAGAGACTACGGGTGCAATTCGAAAGCTTCTCCAGATGTAATTTGGAGGCTTCTAGATTCTCTCTGTAATGAACACTGACAGAGAATAAGTCTGATAACATAGACCCAGTAGCTCTGTCCAGACAGTGAGATTGTTTCCACAAAAGATGGCCTTCTACCTACTTTACCGCCGTGAACGTGGCGACAAGTCCCACGCAGCTCCCCATTCGTCCATACCATCATTTGATTTCAACTACAATTCGGACAACAAAAAGCCTGGGCGCTGGACTGCACATGTTGTTCATTTACTGAGGGAGAGCAGCTCCACCACGAAATTTCCACGCCCAATATTCTAGTGCGGCGATATACCCGAATACACCGAGTCCAGCAATGACTCCCTCAGCTTTGTCACTCAAGTAGCTGTGGTGCCGAAATGGCTCGCGCTTGTGAACGTTCGAGATGTGCAACTCGACAAAGGGAATATCGAGCCCTGCCAAGGCATCGCGAAGTGCCACCGACGTGTGCGTAAAGGCGGCGGGATTGATAATGACGGCGTCGATGCCCTCTTCGTAGGCGGAGTGAATCCGGTCAACAATGTGACCCTCGTGGTTCGACTGAAATGATGAGAGCTTGAGGTTGTACTTGCTGGCTTGCTGATACATGGAGTCCTCCACGTCCTTGAGCGTCGTTGACCCGTAGATAGCCGGCTCTCGCGTCCCAAGGAGGTTGAGGTTGGGTCCATTGATAAGAAGAATCTTTTTAAGTTGCTCCTCGGCCATGTTGGACGCCTGGGACGCTTGGGCAGGTACGCCAAGCATAATAGAAGACGCAGTCTTTGCGCAAGTTCCCTCCTGCTTTCTCTTTCCTGGCGGATAAGTCTCAACCCATGCACAATGTCGCCCGTCAACGTAGGGAAGATATACACTTTATGATGAATAAAAGGCTCGGCGATTTCCTTACGACTGACCATATGAGCCACAACACTCTTGGGCTAGGCTGCCTTTTTTTATAATCCAGGCGTGGGCACCGATCCTCTCTGGTCGGACGTAGTCAGTCAGCAGTGCGGCATGAACTTAGCCGAAAAGGCTCCATCGCGGCTGTGTGGGGACACCAGAAGAGGCATTGGGAGCGTCAAAGAGCTGAGTATCCCCGATACGTTCACGTGTTCACCTCTCCAACGATGAACATGTTGCTCAAGTTTACAAAACTCTAGTCCCTCCAGGTGTTAATTATTAGCACTGGCCTCGAACAGATGTGACGCTGGTGCGAGGCCTTCCGGCGATTGTACAGCAGTCGTGTGAGGAGGTCCCTTTCCTGGTCAGGACCTCCTCGTAGATACTGTCTTTGATGAGGAAAACCTATCCCGCGTAATCTATATGGGCTTCTGGGGTCCCAAAAATTCTCCTCCATCCGGCTGAAGGTCCGGGCCTATTTACGACTTGGCCGCATTCCTTGTATCTAAAGCTTCCCGGATCGCTAAAACGGGAGCACGCCTGCCCGTCCACATTTCGAATTGGCAATATGCTTGCTCTTTCAACACAGCAACGCCATCTTCCACCTTCCAGCCAGTTTGGCGTGATGCAACCCGCATGAGAGCAGTAACTGGCGGGCGATAAGCCATTTCAATCACTACCCCGGCGCCCGTCGCGAAGATGTGCTCTGGGATGTCGGCTTCGGTCACGTCGTCGGCGGGAATGCAACTGACAATCACGTCTGCGGTCGGCGCTTCAGCCAGAGACCCGTATATGTCAACTTGCAGAGGAGAGAAGTCGGCTATCAGACGTTCCGCGGTGTTCCTGCTTCGATTCACCAGACCTATGTGTGGAACGCCCATCTGCCTGTATGCGTACACAGCTGCGCGTGCTGCGCCACCAGCCCCGATAACGAGACCAGTGTCAAGTTTGCTCAACCCGCTGCCCTGGATGCACCTCAAGATACCAACCCAGTCGGTGTTGTCACCGCGGAGAGTCCGGCCTGACTTGGTCTCCTCAACAATGACTGTGTTCACCGCTCCAATTCTGGTGCTAGCCTCTGACACGGAGTCCAGAAGCGGTTGGATGTTCAGTTTATGAGGGAATGTGACCGACGCGCCGCCAAATTGGGGCTTTTGCACTAGATCACGCACAGTATCGTCGATCTGAGGTGTTTGGTGTATCGAATAATGATGCGGCAAACCTAGCTCGGCAAAAGCAGTATTGTGAATGGTGGGACTTAGCGAATGAGAAATGTTATTCCCAAAGATGAAAAAATTGCGTTTTGGGAGTTGACCCATGAGATGCTTAGCGTAGTTGACCTGGGCCAAGGATATCTGACCCGGTGCCGACGGGGCTGGTAAAAGAGGATGGGTGACAAAAGAGACGGGGCTGATGATGCGGGACAGCTGGCCTGCCGAACCCATAGCCACTGAAATAATGGGTTTGCCCGAATGCGTCTTATATTTCCGTTGCAGTAGTGCCAGTTCGTGGCAGTCTGCAATGTCAGTAGCCTGAAAGCTGAGCTTCAGGATATCTGCAAGAGTCGTCAGCATGGACCTGAGGTAAAAATTGGCACGGGCTGATGCAACGCACCTCCGTAAGTGTTCTGTTCTATGTAGTGCTCAAACAAGGAATCTGACCACCTGATGTCTCCAGTCCAGTCATGGACCGAGGCGATAAGTTTACTGGTCCCCTTGTGCTTGACAATTTCTTGCTTCAGGGATTCGGGCCAAGCAAACTCCACGTCGATATACTCGCACCCGTGTTGGGCGGCGAGTAACATCAGTTCAAGGGCTTCAGGTGCTGCATAATCCGGAAATTTGCCTCCTTGTGAGACTGTCCGTACGGTGAAGATGATAGGGAGGTTCGAGCGTTGTCTCAACCAGTCCAGTTGCGAGAGCACATGGTCTTTGGAGGGTACTTTAGTCCCCTCGTTGAGCCTCAGCAGGTCAACCCGAAGCTCCCACACATCACCTCCGTAGCTGATCCTTTCGAGGTTGCTGCCTGTTTGTGTGAGATCAGGAAAGGTGAGCGGAACGAGGAAGATTTGTTTTGCTTGGGCATAGTACGACGATATCAAATCCTGCTTTGTGCCGTTGCTCATATGTGAAGCCATAGTTTGATGAAATGACCTCCAGCGTCCAAGCAGAGGGTATTGGCCTCGAAAAACCGGCCATATAAGCGGTTTTGGTTGGAGGGCGTTCCAAACACGCGCTCCACTCACGGCAAAGGGCTCAGCCGGTCCATTACGGGACCGTGAGTCGCGCGCCCTAGGAATGGCACCAACCCACTTATCTGCCGGGATCAAACCTAGTCGAACATTTCCGGTGATCTACTGTAGTGCAGAACCCACTAGTTCATATTGCTGTCGTATAGCCCTCCTCATCACGTGGACTGGGGCAGGTCTGCCAGTGAGAATCTCGAACTGTGAAATGCCCTGCTCAACGAGCACATCGAGGCCATCCACCACGACCCAGCCCCCTGTGGACCTCGACTGCATTTGATCCATCAACCGGGTCACCAACGGCTTGTACGCCAGCTATGAACAGTTAGCCGCGGAGGTTCTGATCACTCGTATATTCTTACCTCGACGAAGACTCCGCCCGTTCGGCTTTGCAACCATTGATCCGGAATAGTCAGTTCATGAGCTGCTTGTCCGGAGATAGAATGAGCAGGGATGCAGGATACGATCACTGTAGGCTGACGTAGTCCCTCAGGCCACTCAGACTCTAAGGTTGAAAGTACATGGACATCCAAATTCTGCTGCCTGTAGTGGTTCGCAAGTGCTTCTGCATGTGAAGCCGTCCGATTGTAAAGGCATACGATCCTAATTCCCAGGGTTCGACAGGCATAGATCGCTGCCCTGGCCATACCTCCAGCTCCTATAACTAGAGCAGTACTGCCATCGCGAATGAAGTTGGCGGGAGATATTTTTCGCTCAATACACTCCCGGATGCCAACGTGATCGGTGTTGTAACCTTTCATGATAGTATCAGTGTTATTAGACTGGTCCTGGCGTCTCTCAATGACTAGCGTATTGACTGCGCCGATATCTTGCGCTTCGGGGCTTACACTGTTCAGCATGGGCAAGACCTGCATTTTGAAAGGCAAAGAGATTGCTAGACCACCACATTCGGGATCAGCCAAGAGTTCGTGGATGGTGCTGAGATCATCTGACTGGCGCAACCCATAAGAATGCGGCATGCCACACGCAACATATGCTGCATTGTGCATTGCAGGTGAAAGACTGTACGAAACGCTCTGCCCGAGGATGGTAAACTTCTTTCGAGAGTGGATGAAGCTGGAATACAACGCCATTTGAGCTTGTTCGATTGTGACACCGTCGGTAGACATGGTAGGAAGGACCACTGGTGAGAGGACTGGATTGAAACAGACAGAAGTCCGGCCGAGAGCACCTGTGTTGTACGCAATCAGTGGCATTGTCCAAGTCTCCCGAGCGATCTGAGCATCGTAAAGAAGTTGTAAATTCTCCGGGGCGGAAGCAACTTCGTGGGTGACGCGAACAGCATCGCAAGCAAGTTGCATCGCAAGGTCATGTAATTTAGTCCATGAAACTTCCTCCGCAACTCTGGCCTGCTTGCTACTCTCATAATGAAGGGTTCCAACAATTTGAGTGGAACCTCGGAGTGACACGAGGGATTCCACCTGATCACGGCCTATCCCCAGACACACCGTCAAGAAGTCTGGAGAACTCCGAAGGCAGAGTCGAAGGAGCTTGAGATAATTGACCGAGTCCTGCGCTCCTAAATATGAGACATCCATCATGATGGGAGCTCTCGCATGTCTTCGCAAAGTGGCCACTGCCTTGGGAATCAATTCCAGAAAGTCCTCGGCAGTATTGAGCCTTGGGTCGATGACGATACTGATCATGTCTGCGCCAGATTCGAGTGCATCGTATTCTAAGACATGCGCGTCGAGCCAGTGAAGCGGAACCTGTAGTACATAAGTGTAGGAAGCAGACAAAGCACAGACAGACCGCAGGAGCTGTGGGACGCGTCCGTAGATACGATGTAGAAAACGAACGAAATCCACCTCGGTCTGCTTGAGTTTTAGCGTTCTAGCCGGATTCCTTGCGTTGGGACTATCGAGAGTCCAAGTAATGTTGTAGAAATCAAAATTCGAACACGAACGGTAAAAGGCATCGTGGATCCTGTACAACTGCTCCTGGTTGTTTTGATCCCCAAACATGTCGCCAAGGTCAGTTTTGTCTCTTTGAACGTAGATGACAGGATGTGTTTGAGCGAAGGTCCTTAATAACCGCTTCTGAGCATTGCTACCGAACGCCGTCAAGCCGCCAATCACGTGATCGTGACTGTAGGTGCTGAGGAGGGACTGGGTAGCTTTTGTCTCAGCCTCGCGGTAAGATGGCATTCCATGAGTGGAGATATAGTCGTACGGTGTCATGCCCGTCCCTTTCTCAAAGGCCTTGCTAAAGTCGACATACTGACGGCGCAGAACCACAGATGCAATCACGGATAGAGTATGTTTGCCGGCTCGTGGAAACCCAACCAGAAGGATGCTAGCATGGGAGCTGTACACCATTTTATCAGTCGCTGTTGTCTGCGCTTCCAGGAGTGCGACTGTGTCGGAAGTATCAGGGCCTGTATGACGGCCTGGAGAAGACAGCCTCGAATAGGATGTACGAGACGCAGTCTCCGGGACAGAAGTCATCGCATGGCTGTTTGTTACCTGAGGATAAAGGTCGGGGGCGCACTCAAGTGCCTCAGCTTTCCGCTTCATGGTCACTAAGGTGCATTCCAGAGTAGCCCTCCATCTGTCCTCAGCATTAACACAGGTTTTCAGAGAAGAAATGGCAATGATAAGGGTGTCTTTCTTCTGGCAGATTCAGTGCACGGTGCTGCAGTGGGAGGCCAACATTTCCGGCAAGAACATTAGCCGATCACGTGACTGTCAATGAGGAGACTATAACGCCCGCGCAGCCCCCAGGAAAAAATCCCACGCAGTTCTAGAGTCGTCTGAGCAGCCTCCAATGCGGTCTTCAAATGTCCACATCTTACCCTGGTCGAAGCATTGACCAAAATTACCTCGAAGCCGGAACCGGGCTACCTCATCGAGATTGTTTGGGCAGAGTGCGGCAGAGCGCTGTTATCCAGAGGGAACCATCAGAACTTGCTCAGCTCATGGCCCCATGTCCGACTCAGGCCCAGCATATCCGAAACGCCAAAGAATATCACAAGCCTGTAAAGAATGTCGAAAGCGCAAGTCAAAATGCGGAGGTGAATACCCATCCTGTCTGGTCTGCGTCTCGACGAATCGCGCGTGCTCGTATGACCAGAATTTCCGAAAGCGTGGATTGCAAACTGGCTATGTGCGAGCTTTAGAAGCGCTGTTAGGTACAATCGCCCGCGACTCTCCCGAAATTGAACGGAAGATCCGGGCATCACTCCGTTCGCGAGACTTGCAAGGCGAACTGGACGAGAACCGGTTCACGGATGTTGCTGTCGAGACCTGGCGGAAATCTGGTCTCTCAAAAGACATCGAACAACTTCTAGCAGCCTCAGAGGCTGTTTTTAGCACCTCCAGTATAGCTCTTTCGCCAATCTCCTACTCAGATGTCGAGGATGAGCAGGGGAACGGGGCTACCGGTCTGCAAGAATCTACGCAGCAGCCGTCCTTAGCTTTACATGCTTCTCCTGCTTGGGATGGTCCAACTCAGAGCCTTCCTGATTGCTTGTTGCCACTAGGAACCTCGGAACTGGTCGAATTTTACTTCTCACAAATCCAGTGCTGGTTCCCGGTCTTGGAACGCCGAGACATCCTGCGCATTCTCCATTCGGAGACTCCTCCTTCGGTTCTTACAAACAGCGACAAGGCTCTGAAATCGTGTCTCTGGGCTATATCTGCCTTGGTGACTGCTCAAAGACGCTTTAGGTCCAAGGTACGCCTCACTTACGAGCAGGTGCTGGTCGGTCTTTGTCTACAACTCAATGAACACGAACAGCAACCAGAATTGGGCCATGTTCAATCTAGAGTAATCACTGCTCTCCTGAGAATCGGTTTGGGTCAGCTCCATGCTGCGTGGACGACGATCGGTGCGGCGATTAGAATGCTTCTCGGGTGCCAATATCGTCCTCCGCGCTACTTGCACACTTTATTTGGGTGCATCATGCTTGACAACTATCTCTCTTCCCTTTTGCGAAAAGGTTCCTACTTTCCACCAAGCGACCAAATATATCTCGCCAAGGTGGACGAAGATTCAGTGGAAGAATGGGAATACTGGATCCCGCCCTCGGAGTGTACAGCTGTTGTCGCCGATGGGAAGAGAACCCCGCTGCGGTCGCTTAGTATCCTGAATTTCATGACTCAGCTTATGTATCACCTTGCAAAGATCAATGATCCAAATGTGGATGAAGCAAGGCTTGCTGAAGGTATCACTGCTCTGCAGACCTGGAAGGAAAATCTGCCAGGAAATCATCAGATCTCAAGCTCTGGTTTCTCCAATCCCTCTCTTTTGAATTTACATCTGATGTGGAATTTCGTCATGTGCACTTTGCTGATGAAGATCACTACCCCCCGAAACTCTATTGTTGAATTGGCAGAACAAAGCGCAACTTCTACTGTGGATCTCCTCAGCATCATTTCAAGAGACACGGGCATGCAGACTCCGCTGTTGCTGGGATATGCCTCTCAAGCTTGGACCTGTTTGCACGTTCTAGTTTGCCCTGAGGCAGACAGCAGTGCATGTTCGGCCATGGCGAGGCTTCTCGAGCTGAAGGAGAGCTTTCATCAATATTGGCAAACAGGCGACTGTGGCCAAGAGAACCAGCCGCATGAGGCTGCTGAGATTGAACAATCTCATCCAGGCGCTCCAGGGAGGACGCTGTCACCGTTGCTTGGAACGGCTTCCTTGACTATGGATGCTGCACGTCCAATTCCCGATGATACGTCTGCCGAGGCCGACCGCCATCAGAGATCTCTCTTTCAATCTTTTCCAGAGGTACAAACTGCGACCACCCATCCTCGGGGTCTCGCTACGAACCAGGCTTTACCAGCAGAAATGGGAGCTAGTAGCGAGCTGGAAAACCTTGATGTGCCCAGCGCAGACCAATTCAGTGATGTCAATGATTTTGATGCCATCTTCACTCAAGGGTCGTGGATAGCGCCGATGAGGAGGTAAGTGGCACACCATCTGTTTGGCCTTGTTCGTGCTGATCTGTGAAGGCCTGATGATCAATCTGACTTTGCGCAAAACCTTGGTTTTATGGGCGGCGAGCTTGACCCCGAATTCTTTTCAATCCTGAGTCCAGAGGCGAACCCTCTGTGGGGGCATTGTGATCAACCGGAAGCTCCGAATGACCTATAAATTCAGTTCTCGTGCGAATTTTTGCCACGCCTTGATCCCTCTCTGCGCGTGCGTGTGAGGCACACTGGGATCAGGATCCGACATGGTGCGGGAGAAAAGCTCCATTGATACCCACCCTTCAAAGCCCAGTTCTTTCAAGAGAACTCGGGCCACCTCGACAACTGGAAGATAACCACCTTTATCCTCTTCATAGAGGAATAATCTTGCATTTCGACTCCAGCTCATCCTAGAGGGCTGACCATCGACGTGGAATGGATGATCCTGCGTGAGAGGAGGATCCATCCTCTCAGCATCCACGACCTGGACGTAGAAGACTTTATCGAGGGACACCGTCTTGACGATTTTCTCCAAGGAGGCCTTGAGGTCTTCGTCGGCATTAGAAGTTTTGCCAGACGGACTCGCGGGATCGGCCCAGACGCGGCCGGCAATGTTGAATGTGTCCAGACAACATCCAAAGTTAGGACGGTCAACCCGTAAGATTACCTCCCACAGTGTCTCCCACGTATCGACATAGGTTCCCCAGGCCAGGTTCTCGTAAGCAAATCTCACCGGGATGTCTTCTTTAATGCCGAGGTCTGCCAGCTCTCTCATATCCTGGACGATCAGATCCATGTCGCCGGAAATCCCGCCCTGCTGAAAATTAGACGGAATCTGTATGATGTCGGTGCCGAGGGCTTTGACAATCTTGAACCAGGTCTTGAGCTTCTCAATTTTCGCCGCATGTTCCTCTCGATCAACTAGGCCTTCATAGAATAGAAACGGCTGAAGGCCGATGATGATCAAGCTGAGACTATCACACACTCTTCGGATATGTTCCGCTGCTGCGACAAGCGATTCCGGAGTCACCTCTGCTCCGTCTTTCTTTGCTAGATATTCCAAGTCTTCGTAGAAAATCTCGATGCCCTCGAAGCCGGCCTTGGCGGCTTCTCGTAGTTTCCCCTCCAAGTCGTGCACCCAGGCCCGACCAAGGGACATTGAAGCTATGGCTGATCTGCAAGGCATGGTTGGGACGAATTGAAAGAATATTTGCTGAGGGAAAGGAGACAAATGTTTCTGGAGCGAGGGAATTACGACATTATACGTGTCCCGCTCCCGGCGGCTAAAACCTATTCCGGTGCCCACCTGCTTCAAAGAAAGCCCTTGGTTGGTGTTGTGGCATGAAACCACTATCTCCAACTCGCAACAAGTACTGCCGTCCTCGTCGAGGACATCATTGCCGTTCAGAATGCGTTGTAGACAGGATGCCCTAGAAGTTGATCGCCGGACTTGTCTCCGCGGCGTTTTGCAGCACTGCCCGCGCAGCATCCACGTCTATACGTTTGGCGGTGTCCTCTCCGACCCAGAGTCGATACTGCTCTTCTATCTGGTGGCCGATGATTCCCGTTCCTTCAATTGTCTTCCAGCCATGTTTCTCGGCGAGCTTCAACCACCTCGTCCGTCGGGGTTTGAAGCACATGTCCAGCAAAATTCCTTTCTCGCTTGTGGAAGAGAGAAGATACTCGATTACATCCCGCCCTGCAATTTCCTCGGGACTCTGCGGTTCAAAGTCGGGCACTGTACCCACGATGTAGAATGGTGCCACCAGCGATTTCCCTTCTTCGACCGAGCGCACCCATACGATCTTGATGCGGTCACCGTAGACTTCGGCATCCTTGCGTAGTGCGTCGACCTCGCCGGCATCCCTGTTGACAATGTAGATCGGGTTGCATTGTAGCTGATCGTACAGAGCGTAGAGGGCAGCCCTGGAGGCACCTCCGGCGCCTATTACGAGAGCCGGCCTGCCTTTACCCTTGCCCTGCGAATCCCCATCTGATAAAGAGCCTTTGATACCTCGCCAGTCGGTATTGGTCCCCCGCAGCGAGCCGTCCGAGGCTCGATACACATTGTTACAGGCTCCTATGGTGGCGGCATGCTCGTCGAGCCCATCGAGATGTTTAATGATTGTCCCCTTGTAAGGCATGGTCACCACTCCACCAGCAAATGTGGGTTTTCGAAAAAGAGCCATGGCGTCTTCTACCGTGGGACATTCTTGAGCAATGAACTTCCAGTTGTAGCCGAGCGACTGTGCGATGAAGTCATGCATCAGCGGTGCGATGGAATGTGTGACGCCGATGCCCACCAAATAAGTGAACGCGCGCTCATCTTTAGAAGAATCATTCGGCGCCATGGCTTAGAAATGTTCGCGAAAAGTAGTGAGAAAGTCTAGAATCCTAGCCGGTGGTACAATTGTTCAATAACTGGACACAATTTCCTTGCCTTGGGCAGCGAACAGGTCATACCACCACGTCCCATCTTCAGAAATCGAGGTTGCTTTTCACCTTTCAGTGGTCGGTTAGGCATTTATCCGTGCCCCGAGTATGAGGCCCAAGCCCAGCCAAGTGCATCCGCTCCGATGGGCATTCTTTTCCTAGGAGGAAGGTATATCTTTCTTCGACGCCAGCCCAGAAAGAGGTGAGAATGCGGCCAAATAGTAATTGATAGGGGTGCTCAGGTCTATCCCCTTAGCTTTGATATTGTCATACTCTAAGGTATCTGGTCAGACTAAGTCTTCTCTCGGTTTATCACTTTTATCACTATAGACCACGTTCCCTTCGTCCCTCAACCCGCGAACCTTGCAGTCATTTGGAGGTACTATATGAGACTGTGTTTAGAACTCTAGATCTTCCGCACCCTCAACCCACTTTTTGCATTGCCAATACAGCAGGTCATGTTTATCTCCACATTTCTTGAAACTTCCAGGTAAGTCGCTCTGCTCGCGTCTGTGTCCTGGCATGTCCAGCAAAACCTTGACACCCATCGTTTTTTCTTGGCAGTAAGCCAGGTATCGGTATCCGCTGGGGAACTTTCGAAGAGCTTCCTCGTCTAGCGAGGGGATCTTGTTGGGGTTGACGGGAATCAATTTGTCCTGAATCGTAAGCTGTTATGCCGAGGAGTAGAATTGGAACGACAAAAAGATGGGCCCTTACTTTCTCGTACCAGTGCCTCACATATCGTGCTTTCCATTCGCCACTCTCGGTCTTCAACCAGAAGAAGCAAAATCGACAGTCGCTCTCGGCATCTGCCTCGTCGTCATCGAAGAAAAATCTCTGAGTGATGGTGGCTTTCATTTTCGTCACGGCCCGAGTGGCTTCCATATTGACATCGGTGCTGGTTCCATGACAACGATGCATGATGAAGGCACCATTGTCCATTCCTTTCTGAGATGCCGCAATGAAGTCAAGATAGTGCGTCTTACCCGTCCAAGTGGTGTAGATATATGCATCTGGGTGGAAGATAGATTTTAAATTCTCCCATTCGCAAGCATCGCTGTATTCCCATTGGTCAGGTTAGGTTAAAGATGAGCAGGATACGGGCACTTGCCGATACGAAGGCCATCCTTCCGCCAGCTCTCTGAGCTTGTAACGCTCAAGGACAAGATTATCCGGTCCGTTATTGCGCACAGCCTTCTCCGGCCTAGAACCCGCGGGTAGAGTGTGCAAATCAGGCATATTATACGATAGCGATTGGTATCCGGACCTTCTCAAGCCAATGTCCCATTAGCTTGTTATATACCGGCTCGCAAGCTGTGTACAACAGGATCGTTCACGTGAACGGCTAAGGTCTAACCGGGAAAAGGGAAACACTATGGGGTAGCAGTGCTAGTGCGGTGGGAGGACTCCGCGTGGAAGAAATATCCGCATTAAAGACCACGAGGCCATCGGACACCCATTTAGCATGGATCGCTCGACCTCTTCTTCGCTTCAAAATCTTTCCAACCTAACCTCGACGAGACCACGCCTCTGTCTAAGGCCACCTACTCTTTCAATTCTCTATCCAGTGCACAAGCATCATGGGTGTCCTTGCTCCCAAAGATCTCTCCTCCAACCCTGCTCCTACTCAGGTCTACAATTGGAGGGTATATGCATTGGCAACATCTGCTGCGATGGGCTCGGCGATGTTTGGCTATGATTCCTCATTCATAGGAGGTTCATTGTCTCTCCCATCCTTTCGACAGAGGTTTGGATTAGCTCATGCTAGCTCGGAGGAAAGATCTGCTCTCTCCGCCCATATTGTCAGCACCTTCCAAGCTGGCTGCTTTTTCGGGGCTATATTTTGCTACATTATCAGCGAGCGCCTCGGCTTAAAGAAGACTTTGATGCTTTGTGGCGTTCTCTTCGACGTTGGTGCTGTCTTGCAAATTGCGAGTACTGGTCAACTTGGCTTGATCTATGCGGGCCGTGTATTTACGGGTAAGACCTCAACTTTTCTTACCTGTCGAGATAGGGCACCCCCGAGAACTCACACTGTGCGCAGGTCTTGCTGTGGGAGCCTCGTCTTTGATCGTCCCCGTCTATATTTCCGAGTGTTCTCCGCCCGCCATCAGAGGTCGTTTGATTGGCATTTTTGAAATTGTCCTGCAATTGAGCCAGATTATAGGCTTCTGGGTCAACTACGGAGTCAGTGAGAACATCTCCGGTACGGATGATGCCCAATGGCGCATTCCGTTTGCTCTCCAATTCGTTCCAGGCACACTCCTTGTCGTTTTGATGGCTCTGCAGCCCGAATCACCCCGATGGCTCGCGAAGAAAGGGGAATTTCCTCAGGCGCGACGCATTTTGGCCTCTCTACGCCAACTCCCCGAAGAGCACGAATACCTTGCCTGGGAACTTCATGCCATTCGTGCGCAGATCGAGGCTGAGAACACCGAGAGTGCAACTAGCCTGCTCGGGAAACTCAAGGAAATTTACAATACCAACGTTCGCACACGCCTTCTCATCGCAATGGCGCTGATGATGCTACAAAATCTGAGCGGTATCAATGCGCTCAACTACTATTCACCCACCATCTTCAAGTCAATCGGCTTCACAGGAACGGACGTCGGCCTCCTGGCCACAGGAATCTTTGGCATTGTGAAGGCCACCATGACGACAATCTTCATGCTTTTTCTCGTCGACCGCTTTGGAAGACGTCCTGCCATGTTGGTTGGATCTGCTGGTGCCATAGTTGCCATGTACTATCTCGGCGGCTACACCAAACTATCGAACTCGTTCAATGACACACCCCCCAGAGATGGCGGCGCATACGTTGCCATTGTCATGATCTATATCTTCTCCGTCTTCTATGCTATCTCGTGGAACGGTATTCCTTGGATCTTCTCGTAAGTGGCCTTGGTGAGTCTGAACTACTTGATCTAATCTTTTTACAGGGCCGAGGTCTTCCCCATCGAAGTGCGCCAGGTCTGTTTAGTCTTCACGACTTGTACTCAATGGCTTGGCCAGTTCATGATTGCTTACTCCACGCCCTATATGATCACAGGAATCACTTATGGCGTTTTCTTGTTCTTTGGAACTTCGGTCGTCATCGGCGTCACCTTTGTTTTCTTCTTCTTGCCAGAGACAAAAGGTGTCGCTCTGGAAGATATGGATATCATGTTCAACGTCAAGGGCTGGGCATGGCAAAAGAGAAGGGAGACAGACCGCATTCTTGCCGAGAGGCGATTGCAACTGCAGAATGACAACGTGATTGTCGTCAAGGCCAATCATACCCACCTGGAGAGGAACGGAGCAGAGGAAAAGGTGTGAGTACATCAACGTCTGCGTCGGAGTTGGCTGCTGAACTCGATGGCAAACAACCCGTGATGGCCATGGTATCCCCCTTCATACTTGATAGTTAGACATTACACAGAATTCCCTTGTGGCACTTGCACACTTTGGTTGGATTTTGATTCAAAGAGATGGGAAGAGACAATCGTTTGAGCTTTTCCTTCGTAACAAGGATTGAAGCTACGCTTGAGTGGAATACTCGGTTCTACAGAGAATAACGTGCCTTCTGGATCCTGTCTAGGAGCTACTATATTTACATACATTTTATTGATGAGAAGCTGCGACCCTTTCGTCCAGCACATTGTGTTTCGAGCCTCGAGTCTCAAGTCATCTATTTTTACCTATCAGGAAGATCGGGGGTTCGAGGCGCGCTTAAAGCGTGCAAATCATTTATTGTCAGCTTGGGTACACTTGAAGGATTTACGGTGTCTCAATCGGACATAGTAAGTTCGGCCTGGTTCCGAGTGCATCTACTGCACTAAGATGTGGACAGACGGTTAAATTCCTAAGCGAAACCTTTCACAGGGTTGGTGGTTTACTCGCGGGAGTCTCTCCACAGCAGCCTCGGCCATGTAGTTCTCATCGAGCAACCAGAAGAAATCATTGAGAACAACGGCGACAACGTTTCTGAAAAATCCCGCCTACTTTCTACGGTAATCATGGCAGACAATAAGGTCTCTATGCCGGTACCTTCTCTGGCTTCTACGCTCAAGGACTCCTTCCGTTACGGCTCGTCGCTTAGGAAGACGATCCCGTCGTCTACAGCATGCAGGACCTATCTGCTCGGGTATCCTATAGCGCAGTCGCTTGCTCCTCTTTTGCATAATATGCTGTTCAAATTGCGTGGCCTGCCATGGACATACCAGCTTCTCGAATCGACCAATCAGGAGGACTTAATATCTGTGTTGTCACAGGACAACTGCGTTGGCAGCGCAGTGACGATGCCTCACAAAGTCACATTCACGGCGCAAACGGACGATTTGACTCCAGAAGGGCGCGAGATTGGTGCCATCAACACAGTCTTCATCCGTATCTCGTCTGAAGGACAGCGTCGATTCATCGGGACCAACACTGACTGCGTCGGCATCCGCGAGGCATTCGCCCACCACGCGTCGCCAGAACAGCTTCTCGCAGCTCAGTCATGGCCAGCATTGGTTGTCGGGGGAGGAGGTGCTGGCCGCTCTGCCTTGTACGCCCTTCACAGATTCATGGGCGTGGGGACCATCTATATGGTCAACAGGTTCAAATCCGAAGTTGACGCCATCGTCGAGACCTTCTCTCAGGTAGTCGGTTGGACAGCGACAATTATCCACGTCGATACGTGTGAGCAAGCACAGCGACTTCCGAAGCCTTATTTTATCGTCGGAACTGTACCCGACTACGCTCCAGCAACGCCGGAAGAACAGCTCTCACAAAAGATATCGCAGACTTTGATGTCGGATTCTACATCCCAGAAGGGTATTGTCTTGGAAATGTGCTATTTCCCACGAATCCGGACGTCCTTCTACGAGTTTGCCGAGGCTACAGGCTGGCAGGTGATCCCCGGAACAGTTCCAATGATCTGGCAGGGCATTGCTCAACAAGTCTTATGGGATGAAAGCGTCGCGCCTGCCGATGAAGAAATGGTCAGGCAAGCCAGTGCAACAGTATTGGACGTTATCGAGCGTAAACAGACTTAGCAATAAGTTCTCAGAGTCTGAGTATGTTGCAGCACTGAAGGAGTATGCTCGAGGTTATGGCTGCTTGTCCCGTGAGCCACCAATACCTTATCGTGACAAGTGAATACCGAATGACCATGATATTCAGAACCACTGCTGTTGTCAATGATGAGGATATGCCAATCGGTGGAGTGACATATTTCCTTGTTTTTAATGTTCTTAACTAACGGACAGGACATCACTGTACAAATAGATATACTGCCATCATAATTAATAGAAACTCCAGATAATCGCGAAGTCAGACTCGACAATTCATCATATTGGGGCCCCAACTGTCAACCACTTCGTTGTTGCAACACGTTTAATGTCATGAGATCGTGAGCTTTAACGGTGGCAAGACTGCAATGCCCACATCTAGGGTTGGGAATGACGGGTCCACAACTTCGTATATAGCCCTAGCTGAGTACGCTTCTATGAAAAATCGGATTCAACTTCCTCACTAGTCCTAAATCAGGACAATCTTCATCTTCGAAGTGGTATATCTCCGAATCTTCGCACCCCAGATGTAGATCGGAATATACAACATCAGCACAAACATCAAGATACCAGACATTGTTCCAAATACCTAGATAGTGTGAATGTTAGTTAAGGAGCAATTAACGTGCTGTCTCCACCTAAGAGAACTGTACTTACAACTGTATACCCAACTTTGGCAGACCAAGGGATAAACCCGTAACTGAAACCAAAAGCTACGATGTTTTTGACACCATTGACGACAAGGAGACCCTCAACAGCAATCTCGAAGTAAGAGTCCATGATATAGGTCATGGCAATACTCGCAGTGGCAGGTAGAACGTTGATCATACCGTACCCGATAAAGAGAACAATCCAGTGCAGACGTTTTTGAGCGCCAATCCCGAACATCAGTAGACCGCATGGACCTACGACAAAAGGAACGACCAGGAGTACTAATCTTGACTCGGGAGTATGGTTACGGCGAGCCGCTCTCCGCGCAACCCAGTCTGTACATTTGCCACCAATGAAAGCACCGAAAAGGATTCCAACTGTTCGTAAAGAAGGCAGATCAGTGACCAAGGACTTCGGGATCATTCTTGGGTATCCACAACTTTTCAAGGGGAGGTTTGACTCACGAACGCCTGGTACGTTGATTAGACCACTTACGCCAGGCCCAAAACTATAAGGCGGGATAGAGAAGACGAAGGAGCTTAACGAGCCAGCTCCAACCAGCCATGCCAGGCTTGTCGAGTCTATCATAGAATAGAAAATTAGTTATTTGTCATCTTGAAGAGTGGCAATGGGGAGGCGACATACAAGCAAGGGCGCCCAGGGCGATAGCAGGGTAGGCCAATAGCGGCCAAGGTCTGATCAAGTGATTTACATAGCCGATTTGTGTGGTTCCAGACCATGGATTCAGTTCCTGCATGTAGGTCGTCTTAACACCAACTGTAGCATCTGAAATCGATGTAACATGTTCGACGGTATCCTCAGTCATCGACTTGTCCTCGACGCTCTCGTGCAGAGTTCCTACCCCAAGCGTGGCGGATGCGTCAATGTTGCGATGCCAGCGAGTCTCTGGAAAGAGGAAGAAGATGCCAACGCAGTTGATACCGGAGATGATGGCACAAATCCACGAGACCCAACGCCACCCAATTCCTGCACAATGTTCGTGTCAATGTGGGACATTTCAAGCCTACGATGGCGATCTCTCCTTACCCTCAGTGATGAAACCCGCTACTAACGGGCCCAAAGAGTTGCCGGAAGTGATGAAGAGCAAGTAAACACCCATTTTAGCACCTCGTTCATGTAGGTAAAAGATATCCTGAGAGGTTAGTCGCTCCATCACGGATGCATCAGAAGACTGCGGTAACAAACATTGACTATCAATGCACCCATAGATTCGGTACAGGATCCTGCAAAAGCCCCAATCACTCGGCTTGCGAGAAGATTATCCAGATTCGGCGAAGTCGCCGCCCATATCTCGCAGGCGAACAAGAGGACTGATGCGACCAGGAATACCGGTCTTCTGCCAAGGTACTCGGATGTCGGAGTCCAAAAGAAATTCTAGTGAAGCATATACTGTCAGCACTTCTGGTCTGATTAAGGACAAAAGTTGGAAGGAAAAGGTGTGTAGCTTACACATATACCTGCGGCTAGAACTGGCCATGTGAGGAGTCCCGTAGCACGCGACACATCAACCTTGAACTCAACGCTCAAGACGAAGAGCGATGGGGTGATACCTCCAACCCAGGCCGTAGTCATGAATGTAAGAATGCAGACATTAATAAAGGCTGCCCACTTCTTCCAGGACGGCATGCGAAGAGGGTCGTTGACATCGCTACTGGGGTGAGGGACAAGGACAACATTGGTGCCACGGAGATGGGGATGATGCTCCCCAACAGTCTCCGGGTTATCAATGAGAGTGACCTCACGCTCATCGTGGCCGAGCTCATGGAGAGTTCTGAATTTCATTTTAGGTTGTGAGAAACAAGGAGCAACAAAGTGCGTAGTGAACTGGAGGGAGGCTTGCAGCAGAGGGGCCTAAGAATGAGTGCTGGTTTGGCCAGCCTCGGTTTGGGCCCTGACATTATATACAAGCAGCCTCTTGTGCTTTTCGTCACCCCCAGAGTCTCGACTCCGGAGAAGTTGATCCACTGTTGCTAGAGCGGTCTAAGTTCCTGGTGAGCTGGATAATTGGTAACGAGACCGGAAAACTCGGGTGGACATGGCAGGTGTAAAGCCCAATATCACAATATGAGAAGAATCACCACAGACATCAACCTCCTCATGGGAGCGGTACGGCGGTGGCGGGGACACAATGCGCGGAAAAATCGGGGGAATACTTCATTTGCTAACTGATGGCCACCATGGCAAATTGTAATGAGCTGGGACAGCGGCCCAGTTGAACACACCAATGGAATCATTGAAATACGTGCCCCATCAGTTTATCTGCTTGCACAAAGACTCCTCAAGCCACTGGATTGTTGCTGCAATCACGCCCAAACATGGGAGCAAAGACCAGTGACACAGCTCCGAAGATACTAGTGCTTATCGGTAGATCTAGATCACCATCTGATCAGGGAAACATACAGCTTGAACTTTGTGGCGCTCTTTTGGGTTGTTCATATGGAGCGCGAACTTTTTCGCTTCACAATCTTCGGCCGAAAAGTGTGGACGACTCCACACCCGCAGAACGTCTACAGTAGTACGATTGAATGGTGAATGCGGGGTGTAGTTACGGTGCTCAAAACCAGGCTGAAATGCGTTCAGCGAATTTTGATGGTATCCTTCAGCAACATAGTAGAATCGTAACGACTCGATACTTTGAGGCCTAGATTTCTGCCTATTGTATGCACTGGAGCGAAGACCAAATGGCTGAGTAGCAGGTAGATAGATATGCGTAGTATGAAGTAATCATCCTCTTCCCCGCAATCCACGTGCTAGTACTAGGCTTGGCAATCGCCTGGCCCCGGACTCTGTTAAATCTGTTGATCGGGGTAGGGATGTTATTGTCTTTGATGCAGATTACCATTATTTTTCTTGACCGTGTTGCAGCTATGGAACTAGATATGGCTTGTGCTGATATCAATGGTGAGCGGCCTCAGCAGGACCAGCACAGCCGTCAGTAAGTACCGCCATACATTGAATTTTAATTCCTAAATTTAGCTTCAGCTTCACTGATTTGGGTCAGAAATATCATGAAATGTCCCATTTGTTCAAAAATGTTTGGCAGAAAGTGAGTCTGACTGTCCCAAGATTAGGGCTGGCTCAGTTCTAAAACCAAAAGCAGAGACTCCTTAGTCAGACATCAGCGGACTCACGAAAAACCAAGATGGGTTTCGAAGCGGCGGAGGAACGTGTGCATACCGTGTTCATCGTGAGTAAACCACACCCCTGGCTACGTTGACATTCACTTGTTATGGTGAGCAATGATTAACAATTCCAGGTCGAAACTGAAGTGTGAGAAAGAAGTGCCGTCTTGCTCCCGATGCGTACAACGGAAAGTACAATGCTTCTATGACAGGCCGCAATACTCGAAGTCGCCGAGCAACTGCATCAGAGCTACAGATTCAGCTCAACAAGATTCTATTGATACGGAAGAACCTGTGAGCACACATCTGTTAGAGCCAGATGTACTCCTCGAAGCACAGCCAGAGACACGCGTCCCGGATACGTCAAATTCTTTAGGCTGGGATGACGGACAGACCAATTCGCTTTCGTCGGCACACGACCTTCACGGCCTTGACTGGACTAGGAGTATTGATGATGCTCTCATAGGAACCTCAGACTCGGTCATCGATCCTTCTAATCAAATTCCTCTTGTCGATTTCGATTGGATATTCAGCATCAATGATGAGGAACTACCTGGCGCTGTGACTGATTTCTATACTCCACAGCTACATGATCCCAGCCCAATTCGAGCCAAACTTCAGTACGCGAATGTAGACTCGGAAGGCTGTCAGACACCAGTACCGGCCTCACACCCTTCTACCGACTTGAATAGTCCCGGCCTGCGAGAGGTATGGCCAATAGCTTGGCTGGAAGAATCAGCTCAATCTTCCGGCTTTCCTGTTCTTGGTGAACCGGAACTGAGTAATCAAAAGTCGGCAAATTTCTACCAAATTCGTCCCATTGATTCAAATGCGAGAGAATCTATGATCGAAGTACTCAGTCTCCCCACAAAGCAAACCTTGTGGAAGCCTACATCCCTTGCGAATTTTCTCGAAAGTCGACACATCGACCAGTGCATTGATATGTATTTTGCTCATTTTGATAAGGTGAGCCAATTCTCGGCCACAGATCACCTTCTGCGAAAGACTGCGCGAGAAAGTGTATGTGACAAGAGTTCAAGCGACGCTAATACAAATGACAGACTATATCATTCATTCATCGCCCAACATTTAATCCTTCTGAGGACCTGATTGTAACCTTGGCCATGGCGTGCATTGGTCTCTGTTACACTGGACTGAGAGGTGCAAACGCCTTTGCTAATTTGTTGTCGGAGTACCTTCGACGTCTCCTGATATTTATGGTAAGCTGACCGAAAATTACCCAAATTCTAGCTAATTGTCACAGGGAGAATCAGACCCGGTCTTTCTCAGGACAGAGGTTTATGTCAAGTCTCAGCTGCTGCAGTGTATTCATGGTGTGGCTAGTGGCAATAAGCGGCTTTTCGAATTCAGCAGATCTCAACGAAGCTTCCTGGTCAGCCAGTGTAAGTACATGGGTCTTTTCGCTAATCAGCCTTGGTTCGACAACCTGCAAAAGCCACTGGAAGAGCGATGGCGTAGCTGGGCGGCGCAGGAGGCACGCACACGTCTCGCATGGGCAGTCTTTGTTCGTTTCTCTCCTATCTTGACGCGCTATCATAGTTAATGTGAAGAACAGGAGTTTGATATGACCGGTGGGCATATGCACAATACTGCGCCTTGCCTGTCATTAGCCGACGTACAACTAAATCTTCCCTGCTCTATCGATCATTGGACCGCAAGCTCTCCTCAAGCCTGCGCTGCACTAACGCCTTGGAGTGCAAGCTTTCCCCAAGGACCGTCCCTGCATAAGGTTCTACTGGACATCAAGACTCCCCATGCTAACCTGGATGTCGACGATGAGCCTACAGATCGGCATCACAAATTGATAATCGCCTTTCACCTGGTTCGAGATCTGTACAGCATCTCACAGCTATGCGGCAGCCCCATCTCGAGCCTTACGCAAGGTACAGTCGACTTCGAGAAGAGCCGCTCTAACCTTCTTTCAACTCTTGAGTCTCAACTAGAACCTCTGAGCATCCAGAGTATGTTCAAGGGTCCATCAGAACTTGCCATTCTGATGCATAGGACCCTGCTTACACGTACGGCCATGGTTTTCGGAATGGGCCTAGTGCCTACCTGGCTCTACTCACTTTTGTGCGAAGAGACTTCGGCCCAGGCACGAGGAAAGCTTCGAGCCTGGACCCTCGACGATCCTAGCCGAGCCAGACGGGTAATGTATCAATGTGCTCAGATACTTACGGCAGTACGAACGTTTCCGTGCAATTTGCATTACGAACCATACAGCGTTTTCCACGCTGGACTTACTATATGGTCTCTGATTGACATTTTGCCTGGCGAGAATATTGCAGGCGAGACGAGACATCTACAAATTGATCGTATTCAAGGCGACGACCGCGAAATAGACGCTCTGATTGATGACTGGATCCAGAATAAGACACCGGCCGCCGTCGGGATCCATGAGATACCTGACCTGTGGGGATTTGAAAGCCGCCGACAGTTGCTGTATCAGATTTCTCAAATGTTGAGACGAATGCGAGCATTTGGTCTTGCCAGAAGTTTTTTGAATGTAATACTAGGCCTACTGAAGAGTAGCAAAAATTGGTAGAAGCGACCTGTGATGAAGAATCAATTTCTTGCTGCTTACACCGTGTGAAGTGGCGACAGGACCATGTCACCTGCTCCGCTCCGTGAATCAATATTTGAAATCGCAAGACCTTGTGGTCCATGAGGACAGGAAGCGGCTGATACTCACCACAGTTTCGGCCGATGCTCTGCCGGGTAACGTCCTCAGCTTTCATAAGGGAAGGGTGCTGACCCACCTCCGTATGGATCTGGAGAATAACCCTCCCGGATAGATGACAAGCCCTCAAATTGAGACATTTCGTGGAGCTTGAGACTTCAATCACGATAACACCTGCAGGGAAATGAATTACGAACATGGTGCTCCATTCTGTAAACATTGTGAGATCCCAGTAATGTCAACAAATTGTGCAAAGTGAGACCGCTGACATCGTTTTCGGCCGGCTGTTGCGGTGGAATCAAAGTTCCTAACGACCTCGAAGCCAATACATCAAGGAATTCAGTTGATTCTCACAGAGTGAAGGTCACACCACTAGTGACCACTCGTATTCGTCTTCACAGACTCAGATACATTACTAGTGTCCACTGAAGTGTCATTCAACAGTATACTAGATACAAAAGAGCGCCAAAAGTGCATCTATCAACTCGACAAACATCAAGCATACGCGATGGCTACTACCAAACCTATCATTATTATTGGATTCGGTCCAGTCGGCAGCCTTCTGTCACTACTACTCGCCCAGAAGGGGATCCCTTCAACAGTCTTGGAAATTCTTCCGTCGTACCCTGATGAGCCAAGGGCAGTGGGATTATTTGGGCCGTCGCATTTCGTGTTTCAAGACGCCGACATTTACGACGAAGTGGCGAGGCAGGCCGACTCTGCTACAGGACTTTGCTATCGCAAGCGAGCTGTCGATGATGGCAAAGGTAGTCAGAGGTTTGGAGATATCATTGCTGCCGCGGTGTTGGTGGACGAAACCAGCGGCCCTCCTAAGCCTGGAGACCATTACTTTCTGTTGCCGCAAGCTAAGCTTGTGACTATATGTGCGGCGAAGCTGAAAAGCGATCCGACATTGGATAGCCTCGTGGATGTCAAACTCGGATTCAAGTTTCTCAGTTCGCGTGAAACGGAAAATGGCGTCGAAGTGACTGCGGAGTCTGTCGACGGGACCACACACGTCTTTGAGGGAAGCTACCTTGTTGCAGCTGACGGGTCTCGCTCATCAGTTCGCAAACAGCTCGGACTGAAACTCTACGGCTATTCTTGGCCAGAGCGTCTTATTGCCTCCGACCTTATTCGCACCGTCGATCACGTGGACAAGCTGCCCGGAATCATTGTCGTCGACCAAGTGTACTGGGGAGTCGTCACACCTCTCGAACCAATCACTCCTGGCAAGCCTGGGCTGTGGAGAGTCTCGGTTGCCATCACAGATTCGTCTATTCCCTATGAGAAACTTGACGACGAAGAATTTGTCGTCGAACAAATTCGAAGACAACTGGATGGGCCCAAGGACCAGCCATTTCATCTGATCCGCCACAGGCCCTACAAGATGCACCAGCTACTCTGCTCAACAATGAGGAAAGGCCGAACATTCCTCTCTGGAGATGCAGCTCATATCAATAACGTAAGTTACTCCAAGGGAATATTGACTCTCTGGTGCTAATGATACTAAAACAGCCTATCGGTGGTCTTGGCCTGAACACGGGTATCCTTGACGCAGATGCGCTTGCCCAGACCTTTGTCCGTGTCTTGAAGGAAGGATCACCGGAATCACTGTTCGATCGGTACTCGCTGGAGCGAAGACGTGTTTTCCAAACCATCGTAGATCCAATCTCCACGGCGAATAAGCGTCGCATACACGACTCGCACCCCGATACTGTCGCGAAGGAGGATTGGTTCTATGCGAGCATTAATAACAAGGAAGATCCTACGGAAAAATTTCAACACTTTGAATGGATGAGAGGATGGAGGACGGATATGTCGCGTTTCTAAGCCAATTGCACTGAGTTCGCAAAAGAAGAGTCATCGAGATCATTGTCCTGTCACTCTTATTGGTTGGACCGTGAGTGTTACGTGCTACCTATGAGAACAAAATAAAATCGATAAAATGACTTCGTGGCCCTGAGATAGCTTGAGACGCCCAGTAGATGGCTTTGAGGAAGATAACCGCTGCAATGTGAGCATACGGTCTAAGGTTAGCATATCGGTAATCATTATCAGAGATCCTCAGTGTTCAGAGTTGCTTGTCAGTATTCAATCCTCCACATTGTGGCCAATGTCACATCAGCCTCTTCATCAAGAGCCACGTTATTGTCAGAGAGCAGTTGAACATAAATATCGGCTTACATCGCATGTTGACATGGAACTGCTGGCTAGACTAAGGAGAACTTGGCTCCTACCGCCCTGGGTTTTGAAGAACCTGACATCAGCAGCCCGACTTGCACGCTTGATTTCACAACGAGCTTCATCGAAGATGTCAATGGCAATGATTTTGCCCAAATATAAACTACTGCTCTGTTTTTAAGGCCGGTCACCACTTCTTTGATAAGAAATCTCCCAGCACCCGGTTCATCGCATCAAAGCCAACGTGTTTCTCCAGCTGCTGAATAGTGGACCTCCTACCAAAGTCCTCTGCGTTGTTACTAGTAACGAATCTTGCTGAGACTGGCCCATAGACTCTCGCTCCATTGTGCTCGGACTGGTAGGAAGGGAATGGCGCATCCGCATTGACAAACTGAAGCACATCCTCTATGAAAAAGCTCGCCCGGGCACGTTGCGCTGGGGACAGATGGTCTTCGAAGTTCATAAAGAGGAGTGCGACATCAAAGATATGCGTCGCTTCTCCCTTGCCAAAACCATCCCACGGGTTCTTCTCATTGAAGTGATACAAATAGCTTTCCCCCAACCATGTTTGGCACGTGACTTTCGCAGGCAGCGAGAAACCAATATCTGTTGCCCATTGCAAAATGTTGCTCGTCACCACATCATCTGGAGAGTCGGGATTGATCCCATAAGCTTCCTCGAGCGTCGAAACATCAAGTGGGTAGCCGGCTAGGCTCTCCTTCAAGAACTCGTGGAATCTTTTGCCCAGGTTAGGCAAGTGGGTGTCAAGAGCACCCTTGTAGATAGAACCCTGGTAACAAACCTGTTAGCTGATATTGTGGGAACATTAGATATATGAGCATTGCATACATCGAATTGGCAGTCTCCTATCAAGAGGCGTTTGCACCACGTCATCCCTGGTAGCATCTCTGTCGGGCCATATTTGAGAGTCTGCTTGTATGTGGGCAAGGCTTTCACCAGATCGTCGTCAACCACGGGGATGAGAGGAAGTCCGGGCGGAAGTTTTGAATAAAGTTCCTCCATAGGGCAGTTGAGTATGTAGTTAACACGCTCCTCAGCTGATAACTTGTCTACATTCAGTGCAGCTGCAATGGTTGAATACACATCCTCTGAGACAACTCTTGGAAGGTCTGGGAGTAGCAGTGGAGTGCCACCCATACTAATCAGCTGCTGGAACAGCAGCTCTGGAGACTGCAGGAGAAGCATTGATGTCACTTGTTGCCATCAGTTTAGAAGACTGCTTAGTCGTTTCTGCGATGACTCACCTGCTCCAGCACTTTGTCCCGCTATCGTCACCAAGTTTGGATTTCCACCGAACCCTTCGATGTTGCGCTTTACCCACTGCAAAGCCACCTTCTGGTCACGAATGCCGTTGTTTGTCTTGTAACCAGCTTTACGTAGCTCCTCGGAAGTCAGAAAGCCGGGGATACCCAAGCGGTAGCTAATTTTTGGTCAACACGTTGAATGGAGCTGGAGCGGACTTCTAAGCTTACTTCACAGAGACGCCGATGATCGCCTTGCCCATGGTGATCGATACCTCGACAAGTCTCGCCTGATCATACTGCGGCCAGCTCACTGATCCACCGGCAAAGCCACCTCCGTGTATGAAGACCATGACTGGAAGATTCTTGGCGCCATTCGGGACAGTAACATTCAGATGCAAACAGTTGCGATCGGAGATCTCGAACTCGGAGTGAGGCAAGCTCTGTTGAATCAAAGAATGCTCAAAATCACATCCTGTGGGCGACGAAAGTGCTTGAGGTCTCCCAGGTCGGTCAGCATAAAGAACATGGTGAGCCAGCCTGGTCTAGATGTACCCGAGTTTGTTCACATAAATCTCGCCTCCACCATAATCAAGGATCTCTTCTGGTACTGCAAGGCGATCCTTGAGTGAGGCATACTGAACGCCCAGAAATTGAGATAGACCTTTTCCAGGTACGCCTCGAAGGCGACCAATGGTTGGGTGTACAAAAGTGGTAGTCGCCATCACTTGGTCTCGCATCCTTCTCTGGGGAGAAGATTCTCAGACAGAATAGGTTTCCCCATCCTTTTGATTTGCCTGGCCCTTTCCGTGTGCTTCGTCGGCTGCGCCCTCTGTTCCTTCACGGGCTGTGCGCAAATGTAGTAAACGCCTATGCGCAGACTCGGAAAGTGGACAAGACCTGCCCCGGCTGATCGGGAATTGGAACTGCGAATTTCTTTCATCTTGAACCCCACAGATCTCACCGCGGGTTCGGCCGGGCGTGGTGGAAGGCAAATTCAGAGGACTGCGCACAGCAAGGAAAGAGATGTATTACGGATTCTACTGTCGTCGTAACCCCTCCGGAGGTCGATTCCGAAGCAACCGATGAATGCACGACTGGGGAACTGGGACTCAGGGAATATCGGCCCCCCGCCTTGAGGACGCCTCGGATGGACCTATCAACGTCCCAATTGATGGATATCTTGATTCTAAGGTGCGACTCTTTGTGACTTTGTTTTCGCGATAACATGTATATAACTGCCGTCGTTTCATCCTTTATCTCCTATTTTGCAAATCATAGTTTCTTCTTAAGATTTTGAGCCGGGGCTGAAATCTTCTTTACCATGGAAAAATTCAATCAGAATGGCTCAATGGATCGTTGTATTGCCAGAAGCGAAATCGAGAGTCTGCTTCATCGCTATGCAGTGCTCGCAACCGATGCCCCGGAGATCGACAAGATGATAGCCTTGTTTCACAAAGATGGTTTCTTCCGTCTGCCAGATGGCAAAGCAGTCAAGCCTGAGAAGTTTTTCGAGGTCATTCGAGGAAACAAGCCGCAATACGCCCGCCATCACATAACATCTATTGATATCCAATTTGTTAGTCCGACCGAAGCCCACACGCAGGCATACTTTATTGCCATGACGCAAATGTCGAGTGTCGATCATTGGGGAGAGTGGAAGGATATCGTGATCAAGCAAGAAGATGGAGCATGGTTGATAGCAGACAGGACTTGTGTTGTAGATGGTGGCGATCCAAAGGGATGGTTCAGATCTACGTATCCCGAACTTGGAGCGTCGTTGCTCAGCTCTGTTGCCAGTTCTGGTGAGACTTGAGTTTCTGAAGCTGCTGATAAAGGGTACTTCAAGAGGATGAGAAATCCGACATATCCACCTAGTCAATCGGCCAGTATCAAGCCTTTTATCGTTTGGATCATCCTTCTTGTACTTTCCCACTGTGGTTGCACGTGTTCTAGCTCCAGCTGAAAAGCGCCTAGGAGCCTCTTTCTTGCAGGCTTTGTCGACCAGGTGTTGTTCGTATAGCTATCATGGATATATCTAGACCATACAACCAATGCTGCGTAGAATAGTATTAGAGGATACCAAACTGGCGTGATGGTGCTTTCGGAGTTTTCAGTCGCTGGGTAAGAGTCTGCACTGTCGATTGATTCAAGGATCTGCCACGCAGCCGCGACAGCTGCGTTACCAAAGCTGGGAATGGCGTCTTTGCTGATGGTGACAGGCGCGACATATGCATGACTATCTGGTGAGGTGTCTGGGACTGGGACATATCCTGCTAGCGCCGGAAGGAGCCAAATCGCATCGCCAGCTTCCAAAACCATGTGGCAGAAGTGTATTAGTGGGATGATTGTTCTAGTGTTGCAACTGCGGGGCGGGTTATTCGAAGTCTGAAAAAGATGGTTCCAAGTATCGAGGGCTTTGTTAAAATGTCGCTTGATTCGGGAGTACTCGGCACCGGCGGACATCGGAAGATATGGATTGACAAAACCATCTGCAGATAGTCCTGATGTTAACATACCCTCGGACGTCCTTTGAGTTCTCATCCTCGTCAAGGGCGACATTGTTCGACCCGGTCCCGCAATGTTACTTCCAACTCTGCAACTACGGATGCTTCCATCTTTGCGTCCAGAAACGGAGGGCCTGAGCAACGCTCTAAAGCCATATTGAAATACCATTATGTCAGTTAGTAAAGCAAGCAGCAGTAAAAGGTCCTCATCAGAAGACCGTTCGGAGTTAGCTATCGCGGGGTTGTCGAAAAGGGCCTCATATGAAGATTTGAAGTTGCGCCGACTGTCGAGAGGGAAAGAAACATGGTCTGGTCGCAGCAGTGGTGGTGACTGCGTATGTACAGCACGCAGGGTATCCACTAAGAACCATGTGCAGACTAGGCTGTGGGCGAGTAGTCAGGTAATCATTCCCGACAAGCGCAACAAGCACGCGGGCTTGGGACAATATGATGTAGCTTGTATCCATGCTTACCTAGAGGAAGCCTCTTGATGATTGTGACTTCCACCACAGCCCTCCTGGTCTCTGTCTAATGCCACTCCTTTGAGCATGATTCGGAGGAATCCCTGGTAGTCAGCAGTCAGCTGAGGGTGACTATGACTCCAGCGTAGTGTTCTGCTGAAAAATCACTGTTTCACCATACCGCATCCAGCCAACCGGCGCATGCCTGCATTCGATTCCAAGCTTGCGAATTCGCTTGAAGTGTAGCATAGAGAACATACAAAAGTGCCTGCAAGGGCAGTCAATAACCCCTAACCTAAAACAATACGTCGAGAAAAGCGATAGCAAGGGGAGCACATAGAGTCGTGATTGGCTTGATCTCGGGCTAGTATGGTCCAGACGAGAGACATACCGCATGTATCCATCCCGGTTCTCTGGCAAGAGAGTTGTCAATTTCCATACAGCCGTTGAGCAGAGAGAATGCAGCTCTTTGTAAAGCTTGTGCGTATGATTCAGTATCATTTCCGCCCGCCAATATGGCGCTGCCCAAAAGCGCCTTGGTGATTACGAGATAAGAGGCCGTCGTAGTCGAAAAGGAAGACAATGAATGCAAGAATGGAGTTCCGTAAACGATTCTCTGCTGATACAGCTCCAGTAAATGTTGCAGCTTCTCTCCATTGGGTAATGCTGGGAAGTCGGCGAAGAGCATCAACGGGTATGTGATGTGAGGTTCGTTCCCTTCAAGGACTTCGGCGTTCTCGCCTGCCGAGTCGCGCGCAGATGTGTTCGAACAATTCAACGAAGGCAAGATGTGCGGTGTGTCATAGCCGTCGTCGAAATATGAGTAGAAGTTTGACATAGTCGAGTGATGATCATCTTGCATCAGTGCCTGTTTGAAAGTTGAGATGAAAGCGCCATCAGGAGTACTGGCTACGCGACGTGAGTCTGTACGGTGAGGGCGATGCTTGTCTAGATATCCAGCTTGTTATCCTCATGATTATCAACATTGATATCCGGACATCCTCTTGCCGGCAAGAGAAATTGACTAAAAGTGCCTCAAAGGTGCATAGAAATGTACTAAAGGCGCAGAGAGCCAGCTGGGAACTTGGTGAAGCGGGGGACGATGGGTCTTGACACTTACTAGGGAACATGGTCACCTCTGTGCTTGAGATTGCAAAATGTCACATCATGCGCCCAGAAGTACTGAAGGGTGCTGCACGCCTGGAAAAGACCACCTTGGTGGTTTTGGAGACATATGGGAATCGTCGGATTGCGTGGTGGCGGGGTCCGGACTCGAGGCAAGATTTCCCACCAAAGCAATCAAGACTTTTGTGTTTCTGGAGGCGATGCAGAGCCAAGTTCATCAAGAATCTTCCAGTAGACGTGGGCAATATTTGATGTCGCCTGTCTCAGCAGTGCTTGGCCAACTTGGAGGTACGTGGCGCTGCAGCTGAGGAGCTCCGTCCAATCCGCAGAAACCGATGGGTTATGGGCCACATCGTCGGAATACCACAGGCATATAGTTGCCGCGAAGACGGAGTATGCAAAATGTGGCACCAGACTTATGCCACAGCCATCATCGTTGGATCTCCTTCCCGAAGAAGTCTTGCGTGGCCACGTACCATCCAAATTTTTGACATTATACACCATATCCTCAGATGTCTGTAGAATCTGTAGAGCATGCCATCGAGCTTTGACACGACCGTCGGTATTGCGAAAGAATTGCCGGTTTGTATGCAAAGGTGCAGGGACTGTTTCGGTATGATGGGCATCATCGGCCAAGCCTGCTCTTGCGCTCTCGTAAATCTTTTGCTGCACCTTGTCTTGGAGGGCCGGTAGGCACACGTACAGATTAAGATGCGCCATGTGAAACAGTAAGCTCAGCCCGGGTGTAAGGTCAACGGTCTGAGTAGACCGCCATGTGTTCAGTAGCATCTCAAAAAACACGGTTCCGATTGTCGAACTTGCCGCAGCCTCCTCATCGGCCGCGCGAACGTGGTGGTCTGGAGCTGGTCCAGGTACATCCCTGAGCATGGCTTGAGCAGCCGAGGATATTATAGAACACAGAGTAGCTAGGCTTGTTGATATTGACGATTGTCTATCCAAAGAGCCACTGAGAGACGCCATGGATTGTAACCGCCGTGACTTCTTCAGGTCAACTGGACCAGTCAGACAAGACGGTGCAATGAAAGGGAGCGAGGCTGAGTCTCCAGAAGAATAGAACAGCGGTGGACGATGCAGGACGGTAACTCGATAGCTTTCCAGGATGTAAACGCATTGCATCAACCTATAAGCGTCATTAGGTGTCCAACATGACTTGCACAATTAGAATAACTCACTTGTCTCGTTCAACTTCTGCGATTTCCTCATTTTCTTGCCACAGACCATGTCCACGCAAAAGCTTTGGGGAGGTCAGCAGATTGCATAAAGTTAACAAATTCCCAGAAGCTTCAACGTACCTGCAGCATCTCAAAATGCCAAACATCAATGAGCTCGAAAGATCTTGGCTCACCACTCACATATCCGAATAATTCGAGCAGAGCATACTTCAGATCTATGTCAGCAGCTGTCAAGTTCAGATACCCTTCGTGTATTGCATACTGTCATGATAATTGGAAGTATATTTCTAGCTCCCATAAACTTGAAATGATACACCTGGCGATGAATCAGCTTAACCTACAGCGCCTGAATGTTGTTGTTTGAGAAATTGTGTCTGGCGGAAGCATAGGACTTCGGAGCGATGTAAAATGATTTGACATACAATTGTGAACAAATGCCGTCGAGCATTTTGTATATACCACGTTGCCATCCGTAGCGAACCCGCAGTCGCACAGTATAAGCCGCCCACAGCTGCCATTGCAAGGTAAAGGTGCTGGGGAGTATCTCGAGTGATGCGAAATCCCCGAAAGATAGGGAAAGCCCCGCACACATTGTCTTCAAATAAATGTATGAAGACATTGGTAATGTCCCTATCGAAGCGTGGTAAAGGTTGGAATATAAGGCTCGCTATCCATTGCTGGTGCTTTATCGTTACTCGTGGCGTGGGTGGTTGCGAGACAGCAACGGTGCTGGCATTTGACAACTCACTCAACTTCTGGTAGGCTGCGGCAACTCGCTGGGATTCTGGAGTCTCATTTGCGGTGTCATGATTTTCCACGGAAATCGCAGCTGCATCAACTTCAGCTAAATAATCGGTCATTTCGACGCCACCGTGGTAGTGTTTGATACCGTACGCACTGTACATGTGATCGGCAAATAAAGTCAAGTTGTGATCGGTGGCCGAGGGCTCTGAACTCTTCGTTATTGTCAGCGTACAAGTGCAACAGGTCCGCATTAGCGCTTCAAAGGGATGGGAGGTCCTTATAAGCATCTAATCATAGGGCAACATGAGCTTTTACGGAGAGAAATGTAAAATAACTCACAGTCGAAATGTTGAAGAAAACATCATCCATGTTTTGAGCGCTCAAGCTGCCAGGTTCCAGATCAAGGGCGTTCTTGTCAGGAAACTTTGCAGATTGAACAAAGTTCACCTGCGGTCCTAAGCTTTCAAGCAGTTGTTCGCTATCTCCTGGAGTGTTGAAGTTCGAATGTGCCGGCATCGCAAACGAGGGTGCGTGGATACTCCCATCGACGAGCAAGTTGTTATCTTCTCCCGGCCCTTGGTCCAAGAAGCTCACCTGGGGTATGCCATACGGAAGGATGCTGTGTTGCCAGCAACCCCCAGGCGGAGGAAGGTGATTGGCAGCCTCCCAGTCGCTGATTCCGGATGTTGACCCTCGGATCACGGAGGCGTTTCCGGTTATTCCACCACCAAGTTGCTCTGCGACGGGAGCCTTGGAGGACTTGTGAAAAGTGCACTGCAATGCTCTGCGCCCGCATCGTTGACACGGTGTTTGGTCCGCGTTGCACTTGACCTTGTTCGCCCGGCAAGCATCACAGGCGACCAATGTTCTCGAGGATCCTTCGCCATGATTGAGATTCGCCTTGTGGCGTACTCTCTTATGGCGCAGATAACTATCGTGTCGAGCAAAAGAAAGCTCACAGAGTTCACATCTGAAGGGTCTGCTTTTGGTGTCTGTGTTCGAACGTTAGCAGTCAGATTGCTGAAGATTCAGCTGATATTGTGTCCAAACGACATACGAATCCTCTGATGGCGTTCCAGATGCTCCTTACGACCGAAGACTTGATTACACTGCCCACATTCAATACTATTAACGCTGCTGGCCATGGTTGTGCTGGTGCATCATGAATCAACGAGACATGTGTTAAGGATCGAAGGAGTCTATCAAGATGGGGAAATTATCTGGAGGCGAAGATATACACTTGTGATTTTACTTAGTGCCAATTAAGAAGCGAGGCTCGGGAACACATGCTTCCGATGGGTACAGTGTTATCCACTTTCATTCTGACCTTCCAAGCATCTGCATGCTCACTGTAGGTTGAGAATATCCATTTCCGATATCCCTTAAGATTTAAAGAGCTTAGAGTCCAGCCGCTTTCGCCACCTTCCTTATAGCCGTCCTCCAAGTTTCAAAGTAAGGCTTCATAAGCTCTTTCATTTGCTCCTCTGTCGGATTGCTGTTGAGCAGCCGGAAATACGAATCCTGTTCTGGAGCAACTTCGGGAGGATTACTTTGTATGCGGAGCTTATTCTGTGTAGACATAGGGTCCACAAAGAACGCGAATACCTGACGTCGTTCATCAGAGTAGAGGTCAAGCACTTTGTCGGAGCAATCTTCCTTGAGCACCATGATGAGAGCTTCAGCTAAGGCGTCTGCATCGAGGATTCCTGTATTGAGACCAAGGGCTCCCATCGGCTATAGTTGAGAATGAAAGGGTCAACAATTCTTCGATCAGATATATATTTGGGAAAAGGAACTCACATTGCAGACGTGGGCGGCATCACCTGCGAGTAGACAGTGTCCCTTTCTCATTGTTGGGACCAACCGTTGATGTATTTTGTATAGCACCCTTGCCTCAATCTTCACCTGAAGGGGACGAGGGCCCGGCATCCTGGTCTCGTAGAGGTCTAGTATGGTTTCGTCGGACAGTAGTTCTTCGTCACTTCGTGTGTCGTCGGCCGGAACGGCAAAATTGTATCGCCACAGGGTGGTCTTCCCAAGAATAGCTTCCTCCAGAGGAGATGCTAGGCCCCAGAATTTGTCGACCATGTAGAAAAACGAGTGATACACCGGATCCACGACATTCGGAATCATTACATTAGTAGTCAAGATTCGTTCGGGCCACGTATGACCTCCGAAAGGTATGTTCAGACTTCGCCGCAGAGCCGAGTGAGCACCGTCGGCACCAACACAGTATCTTGCGTGGTATTTGATTTCACTCTGGGTATTGACATCCTCAACTAGAGCAGTGACACCCGTACTCTTGCTGTTTTCCATGACCGAGGATAGCTTCATGCCATAATCCACGCGGACATAGCCCGTCTCGAGAGCTTTTTCGACAAGCAATCTGTTGAGTGATCCTTGTGGCAAACCCAGCATCCCCGTTCCAACAGGCAACTCATAGTCGTTTGGATCGCAGAGCCACTGTGCTGCCACCAGATCTCCATATTGCTTGAAGGTTCCTGTGCCGTCATCTTTTGGCAACCCTCGCCAACTTATTCCGCGCGTCATGAACCCTTTTTCTCGAATGTGCTTATACATTCCAATCTCATTCAGGAAAATTTGGGCTGCGCCAAAGTAGCCACATGCTCGGGGTGCGATGCTGGTTTCGTTCAGTTTCTCGATTATTGTGCAATCAATCTTTGCTTGTGCCAATTTGATGGCAGTGACACAGCCAACAACACCAGCACCAACGATGAGGACCGTAGAGGATTTAGCATCACTTTCGCTGTCTGGTGTTCCATCTGCACCTCGCCCCGCCACATTTGCTTGGGTAGCCATGGGAGTCGAAAACTGATTGACTAGTGATGGTTGCAGCGGTGGTCTTTGGGGGTCGATCAATGTTCGTGGAGACAATCTTCAGGTGGCATTCTTCCAGCATTGCAGTGGTTCTTATCCTTCAGGACTTTACCAATAGTAGAAGCCTGTACGTTCACGAGGGATCAACTTTCCCACACCTTAAATTTCGAAATCTGATACGGGGTGACAGTACTTCATTCGGGAGAACGGCAACTATGGGGGTGGGGGAGCGTGCAGTGATTCATTACAGCAGTCCTTAACGGCTCTGGGGTGGGAGATCGATGCTTCACAGAGAGACTGCGTACAGTCTCGAAGAGCTGCATTATGTGTCTCTCCGTAGTCTAGACTGGCAGGATCTTTCATTCACATTAGGCTCAATATTTAAAACTTGGCATCTCTGTCCGAGCCCAGCACAGACTAATTGATTTTCTCAAAGCAATAGCAAAACATGAATGGACTTGGCCATATGGCAGTTGTCCTCCCCTACATTAGTCCAGCTGCCTTGAACTGACAGCAACGCCTTTGGGAGCGACAACTGTTTCATGTCCTCGTGCTATGAGTCGAATTCAATTTTCACCAGAAGAGTCTTACAGCCTGGCTCTCTGGTAGTAGTCAGCTTCCTTAAGGACCCAGGGCAATCTGGCGGTAGCCCAGGCCGAGAAACCAGCCTTCCGAGACCTCACACTCTCCCAATCCGATCTCTTGATGGAGCGTGCTTCCTCGGCAGGGTTATACCCTACCCTGGCTCGCCCGTCGACTTCAGGTAGAGTCTCACCAGGCGTAGGGGTCACTTTCCCATCTGCCCGGCAGTACACCGTGACTACCGTTGCACCTCCAAGCCCCATATTATGCGCCAGACAGTATTTGGTCAAAGGCACTGAGCGAGACTTGGTCCAGCCTCTCAAATGCCAGACGAGCTCGGCACACTGTGCAAGCCCTGTAGCACCTAGAGGATGGCCCTTCGAGATGAGGCCACCGCTAGGATTGATAATCCAGCGCTTATCGGTACTGCATTTGATGGAGTGTTGATCATAGGTGATCCTTTCCTCCTCAACAAGCCTCCATCCAGCTCCAGGAGCAGCAAGCCCTAGATCCTCCATTGCGCACATCTGGTTAGAGGTAAAACAATCGTGTAATTCAATGACCGAAATGTCTTGTGCTGTGATTCCCGCCTGTTTATATGCAATTTTCACTGCCTGACGTGTCATATTCGATCCTATCAGTTCGATCGCGCTGCGACTTTCGAAAAGCTCTGGAGTGTCTGTCGAAAGGCCTTGACCTGCGATCTCTACTGCCAAGCCCTGTAGATAGGGATGACTGGCTAAAAAACGTTTAGAAACTATTACGGCAGCGGCTGCTCCAGTCTACCAGAAAATTAATAAAGATGTATCGCGAGTTGGGCAGCATATTCCTTACCGAGGATGGACAGCATTGAAGCCGTGTCAGTGATCCAGAGACTGCTGGACTGCTGAGTACATCGTCTGCGGTGACAGCTTTACTGAGTTGACTGTAGGGATTGTTGATACCATGAGATCTGTTGATCGAGGCTATTTTGGCGAAATGTCCAGCTTCTGCACCATATTTCGAATAGCGTTCGAGATATTCAGCTTGTGCATTGGCGAATAGCTGTGGTGTCCAGCCAGGCGGCGGCTTTTCCTTGTCAAGAGTAGAAGTCTGCTCACTTGAAAGATCTAGTATTCGTGACAGTGGACTGGTCCGGTCTTTGAATGTCTGAGGCAGTGCACCGGGGTACATTTTGTCAAAGCCGACTACCAAGACACAATCTTTGTCTCCGGATCTAACAGCCTGATTCGCGAGCCAAATACCAGTACTACCAGAGCTACACCAGTTGTTCACATTGAGAATTGGTATACCAGTCATACCCAAGCAGTAAAAGACCCGTTGAGCGCATGCTGAATCGCCATATACATAGCAGCCAATACCTTGGTCGACCTCGTCATACGTGATTCCTGCGTCAAGGAGAGCTTTCACAATTGCTTCAACCGCAAGGTCAAAGTAATCAGAATCCGGATCGACTGATTGACTCGCAGACTTCTTGGGCGTGTTGAAAGGCGTCAAACCGACACCGATAACATAGGAGGACGCCATCGGTACGCTTCCTGTTGATATGATCGAAAAAAATCGCTGTTTTGAAGGTTATTAGCTCAAATGATGGTTTCAGGGATTGACTTGCCAACTAGACATTCGATACATATCCGATCATAATCTAGATTTGAGACCACAGTCAGTCGAGGTCATATTTCGGCCGAGTGTGCCACTGGGGTGGGTACCGGAAATAGTTCTGATTATATGAAGCGCTTCTTGTGGGGGTGGGACCTTCTTACATAGGTCGAGATGCGTAGAACCCACTACATCCAAATTGCTAAACCCAGAAGCTGTGAAATAAGTAGCCACCAATTGCTCTAGGAAGACCTTTGCTGTGAACGAGCCGAGGACCAATCCCAAGCATGTTATCGACTTGACAAGCGGTCATGTTCCTTTAAGTAACTTATGATGATACGTTGCAGCCGTTCACTTGGCAAATCGAGCACTATCAAACCGGCTTTGCCTTCCATTAATCTATCTTACACAGTAGAATATTTTTTCCGCTCTCCATTTTCGGGGGATCACCTTACCATAGTCATTCCCGTTGGGAGTTCTGACAACCGTATGAATGTGAAAGGGCCCAGGCTGAGCAATACTCAACCGTATCCCACATTCATGGTCAAAATCACATATGATCACAGGACTGTGGATATGAAAGTGGAAAACATCATACGGTCCATAATTTCCCATCCACAGAAGGCAGGGCCGGTTGGTTTGTTATTTGATATCTTCCATCCTTGCGTGTAAAGAATCGCTAGGTAGAAAATCTATCATTTTCTCAACAAGCCTCCACAGCGCGTCTTGTGATTTTTCAGAGAAAGTTAAGACACCGACTCCAGCGTAAGGAAGTACCTTGTTATCTTGATATGCGCCTGTCAGTATGCGTCCGTCTGCGGGGTAGGGGACCCTTTCAGACATGTCCGGATGTAGCTCAGGGAGTTTGAAATTCCTACTCCAGCTATTGGTCATCCTTTGGGTTTTGGCGACATATCAATGCTTACTCTCCGCATATTTGTTCGGATCTCTCGAAAATGTGGGCGGAAGGTGCGGAAGAAAATCTATAGGTCGGCATCGGGCCCTCCACGTCACACAGCGCAAATCGGCCGAACAGGCGACGCGACTGCAGAGGAGCAGGTATGCTGTGCTTTGCACGGCTCTCCCTTATGTGCTTCCTTCCCAGGGTCTGATCAATGTTCATATTCGAGTGCGATCATTTCAAAACTTCAACTTGGCCTTGCGTATATCATCTGAGACCGAATCAACACTACAATGTCATTTTGCTATGTTAGACATAGTTATTACTGATCTTCTTCTATCATCCGTGGCCTTTTAATGCTAAAGACATGGATTTCGAAATTTTCCAGAAAACATATGTCTATACGAACATACCGGAGGGCTCGCCCACATACAATCAAGACCTCTTGGACAAACTAAGACAGGACTTGAGCAAACACGATGGAGGCAACGTTCCATGCATTGCAGTGGAACTACTTGTTAGTTTCTGCATTTTAGTCAATAATGTTGTTGCTGATTATTTGCACATGTAGGTTGCGATCTCCTGTGGTCTGAAGCGTTCGGATCTTACTGCAGGGCTTTTCCAAAATCTAGTAGAAAGCGAGAAGGATCAGACCAATGATGATGTGATGGAACACTTCTACAGAATACGAGAGGTTATCAACATAATCTGGCCCTTTGTTGGCCTTCCTCAGGTAATACCTGCATGTTTGGCAGTCGTTGGTTATTTACGATCAAGGGGTATTACAGTAACCCAGAAGGAGAATAGACAAAGGTATTTATGTGGCCTTGTTGACCAGACTGGTACAGATTTTGCTGACTCTCTCGATACAGACCAGATATCTCACATCAGCACACTCTTCTGGGTACAAAGACTCGGCTGGAAATCTACAAAGCGTCGGCGAATAGCGAGGTTTTCACTATGCTAAAGGACTGTATGGGAGACCTGGCGTACGCTTTGGACTCTGTTGTCTTTGGGTCAGTACATGCTTAGTGTATGTAATAGGGATAAATTGTGCTGATTTGAGTTTGATAGCTACAATATAGGCCACGCAGGTCAGGGACTATTTTCGCTCGCAGAGACGGAATTAATTCTCACGGCAGCCATTATCTCGCTAGGTGCAACTCGACAAGCAGGGAGTCATGCGAAAGCTTGTATAGCTTTCGGATATTCAGAAAGCACGATGTCAGCTGTACAAGATGTAATACTGAAATTGGCTGATTGGCAAAGGGTGAAAATCTCACCATTGGATATATCTTCTCTTGCTCACATGGCGCGTAAGACCTTGAAGGGGAAATAGATTGTATACACAGAGGTTCAGCTATAATGTCTTCTGACAATATAGCTTACTTCAATTGGAGGTTCTTGAATTTTTTGTAGAAACCCTCTTATCACGAAGTAGACAGTTACGACTGGACGAAGAGTGCACTTGGTCTTTCCTATGCTTGCTGTCGAAGAATTCGCCGAACATGAGCGTGTTTGATTCAAAAGCTAACGGCTTATGGACGATGGAAGGCCTGCCTTTTACAAGCTTCATAGCGTGCTGTAGCCATGATGGCAATAACACAAGCTGATTGAGATTCTTTCCTCGGAACTCAATTTCAAATATTCACGTTGAGTTCGATGGACCTTGCAAATTTACGGCTTTTCCTCTAAGAGTGACTCAGGTCTGTGCTCCCGATGTTCCCATGTATACAAAATTGCCACAGGCCTCGCGCTTCCTGGAGACCAGCTTGAGGTATGCCTTTATCACCGTGCCTGGGATCAATGGTCGGACTTGGGAAATACGGGGCTGGTGTGCTGCTTCGTACAGTGGGTCTGCAGCAACACCACAAAGTTCGGCCGAGACTGTGGCTGTGGGTCTTGGGTAAATCCCAGTTCACAAAGACCCCGAACAGTCTCGCTTCCACCCCCACGCCCGCCAGGATACTCCTAATCCGGGGAAATTGTTGACTTGGGAATGTCGCCGGAAAGTGATTGCCTGCATTCCCGATGTGGGTGTGTAGGCGGCCATTGTGAGCTCCGCGGGGAGCGCAACCTCTGAGCCACTCCGTGTGAGTTCCGGATACAGCGAATATCTTTCAGGGAATAATAAAAATCTCCAGCAAAGGCAGAGAAGACAAAAGTGTAAACTGTCAGTCATAAGCACCACTTTCCGACCCATATCGACATCAAAATCTCGTCGTTTTACTCGAATCAGTATATCTGGCGATGCAACAATCGGGTAATCTTTGCAGCTTCGTGGCCACGGCAGCAGCAACCATGACTTGCCCATTTACAAACCCAAGGAGCATGTTCCAAGACTTTGCGTCAGCCAGGCAGAAGAATGGACTTGAGTACAGTGACCCTCACAAAGCTTTTGTTGTATCGAGATACGATGATATCGTCGAAATCCTGGATCAACCTGATGTGTTTGCATCGCGAGCTGCGGTGCCCGATATGCCACCGGACCTCGCACAGATTTTTGAGGGAAAAGTGCCAGAGCGTGGTACACTGTTAGGATGGGATAACCCGGATCACGATCGCTTGAGAAAGAGTATTAGCTCTTTTTTTGTGCCGCGGCGACTCAAGAGATTTGAGCCAGTGATTCGAAAAGCTGCTCATGAATTGATTGACGGCTTCATTGACAAGGGCGAGGTAGACATCAAAGCTGCCTTTGCCCTGCCACTACCATTGAAGATGATTGTGATCTTGTCTGGCATGGAACCAGATCGCTGGGAGTGGGTAGGCTATTGTCTTGCTCTCTTCAACGGTCTGAGCATGGCACCAGATCAATCGGTGGAAGAGCAAATCCAGAATGTTCTTATTATCCATGACTATGTCGCGGATCTCATACAAAAGAGAAAAGTTGACCGTCGCGATGATCTTATTAGTCATATCTGGAACGAGCGCGATAACGGACTACAAATGACTGATTTCGAACACCTGTCCATGATCCCAGGGTTAGTGTTTGCTGGACACGAGACCACGACGCAGGTTTTGTCAATGGGGATGGCTCATATTCTCCATAACAACTTGTGGGATCAGATATCAAAAGATGATGATACCAGGGCTCAGGCCATTGAAGAACTTTTGAGATACGAGTCTGCGATCACAGGCATGAGACGTAACGTGACCCGCGACGTCGAAGTTGGGGGTCAGTTATTGAGGAAGGGAGACGTGTTGTTTGTCGCCCACAATTCAGGCAGTCGGGATGCCAGTCGGTTTGAGAATGCAGATATTCTGGATCCAGCTCGCAAGACCACCACTCAGCATCTCGGGTTTGGACGTGGTATCCACGCCTGCGTTGGTGCACCCCTGGCTCGTTTGGTGCTTCGAACCGAACTGTCAGTTCTTCGAGAACGTCTCCCCAATCTGCGTCTGGTGACTCCGTATGATCGGATTCATTATGAGCCTGTCGGTATTACCAGAGGCGTCAGTGAGGTACGACTTGCGTGGGATGTCCCACACGAAAAGTTCGGAATTCCAAGCGCTCTTGCTGCTGTAGATTCAATCGAGCTTTCAAGTCCACAGGACAACAGCATTACTGTGGTTGTCAAGGAGGCAACATTAGTAGCTGACAGCATTCTCAAGATTACTGTTCGGAAGAAGTTTGGACTCCTACCAACATGGACACCAGGATCTCATATCGATCTCAAAATTGGTACGTTTGGGTATCGACAATATTCCCTTTGTTCTGATCCTAAAGACCACGATTGTTGGTCGATTGCAGTCCTCAAAGAGAAGGACAGTCAGAGCACCAAGTTTATACATGAAAATGTTCATGAAGGGAAAGAACTACTGCTCCGAGGTCCACGAAATCATTTTGCTTTGGAGCCGGCGGATCGTTATGTCTTTATTGCAGGAGGAATCGGTATTACTCCTCTCAAGCCAATGCTAGCAACGGCCAAGTCTACTGGGAAGCCTTATCAACTAATCTACCTGGGTCAAAGGCGCAAACACATGGCATTCGTGGATGAGTTGAGCACTCAACATCCCACAACGATCATCTGGACCAAGGATGAACAAAAGAAGAGGTTTGATCTCGCTTCGGCATTGGATAGCGTTGCCGAGGGCTCTTTGGTGTATTGCTGCGGCCCAGAAAGTCTGATTTCTGATGTTGAAGAAATATGCTCTTCGCTCCCCAAGAATGTTCTCAGGACAGAAAGATTTGGAAATCCTAACAACCTGGATACAGCAGAGAATGCTGAATTCATGGTCACCCTAGCTCGCAGTGGTCGAACGCTCGTGGTTCCTAAAGAGCGAACCCTGTTAGAGGTACTCAATGAGAATGGAGCAGGTATTCTATCCACGTGTACCAAGGGGGTATGTGGTACATGTGAGGTAAAGGTTTTGAGTGGTGTGCCTGATCATCGTGATTCAGTTTTGACAGAGGATGAGAAACGGATGAACGATACATTGATGACCTGTGTGTCACGTTGTGTAGGGAAGCAACTTTCTCTTGATATCTGGTGATCAAACGAGTGTATTTGGAGTCAAGTGTACGCCCTGCTATGCGTAGATTGCGACTCGGGTGTCGGACTCGATTCAGTGTTGACTTCCGTGCAAGTTCCACTCGTAGACACATATAGCGTGGGATGCTCCAAGCGTATAAGGAGGGCTCTACATAGATTATGCTTCACAGAAGCCTGTTGACTTGCGGCGGCTTCCGTCAACCTCAAAGCCACGCAGTTTTGCTTCAGGGTTCCCGTGTCATTTCGCATGGCTACGAAGTCCAGGCCCTTTGGATATTCTTCTCGAGCAAATGAGAGCCAGGCGGGCGTAACGACCGAGTCTGTATTCCAGAAGCGTCGAAGAAACTCCAATGCCAGAAGGTATTTGTAGAAGATCGCCGATTGCATCACTTGGAGCAGTACAGCCTGGCTGAAAGTTTGCCGTGTATTATTGTTGCGACTCTCGGTACCCAGTAGGAGAAGAGGCGCTACGAGATTGTGCTGAAAACTTTTCAGGTTCTGCATTTGGCAAATACCGAAATTATTCATTCTGCGCAAACACTTCGGTAGGATGCAGACTCTTGACAGCTGTAGAGTAATCCAGCTTGCTCGTATATGTGAAACAAGGTCTCATGTCCAAAATTAAGTGCCCGAGAGATGATACCTTTTTAGTCGTCAGTGGCGCGTCGAAAGGCTTTGCGCAAAGCGTGCATAGTCACCTATAGGTCGATGACCATGCCGTCGCCGCCCAAGTGTCGTCACTTCCTGTACCAGCCGTAGCCAAGTCAAGAGGGGCTGTGGAACCTGGTTGTTGACAACGCACATGGGTATCTGCTCTTCATCGTCGAAAGTCGTGGGCAATGCAAAGACATCATCGACAAAAGTCTCATTGATAAGGAAATCGACTGTAGGGTCTAGGTTCGGACGATTGCGATGTGATAATGCCCAGCGTCGTTTAATAGTCCTTACTACTTTCCAGCGGCTGCGCCACACGTCTAAATCGCTTCGGATCATCTCGAGGTTGCACAAGACCGGGATGGAAGCTAGCTTTATACATGATGGACCTCGACGCAAATTAGTTTGCTCTTCCAAGACCTCGGCGGGAGGGTTTTGGAACACGAGTGAGAGACTACGATCTGGACAGAATGCAAGCACGGGACCAGATGTGGTCGACCTCATTGATCCCGTTTTGGACGCATACACTCTCGGCTGGTCAAAGACGGCATCTTGTCGCCCGACGCGGAGTAGATCCCCTGAGGCAAGAGAAGGGCTCACGCTGTCATGTCCTTGCACATTTTCCAGCGAAAAGGAAAATCGAGGACCAAGAATTCGTGGGGTCCGCCATCCTGAGCGACAGAGAACCGACAAGGGGGTAGAACTCACCCAAAGGTTAAGGATGTTTCTACCTATATCCAACTTATTGAGTAGCGATAGATGTTTTTGATGCTGGTTCTAGGCTTGGGCCCTGCTATACTAACCCTAGTTAATCTCGTTCTCCCTGTAAGCAGCTGCCAGAGTAGACTCTGCTCGATTGAGCACAACACAGTCACTGTATCAAAGTAATTTCCGAGGCAAAGAGATAGAGGGGCTAAACATTTGCAATGAGGATCTTCAAAATCATCCCTACTCAATTTTTCGCTCTAGCTAATCCAAGCTTGCGGGGAATAAAGTCGGATCGCCATTTCCTCCGGACTAGCATCTGGGACCGTTTCGCGGTCTGGAACGAGTGACGGCCACCCCTCTCAAGCATGTGCTAGCAAATTGAGTGAGCTAACGATCAATGCGAGGCTGAAAGAGAGCCGAGCATGAACAAGAGGGGCAACGAGAGCCCCTTCACAATTACCACTTCGTTGTTGTACCCGAGGGCGTATGCAGGTACGGTCCGGTGTGGATCGAGGTGATTGGAGTAGAACTGTGCAAGGGAAGCTAGATGAGCAACTTCCCACGCTAACAACCGGGCTTATGCAAACCCGGACCCCGCTTCACGATGCAAATTGATATCGATCCAGAAACTGCCATGGCTAATCTTGAAGCTTGCGGAATTGGATCCCACACCGATGGCCGGATCGTTATATACCTGCTTACTGAACGGGCTTGTCCCATACCAGGCAACGTTCATTTTTCACCCCAATGTTCTCTGAAAAGACTCCCCATGAATCGAACGGAATGCTTCCATCCTGGAAAAGGTATATCCTTCAGACCACACAGTCTTGGAGATGGCCCAACTATTTCCCGACTTCTCGGCAGGTCAATGGGCCTGACTATGTCGCCCTGCTTCCAGAATCTTCGAGAACTAGCAGCGATGTAGAGTTGGGTTATCTGAGTGAGTTTTTGATGGCATCAACCCTGTGACAGAACCCAAGGCTGATCAAGCTCAGAACCAACCTCACGTCGAATTCGTAACCCAACCTTGGACAAGATCCACACAGCACTACTTACAATCTTCGGCCTTCTCTGGGCAGCAATCCGACCCAATATACTGACCAAGAAAGAGAAGCGTGAACTACACCAGTCAGCGTGGCTCGATGGAATTCGTGGAGTGGCTGCTTTCTTCGTTTTCTTCAGCCATGCCGCGGAGATACGCTGGAACGATTTACGGCACGGATGGAAACATGGAGGCTACTTTCTTCAATGGCCCATCATCCGCGTCTTTTATGAAGGCTCATCCATGGTGTCGGTCTTCTTCGTCGTCAGCGGTTTCGCAATCAGCTACAAGGCCCTGAAGCTCGCGAAAGCCCAAGAACATGGGAAAATATTCGATACTCTCGTCTCGTCCACATTTCGACGGGGCATCCGATTGTATCTGCCGTGTGCCGCGATAACGCTCTTGCGCGCCATCACGAACTATATCAGGGGCACAAAGGGCGCCGCTCCAACCTTTTGGATCATGCTATGGCGATGGGTCAAAGTGGTTGTCTCGGGTGTTAACCCTCTCCGGCTTGACAAATGGTACTTCAACGGCTCTTTTCGCCAGCTGGAACGGGTTATGTGGACCATTCCGGTCGAGTTCCGTGGCTCCATGGTCGTCTTCCTCTGCATTCTCGTGGTGGCGAAGGCTCGGCATGCACAGCGGATGGCTGCAATCGCGGCTCTCATCGCCTGGTCCTGCTGCGTCGGCGAGTGGGACATTGTCCTCTTTGTTTCGGGAACGTTTCTGTGCGAACTCCATCACAGGACCTCGTCAAATTCGGGCTCGAACGGCGGCGACACGAGCTTTTTGTGGCGTTTTCTGTCTGCATCTGCCTCAATCCTGCTCTTACTGCCTCTGCTTTACGTCCTCTCTCAGCCGGAAAGCTATTGGGGAAATGGCGACACGCCAATCTCGGGCTGGCTAGATGCCCATACACCGGCCGCGTGGGTGGAAAACAAAATGGAGGCTGGCAATTTCTGGCACTGCATCGCTGCTGTTATACTGATCTTCCTCGTCGACCACTCTCCTGTCCTGCAACGATTCTTCATGTCGCCGATCCCACAGTACCTTGGCGAGATCTCATTCTCTTTGTATCTGCTGCATCCATGGCTGATTGACCTGGTCGGTAGGAAAATTGTCTTTTTCATGTTCCGCCGGATGAAGGAGCTGGGTCCTGGAATTGGACCAGAATATCTTGGGGCCATCTTGTGCCTCATCCTCTTTCTGCCTCTCCTGTTCTGGGTTTCAGATATTTCGACCAGGTGGTTCGACCGTGGTGGCGTGCGACTAGCACGGTGGGCTGAAGATCGATTCTACAGCGTAAACGCTCGATCGTAGGCTATAGGCACGACTTTATCTTGATATCTTAGCTTTTCTTCGCATCCACATTTAAATCTCATTGTATCTTTGTCAGTTTTCCATCACAGAATGGTCATTGATTGGCTTACATGAAAATGGTCTACGCTACTAACAGGAGATAGTGGAGAGTGCTTGCTAGTGCTTTGCTGAGTCTCATAAGGCCTGCTCAGGAAAGAGGCATAAGCGGTCACTCCATCGAACAGGATTTTCGTTTTCTCCCTCCTTGATACCTTCACAGCGATCCGCTTCGTTGATTAATCGAGTACTGCCGATAGAAGTGGATGAAGGATCTTCATATTACTGCTTCAGGGTGGTATTTGTGGTCATTCGGCGTGGTTTACTTGTCTCGATGTGCCATGGTCTAATCGCTCGAACTTAGGATAAGAGGGACAGGATGGCTTAATGTATACTCGGCGTCGTCGTTTCATTCGTGAATCTTCTAGAAGACGTAGACTGCAAAGAGTGTTTGACCATCTCTGGGTCTTCGGGATTCGTATCGTGCTTGTGTTCAAGTACTGATCGCGTCGAGAATATACCGCAAAAGTCGATAGGCAAAACGCTCTGAGGGATGTACATGAGGCTCAAGCGGTATATCATGTCGTCACAGTTGTGGTGCAAAGGCAGGTTGCGACCGCATTGCGAGATCTGTTATGTGCAAATTCAATTCCCTCTCTTTATGAGTTTTTTCATTGTCTGGTCATATATTCAGATCCTCTGTGGCTATCTTCTCAAACACTGGCTGCCTCGTGAGAAGCGTGATAAGGGCTCGACCGCATGTTGTAGGACGGATAGGAACCGAGAACGGCAAGGTAGTTCGAGGCTGGCCTCATCTTCGATCTCTGGCGTGTACATGGCATATGTTGAGGGTCAGAATCTGGTTGTACTGGCGCCTATATCGAATCAATATCATTGAACGTGAAAGCCATCGTTAGTATGAATTCAACGACCGTTGGAATCGACAGTCGGAGAGTAAGGATCCACGTAATTCATTCCGAGTATTCCTGAGTAATGTGTCGAATACGGGAGTGAACGTCATAGTAGACAGAATCTTTCGCTTCGAGATGAAAGAGCAATCAATGATACAGGACTATTCTATCGTCATTCATGACTACTGAAGAGAGAGAACGGTCGTTGGCGATTTCAATTTGTGTGGCAAGCAATATATTCGTAGACAACAAAAGATTGTGCTACGCAGTGTAGAATGATATTATTAATATTATTCTACGCACTTCTCCGTAGCCATACAAATCGTCAACGACCTGTTCCAACCACACAAAGTACTCTGTATCGCTTCCATCAATTCTCATAATCGCAATATTTATTTAACCAGAGAAACCCAATTGGCCACTTCTTTTCCTCCAGTGCCAAACGCGCCAGTGTTAGCTTCCTGCATCAATTCCTTCTCAAAAATGGGAGAGACTGCATCATACACTTTGCCGGCTGCGAGTTTGACAAACGCCCACCCGCCAGCTTTGGTCATTACCATGCCGACTTTTTGATCTGACGGGGTGGCAGCTTCGGCGTCAGAAGCTTCGTGAGCTGGTGGTTGGAATAGCTGTTCGACGTTCTTAACTGCAACTTGTTGGTGGTTTGGACCGTCGGCGAACGCGGTCGCCGCGAGGCCTTTGACTGAGAGTCTCTCCTTGACGGACTGCGTCTCCGAGGGGTTGGTGAATTTATACGCAGCCACGGCCAGAATAAATACGGCTAGACAGTATAGAAACTTAAAGGCCAGTAGGGCGAACAGTGGCACAATGGGGACGCGCGTGGCGGCATAGGCGTCGTCTCTGGTCTGCACCAAGACAGGCGGAATGCCTTGCAGTGGCGAAGCAAGCATGGATATGGCGCAAGACGAGAAATACTCTGCCCAGTCGTGACTTATGCCTTTCGAGCCGTTGGAGTTTTGGACTTTGATGGTCGCCCACTCGATGCAGCTGTGGGCGACATTTATCCCAGAAACAAATGGATAAGAGACGACGCCGCCGATGAGCGGGTCACTGACCATGGTGGTGTCGAAACGCTGGATGGTGCCGTTGACCCAGTCGTAGCTGACTTGATAGACGGAAGAGCTGCAATTCAGCATCCATGCGAATTTGTTGTATTGATCGTAATAGATCTCTGGATCGTCTTCCCAAGGGTCTGTGACCTCGGAGAGTTTGAGTGCTCCGTTGAGAGTTTTAAAGCCTACCGACCAGGCACCGAAATACAGAGGGTTTGTATAGGCACCAAATTCCAGTTTACTCGCACTGCTGCCGATCATGCTACTGAGGGCGGCATCTGGGGCAAATCCGATGCCCATCGAAGTCGTGCTGCTCTGACGGAGGCCTGTTGCCACGCTGACTCCATTCGACCTCAGATCACCAGTGAAGCCAGAGCTACAATGGAAGGCGTAATCGTCGCCCAAATAAGTTGCACTGAGACCTTGGAGCTTTTTCTCTGCAAGCTCGCTGGGAGTCTGAGGGAAACAGGTGCTTGTCATGGGTTTACATTGAGTTTTGACTGCAAACGTACTTGCACGGAAGTCGACTGATGTGTCAAGATTGAGGGCAGTCAGAAAGTAATGGCTGTTTATTGTTTGGTTTTGTGGTGGCCACATCATGATGCTATTTTTGCTGGACTGGTTGGCGATAGTTTCGGAGATTTCATTGATGTTGAGAATGCTGTAGTCCCACTCCGTCGTGTTCGTCAAGGTACTATCATTGCCTGTAGCCGTGTTGTTCTGGTCCCACCACAATGCATTACATGGAAATTCAAAACCTGAGACCCGATTGTTAGAGTACCACTGGTCATAATTGCAATTGTCTGCGTTCAGCGAATAGTAGGGATCAACCGTGTAGTTGGTGCCACGGCCATAAGTCGTAGCATTCTCAACGTCAAACTTTTTCACCACTGTGACTTTACCGGGAGTTACGGTCGTGGCAAACCAGGTATCGACAATGGGGATGACGAGTCTGGTGAGCCAGTCAGTGTCTAAACTTCCAAGTCGTACAAGGACCACTCACGCCAACGCCGTTACAATTGCCAGCGCTGAGAACGCGTGCGGGATTGGGGCTAACCATCGTTTCTTATGCTTGACGTGGTAGTGAACGCAATCCTTCAAGGGTCCGTAGCTGTTACCGCCGAGGAGTCCGATCAAGATGGACATTTGATGAGGCGAGAGAAGCTCGTGATTCTTTCCTTGCTGAGATATGAGAATAACGCGCCGTGCGACAAAGAAGGCAACAAGCGCCATGATCGAGCTCGACAGGTACGGAATGATTTTCCCGGTCAAAGAGGCGATTGCAGTAAGTGAGGAAGGGTTAAAGTCGACAAATATAGCCGCATCACCTCCGGTCTTTTTCCAATCGTTGAGCGTCGCCCACAGTCCCAGCTGGCCACCAGCATCCTGGGCGAGTAGTAATTGGGGCCATCCTCGATTGCGGTCGACTTCGAAGCCGTAGATGACTCCAAGTAAGATTGCCGAGACGATAATTACCAGGCCACATGGAATGGATGCACTCAAGACTATAGAGAGGAAGGCGCCATCCATACGCTCGGCATGTTCTTGGTTGACAAAGATAGTATCTTCGGGAGTCACATCTTCCACCGTTGTCCGAGGCGCTTCACGGATTTCCTCCTGTTCACCCATGGAAATCCAAGAAGAGAAGGGATTAGGTAGTGCAGGGAAAAACTGAAAGCACACCAAGGACTGACACGCACAAGTTCTCCTACCTAACACCAACGTGAAGCAGAATCAGCACAGTCGTAAAGAGGGCTCGACTTGAACGCCATGATGAGTATCAGATTAGTACTCCACAAGCAAGACCGTTGGCCACAGTGGATACTGATGGCTGGCTGATCTGAATGCTTCCGACCGAAAAAGATCGCGTGAGGCGAGACGAGTCTTGTTCGCTCTGGAAGAAATGCCCGTGGCCATAGTCTCGAGAGTCTTATTGGTGAACGCAGACCACTAAAGGAGAGACCGGATCCCTTTTTCCTGACAGCAGTTAGGTCGTACGGAGCAGAGGAAAAAGGAGCAAGATAAATGCAGGTCTTCGAGAAACGTGGCTTGCGCTTTGTGGACACGTGAGTGGAAATTTGGCGAGAAGTACTCCGTACTACGGAAGGACCTCGACCCTCTTCCGGTCTTTAAGTTTGCACAAGCGAGGGGTCTGGACTTTTGTCGCTGGCTTGGCCTGTGTAGTTTGGCTCTTCTAGATTAGCCTTATAAGCGGCGATCTCTCGGCATCTGTCGGCATCTTCCATACCCGCTCAAAGCCAGGCCTAGTATTCGAATAGTTCGACATGTCCTGTTTAACTGTTTCTCCAATTTATGGCCGCTCTGGTTATGACAAGTCGTCAATAGTAAATCATTAGAGAAGGTCTAGGCCTCCTTTTCCACTTTATATGGCCATTATCGCTCAGAAAATATGGGCTTTTGTCGTTCTCAATCTCAGAAGGTCATACTGCTAACATAGAGACTCTTATCTGCACTGAAAAGGTCGATTTTCTGGTCAATATCAAAAGCTAGCCGTAGCGCCTGTCACTGCGATTGAAACCATTTGTCAAATGTGTGCCTGTCTTCACCCAAACCCACTTCTTCTCTTCTCGCCCGTCAACAGTCAGAGCTCATCACATGGGGTCTTCAGATTCTCTTCTCGTATCTCAATCCTGACGGACCAATACTGCGATTCGTTCAGATCATGATTCATGAACATCAATTCGGCTTCCTCCTTGGAAGGTATCGTCCTGGCCGTCGTCCCACACCTTTTTCGTCAGAGAGCGAATTCGGGATTCCAAGCTAGTACTGGTGTGAGTGCTGCCATGCCAGGCGAAGCTCAGCGGCGGGAACTCGGATTTTTCTTCTCGAAAGTATTGAGACGTTTCCAAGGAGGTAAACCGCCGGTGGTTGAAAAGAGGGTGGCGCCTGGCAGCGGCATCAAAGCTAATCCCGGGGAGCGATTCATCTTGCACCGTGGCATCGGTGAGAGCGCTGTCCGACACGGTCAAAGGGTTGGTTTCCGAGGTGGGACACCCTATCGAATTCTGAAGGCTTCTCAGAGCGTTCGTGTGCGATTCAATCAGGCTCTCGATCACGCGGACAGACTCGGGCCCCGACCCAGGTGAAGACACTGGACGTGGAATCCTACCAATGGTCAATCAGAGCCACCTCAGATCTGCTCTCAGACGTACTCGGAGCTCTTGTTTCGTTCCCAGTAGATGCACTTGATCCCCTTGGCGGCACAAGTGCCACAGGTGGGCTTGGAGCCATCACAGCGCCGCTTTCTACTTCTGCATTAGTCCTGAGCGTCGAGCGGCGCCGCGAGGAACTTTACCTTTGCCGACAATGTGAGCACGCCATGTGCCAACTGCAACAACATTGGGTGGCGTTCTATGTACGTGTGTTTGAGAGAGCAGAAGGGAAGGAGGGGATCTCCGGGGGGGAGGTGGGAGGAGGGAGGCCCGTGTCCGCCTTTTATTACGCATCACACCCCGCCCCTCCGTCATGTAGAGAGTTTTCCCCGTGGGGCTCTTTCCGACTGCTCGCTCACAATATACTTTGGAAACCTCAAATCTTACCAATTCATTGGTTGCGAGCCCGGCTAATGATGATGACCCTACGATGACTCTGCAAGCTGCCATCGCAGAGGCAGCCCGGCAACTGGTCTCACGCGGCATCGTTTCACACCGCGACTCGAGGCATATTTACTCTAGACCACACATCCATAACCTTTAGATACACGCCGGCGATGTTTCCAGTGTCCTTGCCCAGTTGCCTGGCGATTTCGCGAAGTGTTTGCGCTGGCGAGTCGTCCATCGGTACTGCTTTCAGCAACTCCCGGATGCGCGTCTCTGACGGAAGCGCCGTCCACGCATGAGGATACTGAGTATAATTTTCTCTGTGCTCCTCATCAAATAGTTTCAAAGCTGGTAGCCCAGTTGGACGTTGGAAAAACTTGTCGACCACACCGTTCGGAACCTCTCCTGCAGTCGGCGGGTCCCATGTGGGCTTCGAGGCGGGTTTGTCAATGAGTTTCGACTTGACCCCTTGCACAAAATCGGGGTGCCTCATGAAAGTAGCAGCGACGATGTGTTCCATTTTGAACGTCTCCTTGATGTCCCATTGTTGCGCGAACTCAAGCTGACGAAGGGTGACAGCCATCGACGTCGGACTCTTGCCTTCCACAATCGCTCGGCGAGTTTTTGCGGCCCAGTCACGAAGGAGTTTGGGTCTGGATGAGGCGCCGTCTTCAGAAATGGCCGCAAGACGATCAAGGATTTGGGAGACGGTGGTGGGCAAGCTGAAAACCTCGTCGATGCACAAACGCAATTCTCCTGCAAGCTGAATTGGGTCGTCGTGGGGTGTTGACGTCGAGTATTGGGTAAGAAAGGCGTTGAGAACTTTGAGTCGTTCTGGACACGACATTTCTCGAGTCAGTGACTTTGCGCACACTGTTACAAGTTGATCCACGAGGTCAGGAATGGTGGAAGATTTCGTGTAGTGGGTTGCAACGCCGGCGTAGTAGGCTTGGATGCCTCTCAATCGACTGGAGGTTATGGCTAGGTAGGGGCCTATCCCGCCGTCTAATCGTGAGAGGAAGAATCCGCCGCCAACGTCAGGGAAGAGCCCAATGTCCGTTTCGGGCATCGCGAAAAGAGTCTTCTCTGTGGCGATCCGAAAGGGCGCATGGCAGGAAAGGCCCATGCCCCCACCCATGGTGATCCCGTTAATGATGGCGATGTACGGCTTTGTGTAGGTCGCTATCAGATGATTAAGCTTGTACTCAACCGCGAAGTATTCCGTGGACTCTCTTTGACCTGGAGGTCCGTCTTTGATGTTTTGTAGGGCCAAGGCTGCGACGTCTCCGCCTGCGCAGAAAGCTTTTCCCCCTGCGCCGGAGATAACCACGCAGTTCACTAGATCAGACGTTTCCCATCGCTGTGGTAGACGTTAACCGGGGCAAACAGTGACATATTCGGGGGCCAGTTTACCTTCAAGACTGGGATAATCTTTCGTATCATCGATCCATTGAGCGAATTCAGCTTCTTTGGTCGATTTAGTTGGATCATTCCGACGGTTCCACGTATCTTGAAAACAACGTCATCTTTCTCATCGTCTGGCAATGGTTGGATCTCTGTCATTTCCTCCACCGAAATCTGTCGTGTTTGTCAGCGTATATCTTCGTAATGTCCTACGATCATACTCTGTCCGTTTCCGTCTGGCCCAAAGCCGACGCAGGATCTCGTATTTTGGCTCGAAGCGGCATTGTGAGAATAGGTATGGATTTGATGTGGAATTACAGGGGACTTGAAATGCAGAGCACATCGAGCAAGCGGCAGGGAAGGGTATTTGTAAAGCAACAGCCCATGAAGTTTTTGGTGACAATGCAAGGCTTGGTTAAAGGCCAGGCTCCGGCGGATACATGACTTGCCTCGGCATGAGGTGAGACGATGCCCTGTAGGGGAGTCAGCTGCGACACCAGAGGCGGAGGCGGAGCCCGCAAATGGAGCCCGCCGCATCATGGTCGCCACACTTACCACCCACCCTTCTCAATAAATCAATCGTACTTAAATCCAAGGACTGGAGCTTTTCGAACTCGGCTGCTGTCTCAATTGAATGGAATTCAGCTTTTCGTTCTAAGTCAACAAAGCGCAAGAATCATGTCTAGCCCGGGTGTTGGTCACGAGTATTCTGCCGACGTGTCATGGGAGAAAAGAGACATTCTGTTGTTCGCGATCAGTATTGGCTGCACTTCTCAAGATGAACTACATTTTCTCTATGTTAGTATGGGTAGCCTAATCGTGAGGCAGAGCTGACACAAGCCTCGTAGGAGAACCACCCTAATTTTGCGGCTTTTCCAACCTTTCCCATCGTTTTCACCTACAAGGGCAATACTTCCGAAGTCACCGACTTTTACGAAGTTCAAGGAAGCAATAGTATTCCTGGAGTGCCGAAGCTCGACTGGACGCGGATGGTCGATGGACAGCGCATGATGCAGTTCCTCAAACCACTGCCCACAACCTCGGTGGGTCGACAATTTGCGCTCCGTACAAAGGTCATCGGCGCCTACGACAAGGGTAAGCCAGGCACGGTTATTGAGACGGAACAGTCGCTCGTGGACAAACAGACCGGGGAGGTCTACACTAGAGCCATCGGCAGCGCTTTCTTTATGGGCCAGGGGGGTTGGGGAGGTCCCAAGGGCCCTTCAGCCATCAATTATCCACCGCCTCGAGGAAGGGAAAACAGCCCCGACGAAGTGAGCGAATTACAAATGACTGCAGACAGTGCACATCTCTACAGGTATGCGTTCTTTCAGCCCGGTGTCAATGAAAACCGCTCTTCTAACGGACGTTTAGACTAAACGGCGACTACAATCCTCTGCACGCGACACCCGAACCGAGCAAGAAAATGGGTTTCGGCGGTACTATCATGCACGGCTTGTACAGCTGGAATGCATCTGCTTACCTGCTGCTGAAAACCCTGGGCCAGAGTGACCCAGCCAATATGAAAGAGTTTCAGGCCCGGTTTGCAGCTCCGGTGAAACCCGGTTCCAAGCTTGTGGTCAAGATGTGGAAGACGGGAGAAGTGAAGGACGGATTCAGAGAGATTCGGTTCGTGACCGAGGTCAACAACAAGGTGGTCTTGAGCAATGGTCGGGCCTTGATACGGATGGCAGACGGGAAGAGCAAACTTTGATCCGCGGTGATTACCAGCAAACAGCTCCAGAGAATTCGTGTTAGACTATTGATTATAGAGAGCCGTCTCAAACATTGCAACCTCACGTTTGCAAAAAAGCATGTAGATTGCCACTGGCAGAGGAGCTGGTACTTAGCTCTCTGTCCAACCGAGTGCAACTATCAATACTGCTTGATCTATTCCAGTGCCTCTCGGCCTTGGCGGGACTACAGTCGACGCACGCGAGCCTCGTGTGTTCGATGCGCCCAACCGTGAGATCAGAGATTATCGGTTGTGGGGGTTCTCCGACAGACGCAGGAAGCCCGGGTAAAACATCATACGATACGAAGTTCTCCTTTGGAATGCAATGACAAGCATGAATCGAACCCCGCTCCTCCCACCCCGTCGCCCAAGTTCTTTTCACATAGGATGCTCTGGGGAGAAGGAAACTTGTCTTGATTGGCTAAGGCGGGGTTTAGGCAGCTAGTAGGGGGCGGCAAGGCGGAGTGGGTTACCGTTGAAAAGGCGGGGTGGAGCCAGAGGCGGGCACAATGCATATGCATTAGAGACAAACGACGCTGGAGGAATGCGGGGTACCCTGTCGTCAGGCGAAAACAGAATGTATAAAAGTAGGTGTACGCCTCTTGTTCGGATTGTAGATAGGTGCCACCACATTTCTTTGATTGTCGTTAGCTCAGAGCACGCAGTATGAATACTCACAAAATGGTTGTCTTGAACGGGTTCAATACAGATTCGATCGGTCCGTTTGCGGAATCGGCCAAAATCAACCCACAAGTGACTTTCAAAGTCGCAACGAAATGGACCGGCCAGGCCAAATCTACCTCTCATGTCTCCGGTCACAACATCTTCGGAAAAGATCGCAAGCGGGACTTCGATATTTTGGCGGATGAGCCACTCGAGCTGCTTGGGGAAAACACCGCGCCCAACCCCCAAGATCTACTCATGGCGGGTCTCAATTCATGTATGGTCGTCGGATACGCCGTGAATGCAGCGGCCATGGGGATCAAACTCGAAAACCTGGAAATTGTCTGTCAAGGAGATCTCAACCTGCGTGGCTTCCTCGCTCTCGATGGAACAACCAAGGCGGGATACAATGAAGTAGAGTATACGGTACGGATCAAGGCAGACGCGCCGAGCGAGAAGCTCGAAGAGCTCCATTTGCACGTACAGAAGACTTCTCCCAACTTCTCGAATTTCGCAACTCCCATCAAGTTGGTACCAAAGCTTGTTGTGGAATCTGGGGGGTCAAGACTATGATGGGCGTCGTTTTCAAAGCCGACTCTTGCAGTCGGAAGAGCTTTGCCGCTGGGAAATTGTTGAGACCTGTCGGAAAATCAGTTCACAGACGGGGCATCCTGGACGTAGCTTGAGCGAAACACGTCCTGAAGCTGAAATGTTAGAAGGGGTTGGCCATTCTTTTACGTAGACCATATGAGAATAGCGAAAGTATGGAGGGAAAATTTGAGTCAAATCATCAATAACCACAACGCACATATTCCCAAACAGACACAGGTTGTCAGCTCATGGCCAGTATTCGCGTACCAAGCATCAGCACATGGTTAGATTTTACAAGAGCTAGCACTTCTACAGAATACAATGTGCACTGGGTGACATTGGTTCGTAGCCTTGATTGAGAAATGAAGAGCTGATGAGTCGGCGATCATTGCAGGCTGTCTGGTATCCCAAAACCGAGCCCCTCAGAGTTTTACGGAAGGATCCGCTCCATAGATCGGTCAAATGGATACAGCACAGCTGAGTCTCGAGCTGTGACAAATCTAGGCATCCAAGGTGTTCTAGAGGAGGACAGCTCGAGCAGGCGGAGGCGGCGGCGCCGCTCCGCCACATTCCCGCCCGCCCGCAAGCCCCCACCTTACACAAACCCGAGAAACTCCATTGAGGCTATGCCTTATTCAGGAGCGAATGATCAGGGGTCATTTACACCCTGACTGGGACTCATTTGGTCAGAATGTTCCTTGGCAAGGGCTTTGAACGCGGCTATGGACGTGTCAAATTGGAGTCTTCAACGAAATATTTTGCCGCCCAAAGGGTGGTGCGATTAGAAAAAGTGGCAGCCGTTGCAGACGGTCGAAAGTATGCTGCCTGGGCATCAGGGTCTACGTTATGCATTGTCTGGCCAAGAACAGTTGCAGTGACTGTTGATGTAACATGTTCTACTGATAACGACTCAACGCGTTGGTATCCGGATTGCTCTATGGCATATCCCGCGCCATCATATCAGAAATTGCTTTGTAGACAGAGCTAAAATCACGGTTGCCAAACTCTTCACCCTGTGCCAGCGGCCTGTATATTTCTTCTGCGCGTTTACCCAGCTCCAGAGGGACATGTGCTTCTTTGGCTGCATTCACGGCGAGAGCAAGGTCTTTGTGGGCCAGTTTGGTGACAAACCCGCCTTGGTAGTCTCGGTGGGCTGGAGGGGACTGATTCTCAATGGTAACGAGGGGCTCAGGGTGATTGATCTGATTATCAGGTCAGCACGGCAGCGATACACGACAAGAAAGACCATTGGAAATGATTTCATCATCTGCGTGAAACAGCGACAATACCCATAGCAAGGTGCCCATTTCTCTTGCGATATGCTTGGAGACATGTCACAATGGACGAGAGTTAGAAGCAAGACGACGACGCAGTTCACTTACTTCACTTGACCAACAGCGCCCTGTAGATGTGTTGATGATGTCCGCAAGTTTCTGGGGATCCAGCCCCAGTGACTTTCCCAAGAGTGTCGCTTCGCTAGGCTCGGTGAGTAATGACAAGTGAAAGACGGAGGTGGTTCAGGGAGAGCATACCTTAACCCGAGCATGGTGATACCGAGCAGCAGGCTGGAGACAGGATATGTTAGCCAAGTATTCTACAAGCTCTGTGGTTGTGCTCAACTCACTTGTTGGATAACTTAGCTGCGAGGCCAGCGCCTAGGTCTCCACAGTATGTGACTTTCCGGGCCATGGGCTGCAAGACTGGTAGAGCGCGTTGGAAGCTTGCTTCGTCTCCTCCGACCATGATGGCGAGGGTGCCATCTCTGGCGCCGACGACTCCTACACGAACATTAGTATGGCACTGCAAAGCTTCAGAGTTGCCAGCATTGCACGATGACGCACCTCCCGACACGGGTGCATCCATCATGTCAGCGCCCGTCTCTCGCAACTTCAGGGCGGTCGCCTTGCTAACACTCTGCTCAATGGTAGACTCATCGAGGCACAGTGTTTCTTTCCGCGACTCTTGATCGAGCTTTTTCAGAGTCTGTATGACACCCTTTTCCCCCAGATAGACATCATGGACGTGCTTCGATGTGGGAACCATGCTAATAATCGTCGAGGCTTTCATCGCAACTTCCATCGGCGCTGCAATGTGGAGTCAGTCAGTCTTTGCCATTCTGATCTCTTCCGTCTTAGCTTACATGCGCATCGAGAAATTGACACCGCCGCATGCTCCGTTTTATGACGTTGGATGACCGAGTCCATCGCGTCCTCATTGACATCGAAAAGAGCAAACTTGCGCTTTGAGGTTGACTTCTTCACAAGATTGTTGAGCTTTTAGGAGGATGGTATTAGTCCCTGAGGACACAATCTCTCTCTCTCTGAAGCGTCGCCTACCATGTGGTTCCCCATAGCTCCAAGGCCGATGAACCCGATGGTGCCGGCTCGATTGAGATCCCGCAGAACGAGAGTTGGCCGCATTTCGAAATGAACGACGTCAATATCAGTGCTGCTTCGAGAAGTTGATGCTTTAAGTCCTTAAATCAAGTGGTTCTTCAGTCTCCAGGTGTGTTTCCCGTTGGTATATCAAGGGGCGTTCTCCGAATGCGTGATGGCGCACTATATCTTGAAATTTTATACATCTGAGAGGAATCACGGCAAAATAACCGTTCTAAGCATGCAATTTCCGCGCCAGGGGTTCGAACTTACGGCTTTGAATTGTTCGCAAAGAGCCTTATTGACGGCAGCCCGTCTGTGAGCGAAGGGCGCGTGGGGACTGGGGTATGCGACGACGGCGGGATGAACAATGCGGAGTGCCAGATGGGTCGAATGGAATGCCACAACTCCGCCCGAATCACCGCCTACACCAAGCCTAGAATGAGCGCCGCCTCGACCGCACCATTGGACTTTCACTCCGGCGAACACCTCTCAAAGCATTGACAGCCAGATCATGTCACAACGAGACCCGGAGAATGGACAAGGGCACCAAACAAACCTGGCTTTGTAGTGGATTGTCTGTCCTCTGCCATGCTGACGAAATGGCAGATATATGAAAGACCTCTTGAGTCTCGAACCCTTGGCAAGCCAAAGGTGCGCTGCTTTTTCAACTTTATACCGGAGGATGCTCAGGATTTCACTTATCTACTGCCCAGTGCCAGGCATGCCCGACTATTCTAGCCCTTTTCAACCACCATACCCGAGTGCTCGACTTTGGACGCTTTCCATTGGGACAAGGATCATGGCATCTGGGGAGCTCGACTATGTTGCCTTCAGTCTCTACTTTCCAAGTCTGCCAGCATAAATTTGGTCGGGTCACCATTCAGAACCTCCATATTTCACCGAAACATCCAGCGAAGAGCTTGAGCATCGGCACTTCAAGTTTTGAGCGGGGCGATTTCATCTCGTCAAGGGTGCCTGTTCTCGGCATTCGCCATGGCCAATTCACGCGGCTGGTGAGGCACGGATCTCGAAATACGGCGGCAAATAAAGTCGCTATCCTCCTATTGCAGCCGACAGGAGGTTTACGGAAGGCTGGTGATCAAGCTGTTGCTCAGTCAAAGGATTAGTTGTACACTGTGATTCCCATTGTATATGAAGTGGTTTCCGTTGAATGTCAACCATTTGCGTACCTAAGTGATTGTATGGGAATGCTTTCTCTGGCAATGGATGGCTCACTCAGGCAAATTTGCATCATGTGGACATTTTCCATCTTCTGTACTCTTGCTGATAGGATCCGTATCCTTTCAAAATAGGCTTGGAACAAGAAAAAGGACACGAGAAAGCCAGCTTCAATGTGGTCCGCTGTTAAATCCACCAGAAAGCATACTCGAGGTAACTCAACTATTGCATCGAAGCATCTAGGCTCTTCCAAGCCCGGGCGGCGTCTATTTTCCTAAGGGGACGGCAGCGGGAGCGGGCGTTTCCCCACAGCCTTCTCCAGCGGGGTTATGCACGGAGAGCTACATGTGAAAAAGTGGCCATTGGCCATTGTGGCCTGACTCTGCCTCGAGGGCATTGGTTTGGAGCAGGGGCGGGGGCGGGCGCGAGGCCGCCGTTTCCACGGGCCAAATACTTCTAAAGTCGCAAATCTAGAACGAAATGTCCGCCGCGCCGCCTGCATGCTTTGCGAGAGGTTGATTCTCCAAAGCCTCGGTGGAATTCTCTTTTCGAAGGTCGGCTTCGCTGGATCTGGAAACATGCCAACAACTGTCGTACGCGGTTACGATTCCCTTTGCATCCCACAAACTGGTTGGCCCTCGGTCGAGGGCCAAAATACAAAATGTTAACAATTCGCCTTTTCTTTGACAACTGTTTATCTCTCAAGATCCTTGAATCTTGATACAGCCAGACCGGTTTGGTACAGTTTGTCTTATTGCGACCGACAAGATGCCGGTCGGTTCGTCCTTCGCCGACGTCGCCATCCCCAATGTGGATATGTGGTCGCTGATGTTGGAAACAAAAAGAGATTTCCCTGAGTCTCAAGGTTTGCGCCCCATCTCCATGTTCTGCGGTGGAATACTAATTCGTCGCAGTTATCTACAAATGCTCCAGAAATCCTGAGCGTATTTATACCCTCGAGCAGGTCAGAACCGCCGCAAGCACGTTCGGTGAAGGCCTTTACAGCCACTTTTCTTGGAAGAAAGGCGACGTGCTTTTGATATACTCTCCCAATGACGTCGACTACGGGCCAGTCATATATGGTACGCTTTACGCGGGAGGTATCGTCTCAACGGCAAATCCTGGTTACACTGTCGATGAGTTGGCTTTCCAACTCCGTGACACCGAAGCCAAGGTTTTGGTAACATCAGAGTCGCATCTTGAGAAGGCGATCGCGGCCGCGGCGCGTACGAATGTTCCAATCGAGAACATCCTCGTGCTGGGTCCTGGAAAGTCGTCCCAATTTCTCCACTGGAAACAAATCACTACATCCGGCCCTTTGGTGGGCCGCGTGCAGATAGAGCCTCAAGAGGATCTTGCCTTCCTCGTCTACAGTTCTGGTACAACCGGCCTTCCCAAGGGAGTCATGTTGACTCACCGGAATGTCATCGCGGACCTTAGCATGCTTACGGGAGCAGTGGGACACTGGTACTCATCTGGAAGCGATAGAATACTGGGAGTTCTGCCCTTCTTCCACATTTACGGCCTAGTTGGACTGGTCAATCAATGTCTCCTTCGAGGTATCGAGATGATCGTGGTGCCCGACTACAAATTTGAAGAGTTCCTGGGACTGGTCGAGAAACACCGAATAACCTTTACCTACGTTGCGCCTCCGGTCGTTGTACGTCTGGCACAGGATCACTTGGTCAACAAGTATGATCTCTCGAGTCTCCGCATGATTACGTGCGGTGCTGCTCCTCTGGCGACCGAGATCATACGGAAAGTCTATCAACGCTTGAAGGTCGGCATCAACCAGGCTTATGGCCTTTCCGAGACCTCGCCAATGACACACACTCAACCGTGGGATGAATGGGAGTCGTCTATAGGAAGCGTTGGTAAAATGTTTCCCAACTTGACCGCCAAGTTCGTCACTACAGATGGTGATGAGGCCAAAGCTGGGACCCCTGGAGAGCTCTGGCTCTCTGGACCGAACGTCTTCAAGGGCTACTGGAAGAACCCATCGGCTACTGCGGCCTCGGTCGCGGAACAAGATGGGCGAAGGTACCTGAAGACCGGTGATGTGGGCTACCTGGACAAAAACCACAACTTTTTCGTCACGGATCGGGTCAAAGACCAAATCAAATACAAAGGCTTCCAAGTTGCACCCAACGAACTCGAGGGTAAACTGAGCGATCATCCGCTGGTCCATGACATTGCCGTCATCGGTTCCTACGATTCCGTGGCCCATACGGAAGTTCCCAGAGCCTACATCGTCAATAGGGCCAGGGGAGGAGAAGGCTGCGACCAGGCGACAGGAGTGCCTGAAGATGAGCAGAGTTTACGAGACGCAGCCGAGATCGTCCAGTGGTTTGCGAAACGAGTTGCCAACCACAAGCAGCTACGTGGCGGTATCAGGTTCGTGAACCAAATACCCAAAAGCGCAGCGGGCAAGATCCTGAAAAACGAGCTGAAACAAATGACGAAACTGGAGAGTGTGAGAGAGAGACCAAGGTTGTAGATAAGACACACGCCCGGGGACATTTTTGAGTCGAGACGCGGGTTTATCAGGAGAAATGGTTCAGCGAGCTCAATGCACAACCCTGGTAACAGTTTTGAGCAGTCTTTCATCGACTTCAGTCTAGCAGCTCTCTTTTTGTCTCGGTTGCACTTGAAATTAGAGATACAGAACAAGTGGAATACTGCAGAAGACTTACAGCAAAGTCAATGACAAAGTGTCGTTTTGCACTGCAGGATGCCAAGTTTAGTTTTGAAAGCTTTGGTGGCTTCCATCTGGAGATTTAGGCATCGCCTTGACAAAGTAGGTCCTTACTTCGTCGGGGGCTGAATGCCTAATCACCTTCCAGATATTGGCACAGGAGGGTATCACTCCTATATAAGTATCTTAGATGGTAGATTGAGAGCTCAGGGCTAGACGCGCTACTGTGTCAGAGCTGCATGATGACAATAAAACCGCAAAGCTAAGCAGCTTCTGAGAGACCACCGATTCTAGGAACATCCCAACTGATCGGGATGGTTTTGGATCTTAGAGGCTTGAGCGGTATGGGTTGCCGCTGAGACATGATGATTTCGGGGCAAACTTTTCACGTCTTTGTTCTCTACCAAGGTCAAATCCGTAGCTAAGCTGCCTTGCCCACCTCCTCCTTTCCTCGTTAGCGATGTCTAGGAGGTGCCTGACGGTCTTGAGACTCTCCTCTGCGGACGCAACCTCACTATGGGAGTGGTTAACGACTGTTCCATTGCCTAAACGGTGAATCGATAGAACGTGGCGGAGTCTCCCAGCTCTCTTTCTTCGTGCTTGTTCTGCGCAGTGTACTCCGACAAAGGCTTGTGAGTGGCGTCACGACGGGCGTTCTCTCGACGGAGGTAGACCGACTGTAAAGCGCAGAGGATGATGCTAAGAGCTATCATGCCCAGCATGACGGAGTGGCCCTTGATATATCTTGGGCCATCCGCCTTGACGTAGATGAATCCGGACGCAATGCCACCGAGATTTCCTGGTCACCATTAGCCGTGAAATGCCTCCCCTTGGCATGATACGTACCGGCCGCGATTTGCATGGCTATCCCAACAGCTCGTTTGGCAGATCCACCAATATTGTTGGAGTTCCAGGCGGTGCCCATTGGCACGCAAGGATACAAGCCGATGGTGAGAAGGTAAGTACCTGCATATTTGGCGCGGTCTTGTTTTGCCGCAATTTGCAAGATGATTCCGACCAATGCGACACACTGGAATCCGACCATGAAGATGCCGCGAGACTGCACTCTGTCTGCAGCCCAGCCGCCGAGGATACAGAACCCGCACGCAACGACGTATGGCGGTGCCGACATGAGCTGCGCCGAAGTATTGGTGTAGCCAAGCGTGGCGACTATTGTCGGGAGGAAAAGCGCGATGCAGTAGACGGGCGTATAGACCCTAAGCAAGTCGTTAGACTCCGACTGATTCAACTAGAAGACACTTACAAGAATGTGATGAGCATCTGGAACCAGATCTTGGGATCCTTGACGGCTTGCATGGCGAATCTTGTTCCGTATTCGCTGGCAAGGCCGTTTTCATCCTCTTTTAGCCGACGAGCTATCTCGACCTTTTCGTCCGGGCTGAGGAACTTCGAGCTCTCAGGATCATCGTGGAGTAAAAAGAAAGCTCCGACGGCTTTTTTGGCGGAGTTAGCCCTGCTGACAGCAAACGTTGGACGACCAGCTTACCGCCGACGACGGTGATGAGACCTTCGATAATGAAGATCCAAGACCATCCAGCTTTTCCCCCGACGCCATCCATCTCTACGATGGCACGCGCAAGGAAACCTCCGAAGGCCCCAGAGGCAGTGGCGGCAGAATAGAACAGTGCCTTTGGAACGGTCAGCCCACAGACCTGTGGCGAATATCCCAGCTTGTTTGTGGGTGAGAGACACTTACCATCCGAAACCCGCACTCGAACCGCCGGTACCACATTGAGATGATGAAGTTGATCCCAGGAAACAGGCCGCCTTCGGCCAGGCCCAATGCAGCCCGGGCGGCGAGAAAGCCACCGAAGTTGGTCACGAGGCCCATGAGCGTGCAAATGACTCCCCACGCAACCATGATGGAAGCGATCCAGAGCGACGGACGAACTTTCTTCAACATGATGTTGGAGATTGGCTCGACGGCGACATAGAAGGGGAAGAAGATGGCCACCGCAACCTGGCGTTGCGATCAGTATGGAATGAAGTGGAGGGAGTTTAAGCCAGACTCACGTTGTAATCCAAGCCTTTCATGCCAAGATCTTTTTCAAGTCCCGCCAAGCGTGCGTTGCCGATATTGGCACGGTCGAGGTAGCTAAGGAGATACAAAACGGTCACGACCGGGAGCAAGTTGCGGTCAAGCTTGCGGAGCAATTTCTTGGTCCGTTTAGGGTCAAACCTGACATCTTCGCCTGTGCCGAACTCAATCTGTTCGGGGTGGACTGTCTTCTCGGACATGTCGATATCGACTGCGGCCATGGTGGTCGAAACGTGGTGGGCACGCCGATGGAATAAATTGAAATGGAAAAAAGGGGCAAGGAGGTGGAACCTGAGTAAGTCTGCAGGATAAGAAGAGAAGGAGTGTGAGCGCTTTAGAAGCGGCCGGACAAGCCATATTTGTAGTGGTCAGAGTGTTAGAACCAACTCAACACGCCAAGGGATACGAGGATTCCCCTCCAAACTCAGTCACTACACCACGAGAATACGGAGGGTGTATTCCTTCAACACATATTCGTGACCCCCCGTGTCGCCGACTCTATCCAGTCGGAAACTTTCCAGTCGAAAAAGGAGTCTAGAACTTCTTACGCCTTAAAAACTCTTGATAACTCTCGACTCTTCACCAATAAGGGAATTGTACTAGTAAATAGGCGGATGACAAAACTCTGGAGGCGGACCTTAGAGGCGGAACTCTGGGGGCTGACGTTTGAGGACAGACCTGGAGGCGGAGCTGGGGGTGGATCTGGGGGCGGATCTGGGGGCGGACTTCGTGGGTCAATGCCCGCCAGCGCCTTCAACTCTCAACACCACGCAATCTCTCGAGTCTAGAACCATGGAGGCCTTATCTTCTGACAAATCCAATCTTGAAACAGCGAAAGACTTCTCGTTTGACCTTTGGATGCTTGGTTTCTCTAATGGCAGGAGGAATAGGCTTGTTTTCGAGCGGAAGCAGACGATCAAGGTAGCCGAACCATACCGGGGTCTGCCCGCGGAGTTTATAACCTACATGAACTACATTCGTGGACTGGATGACCAGGATAAGCCAGATTACAAGTACCTCCGGGGCTTGTTCGGTCGCCTCTTTCGCCGCAAGGGTTTCGAGCATAATAAGGTGTTCGCTTGGACGATGCGGGAGTTTGAAAGGCGGTCAAATATGAATCAGCAACGTCCTGTGCCCTGTCCTAGTGTTAGGGAGCAAAAGACGGAGCGAGCCCTTGTAGGCAGATGTGATCGAAAGAGAAGGCGTCGAAGAAGGGCTGATACGAAAGAATCATAGCGTGACAACGTCTTTGACTGGACGATTCGGGGAATTCCAGAGGCTGGAGCCTATCTCCCAAGAGCCGCTTACATTGAAAGATGTGGGACGGACAAGAGGCGAAGAGCAGACACCAGGAAGCCATCGGGCTGTGGAGTTCAGGTTAGGACTAAGGCAACTCGTCGAAAGAGGAAATGATATTGTGTCCTCCAACATGGGGATGGAGAGGACTATTGGCGTGCTAATAACGACTATCACTTTCATTCGTGTGCATCTGAAATTCTGTGGCCAGATCCCAGGGTCCATGCCTCCTGCGAAACTTTAGGGTGGCTGTCATCGAACATCGAGAGCCAACTATTTCGGAGGCAGCAATATCGACAGGGAGGCAGGAGGTGTGGAAGGCAAATCGTTGGCTGTTATTGCAGTAGCACACTACTGAGCAAAGGCCCATACCGTCTGTGCCGCACTGTTCTTCAAACCTTAAATGCCTCACCGGTTGAGATCGCACGCTGACGTGGCTACTGGATCGAAGAGCCTTCCTGTCCGAGCTCCCCTCGCAGGGTGTAGGAAGAGCAGTTGTGGGCCGTATTAGCCCATCCCCTGCAAGGTGCGACTTCCCGTCGACATATCCTTGCAATCTTCATAGGGTAATAGAAAAAGTGGACCCCAAAGGGCGGGTATTCATTCCTGACTCGGAGCATCAGTGGTGGTGTATTGCAAAAGGGGCGAACGTTCAGGACGGCAGTGAAGGCGGTTAGAAGCCACTTCCCAGCTACCTGTAGAGCCAATCCTTGACATGAGGACTGTCCACCCTGGCTGGGTTTTGCAACACTTCACTTGCAACCCTTTTCTTGGGCAGGGCCATTCCATTCTGCAGCCGCTAGCGTTTACTGCATACGCTATTTACCAAGGTCATTTACGAATGCTTCAATTCTCACATATAGTCATGGCCGGACTATGCGGCATTAGAACCTCCCAGAGAGGTAGCGGGCAGTGCTTGTTCCGTTGCCTTCGACTGTCGAATTTCATGGTTGAGAGCAGGAACCATGGACTATTTTCGAGGGAGCGTGAAGCGGAGGAGGTTACTTCCACCATCTCTGAGCCTCCCTTTCCGTAGGCTTGTACAAGAAACGCCTGAAATCGGGACAATCTTCACAACACTCCTATCTTTGCACATTGAGACACGTGGTGTTCTCCCGCTTCTCAAATGTAATACCTTTGCTGAGTTCCTCTTCGGTGCTGCATGATCTTAGACCAAAATAACCTCCCAAAATATGGTACCTCGTAATACTAGATTCTTGACCTTTCTGCCAGTTCTCATCGCCTTATATGTCGCTTTTCCTGGACATGGGCCTCGTTATCTAAACAGGTACGACGCTATTTGGCCTCAGCACAACACTCACATCACCGTGATGCAAGGGGACTTTGAACTAAGCAAATCACAGCTAGTATTACTTCGGTCAACACTACCTCCGAGGGGAAGGAGTTAACGGACTCTGATACATTTCGCATTTGGTTCGTCAACAACCTCGGAGGCGTCAACCGTGTCAACGTATATATCACAGGAAGTGATCCGAACAATAACCCAGTTGTCTTACAGTCTAACGGACAATGGTACTATGCAACGACCGATGGCTCTTCTGTTCCGACGGTGATCCCGTCAGATCTCATCACAATTCCCCTTCAAACTAGCAATCAGATAACAGACATTACGCTTCCGACCGATATCACCGCTGGAAGGGTTTGGGTCGCTGAAGGAGACCTTACTTTTGCTTGTATTAAGAGCGCTGCCGGGGGTGTGTCGTTAGTCGAGCCGTCTGCTACCGATAACTCCAACACAGACACACAATAGGGATTTGTAAAATTTACATACTCTAAGGCTGGCGGTATATGGGCTGATATTAGCAACGTTGACTTCGTCGGGCTGGCCCTGGGCATATCGTTAAAAGGTTCAGATAACGAGAATGGTTGGTCCACGTCACAGCTGGGTGGCTTGCAAGGAGGCGCGATGCAGGGGATCTGCGATGGTCTTGCAATTCAAAGCTCGATCGACGGTTACCCTTGGAGAGATCTCTGTATCCAAGGCTCCCAAGGTAACTTTGTCCGTGTACTCTCTCCGAACAGCTACATCCAACTGCAGCCTAACGCATTCTCGGACTACTGGACCTACCATGTGGATAAAGTCTGGTCGAGATATTCTGTCGAAACCCTAGTCATCAACACTCAGTCCAGCGAGCTGGGCAACATCTCCTGTATTGTTGAGGGCGACTTGCTTATTTGCTTAAATAATATTGGCACCGACCATAAGGGAGACATCATCAGCGCCAGTTTGACTAGGCCGTCTTCAAAGGATATCTTTAGCTACAGCACTGGTCCTTTCACTGTCTCCCCATCTACTAGCGACCTACTCAAATCAATTATTCCTCGTCGTTGTGCGGCATTTAACCGTTCAACGCCCCTCGCAGATAATGAAAACATGCAGCCTAACGGTCCTAGGTCCTTATCCTACCCGCCGGCCCAACAGAACCCACCGATAGGGGGCGAGGATTTTAGGACGGTGGGTTCCGTCAATTCATCTTTGTCCTGTTCACGCTCAAAACTAGGCTGCGCAACAGGTCAGACTTATCCTGCAGGGTTAGGATTAGGATCAGGATCAGATTGGGTTTTGGGTTATACTCCCTAATCCGTTAGATCGAATTGAACAGATATAACTAACTAACTACTCACAAAGTATAACGCACCTCTCATTAGGAAGTAATGAGCTTCTAACTTTATTAAGTAATGACTAAAGCTTTAGACATATTTCTTTTATTAATATAACTATATAAGGACTTAATGTAAAGATCCTAACATAATTTAGGTATAGTTTATACTAGTAAAGAATATAGTTATAAAATATAGTGTAATAAATATAGATATCTATAATTTTAATAAGAATAAATTTATAATGAGTATAATCTTAATAAATATTATTATGATAAGTATTAAAAGGTGCTTAGGCATTAAGCTAGTCTAGCCTAGTAATTAGAAATAAATAATAATGATTTAAGGCGTTAATATATTAGGCTAAATAGTTTTACTATTTATTATTATTTTAGGTAAATATTATCTCTTTACTTAATACTAAAATAGTACTCTTCTATATAACTATTAACTACATTAACTATTCTAAGTTAAAAATGTTAACCAGTTAACCCGTGTAAGGCTGAGTACACTGCGTAAGGCTAAGCATGATAAGACTATTAATTTATAATTAATAGTTTATTCTGTTCTAAAGCCTTCTATATAGACTCTTCTTTACGTCTATATAAGGAGATCTTTACCCCCCTTTATGAGCTTTCACTCCTTAAGCTCTCTAAGTCCTTATTTAGCTATCACTTAGCTAGTCATTCATTAATAAACGCCTATTACGCTATACCCTTCCTTATTACGATATGATCTAGTTCTCTTAATAATAACTAGATTATCATTATATTTTCTAATGACTAAATTATAAATAAGAGAGATCTAAAATAGATTTAACACTTTAATTAGTATATAAAACTATAAATAATAAATATTCTTTCTTTAAATAAATTAAAATAATATTAAATAATCTGTGTCGCGGTGCGAGGGACTCGCTCTGGCGCGGATGCGGTTTGGCGCCGCTTTGACACCCTCAATCGGGTCTGGCGCTCTCGATTTCAGTCCCATTCGGGGAAGGCGTGGCCGTTTGCGGTTTAGTGCTGACTGTTCGGGTCTCTCGCCGCTTTGCCTCCGACCCCGGTCGACCCTCCCGCTATAAAAGAACGTCGTCCCTCGCCGTTTTGTTGAGCCTTCTTCTCTTTGACCCTTGTGCCCTCTCGTCCTCACTCTCCATGGCCCAGAAGAGAAAGGCGTCACCCGACAGTAACCAGGATGTTGCGATGGCTGCGCACTACTTATTGTCGCCGAGGCGGCCCCTGAGCTACCTTCCCACTTAGTTACCCGCGATGATCGAACCGCCCTTGTCTCTTAGAACCTCAGAACGAGAAAGTTAGGCACGTCGGTCTGGTCGCATTCATGCCTGCGTTAGATCTCACTGGCTACTCTGGCTGCAAGCCCCTCAGTTAATAATCTCTACGCGCACAAGCGTCGTTTTACGTCTCTTCACCGTTCAGCCGGTTAAGGGTTCTTAACGTGTAGACGCCTTGTACAAGGGCTCATGATGGCGCTGATCAGGGCTCTCTACGGCTAGAACGAGTTAGAGGGGCCTTCTCGGTTCTCCGAGGTCTTCGTGACTCAAATTGGAAAGGGGGTTATTAGGGGTTTCGAGAGCGTTAAGATGGAATTTATTATGCGCGATTAACCATTTTAATAAGGACAATTTTTACCTGGAGCTAATAAAGCACTGCTCGGTACTACGCATAGTGCTGGCCTGTTCACAGAAGGCTATAAAGGGTTAATGTGTCCTAATGAGGGCTTTAGCTCTCTCACTAACGTTTCACCCGAAGCTACCCTATCCTATAACTCCAGAAATTTTGCTTTCGAAAACTCGGGATGGTTACATTATATCCTAGCACTAACTAAATTAGTGACTAGTAATGACGGGATCACCTACGAGCGTGATACTATGTTACGGGTTAAGACGTCCAGTAACCCTTATCTTCCCTTATCACGACCTGCCACTCTTTCGCAAATAGGCGATATTAATCAACCGGGCTAAGAACTGTTTAGGCCGTCGCGGTCCCTCTAAACACTCTTCACTTAACCGCACTAAGACCTGAGGAGTTTAGTGTTTAGAAGCGTTAGCCTACTTTTATGGACGATCTGTCGCTTGATTCGCCTCTACTTCTGCCTCACCTTACCCTGGATAAGGTTATGGTCTTAGGGGTTAAAGGAATGGTTTAGTCGCTCCGCCTTTTAGCTGACTAAGGGTTACGCGATTCCTATAGACATAGATAGATAGGAGCTACTCTTAATTAGACGGGCTGGAAGACGCTGTTATGAACGGCCATCGCGCCATTCTCGAAGTATATCTCTATAACTCTTAAAATCTAATGTCCAGGGCGACCTAAGTACGTTGAGCACATTCGGACTTTCTGTACGGTCTCTAGCTTCAGTAGCTTTAGCTACTATCTATCTATAGGAGGCCAAGTTACGAAAGGTGCTAAGTAAAAATGACCGAGGGAACAGCAAAACTAATAGCGGTGATTTATCGGGCGCGTGACTGCGACTTCCGCGCCGGTACTAGTTAGGCTTTAACGAGGGCTAGATGACCCCTTTCCTTTCCGACCTCGCTATTCGTCAAGTTTTACCCACATATCTCTGGCCACGACAGCCCTGACCAGGTTTAAATCTGCCTAACGTTCGCTTATCTGGGAAATGTGAAGGAGACCATGCTTAGTTAGACCTATAATCATGTTAACTGTCTTGGAGGATCCGAAGATACCCACGGCGATTAGGTTATAGAGCCTCTCAGCGTGACTATCCCGCTCTCTGGTGAGACATGTCTTGTATAGAAGAGGACGATTAGTTGATTTCGCTCGATACTAGCATCCCGACACTTTCTGTCCCCGTAGTCTACCCGTGCTATAGATCGCCTCGGCGGTGGGTGATCGGTTAATTCGGAAGAGTGTGGCCGCGTACTGTCTAGACGAAGCGTTAGGGGTAAGTTGGCAGTCGTTGGGTCTGTGACTCCCCTGTTAAAGTATGCGTACACCGCCTAGGGAAAGATAGTGGAAGCAGAGTCTTGATTTGTGACCCTTTTAGGGATGATCCTGCAAGAGCATGACAACAGAGAGAAGAATTTAGCTTTCCTACTTAGCTGTCCGAAAAGGGTACCATTCTTTCCCGAGTAGTTATGGGATTTAGAATCTCTCTCGGCCTATATACTAGCGACGTAACCCCTCAGAGCGTCTAATACACCCAATGCCTAGCTAGTTAGTCCTTATGTCTATATCACGTAAGCCCTCCTAATTTCTCCTATAGTGACTATCTCGGCTTCGCAGTCTTTCATCTGTTTAGGATATATTCCGTGTGCACTATCTTCTGCGTGCGTTTTCTAACATGGACAGCATTATCTTCGAGGACCCTTTTAAACCTTAGATACACTCTAAGTAGTACGCTTATACAGCGCCGGCCAGCTTTATTATCTCCTCAGGCTAAGAATATATTTGAGAAGTTAAGCCATAGGCCGTGACGCTAGTTCCCAAAATTAGGCTGCATAAACACTCTCACACATGCGATAAAGGCCGTTCTAGTAAGCCCGAACAATTTTTAGGTAACTTTGGTCTTATTAACAGTGAAATCGCTAATAGACCACTCTAAAGTCACGAAACTTACTAGATAAGACCTTAAAGGCTTTACTTTACTATCTATGTTATAGCCCTCTACACAATGTTAATACTAATAATAGGCGGATTTTAGAAGATACTTCCCTTTATGACGACTTCTCCCTCGCTTAGATTGATGAAAATGGCCTTATTAAGAGTCTTAATAACGATTTCGAAAGTCTCTTCTTTAGTATTTCACTAGATATAAAGTTTTTTAAAATGACTAGGTCTAATAAATATTCTAACAGCTAAACTTAGAGCTACTCTTTATAGGCCGCTAAGACCTATAACATTATTATTTCCTCACTAAGTAACGACAATTTGGTTCGCTCTAAAACTTCTAGCCTTCAGATAAACTCTAACGCTATTAGCCTCACGATAGAATTAAACTACTCTTAGCCAAAGCGAATAGCGGCGCTATCTCCGTAGTAATGCTTCCTACTATTCTTAGGTTATAAATCTAGGATAGAGGTAATGATTCTAACTTATTATCCCCTATTAGTCTCATAACGGAATCTTCCCGTTACTTAGTCTATAGACATTATGGTGATATTAAAGGGGACTAAATAATGAATAATATCTTCGCGACCTAATAAGCGCGTTAAACGTGACTAAAAATGACGATATAAGGAGTGAAGCTAATTTTGACTCGTTAGATTCCTGTCAAGTGCGTGTGAAAGCTAACTCTAAAGAAGCGCCGTCCTTATTTTAGGCAATACTTATAGAAGGTACTGCCGCGCATTCCTATCGAAAAGAGACTTAACTTCACAAGCCAGGCTTTAAGTATGGAGCTTCTATTAAAGCTGAGACCCATAACTCTATTCATGGGTCAGACAGCGAGTAGACCCTCATTAATCGTGGTGCGAGTATTAACTTCGAAGATTAATCTAGGCCTGATATCTTTCAAGGTAAGCTCAGCATAACTCTCGCTTTATTATTAAATACCGATGAGCCTTTGAATTACTATCACGAGTAAGATCAGCACCGGGATAGATTAAAACGCTTGAGCGTATAGCCTGTGACATCGAGTGACACTGCCTTTATCACCGCGATTATTAATAGGGGGACTGATCTTTAGGACTTCCTCTAAGCACCTACGGCCTGGGCCCATGTGTATAGAGTTCAGCCCGACAGTCTGGCAAATATCGCCCTTAAGTCACTTGCTAACTGTTGTTAGGTCTTCACGGCCACTGTGTCGCGATGTGCTAGTGGCACGGATCTTCTAAGACAAGGTCAGACCAGGAGCAGAGAAAGGTGGTCACCCAATCCAGACACGAGCAGCGACTTTTGCCCAAGCGAAGGTGAAAGCAATCCTCGGCTAACGAAGCGAGGTCAATGGACGGTAGATGAGGATAATAACTTGACAGAATGGAGGCGCCTGGGAAAGTCATGGTCGTGGATCTTCGATCGATTTCCCGAACGATCGGAAGCCGCTGTGCGGTCAAGATGGTTCGTGGTTCTAGCACCGCAAGTAAAACCCACCTAAAATCCAGGTCCAAGCCTCGTAGACAGAGAGGGTCCTCTTCACAGAAGGGACTATAGGTTCACCAGACCTGGTGAATGGTCAATGCGTTTTTATCCGTTACAAAATCTCGGCATTGATCGAATTTGTATGATTCCTCCTGTAGTAGTCCCTAGTCATCATCTCATAGATAACACCTTATCATTGTGCGAACTTGACGAGTAGGCCCTCTTGCACTTGTCCAAGCCAAGACATGCTTTTGGCAACATTTTAGCCGCTAGATCTGTCATATATGTGTTCTCCCTGTGTTCTTCAGTGCATCAAGGAACGTCTGTCCCCATCGTTGGCTACGGCGACATACAATCAGTAAGATGTCTCAACTTTTTGGGTGAGGTTTTGTCACCTTGTGTTTCTCATAACAAACGATTGTAACTGGTTGAACCTCTGACGTTTTTCCTCTTCGTCCATCGTGACGGCCTGGTGGATGGCCTTTGAAAACTTGTCCGTATCCCAGGGGTTGAACTTGATACAGTCGTCCAGCACTGCGGCGGCACCTGCAAACTCGGACAATAGCAATACCCCAAGACGATCCCGCTGGCATGCGATGTACTCCAAAGAGACCACGTTAAATCCATCCCTCGTTGATGAGATTATACAAGCGTCTGAAGCAGCATATAGAGCGGTCAATTCGTCCTTGGAGACGGAACAGAACTGTGACTGGATCGGACTATACTCGATGTCTCCTATGAAGACTGTGAGAAGCAGGATTGACCGTGGATGTTTACAGAGAGACAAACCGAATTTACCGTTGATTCTGGAAATACTCTCGTCAATCTGATGGTGTAGATGCCGATAGCCCTGTACAGCCTCCCGGCTTGGAATTAGGACTTGTAATAGAACCACTTTCCCAATATGTTCCGGGTGCTTTGTCAATAATGCCTCCATTGCCTCCATTCGTAGCGGAATTCCTTTGACGTAGTCAAGGCGATCGACGCTCACAATAAGCTTTACGTCTTCATATCTCTTGTGGAGTACTTTGATACGATCTTGGACCTTCGGAAGGTTGAGTCTTGCATGAAATTCTTCTGGGTCTATCCCGATAGGACAAGTAATAACTCTGACGGATCGGCCTTCATACTTAACCTCACAGTTAGAAACCTCCAAGTGCCTGAATTCCAGTGTCAGCATCTAACTTTGACCTCAAAAGTTTCGGCACGCGTACATAGTCTTTTGGCAGCTTTGCAGGAAGTGGTTAGTATAGTCAGAATTATGAAATCCAACAAGATCACAGTTTAGAAGCCCCCCCAGAATGTCCTCTCTCACCGGCAAAATCCTCAAGAAGTCGCTACTGGGGAAAACGGTGTGTAAGAAGAATCCAATCTTCACATCCTTCTCGCACTTGTTCAGGGCTTGGCGTAGGAAGGAGGGCAACAATAAAAGGTGGTAGTCTTGTATCCACACAGCGTCTCCCGCTCTCAGTTCGGGAAGTAGAGCTTCGGCGAAGTAGCGATTAACTTCTTGGTAAGCTTCCCAATCCGGGCGGCTGAGGCGGATCTCGTGCATTTGGTAATGAAGTAGAGGCCAAAGAATCTTGTCTGAGTTCCAAGTTAGCATCATCACGCCATGGCTTATGAAGGACTCGCAGGACTTGAAAATCCATTGTAATGTTTGTCCGCTAACTGAGTCCCCAAAAACACAGGAACGGCGTCTCTCTTCGACAATTCCTCTTTGACCAGCTGCTGGTCCTGCTCTGGGACTTCGACGCCTGGCCAGCCATACCACTTGAAGTTTGTAGATTGCGAGAGGGCATGGAGGGCTCCAACCAAGCCACCACTTGATGGAACGAAATCGTATTGCTTATCGCTTAACTGATGAATTGTGATGGGAAGGCGGTTCGACACCACAAAGGTGGTAGGGATGTGATCTTGGTCGCTCATCCTTCAAGTTACCTGTAGTAAGATTCTCATGGAAAGTTTTCAACATTAAGAGTGAAACTTCACATATCGCCAGAGCCGACTAGTGTCGCACGTGAACCGCGGATATGGTCATTCGGAAAGATCCCTTATTGGAAACCAATCACCTGAGAGCGCCACTCTCCACATTGAACGCAGTAACACTCTACTTGGGCGCCGGAGCTTGTACAATTACATCACTTTCCTATGGAAAGGGGAGGATGGAGAGTATAGTCCGACCCCACTAGAAAATGTCCAAAATCCAGATTTTGAGCGGAACCGGCCAATGTGTCAGCAGGTGGCTTCGTTTTCACATGCCGCCCATACATTTTCTCGGCATTTGTGCCGTCATTAGCTATGCATGCTAACAGGAAGAGACGGGTATATGTGCGCGGTCTAGCCTTGGGGGAATATGACTGGTGGACTTTACTTCCGGAAGAGGAAGCGCAGGGGCAGAGAGGAGCGGGGAAGAAGCCGGGACGTGATCTGGGTTGGTATCTTCCGCTTCTGCTTGGACTGTACTCGTGCTCTCATTGAAATAACCTTTCCCCATTTCCCACTGGCAAGATACCCTACGTGTTGTGACACCTAGCGTGGGAGCGACTCGTAACAACAAGATGAGGTTGAGGTCGAAGTTGATACAATGTCTTCGGATTCAAATTGTTGACTACACTGCCCACTGTAACTGAATTTAATAGGCCTTGAAGATATCATTTAGCCTCATTACTCGCAGAGGATAGGAGATCTTTGGTTTGGATTTTGATTAACTAGTATGTCTCAGTCCATCCTCTCGGGCTCCCTATTTGCCGTCCATTTCCATTTCTTCCATCTCGAGTGCCAGCTGTCGCTTCTTCATCTCGTGCAATTTCTTCTTCTTCGCCAGGGCGGCCGCTTCTAGGTCCTGACCCTGAGCGGTGGCTTGAGGCTGCTGCGCTTGGGCAGGTTTCTTTCCCCCGTCAGGCGCGCCACCCTGATGTCTTGGTTAGCATATGCTGCGACGGCTTGCACTGGAGAAACCTGCAATGGGCAAACCTTCAGTTACACTGTCAACAGAATCTAGAAGGGGTTCTGTAATCCCGCGGACCTGGTCGATCCGTCAGCTCGATCACTGGAATCCCTTGTCTGGAGACCGTACGATAGGTAATCCTTTTGTTGTGGAATTAAGAGTGTTGGTAATACTACACTACATCTCAACAACGGTTGGAGACACGGGGTAGACAATTGATCTTGTACCCTGATAGAAGGCCTCCTCTGCCCTCTCCTCCACCTCCGAGAAGTCCTGCCATGTTCGTGCTGGGGCCGAGCTAGTCGAGGAGTGCTGATGGAGTTCTGGATGAAGTGCTTAAAGAATTGTCAGCTTTGATGTATGGGCAGTTTGTGTCCTAACGGATATATTACAAACGAGCCTGTGGATTTTATCTGCTCTTTCACCTGCTAGGGGTGTCCAAGAGAAAGTCTCCTGTTCTCTGATTTTAGCACGTGTGCACGTGCGTATTGGTATCTCCGCTCGGAGTCTATTTCCAGAATCCACAATTAACCACCCTGGACATTCCTGATTGGATTCGTTCCTTTTGGGTGACAGGATATAATAACCGGCAATCCTTGGAGTCGAAATCTTGATTTTGCGTAATAATATTTTGCAAGTACTATGCCATGCCCCAGAAAACCCTGTAATGCATTGGATTTCGACCTCCTCCGGAACGGCACCTCCCACCTCTTTCCA